>NC_064533.1:715000-1315000 GCF_023856365.1 Brienomyrus brachyistius
TAGAGGGGCACTTTGCCTGAGTCCCAAGCTCCTGGCTTAAGAGGGGCCACATCGACTGCATGTCTCTTGCTGTCCTGCCAGTGCCGTCTGGCCATGCTGTCTCCTCAGTGCCCCCCAACCATGCCATCTCCCTGGAGCCCTGATGGGTCCTGATGGGTCTTGCCTTCCCTGTGGTCGGACCTGAGAGGGTCCATGTCCCAGGGTCTATAAGACTCCCTGGTCATTTCCCTCTTCCTCTGGTCGTGAGTTGGTACCTGCCCCATTACCCTGTCCTGCCTCTATTCTCCCCTGGGCTGGCTTCCTCTTATGTGTCTGCTCCTGTCTCTGTTGCCCCTCTATCTGTTTATCTGGTCCTGGAACGTTTCATGGTGATTGTCCCTCCTGCTGCCCTTCTGGTCCCTGATTCAATTGGCGCCATTACTCTGCCCCTAGTCCTGCTGTGTGTATGGTTCTGTGTTCTGTCCCTTGTTTCTTTGGTCAGTTGAGGTTTGGTTTCTGTCTAGTTCCTGACCCCATCTGGTGTATGTACCATATATTCTGTGGGTCTGGCCATACGCTGTCTTGTCATCGGTTCTATCTGTCCCGTCCAGATCATGTTGGCATTTCCTGTGCTTGGAGTGCATGCTTCAGGGGGACTCAGTCACGACCCGCCCTGTCCATCCCCTGGTATGACCAACAGGGGTTGCTGCTGGTCCTGTATTTACCAGGCTGTCAGTCTTCCTGTTGCCTGTGCCCATCCCAGAGTTAGTCTTCATGTTTTGACCCCTCGCAGCCTTGTTTGTTTCCCTGATCATGTCTTGATAATAAAGGATAGTGTGCCCCCATCTCACCCTCTGGGATATGAAAACACAGCCACCCCCTCTTCGGGATCCCAGCTGGTACTGTTGACCACACCGGGTTTCTAGGATCAAGTCAATGGGTGGGCTGAGGCTGGGGCCTATGGAGTGGGACTTAGGGCAAGGTCAAGAGCATCCCATTCTACATCCTCCAGCAGGGCATCAATTCATCAGTTGGTGACCAGGTATTTGGGCATCGGCCTGGCAGTGACCTACAGGGGACAAGGAAACCACCAAGATGACAACAGGAGGCTGTGAGGTGGGTGCTAAGAGGACACCAGGAGACTGTGAGATGGGTGCAGGTGAGATGAGACTGGGCTCAGGTGGTTCAGGTGGTGTGGACCAGGGACACGGGGGGAGGGGGGGGGGGATCAGCCTTCTTTGGACTGGGACTCTGGAGCACAGGCAGAGCAGCTGTCTCTGAGCTAGGTACAGCAGAGGTGAGAAAGGACTCTGGAGGCACAGCAGATGAGAGGACAGGCTCTACTGGTACAGCAGAGGTGAAGACAGGGTGAGTGGGCTCCTGTGGGTCAAACTCTGGAGGCTTGGGATGAGCAGTGGCCTCTCGTGGGCTTGGGTTAGGAGGCATCATGCCAGGCAAGGTGGTAGCCATAGTCAAAGCCAGCTTCCTCCGCTTCTTCCTCCTGCAGTCAATAGGTGGAGCTGTGGCTTGCTGCAGGAAGCCAGTGGGCTAAGCGGCATCATGCTGCGGAGAGGAGGCAGGTTGAGTGGCCTCATGTTGCAGAGAGGCGGTGGGTTCAGCGGCTTCACGTTGCAGAGAGGCGGTGGGCAGAGTGGCGGCGGGCAGAGAGGCGACGTTGAGTGGCCCCAAGTTGCAGAGAGGCGGCGGGCAGAGAGGCAGTGAGGTGGCGCTGAGTGGCCTCACGCTACTGAGAGGTGGTGGGTTCAGCGGCTTCACGTTGCAGAGAGGCGGTGGGCAGAGTGGTGGCGGGCAGAGAGGCGACGTTGAGTGGCCCCAAGTTGCAGAGAGGCGGCGGGCAGAGAGGCAGTGCTGAGTGGCTTCACGCTGCAGAGAGGCGGTGCTGAGTGGCCTCATGCTGCAGAGAGGCAGCGTTGAGTGTCCTCACGCTGCAGAGAGGTGGCAGGTTGAGTGGCCTCACGCTGCAGAGAGGCGGCGGGTTGAGTGGCCTCATGTTGCAGAGAGTTGGCAGGTTGAGTGGCCTCACGCTGCAGAGAGGCGGCGGGTTGAGTGGCCTCATGTTGCAGAGAGATGGCGGGTTGAGTGGCCTCATGTTGCAGAGAGGTGGCGGGCAGAGAGGCAGTGCTGAGTGGCCTCACGCTGCAGAGAGGTGGCGGGTTGAGTGGCCTCACTCTGCAGAGAGGCGGCAGGTTCAGTGGCCTCACGCTGCAGAGAGGCGGCGGGTTGAGTGGCCTCATGTTGCAGAGAGGTGGCGGGCAGAGAGGCAGTGCTGAGTGGCCTCAAGCTGCAGAGAAGCGGCGTTGAGTGGCTTCACGCTGCAGAGAGGTGGCGGGCAGAGAGGCAGTGCTGATTGGCCTCACGCTACAGAGAGGTGGCGGGTTGAGTGGCCTCACGCTGCAGAGAGGCGGCGGGTTGAGTGACCTCACGCTGCAGAGAGGCGGCGGGTTGAGTGACCTCACGCTGCAGAGCGGTGGCGGGTTGAGTGGCCTCACGATGCAGAGAGGCGGCGGGTTGAGTGGCCTCATGTTGTAGAGAGGTGGCGGGTTGAGTGGCCTCACGCTGCAGAGAGGCGGCGGGTTGAGTGGCCTCATGTTGCAGAGAGGTGGCGAGTTGAGTGGCCTCATGTAGCAGAGAGGTGGCGGGCAGAGAGGCAGTGCTGAGTGGCCTCACGCTGCAGAGAGGTGGCGGGTTGAGTGGCCTCACTCTGCAGAGAGATGGCAGGTTGAGTGGCCTCACGCTGCAGAGAGGCGGCAGGTTGAGTGGCCTCATGCTGCAGAGAGGCGGCGGGTTGAGTGGCCTCATGTTGCAGAGAGGTGGCGGGCAGAGAGGCAGTGCTGAGTGGCCTCAAGCTGCAGAGAAGCGGCGTTGAGTGGCCCCAAGTTGCAGAGAGGTGGCGGGCAGAGAGGCAGTGCTGAGTGGCCTCACGCTGCAGAGAGGTGGCGGGTTGAGTGGCCTCATGCTGCAGAGAGGCGGTGGGTTCAGCGGCTTCACGTTGCAGAGAGGCGGTGGGCAGAGTGGTGGCGGGCAGAGAGGCGACGTTGAGCGGCCCCAAGTTGCAGAGAGGCGTCGGGCAGAGAGGCAGTGCTGAGTGGCTTCACGCTGCAGAGAGGCAGTGCTGAGTAGCCTCACGCTGCAGAGAGGCGGCGTTGAGTGGCCTCACTCTGCAGAGAGGCGGCGTTGAGTGGCCTCACGCTGCAGAGAGGTGTCGGGTTGAGTGGCCTCACGCTGCAGAGAGGTGGTGGGTTGAGTGGCCTCACGATGGAGAGAGGCGGCGGGTTGAGTGGCCTCATGTTGCAGAGAGTTGACAGGTTGAGTGGCCTCACGCTGCAGAGAGGTGGCGGGATGAGTGGCCTCATGTTGCAGAGAGGTGGCGGGTTGAGTGGCCTCATGTTGCATAGAGGTGGCAGGCAGAGAGGCAGTGCTGAGTGGCCTCATGTTGCAGAGAGGTGGCGAGTTGAGTGGCCTCATGTAGCAGAGAGGTGGCGGGCAGAGAGGCAGTGCTGAGTGGCCTCACGCTGCAGAGAGGTGGCGGGTTGAGTGGCCTCACTCTGCAGAGAGATGGCAGGTTGCGTGGCCTCACGCTGCAGAGAGGTGGCAGGTTGAGTGGCCTCATGCTGCAGAGAGGCGGCGGGTTGAGTGACCTCATGTTGCAGAGAGGTGGCGGGCAGAGAGGCAGTGCTGAGTGGCCTCAAGCTGCAGAGAAGCGGCGTTGAGTGGCTTCACGCTGCAGAGAAGTGGCGGGCAGAGAGGCAGTGCTGAGTGGCCTCATGTTGCAGAGAGGTGGCGGGTTGAGTGGCCTCACGCTGCAGAGAGGTGGCGGGTTGAGTGGCCTCACGCCGCAGAGAGGCAGCGGGTTGAGAGACCTCACGCTGCAGAGAGGCGGCGGGTTGAGTGGCCTCATGTTGCAGAGAGGTGGCGGGTTGAGAGACCTCACGCTGCAGAGAGGCGGCGGGTTGAGTGGCCTCATGTTGCAGAGAGGCGGCGGGTTGAGTGGCCTCATGTTGCAGAGAGGCGGCGGGTTGAGTGGCAGCGGGCAGAGAGGCAGCGTTGAGTGGCCTCATGTTGCAGAGAGGTGGCGGGTTCAGCGGCTTCACGTTGCAGAGAGGCGGCGGGCAGAGTGGCAGCGGGCAGAGAGGTGGCGTTGAGTGGCCTCATGTTGCAGAGAGGCGGCAGGCAGAGAGGTGGCACTGAGTGGCGTCACGTTGCAGAGAAGTGGCAGGTTGAGTGGCCTCATGTTGCAGAGAGGTGGCGGGCAGAGAGGCAGCGCTGAGTGGCCTCATGTTGCAGAGAGGTGGCGGGCAGAGAGGCAGTGCTGAGTGGCCTCACGCTGCAGAGAGGCGGCAGGTTGAGTGGCCTCACGCTGCAGAGAGGCGGCAGGTTGAGTGGCCTCACGCTGCAGAGAGGCGGCGGGTTGAGTGGCCTCACGCTGCAGAGAGGCGGCGGGTTGAGTAGCCTCACGCTGCAGAGAGGCGGCGGGTTGAGTGGCCTCATGTTGCAGAGAGGTGGTGGGCAGCGAGGCAGTGCTGAGTGGCCTCACGCTGCAGAGAGGCGGTGGGTTGAGTGGCCTCATGTTGCAGAGAGGCGGCAGGCAGAGAGGTGGTGCTGAGTGGCCTCACGCTGCAGAGAGGCGGCAGGTTGAGTGGCCTCACGCTGCAGAGAGGCGGCGGGTTGAATGGCCTCATGTTGCAGAGAGGTGGTGGGTAGAGAGGCAGTGCTGAGTGGCCTCAAGCTGTAGAGAAGCGGCTTTGAATGGCTTCACGCTGCAGAGAGGTGGCGGGTTGAGTTGCCTCATTTTGCAGAGAGGTGGTGGGCAGAGAGGCAGTGCTGAGTGGCCTCATGCTGCAGAGAGGCAGTGCTGAGTGGCCTCACGCTACAGAGAGGTGGCGGGTGGAGTGGCCTCACGCTGCAGAGAGGCAGTGTTGAGTGGCCTCACGCTACAGAGAGGTGGCGGGTTGAGTGGCCTCACGCTACAGAGAGGCAGTGCTGAGTGGCCTCACGCTACAGAGAGGTGGCGGGTTGAGTGGCCTCACGCTGCAGAGAGGCGGCGGGTTCAGTGGCCTCACGCTGCAGAGAGGCGGCGGGTTGAGTGGCCTCACGCTGCAGAGAGGCGGCGGGTTGAGTGGCCTCACGCTGCAGAGAGGCGGCGGGTTGAGTGGCCTCACGCTGCAGAGAGGCGGCGGGTTGAGTGGCCTCACGCTGCAGAGGCGCGGCGGGTTGAGTGGCCTCATGGTGCAGAGAGGTGGCGGGTCGAGAGACCTCACGTTGCAGAGAGGTGGCGGGCTGAGTGGCCTCACGTTGCAGAGAGGTGGCGGGTTGAGAGACCTCACGTTGCAGAGAGGTGGCGGGTTGAGTTGCCTCACGCTGCAGAGAGGCGGCGGGTTGAGTGGCCTCACGTTGCAGAGAGGTGGCGGGCAGAGTGGCCTCACGTTGCAGAGAGGTGGCGGGTTGAGAGACCTCACGCTGCAGAGAGATGGCAGGCTGAGTGGCCTCACGTTGCAGAGAGGTGGCGGGCTGAGTGGCCTCACGTTGCAGAGAGGTGGCGGGTTGAGAGACCTCACGTTGCAGAGAGGTGGCGGGTTGAGTGGCCTCACGTTGCAGAGAGGCGGCGGGTTGTGTGGCCTCACACTGCAGAGTGGTGGCGGGTTGAGAGACCTCACGCTGCAGAGAGGTGGCGGGTTGAGTGGGCTCACGTTGCAGAGAGGTGGCGGGTTGAGTGGCCTCACGCTGCAGAGAGGCGGCGGGTTGAGTGGCCTCATGTTGCAGAGACGTGGCGGGTTGAGTGGCCTCACGCTGCAGAGAGGCGGCGGGTTGAGTGGCCTCACGTTGCAGAGAGGTGGCGGGTTCAGCGGCTTCACGTTGCAGAGAGGTGGCGGGCAGAGTGGCAGCGCTGAGTTTTAGGGATCTTCCAGATCACGGGATCCACTCTAGGTAAGTTTCTAGGAGGGAGAATAAATCCTTTCTTTGAAGGTAGGGTGACTCTCTCGGCACTGGGAAACCCTTTGGTCTTCAAATCCGATGCACTCAGGGTATCTTCTGGATGCCGGGAGGTGTGGAAGCGGGACCAGAGGGGCAGGCTGTCAGGGTTTTTTGAGAGTATGGTCATTTTGTTACAGGATTCGGGGCAAAGGATTAAATGCTGGGCGTCAGGCAAGAAAGGGTTCATTAAGGAGCAGAGAAAGAACCAGAAGGGGTCAAAATAAGAAGGTGAGTATGGGGAAGGACACTGGCAGACAGGAGGAGCAACGTCAATGACGGAACAAACAGGTACTTAAATACAGAGACTAACAAGGCTAACAAGTAAGAGGTGTGGCTCATCAGGGTCACATTTGGGTGGAAACAGGAGGGTCAGGCGGACATGATGGGGAGGACGTAACTGTATATTATAAACCAGTTACTCAGTGTATTTTCCGCGAGCATCTAATTTAATTCAAGGCTAAAAAGAAAGCAGCCACTTTCACCTGCACCAAAACCATTCCCCTGCATGTGTTAATGACTGCTGTTATTTCCTGTATGCACTTTTTAAAACTCTAGTCGCCATTCTGAACGTGACTTTGGAAGAAAGTACTTGATTAAGAAATAAATCATGAAACTGCTCCCTCTCTCTGAGTGTGTAGGCATCCACTGTTTCTCACCCTCAATAGGCAGGCCGGTACCAGCATTTTCTTCCAGAGGAGTGTCGAACCCAGGGCCATTATTTACAAGGATTTCACGATTCAGTTTAAAAGTTTTGAAATAAATTATTTCCTATGACAAATTAAGTTTGATAATTTCCTGATATGTGTGGCAAAATAAAAAAGAATAAGGCCATAAACTCAGTAATCTTAGAAGCTATAGCAGCATTATATTTTTATCTTGTCCATACGTGTCATCAAGCAGACTGAGCTGCACAGATGTGTACGTGTCATCAAGCAGACTGAGCTGCGCAGAGGTGTACGTGTCATCAACAGACTGACCTGCGCAGAGGTGTACATGTGTCATCAAGCAGACTGACCTGCGCAGATGTGTACGTGTCATCAAGCAGACTGAGCTGCGCAGAGGTGTACGTGTCATCAACAGACTGACCTGCGCAGATGTGTACGTGTCATCAAGCAGACTGAGCTGCGCAGAGGTGTACGTGTCATCAAGCAGACTGAGCTGCGCAGAGGTGTGCGTATCATCAACAGACTGACCTGCGCAGAGGTGTACGAGTCATCAAGCAGACTGACCTGCGCAGAGGTGTACGTGTCATAAACAGACTGACCTGCGCAGATGTGTACATGTGTCATCAACAGACTGACCTGCGCAGATGTGTACATGTGTCATCAACAGACTGACCTGCGCAGAGGTGTACGAGTCATCAAGCAGACTGACCTGCGCAGAGGTGTACGAGTCATCAAGCAGACTGACCTGCGCAGAGGTGTACATGTGTCATCAAGCAGACTGACCTGCGCAGATGTGTACGTGTCATCAAGCAGACTGAGCTGCGCAGAGGTGTACGTGTCATCAACAGACTGACCTGCGCAGATGTGTACATGTGTCATCAACAGACTGACCTGCGCAGATGTGTACATGTGTCATCAACAGACTGACCTGCGCAGATGTGTACGAGTCATCAAGCAGACTGAGCTGCGCAGAGGTGTACGTGTCATCAACAGACTGACCTGCGCAGAGGTGTACATGTGTCATCAAGCAGACTGACCTGCGCAGATGTGTACGTGTCATCAAGCAGACTGAGCTGCACAGAGGTGTACGTGTCATCAACAGACTGACCTGCGCAGATGTGTACGTGTCATCAAGCAGACTGAGCTGCGCAGAGGTGTACGTGTCATCAAGCAGACTGAGCTGCGCAGAGGTGTACGTGTCATCAACAGACTGACCTGCGCAGAGGTGTACGAGTCATCAAGCAGACTGACCTGCGCAGAGGTGTACATGTGTCATCAACAGACTGACCTGCGCAGATGTGTACATGTGTCATCAACAGACTGACCTGCGCAGATGTGTACATGTGTCATCAACAGACTGACCTGCGCAGAGGTGTACGAGTCATCAAGCAGACTGACCTGCGCAGAGGTGTACGAGTCATCAAGCAGACTGACCTGCGCAAATGTGTACATGTGTCATCAAGCAGACTGACCTGCGCAGATGTGTACATGTGTCATCAACAGACTGACCTGCGCAGATGTGTACATGTGTCATCAACAGACTGACCTGCGCAGAGGTGTACGAGTCATCAAGCAGACTGACCTGCGCAGAGGTGTACATGTGTCATCAAGCAGACTGACCTGCGCAGATGTGTACATGTGTCATCAAGCAGACTGACCTGCGCAGATGTGTACATGTGTCATCAAGCAGACTGACCTGCGCAGATGTGTACATGTGTCATCAAGCAGACTGACCTGCGCAGATGTGTACATGTGTCATCAACAGACTGACCTGCGCAGATGTGTACATATGTCATCAAGCAGACTGACTGCAATTATTATCTATTCAATTCTAAGGGATAGAAATACCCTTGAAATGCTTTGTTCCTCAGGTTTCCTCTTGTGCTGAGTGAGATGTTTTGAAAAGAGTCTGGATAAGTTAGTCCTGTTCCTTGATACAAGCATTTATGCTGCTCAACAGGACTGTGCCCTAAGCAATGGCCTGTTTTAGCAGGGATGCTAGCTACATTGCCTGTTTAGCACCATATGTGTCCTTGCCAGGACCTGTTCCCATGACACATATTTATTATATGTTTTAACGGAAATGTAGATGGACATTTGAAATATTTCCTCTATAAGTGCAGCCTCAGCGAGCGACAGCAGTGAGTTTCCTGCAATGAAGGAGTTAGATTACGTAGTAAATACAATATAGTAAAGTGTAACCGCTTCTCTGTGAATCATGGCAGAGTGAAGTGTAACCGCTTCCCTGTGAATCATGGCAGAGTAAAGTGTAACCGCTTCCCTGTGAATCATGGCAGAGTAAAGTGTAACCGCTTCCCTGTGAATCATGGCAGAGTGAAGTGTAACCGCTTCTCTGTGAATCATGGCAGAGTGAAGTGTAACCGCTTCCCTGTGAATCATGGCAGAGTGAAGTGTAACCGCTTCTCTGTGAATCATGGCAGAGTGAAGTGTAACCGCTTCCCTGTGAATCATGGCAGAGTGAAGTGTAACCGCTTCCCTGTGAATCATGGCAGAGTAAAGTGTAACCGCTTCTCTGTGAATCATGGCAGAGTAAAGTGTAACCGCTTCTCTGTGAATCATGGCAGAGTGAAGTATAACCGCTTCTCTGTGAATCATGGCAGAGTGAAGTGTAACCGCTTCTCTGTGAATCATGGCAGAGTGAAGTGTAACCGCTTCCCTGTGAATCATGGCAGAGTGAAGTGTAACCGCTTCTCTGTGAATCATGGCAGAGTGAAGTGTAACCGCTTCCCTGTGAATCATGGCAGAGTGAAGTGTAACCGCTTCTCTGTGAATCATGGCAGAGTGAAGTGTAACCGCTTCTCTGTGAATCATGGCAGAGTGAAGTGTAACCGCTTCCCTGTGAATCATGGCAGAGTGAAGTATAACCGCTTCTCTGTGAATCATGGCAGAGTGAAGTGTAACCGCTTCTCTGTGAATCATGGCAGAGTGAAGTGTAACCGCTTCTCTGTGAATCATGGCAGAGTGAAGTGTAACCGCTTCCCTGTGAATCATGGCAGAGTGAAGTATAACCGCTTCTCTGTGAATCATGGCAGAGTGAAGTGTAACCGCTTCTCTGTGAAGTGACATTGCAGAGCCTTTGCTTGGTAAAAACACAAGCATCCACAGAAGCTGGATCAGCCTCCAGAGGATAATCCTATGGAGCATGGGAGAGAGAGGCGCTGACATTTACTGTAACCCTCAGCATGACACCGTGGGCAAGGTTGGATCTGAAAAAACTTGCAAATGAACCAAAACTGTCACTCAGAAGTTATGGCTCTGAACGGTGCAAAAGATGTTCTTTGAAGTCCTGGATTCAGGAAAATTATAAAAAAAAACTTTATATTTAATTAAAATGATAACCGCATTGCCATTTTTCAAACTGTCCGTGTCTCACGGGCCAATTGGGATGAGTGAACCCCCCCCCCTCCCCCACATGCACAGTGGAGCCGATCTCCTCCTACAGCAATATCACATCATTACCACGTCCCCAGCTAAAATGGGCAGGAGTGGGGGGCATTATTAGCCTGCATTATTAATCTCCTTGTCTTATCGACTTGCGGATCACAAACGGCTCGGGCTGGTCGCACGGCTCCCCTGCCCACTGTTGTGAGTTTTTTGAGCGCTTCTGCTCACCTAAAGCACGTCCATCTCACAGGTCAGCCCGGCCTGGAGCTGGGCTACGACAGCCCTCCTCTCTGCCTAGGAGAAGAAAGGAAAAGTAGAATAAGAAGCGGGTGTCAGGCTAAAAAAAAAAAAGAAGAAAGTCCAGCCCCTTTGCTGACATTAGGTCTGCTCGAGCCACTCCTCTCATTTTTTTCCTCCGCCATTAATATTCCGTAAAAAGGGGAGAATAATGAATGGAACAGAGGAGCGGGGGCTCCACCAGTGCAGCCCCTTCCACTTTCATTTGCTTTTTCTTCATAATAAAATAGTCAGCCTGTGGAGAAAGTCACCCGTCTAATATTTTACAGGAGCGGTCAGGGCATGTGTGCATGTGTTTGTGTATGTGTGTGTGCATGTGTGTATCTGTGTGTCTGTGTGTGCGTGTGTCTGTGCGTATGTGCGTGCATGTGTGTATCTTTGTGTGTGTGTGTGTGTGTGTGTGTGTGTGTTGGTGTGCGGTGTCACATGCATTGCATGAGGTCAAGGGATGGACATCCAGTGGAGCAGTGTAAGCTATGGTAGGCACTGAAGCACTAGCTGGAACCCTTATGTCTACCCTAACCCTAATGCTAGTGCAAGCTCTAACCCATATATCAAAACCCCACATATCACGCTGTAACAGGAACAGAAGTGCAAGGCCATCTTCTTATTCCTGAGAGATTTATATCTGCCCCACGTTCTATAAAGTATAATCAAATCGATGGATCCCATCAATCTTCCTCCCTCAAATGCCACACATGACCGTGGGGAGCTTGGAGCTGATCCTAGGCAGCACAGATCATTAACATCACAGGAGATAAGAACAGGGCTGTGAATGACCAAGATTTACATGCAGCAGGTGCCTGTCAGCAGTGCAGTTGGGGGAAGTCACCGGGTCACCTGCATTGGACCTGCAGGCTGGTAAATAAACTGGCATGCCTGGACTAATAAGCGTGAAATTGGACCCTTTAGGAATAAGATTCCAGCAGATGGGGGGTAATATGTTTCACGTTTCACTACCTAAATCTCTGAATGAGAACCGTGGAGAAGCTCCAGCAAGGGAGATTATTTAGTTATTTTCTGAATCAATCCAGTCAGCTCACTTATCAATCTGAAGTACTTAGAAACAGTCAGCAGTGTAGAAATCAAATTTAGGCGCGTATTATAAATTAAGAAAACAATGTTTTTATAAAAGGTCAACTGATGCAAGACAGGAATAGAACCGTGGATTATTTTAATATCCCTTCTGCCTTAATTCTTCACATTTTTAAAGCAGGAGACTTGCAGTGATGAGTTTGGGAATTCAGTGACAGACCTGACCAAAAATGAAATGTAAAGGTCAAATGTGATAATATGAAAAATGATATAGGTATCAAACAAAGATGGTATATTTTGTATAAAAGCATAACGCTAAATTTTCCATTTGATGCCTGTGTGTTTGGATTATATGTAAACCCAAACAAAAATCACAGACAATCTGAGGAACATTGATTGGAAAGATCTGCTACTGTCTCTGGAATGTGTAAACTTATGCCAGGATTCACTGGGCACTGAAGGGCTGGGGCTTCGGATCCGATTCCCAGCCTCAAGCCGCAGGTGAGCTTTGCATGCTTCCGAACTCTAACTCAGTGGCTGGCAGACTTAACAAGCGTCAAGAAGAACCCAGGCAATAGGAGCGATGGAAGAAAAAAAAAATCTGCCCCCCACCTCTCTATCTACAGCCCACCCAGGCCCCCACAGGCATCTGGAGAAAAGTATTCAAAAGTCTAACTCCTGTGTCTAACAAGCAAAAATGCACACAGCCCTTATAGCCCCCCCCCCCTCCCCCCCACTGCTTCAGCGATTAGTCCCTCAGGTCCTTCTCAAGCTGGCAGAGATTCTCTGGGCTGAGCAGTTCTGGCGGGCCGCGGGGTCCACTTCCGAGATTTGCACCGCATTCCCCGTGAGGTGAGTGGATAACTTCCTGAGGTGGCTGTAGGGGAAGAGGTCCAGCGTCTGAGGGGTCACAGGCTGCGATTCTGACGGCCAAACTTAGTGGAAAATGCCGGAAGAACTGCCTTCAGTGCTGGGTAAATTACACGCAAAGGTCATCACATGCCGTCCTCAATGAAGAATTAGGGACAAAGTCTACACCAAGCATATCCACTTATTGACTTAGGGGGAATGGCCCGGAAGGTCGACTCCCCTGTGTCTGATTTTGTCAAAATTTTACATTTGGATTCCTGCAACACTAGCTGGAGATCACCATGCTGTGTTTGGCCGAGATAATTATATTTACACACCACTGTAATGAAAGCGGCATCGGCACTGAGAGTGTCTGGTCATTTGGGCAGAGATTTAAATAAATTATAGATTATAAAATGAACATATTTTGCATAGCAGGGGAAACACTGAAATTTAAGGAAAAATCCAAATGAATTGCTCAGGTAATTTCTCGCATTTCTTACACTCTCTGTGATGGTATTCATAGGAGTGATGCAGTACTGCAGAAATGTGCTAAAGAATGAGTGCATTATAATTTGTAATTAGATATTAGGGAGCACAGGTTTGTGCTGGGAGAGACCCAGTGTGATGGCTGTGCGTGCCACTCAAAACTCTAGCAGCAAGTTTGCACTCTACAGTGCCTGTGCTGTTTTGGGTTTGTACAGAGTCTGTGTCTGAACCGAGTCTGTGTCTATACTGAGTCTGTCTCTATACTGAGTCTGTGTCTGAGCTGAGTCTGTGTCTGAGTCTGTGTCTATACTGAGTCTGTATCTGAGTCTGTGTCTGAGCTGAGTCTGTGTCTGAACCGAGTCTGTGTCTATACTGAGTCTGTCTCTATACTGAGTCTGTATCTGAGTCTGTGTCTGAGCTGAGTCTGTGTCTGAGTCTGTGTCTATACTGAGTCTGTATCTGAGTCTGTGTCTGAGCTGAGTCTGTGTCTGAACCGAGTCTGTGTCTATACTGAGTCTGTGTCTGAGTCTGCAATACACCTGTGCTGGGTTAGTGCTGTTCTGTGTCTGTACAATGCTGGTATATTCAGGAACAGTCGTATGACAAAGAACACAGCAGCTCAGCTAGGATAATGGTGCTGAGGCAGGGATACATTCTAAAGGTTTCTGTTGTCCTAGTGGCGTGTGGGAACTTTGCCTCAGGTAAACACCACACAGGTTACCATCTGTCCCTATTCACATGTAAAACGCGTCGCTCTCAGCGGCGTGTTCATCAGCATGTGACTAATGTGTTTCCCTGACAACATCTTTCAGACACGCAGTGATTCCTGCGACAAGCCTGCACTCCATCAACCTCCTATCATATTCCACTAATGTTACCCTTCTGCTGCTCGCTGACATCCGGTTACCATTTTCTTAGCTGGTGAAAAAACAGCCGATTTAATACTCGAAAAGTCGATTGCCAGGGAATTTCAGAAAGCTAGGTGTTTTCTCTGGAGTTGCTGTTTTATTCCTCAGATCTCAATTGAACCACGGGCATTTGGGGTAGAGTTACCATAACAAATGGGAAAGCAATTGGTTCTGGTCTGGTGTTTAATTGGCATGGGGACACAGGCATGTGGGGGTGCAGAGACATGGGGACGCAGGGAATTGGGGATGCAGGGACATGGGGATGCAGAGACCACTTCAAAGACACATATCCTGTGTATCTCATGCTACACATTTTAACAGAAACGCCCCCCGATATTTTTCATGCTATATTCAGTGCTTCTTTCCTAGGTCTCCCTATGTAGTCCTTGGTTGGACACCCTTAATCTCCATTACCACTTCAAGGCTTGATGAGCTGTGTTTTCAATGAGGCCTGTACACACACTGCTGTAGTTCTGCCATGTTTTTTCCACTTGTAGCCTTCCTGCTAGCTTTAATGAGTCTGGGCATTTTCCGCTGACCTCTCTCATTAACAAGAATCTCTGCTTGCTGTTTTTATATTCAGTTGGGAGCTGGATGTTTATAGGACCAGCTGTATATAAAAGACAGGGGATTTCAATTTCCAAGTGACCATGCAAAGGGACCACGCTGAGTCACTATGAAGAGTGACCATGAAGAGTGACTATGCAGAGTGGTAATGATGAGTGACCATGATGAGTGACTATACAGAGTGGTAATGACAAGTGACCATGATGAGTGACCATGCCGAGTGGTAATGATGAGTGACCTTGATGAGTGACTATGCAGAGTGGTAATGACAACTGACCATGATGAGTGACCTTGATGAGTGACTATGCAGAGTGGTAATGACAACTGACCATGATGAGTGACCATAATGAGTGTCTATGCAGAGTGGTAATGACAAGTGACCATGATGAGTGACTATGATGAGTGACCTTGATGAGTGACTATGCAGAGTGGTAATGATGAGTGACCTTGATGAGTGACTATGCAGAGTGGTAATGATGAGTGACCATGATGAGTGACTATGCAGAGTGGCATTGATGAGTGACCATGATGAGTGACTATGCAGAGTGGTAATGATGAGTTACTATGCAGAGTGGTATTGATGAGTGAGCATGATGAGTGACTATGCAGGGTGGTAATGGCAAGTGACCATGATGAGTGACCATGATGAGTGACCATATTGAGTGACTATGATGAGTGGTAATGATGAGTGATCATGATGAGTAACTATGATGAGTAACTATGATGAGTGACTATGATGAGTGGTGTGGAAGTAAAATTGGACATTGGTAGGCCCGGGAGAGGAGGCATATTGGGTCTATTATGTCTTAGGTAAGAAGAGATTGTTTTTAATACTGTGTGACCTCGCTTCGCGATAGCTGCCTGCAATTAGTTCTGCAGATCCTGAAGAAAGCTCGGACCTTGGAGAGGCAGACAGCTGTACAAAAGGGGGGGAGAAACCACCTGCAGGAAGAGATTCAAAGCTGCCCCAACTGGTGCACAATGAGTTATAGCTTTAGAAAATGCAGCAGACAATATATAGTATCTTATGCGGTAGTGCAAATGTATAAGTAATGTGTTAATCATTAATCAGTGGAACACCCAACATTAACAGTGATTCAATTTCATATAATCAATATCTATATACACATCTGAAGTAGAGTCTAGAAGCCGAGACAAATTCCGGTAAATTGAGCAAAATGGGTGGATTTTACCTTGCTACCAAAGTGAACCAATAGAGCAGGAGAATTGTGTTTGTTATACGTTTGAGCTCGGTTTGTTGGTGTTTTGTGACCAATCAGGACTTTAACCAGAAGTCCTTATTGGGAATTGGGAGTTAGGGTTTATCAGCTGGTTGCTCTGTGTGTTGGGTGTAACTTGGTACCGAGTGTGACAGGAGCGCTTTGCTGGAATTTCCGGGATAAAAGAGATTTTCTTTACTCACCAAACTGAGAGGTCTTTTATTCAAAGTGACTCTCTGTGTTATCAGAGAGGTTGATTTATAATTTTTCTACCACAGTGATAATGACGAGTGACCATGAAAAGTGACCATGCCGACCGACCATGACCAATGACCATGAAGAGAGACAATGATTTTCCAGGATGTCTTGTTGAAATGGGTCTAAATACCTGTATGAATTGTTTACAAGCTCAAAATATAACATCTGTAATGCACTGAAAAATAAACAGGTGAGGAAGAAGCCACAACAAAGTCATTTTCACCAGCGACAGCCTACTCCTCTGCTCCGATTTCCCTAGTCTTTAGCCTTAGGGACCCACTACCCCCTGTATGCCCTCTGTGTAACCTCTGTGTACCCTTTGTGTGCCCTCTGTGTGTCCTCTGTGTGCCCTCTGTATGCCCTCTGTGCGCCCTCTTTATGCCTACTGCTTCCCGTCTGTGTGTCCTCTGTATGCCCTCTGTGTGCCCTCTGTATGCCCTCTGTGCGCCCTCTTTATGCCTACTGCGTGCCCTCTGTGTGCCCTCTGTATGCCCTCTGTGTGCCCTCTTTATGCCTACTGCATGCCCTCTGTATGTCCTCTGCATGCCCTCTGTGTGTTTCAGGTGGCATCAGTGATAATCTGACATTCAGAAGGTGTCCTTAGTGACCTTCATTCTGAAGGGCTCCAAGTTAAGCCTATGACGATGTCTTCAAGAAGTGAAGTGTGGACAGTCCAGTGCAGATGACAAACTGGGGTTATATGCTGCTATGGTGATGGGCTCACTCTCTCACTCTCCAGCTCTCACGCTCACCTGCTCCCTCGCTCTCTCTCGGGCCCTCTCGCTCTCCCTCTCTCCCTATCTTTTGGTGCCTCTGGTCTTGTCTGTACCAGTAAATTGAAACCAGCCAAGGAAACAGGCTGTTCTACAACTTGACCCAAAAGCTCAGCCACAGAAAAAGATACACAAGGATAACTTAAGGCTTGTCAAAAAAATGTCAAATGAAACTGACAGATATTTTCTCCTACAGCCAGTAAAACGGCAAAAATTATGCAAATCGACTCTGCTGACCAATCAAGAGCTACAGCTGGCTGTCCATTTCCTGCGGGTGATGTCCAGCCTCTGATTGGCTGACGGTCACAGAGACTCCATGACTGATATCCATTAAACTCGCTCCGCTGCACAGCTTTGTAACATATATCAGGAACTGGCTCATCAAAATGGACACTTTCCATTCCTCAAATTCCTCCCTCCACATGCCTAAGACAGAATATATGGGGAAGAAGATCTGAAAATGAAATGCAAGGCATTGCAATCACCCCTTTTTTTAAACTGTGTGTTTCAGCCAGCACTGACATCTATAAATGTGACGAAAACATGTGTGTGCACTAACCTGTTAGTATGTACCAACTCACCCACCTCCCCATGTACACTTTCCTGCGGGTGACTTATTTCAGAGTCTGACGCTGATCTCTATCCCCGTCCCCAGAGTGGGGGGCCAAAGACCTGAGCTTGGCCCACTATATGTAAAAAGGCAAGCTGGTGAGGAAGCGAATGTGAGGCTGATTTGCATGGAGGGGGAGCTCCTCTGCGGACTTTTGTTGTTGGCTTCTCTTCGCCTCAGGCCCCCTCACTTGACATGTCACATTGCGAAGTTCCTGCTCCAGAGCGAAGCTCCATGAACACACGGCTGCCAGCTTAACGAGTGCCCCAGTCTGGCGCTGGAGTCGGAGCAGCTCGTGAACCTGCCTCTTCTCTACACATTAATTCAGGAAGGGTCCCCCCATTCAGAGAGACAACAGCCACTCTCAGAGGGGACTCTTTTGAATTGAATTGGGGGATCAGTGCTCATTGTTGACGCACTACAGCACACAGTGCATAATAAAAAAATGTGTCCTCCGCATTCAGCCCACATGTGACATCGCAAGGGGCAGCTAATTCAGCCCCCAGGGAGCAGTGCCTGGGGGCGGTACCTTGCTCAGAGTACCTCAGTAGTGCCTTGCCGGTTGGGGATTCGAACCAGCAATCTTTCACATTACAAGTGCGCTTCCCTAACCATCAAGCCACCACTGCCCACTTTTTAAAATTTTATTTTTATTTTATTTATGTTATTTATATTACCTTTTCTGCTGGTGCCCCAGCGGGACTCTGACACACTCTCCCTCTGGACAAGATCTTGCGTTTATTTTTCTGTACGTTACAGATGTATTATATTTTGAGTTTGTAAACTATCCATGCTGGTGTTGAAGCCCATTTCCACAAAGCATTCTTGTAAAACACGTTTCAGCCGGTCCTTGGAGCAACTGGGGTTAAGGGCCTTATTCAAGAGCCATATGGCGAAATGACTGTGCTGACTCTGGGATTCGAACCAATCGAACCTTCCAATCATAAGGACAGTCGCCTACAATTCCCATGACCAGTTAACGGTCCAGCCGCATCGGGTACATTTGTACTAAAGGATCGTGCGGCTGTCACAACTGTAGTGGACAGGAGCTTCACAAATAGCAGGTGTGCGTGTGATCAGTCTCTACCCACTCAGGACCTGGGGCCCTACCCATCAGCAGGAGAGGCCATATTTCATTTCCTGTTTGCACATTATCCCCTTAAACGACTGGAGTTTCATTATTGCCACTTAAGGAAGCGACCAGCGACTGCAGGCCCTAAACAAGCCCCACTCCAGAAGGAGAAGGTGTCTCCTAATTGCTCGTTAGCGCGCTCATTTGATATTCACACTGGAGTGTTCCAACACTTTCTGCCCTGTATTTTAAAAAATGCTGGATTTCGACCTCAGTGTTTAAAACGAATAATTCTATATCGTCTAATGCATGTTGTTTCTGCTGTTATGGATGTCAGAACCTAATACTGGTTGTATCAGCAGAGTGTATCTCTTTATTTTTCCTGCAGGTTGGAACATTTTAAATGTTTCGAAAAGATCGCTGGCTCACTGACCACCCTCCCTCCCAGCGGTGCATTTGTGCGATGAAGCCATTTCATAACAACCCAATCAAAACACTCACAGAGGACCGGGCTAAATGGCACATCGTTCCACAGATTAAAGCTGCCTTTAGCAGCTGGAATGGAAGCTGTGGAGGAGGTGGAGAAGCCCAGAGCACCCCCTTCCACCCCTCATCTCCTTAACAAATTTGCATTCATTATCTACAGCCCCCCCCCAATTAATGCACTTATGCATGAGACTGAACTTGGTCTATTCATAGAAGCGGAAGAGGGACTGAGTCAATGTGAAATACGTATGCGGCTGTATACGGGACTCTACAGGGACATCCAGGGATAATTTGAACATTAATTTAAAGTCTGTCAAAGCTGATTCCTTCAATTTGGTCCATACAGACACTGACAATATTGGATTCCACAATCTATTTCTTAAAGTCTCCAGACATTCTGAAAAAAATACCCTCATTATGTTTATTTTATGTTGTGTATTGATGCAAAATAATTAATTGGTTCTGGATAGTGGGCATATCTTCAGCCCCGGTGGCTAACAAATCATTTCAGATTAGCCCGTTGCGCTGAGCATTAGCAGCTGACACAGCGAGCTGAATGACCCATTACTTAGCTAATAGCGTGTAATTTGCCTTTGTTTCTAATTTTGACTTGCATCATCAAAGAAACAATGCATCAATAAGACAATTAGCTGGCTGAGATACAAGCAGCAATCCAGTCATCACGAGTGCTGTGATGCAGAATCCCACCTCTCGTTCTCCGGGGGAGGGAGGGTGGGGGGTTTTATGTGCCAGGAACCCAGCGCTTTGTTGCACTGGCCTGTGCTTTTGAGAGGGAACGCAGAGGGTCAGTGCTGGAGACTTTGGGGGCTCTTTTGTAAAAACCCAACTAATTACATTATGAAAACCAGCTGCTAGCAAGTGAAGCTTAATTGCAGTAATTGGGGTTAAGTGGCATTACATTCCACTGAAGACCGGCATTGTCTCGATTTGTCTGAGGCTGAGTGTTGTTAAACACTGGAAGTAAGGGATCCAGGGGAGACCCCACAGACTGGGAGGTAGCTTCCATGGGTAATGTGATCACACTTATTTCAGAAACCTTGCCTGTGTGATCTGAAAGCCAATTCTCTAAAGTGATGAACACATGGATCCAGAAATTTAAAAGCAACAAATCCATACAGTGGCCTCCTAACATTCTATCTTCGTCATCAGGAGAGGCTGCTTGTGCCTCAGTGAGTTAGGACCCTGTATGCATAATCAGATGATCGTCAGTTCAGATTTCTTGGCTGGAAGACTGATGTCACCATAAGCACTAACTTGGGGTACACCCTGGAAAAGATGAAAATTCATCACCGGGCAGTAAGCAAGGGTACACCCTGGACAGGATGACAGTCCATTGCCTGGTACTAGGCAAGGGTACACCAAAGACAGGAATCCAGTTCATCGCCGGACAGTAGGCTGAGGTACACCCTGGATGGGATGCCAGTTCATCGCCGGACAGTAGGCTGTGGTCCACCCTGGATGGGATGCCAGTTCATCGCCGGACAGTAGGCTGGGGTACACCCTGGATGGGATGCCAGTTCATCGCCGGACAGTAGGCTGGGGTACACCCTGGATGGGATGCCAGTTCATCGCCGGACAGTAGGCTGTGGTCCACCCTGGATGGGATGCCAGTTCATTGCCGGACAGTAGGCTGTGGTCCACCCTGGATGGGATGCCAGTTCATCGTTGGGCACTAGGCTGTGGTACACCCTGGATGGGATGCCAGTTCATCGCCGGGCACTAGGCTGAGGTACACCCTGGATGGGATGCCATTTCATCGCCGGACAGTAGGCTGGGGTACACCCTGGATGGGATGCCAGTTCATCGCCGGACAGTAGGCTGGGGTACACCCTGGATGGGATGCCAGTTCATCACAAGGTACTAAGTGTCACACCTGCAGGCAGAACAAGCAACATAGCTGCGGGCTGTTAAGGGAACACCCACTCTGCTACTTATATTTGTGAGTATGCAACTAAGTGTTCTAATCCTCTGTCTCTGTTCCAGCTCCGAACCGTCTGACTCTGCCTGACCCCTGGCTTTAACCCCACCTGTTCCTTAGACCACAATTTGGCTTACTCTAATAAACATACATACATATCATACCTCCGTTCACTTCCTGGGGTACCGAATCCAACTAGGAGAAGTAGCAATGGATCCCAGTAAGATCAAAGCCATCCTTGATTGGTCCCAACTTAAGAGCATTAAGGAGTTACAGAGGATTCTGGGATTCCCTCATTTTTATCCCCGCTTTATTTGGGGATTCAGCATGGTGGGGGCACCCCTTACCGGCCTTCTGAAAGGAGAGAGAAAGACTCTAGTCTGGCCAGAGGCTGCATCCAATTTTGCACGGGTCTGGTCCTAGAACAGGCAGATCCTAAGGAACATATAATAGTAGAAATGGACGCTTCCAAAGTCGGCGTTGGAGCCGTGCTATCACAGAGGGACCCCAATTCGGGTAAGACAGATCCCTGCGCCTGTCTCTCCAAAAAGTTGACGCCCGTGGAATGCAACTATGATGTTGTAATTGTGAATTGCTTGCAATAAAGGAAACCTTAGAGGAGTGGCAACACTGGTTAGAGGGGGCTAAACACCCTTTACAAGTACTCACAGATCACCGTAATTTACAATAATCTCCCAAATGCCTCAATCCTCGTCAGGCGAGATTGGCTCTGTTCTTCACGCGTTATGACTTCCAGGTGTCCTTATTCCTCGGTTGAAGAACACCAAGGCAGATGCTATGTCCCAATGTGTTCTACACTGCAAAGTCTCAGAGGAGCCTGCTCCAG
This sequence comes from Brienomyrus brachyistius, assembly GCF_023856365.1. Taxonomy (NCBI): domain Eukaryota; kingdom Metazoa; phylum Chordata; class Actinopteri; order Osteoglossiformes; family Mormyridae; genus Brienomyrus; species Brienomyrus brachyistius. The sequence continues at coordinate 736,394 of NC_064533.1, forward strand.
TTCTTCCCCCCACCTATTTCATGGGACCGATCCAGTAGAACCTGGAACACTAGCTTCAACAACTCAACCAGCGACAACCCCCCACATTCCCACTGTCCACCAGGTTGACCGTACATACTGTTCCAAACGAGGAATTCAATTATTCAATGGGTCAACAACCTCCCTTGGTTCTGAACACCCGGCAGTTGTGAGTGCGTGTCTTCTAGATGAACATTACTGATGGCCTGGCTAAAGACAAGAAACCGAGAGAGAGTTTTATCTGTCCCATCTGTGCTCCTTACAATCGCTTCTGAAAGATGTGCTATCATATTCCTCTCCCAAAGCTGCCATCCGCCCTAGAACTCGGAGATCTATTATTCCAATAGATGTTCCGGTACTATGGCCTGCCTGAAGACATCATATCTAACCGTGGACCCCAGTTCGCCTCCTTTGGTTTCCGAACACTCGAAAATGAGCATTAAGGTGAGTCTGACGACAGCGTATCACCTTCAGGTGAACAGACATGCTGAGCAAATGAATCAGATCGGTAACCCTAACCGACAGTTAACCAAGCAGACCACCCAGACTAAGGCACAGGCAGACAAACGAAGATGACCCAAATCTGTCGACCAACCAGGAGACAGTGTGGTTGTTATCCTAACATCTCCGACTGCTCCAAGGGCATAAGCTTGGTCCCAGGTATATTAGTCCCTTTAAAGTTGTAGCCTAAGTTGGACTTGTAACCTACTGTCTGCAGCTTCCCCAAATATACAGAATCCATCTTGTCTTTCGCATCTCTCTCCTGAAGCCGGCCCACTACAACCTCACACATACCACCACCGATGTCTCGGAATCACCACCACTGATCCCACTGGGTGATAGAGAAGCATTTGCCGTTAAGTCGCTTCTAGATTCCCACCGCCGAAAGGGTGGTCTACAGTACCTGGTAGATTGGGAGGGATATGGACCAGAGGAGCAGTGCTGGGTCCCTGCTTCGGACGTGTTGGATCCCAACGTGATTGCTCAATTTCACGGCAATCATCCCTCCTGATTCAAACCCCGTTCCCATGACAGACTATGACGCATTCCTTGGCTGCTGGGGGTTGGTTGTCAAGGGGGGGGGGTTCTGTCACACCTGCAGGCAAAACAAGCTGTGGACAAGTAAGAGAACACGTACTCTGAAATTGCTCAGTACAAGGTATTTTTGAGTATGCAACTGCTGAGCATTCTAACCCTACATCTCTTTTCCAGCTCCGTACCGGCCAACTGTCTCTGCGTCCTATTCTTGCACCTCCAGTACTGTCCTGCTCCCGTCCAAACTAATCCTGATGCTTCCTTGTGGTTCTTCCCCGTGTCTTCCATCTGGCTGCAGACCCGTAAGTGCACACCCGGGACACGGCCTTGGACCCAGAACCGCACAGCTGGGACATGGCCGCAGACAAGGAACTGCACACCTGGGACACGGCCTTGGACCCAGAACCACACAGCTAGGACACAGCCACGGTCCCAGAGCTTCACAGCTGGCACATGGCCGCAGACCCGTAACTGCACACCTGGGATATGGCCTTGGACCCAGAACCACACAGCTGGGACAAGACCGCAGACCCGGAACTGCACACCTGGGACACGGCCTTGGACCCAGAACCGCACAGCTGGGACTTGGCCGCAGACCCGGAACTGCACACCTGGGACACGGCTGCAGACCCGGAACTGCACACCTGGGACACGGCTGCAGACCCGGAACTGCACACCAAGGACACGGCCTTGGACCCAGAACTGCACACCTGGGACACGGCCTTGGACCCAGAACCGCATAGCTGGGATATGGCTGCAGACCCAGAACCTCACAGCTGGGACATGGCTGCAGACCCAAAACCTCACAGCTGGCACACGATTGCAGATCCGGAACTGCACACCAAGGACACGGCCTTGGACCCAGAACCGCATAGCTGGGACATGGCCTCAGACCTGGAACTGCACACCAGGGACACGGGCTTGGACCCAGAACCGCACAGCTGGGACTTGGCCGCAGACCCGGAACTGCACACCTGGGACACGGCCTTGGACCCAGAACCGCACAGCTGGGACATGGCCGCAGACCCGGAACTGCACACCTGGGACACGGCCTTGGACCCAGAACCGCACAGCTGGGACATGGCCACCGACCCGGAGCCTCACAGCTGGCACATGGCCGCAGACCCGGAACTGCATTACGTAATGCCTCCTTTCTGGTTGCCCGTCTGGATCCTTACATAAACTTCAGCTGGTACAAAATGCAGCAGCCTGAGTTCTTACAAACACTCAAACATTTGATTGTATTAGTCCTGTTCTATGCTCCCTTCATTGGCTTCCAGTTAAGTCTTGGAATGACTGCTATTAACTTATAAACAACTGAATTTGCACCAGAATACCTTAGTAATCTGCTGGCCTTATACAACCTCCTTGCTTTCTTCAATCTCAAGGAGCAGGATATCTGTTAGTACCCAGGGTAGAAAGAGCTACGGCAGGCTGCAGAGCTTTCTCCTATAGAGCTTCTCAGCTGTGGAATGGTCTCCACCGGATGTGCAGGATTCAGACTGACTCTCAATATTCAAGTCCAGGCTAAAAACACACTTTAGCTTATAGGGAGTTCTAGCTCTAGCTAACTGCTCACTCGCAGTCAGACCTGCAGTGTGAGGTGTAGAGCTGGGTGGGGATCGGTGCCATTGGCTTTGGATGAACTGAACTGTCAGTCTGTCACTCTGGCTTCACCCCCCCCCTTATGGAATTGGAGTGCTGACGTTCTGGAACTCCCCATGTCTGCATTCCCACCTGCCTCTCCCTTATGTTGCCATAGCCATATTTGCCAGAGTTTACATATTTCATTTACCTAACTATTTGCACTGCCTCTAGTCTTCCTTACTTTTGCTAATTGCACATTTTATTTCCCCTACTCCTCCTAGGCTGTGCTGCCAGGAGACCCCAAATTTAAGATATCCAGCCTTCACTGCTGCCTGCGACGTTTCCAGTACCTGTGACGTCCTTCCGGCCTGCTCGCCCTTCTGCCTGTGACGTCCTTCCTGCCTGCTCGCCCTTCTGCCTGTGACGCCCTTCCTGCCTGCCCGCCCTTCTGCCTGTGACGTCCTTCCTGCCTGCTCGCCCTTCTGCCTGTGACGTCCTTCCTGCCTGCTCGCCCTTCTGCCTGTGACGTCCTTCCTGCCTGCTCGCCCTTCTGCCTGTGACGCCCTTCCTGCCTGCCCGCCCTTCTGCCTGTGACGTCCTTCCTGCCTGCTCGCCCTTCTGCCTGTGACGTCCTTCCTGCCTGCTCGCCCTTCTGCCTGTGACGCCCTTCCTGCCTGCCCGCCCTTCTGCCTGTGACGTCCTTCCTGCCTGCTCGCCCTTCTGCCTGTGACGTCCTTCCTGCCTTCTCGCCCATCTGCCTATGACGTCCTTCCTGCCTGCTCGCCCTTCTGCCTGTGACGTCCTTCCTGCCTGCTCGCCCTTCTGCCTGTGACGTCCTTCCTGCCTTCTCGCCCATCTGCCTGTGACGTCCTTCCTGCCTGCTCGCCCTTCTACCTGTGACGTCCTTCCTGCCTGCTCGCCCTTCTGCCTGTGACGCCCTTCCTGCCTGTGACGTCCTTCCTGCCTGCTCGCCCTTCTGCCTGTGACGCCCTTCCGGCCTGCGACGTCTTCCCTGTTCGCCCTGCCATCTGAAGCAGCTCCAGCACTTGCCTATCATCACTTCCCTGGCTCCCACTTTGTGACTCAAATATTAAGATTGGGGCAATGTGAATTGGGACTTTCCCAGCCAGCTCCAGGAGAATGGGCTCCCCCACTGCGTCTGGTTCCTTCTAAGATTTCTTCCTTCTAGTGTCATGGGCTTGGGCATTTCTGGCGTGAGGGCATAACATGGTGCAGATTGGGAAGAAGGTGGACAACCCACTGGCAGCTTACAGGACACAACAGGGGCTTATTATCAGAAACTGAAAACACTGGGAACATTTCAAATCAAACGGACCATGAGGAGTCAAAACTAAAGAGAGGAGAAAAAAACCAAAGATTAACTACAAAAAGGTCAGGACAACAAGGAGCATGCAAGGAAAGAACAAAATACAAATTAAAAATAAAAAAACCCCACAGGATAACATCTAAGATTCGGAAACACTCATGAAAGCCACCTAATCTGGTAAACATAACACAATACAATAACAACCCACTGGGGAACTCAACTGTGACTGGAACTTAAATACAGAAACTGAAACAGGTAACGATGCAGCAGGGGTAAGACATGAGACAATTATCCAATCAGGGAGGGTGCAGTACAACGAGAAATCAGGAAACACACAAGGACTGGCACAAGAACAGGCAACAGGTGAAACTAATAATTAAATCAAGTAACTCAAACTAAGAAACAGAATCTATACTAGGGGAATAGAAGACAGGCAAAATACAACCACGGGTACAAAGCATGAAACCAAAACTGAATACAAATCACAAGACACAGGAACTAGAAAACTGATACAAATGAAGCACTAGGGAATAAAATCTACAAAAATACAAAAAAGAGGAGGCAGGATCTGAACACACAACTGAGGGATTACATGCTGAAGGAATTGCATGTTCAATTCACTGAGCTGTGTGGCTATTTGAGGAGCAAGGGAAAACACAAAGGCTGACAACATGGAGGACAGGATGGCCAGTGACACCTGCTGGCCAAACAGGGAGGAGACATGAAAGACTGGGACAAACAGGTGCTGACCCAGACATTTTTCCTTGCCACTGGCACCTCTGGCTTGCTCACTGGGGGCTTTGGGCAGGGTTGCTGTAAAGCACTTTGAGACAATGAAATGTTGTGAAAACGTACTATACAAATAAAATTGAATTGAATTGAATTGAACTGAACTGAACAGAACCTTCCCCATTTTGATCCCCATGATCCTGTTTGTTTGCCAGTTCGGTTTCTTCAATAAACCTTCCTTTGTTTGTCCTGACTCCTGCTTCCATGTTCTCCACCCTGCCCTGCACCATGACACCCAGGAGTTTTAACGGAACGCTTAACATGAGGACTGTCATGTGTCACAACCCAAAATGGAATTTTGAAGACTGACCGCAGTGACACCAAACTTGTGCTTTTGTGACACTGTATGAAATTACAAAATTAAAATTTCATCTAAAATTTTTATTTTGTTACACTTTTCTTGCATATTTTACTGCAGGGGGTGTGAGGCTGCATCTTGTCCCAGGTTTGAGAAAATAACTGGGTGACAATTGTCACTCAGTAAGCAAGTAATGGGACCTGTGTCCTGGTGCCCCTGCTGGTTGGAATACCGTATGCAGCAAGCGGTGAAGCACACCCTGACCTTCCAGGATGGAGGTGTCACTGGCAGTTCTGCTCGGTGGCCAGAAGTGATATCATGCAAGCACTAGGTCCTCATTTAGCCCTTTGCATTGTGACTTCACCTTGTCCATTTCCACACTAAGCAGTGTAATGTCTGGATGATCATTTGGAGGAAGTTTGAGGTTAGTCACGTGACAGTCCTTGTACAATACACTTAGTGAGCCTTGGAAGAGCTCTGGTAATTCCCTGTTGTTTATATTAACAGGTGGACAGGAGCTGTATGTATAAATCTTTACTGAGGAAAATCTCAATGTTTGAAAAGTGATGTTTTAGGAAGGTCTGACCTGTGAGCCTGTAATTTGGTGCCAGCAAAGCATAGAGCAGCAGAGAAGCGGCACCAAAAAGTACCACCAGGAACAAACAACAATGTTTAGTGAAAACTTAGTGACTGGCCTCAAAAAAGGAGAATGCTGAGAAAAATGAACTGCAACACATTAACGATACCTGAGATCAAGACATGAACAGTTTATTTCATAACATCTCATAACAGTATATTTTAACAACTTTGCAATTACTCTGGTGCACAATGCTATGTGCCCAAATCTATTCATACAAAGTCATTTCACCAAGTCACCCAAGCCACGACTAAGTGGAATTTCATTCATTATTTTTAATTTGCAGACCATCCGACAGTGGCAAGCCCGTTGTTTTTGTCCTTAACAGACATGCAAGGCAGGGAATAACCCAGGATGGGGCACCGACCCATCGCAGGGCACACTCACATACCTACAGGCAATTTGGTAACTCCAGTCAAACTCAGCATGATTTTGGACTTTTGGGGAAACTCAGAGTACCTAGAGGGTATCCAGCAATGGCACGGGGAGACCATGCAAACACACACATGGAGCCATGGCAGGGACTCAAACCCAGGCCCTACAGGTATGAGGCAACAGTACTAACCACTGCGCCACCATGTCACCCTATGGAAAGCTGCATTAGCTTTCATTCATTTCTAGAGGATATCACAAATTCAATTCTAACTAATTAGAATACCAATTCTTCATATTGGAAATTCTATTTTAGTTAGTAAAATTCAATACATTTTTCTTATTCATTTCAACGGGAGAGTGAACTAGTTCAAACACCAGTTCCTGATATCAGGAATTCATTTGTAGCTATCTATAATTAAAACTGAATTTTACCTAGTTAGAATTTTATTAAGCAGCAAGTCGACAAGCAGAATGCAAGAAGTTTCATGGCAAGCCTTTTTTGCTTTAATTCATTTTCTATAAGATATCCCAAATTCAGTTCTAACTAGTTAGAATGCAGATCTTTGATATCAGAAATATTGTGAATTTCTGATAACAGAAATTTGCATTTAACTAGTTGAAATGCATATTATTGATATCAGAAATATATTTTTTAGTAGTTATCAAGACATTTCTTGTTATCTGAAATTCTGTTTTCACTAGTGAGGTTCAAAACATTTTTCATTCATTTAAATGCATTTCTGATATAAAAATAATTCAGTTTTAATTATAGCTATATATTTCTGATATCAGAAATGAGTAATTGAACTAGTTCCCATTGAAATGAATTAGAAAAATGTTTTGAATCTCAGTATTTAAAATAAAATGTAATACAATTTAAGCTAATATTGAATTATAATTAGCTACAATGGAATTCTTGATATCAGAATCTGGAATTTTAATTAGTTCAAATTCCATCTCCCATTGAAATGAATTTAAAAAAATGTCTTGAACATCACTAGTTAAAATGGTGTTTCCAAAATCAAGAACTGGCATTATAACTAGTCGCAGCTGAATTTCTGATATCAAGAACTAGTTAGACCTGAATCTGTGATATCCTCTAGAAATGAATTGGCTAAATGTCTTGCCATAGAGGTCTTCTTGTGTGAAGGTTTTGTTCCAGAGAAATGCCCTTGCCTGCTCTCTGACGTAAACATAAATGTCACATGCCACTGAAATTTATTTTAGCAAGTGAGATTCTAGCTAATGAGATTCAAAAACCTTTTGAATTTCAATAACTAAAGTAAAATTTCTGATTTAAAGAATTGGCATTTTACACTGAATTTCCAATATCAATAATATGCATTTTAAGTAGTTAAAATCAAATTTCTGATATCAGAAATAACTAGTTACAATTGAATTTCTGATATCAAAAATTAGCACTGTAACTAATTAGAACTGAATTTGTGATATGCTCCACAATGAATCAGAGCACTGATGGCTTGGCCATGATAGTGTTGTGTTTGGGAACCACAACTCCTGGCTTTGATTTCACAATGTCACGTTCGAGGAATATCAGACAAAAAGCCATATAAGTCTTAGGCTATGATGTTTGGGACGCAGTTATTTGTGTTGTAGATGGACTAGCAGGGACATATTACGGACCGGGCCAGCGGGGCCGCTGCCCAGGGGCCCTTGGGGTGCAGGGGGCCCATGGGGCCCCTAGCCCAAAACAATTTGCAACGCTTATCAACAATGTATTTTCGTTTGTCTATTTTAGAGGGCCTGCATTCTTTGATCCTCTGCCTACAAGGGCCCCTGACCCTATAGGGAGGGCGTTTGGCTGCCAAGGGCCCTTGAATTGTGGTGGTTGTGGTGGTGGTGGTGGTGGTGGTGGTGGGGGGGGGGGCCTCGCGAACGTTTTGCCCAGGGGCCCACACAACCCATAATTCGTCCCTGTGGACTAGTACAGCAATATTTCACTGGTGTATAATCAAAACAGTCTGCTGTTACTGGCACGTGAGCTTTCTGGTTTATTCGTGGAAAATTCGACAAAAGGCGTATGTCCTTCTAGACTCAGCAACCTGCACCTACATTTTATCTCTCCTGTAAGAATAAATAATACTTTCCCCTCTATTCATAAATGTCTAAGGCTTCTTAAGTATATCCTTTAAATTGCAAATATGTATAATTAACATAAAAACTCACATCATTTTATTAAATAAATTTATATATCAGATTTAGTAAAATTCACACCTACTAAATATGTTCAGTTCATTATCTTATAAAAGGTGTGTGTCATATTTAGATATCTGCGACTATGAATTTTATATACTATCAAATAGACCTCTGTCTATTATTATTACAAACCAGTATATTTGCTTGTAGCTTTCTTACAAAACCAAAAATTCCACTGGTACACTCCCCCAGGAAAAGAAAACAGGAAAGTATTTCCAATTTACTAATGAAAATGGATGTTTTATCTGGTGAAGTTTATGATTTCAAAAGTTTATCACAGGTCATTATACTGTATTTATGTTATTTGTGGTTGACATTGCTAACACAGTCTTTTAGTACCGTAACCATCCTGGCATTTGTTTGCTTAATTGGCCCTTATTATGAGATAATTATGAGCATTATTCAGATTGTCTGCCTCTTAAATACAATAACAATGTGTTTGTGAGATCTGAGCCTTTGTGGCCCCAGGAACGAGAGAAGAGGGGCTAACAGGTCAGCCCCTGGCTGTTGTAGCCATTGGGATGTTTGTGACGCGTGACGTCTTAGTTTACATCAGAGAGCTAACAGCGCCTCTCGGGAAGAAAAAAACCTCTCGACATTCAGCAAACACAACCTCTTGCTTTCTGCTTGTCGAGCTGGGGGCTTAAATGATGTCAGTACAAACGGGTCCTGTGGCAGGAGGAGGGGCTTCATGGCCAGACGGATGTTAATGACACCAAGGTGACGAGACACAGCTGTCATTCACCTCAAGGCCAGTGACACTGCGACTGCTTCCAGTTTGCTGTCGCCCAGTGGCATTCTATTCCCCTCATAATGTAAACCAGTTAAAGATATTAAAACGAACTCTGGGTGCTTTCCCACTGCATCAGGTAAGGTGCTGGTTTTCCACTGGCGTAAAAACTGGTACCAGCGGCGAATGACATTTCAACGCAAGGTGCTGTATTTTGTACTGAATTCCAAAAATGGCTGTAGTGTATTATGGGGCTGGATAATGTGTGATATTAATACCAACATCCAAGACAGCGGTTGTACTGTTTCAAAAGCAAGCTATTTGCATAACCAATCGACAAAGAAAGTGTCATGTCCCACCCCAAAGTACCGAAATACCGAAGAAGTACCCCAGCTTGTATGGTACTTTAGGTACTGGAACTTTTGGTACTTGTACTGGACTGGAAGTCAATGGAAAAGGGAAAGTATAGAAAGTACCATGCCAAGTGTGCGGTACCTGCTGCGGTGGAAAAACGCCCGATGTGGAAAAAGAGGCAAGAGCTCCACAAAGCATCAATGTTCACCACCACTCAAATCACACGTTGGTGTTGGGCCCCTGAAGTTTGGGACCCCCTGCTGCCCATAAGCATTCACTACACTAAGCCCTGTGCTTTCAGACTTGTTATGTATGAAGCCACCAACCCCAGAATGAGAAGTGTTGCAGAACCCTAACTGTAACTCTACTGCTAATCACTGCATGTGAAGTACACTGAACTGCACTACGTGTTAGTCACCGTTAGCCTTGTTGTTCTGACATGCTACACACTCAAGTACTACATGGACACACACATACTACATGCACACACAGACACATACATATGCTACACTGGCATACATGCTACATGCTCAAACATGCACACACACAGGTTTGTGATTATATCTTTGTAGGGACTCTCCATTCATTTCTATGGGGAAAACTCTAATCCCAGCATGACACCCTTAACCCCCCCCCCCCCAGCCCTGACTTTAACCATAAGTAACCAAACAAAATACGAGACTTTTGGCATGTTTACTTTTTTCATTGCATTCAAAAATCTCTGTGGGGACTTGAAAAATGTTCCCCAAAACATGAAAATAACAGGTTGTGGTCCCCACAATGTAATATAAACATAATCCACAGACATGCACACACGCTACACGCACACACAGTTACACACGCTACACGCACATGTAGACAAACACAGGGGGGTTAGGGTTAAGGTAAGTTAGTCCCGCACTAGCGATAGTGGTGAGGTGGGGGGCAATAATGCCTTTTGTTAAAGAAACAGCAACCAATTATCTCAGCCCCTGGGTGGCGCTGTGTCTCGGGGAGTCCATGGCGGACAGGTGAAGCGAGTCGTCCACTTCTGTCTGTGCCAAAGCTGCTGACAGCCCCCCTCCTCGCAGCCCCCACCTCTCACTGCTGCAGGATTTTAATTAGGACCTGGGCTGTCTGTGACTCTCCTGCGCCCTCCCCCTTCCTACACGCATTGCGGATCGTGCTAGTTCAGTGCACAGCAGCAACCGTAGCGGCGTGAAAGTGACTGGATCCTCCCAAAATGCCTTTGGGGGTTAAAATGTTAACATGACGCTTCTGCCTGTGGTGGCTGAGAGAAAAAGGTAAAAAACAAAAGGAATGAAGACAAAGAGGCAGGAGAATGTAACTAAAGCAGTGATCCTGTCATGGGCCTGTGGGGACCACAGTGCCGCTTTCATTACGCATTAGTCCCCTTTACTTCAATTTCCCTCTGTTCTTTTCTTATAATATCATCACAAAATACCATCCATCCGTCCGTCCGTCCGTCCATCCATCCATCCATCCATTTTATAAACCTGCTTGTCCTCTTCAGGGTCGCAGGGGGTCCGGAGCCTATACTGCACTGGAAGCTACAGACGCGATGCAGGGAGCAGCCCAGGATGGGGCGCCAACCCATCAGAGTCTCAAAAATGCCTTTATGAGCAAAAAAAATTCATAATAAGCAATAAAAAATATACTGGGAAAAATACTGAATCTTCATGTTTCAATTCGTATAATTTATCTCATTGAACTAATTATTAAAATGGTGCATTCAACAGACATGAAAATTTCCATTTACACCCACATATCTGGCAGACGCTTTTGTCCAAAGTGAGGTACAGCGAGGCAAAGAGCACATTGCAACATTCATGCTGCCGGGGAGATGATCAGGTGTAAGTGCATCTAGGCTGAGCTCCCAGTGAATGCTCAGTCAGGGCGTAAGTTGTATTAGAGCAGGAGCTACACAACATCTACACAACATCTACACAACATCTACACAACTAAACATAACAAAGAAAGAGCCTAATAAGACCATGCAAGGGCCAGTAAGTGCAATATTCAATCACTGGGGAACCACAGAGGAGGACCGTTTGGAGTGACACTTTAAGTTCTTTAAACGCAGCTAATGCTCCTGATCACACAGCCTTTTATGTACCATTTAATTTGTAGTTGAATGAACTGAGGCTTAGAGGTGAAATGGGTAAGGTGGTGCTGTGTTGGAGCAGTGGAGCGGCCGTTTAATGGCACACGCACGCGGGCCTTCATCGCTGCACTCTCGAAGGGCGTGCACCCACCTTAGCGGCATAACGCATGCGCTGGTCATACCTCTCTGTGGAAACATCATTTCTTTCTTGCTCTCTTTGACAGTTCTATCTGAAAGGCTTTTACATCCTGCCAACTCTGCCTCCCGTAGATTAGACTGCCAGACAAAGAAATTAATACCCCAAGTGACTGTATTTTAATTAAGCAATTTCATGCAAATTACAAATTTTAGATTGTCAAATAATACGCAGCGCCAAATGGTAGCTTGGCTGATCTGATACGCATGGGGTGTTATTCTTCCACTCCTCTGTTCACACAGCAAATGAGCAAAAATTTCTAATCTATTATGCAAACAGTGAGATGCTTCCCTGTACGGACTTACTTTTCCTTTGGCGTGGGTAAACGCAGCTTCCTCTCTTTAACATATTTGGTGGCTCCGACTGAAGAAAGGCCTGCTTTTTACTTTTCTTTTTGAGGATGCTTGCAGATGCAGGTGTGAGGGAATGCCCCCCCTGCCGGCCTCCTAAAGTGGGTGTTGAAGGAAGGATAACTGTCTTCACCCTCCCTCAGCCAAGACCATGGCCTTCCCTCCATTCTCAGAGTTGCCCCCTGTTGCCAAAACCCTGCCGGGGGTGTATATACTGCCTGGGGTGTATATGTCACCATTCTGATGTCATGATTCTTAATTAATGATCAATTAATGTAACTTAACATTGTTAATATAATGCACAGATTGGCTGTTTAAGAATGAATGGAATCCTACTGTAATTTATTCATGTGCCAGGGCTGTGTTCATACAATAAGCACCCTTCTTACCGTAATTTATTCATGTGCCGGGGCTGTGTTCATATAGTAAGCACCCTTCCTACTGTAATGTATTCATGTGCCAGGGCTGTGTTCATACAGTAAGCACCCTTCCTACCGTAATTTATTCATGTGCCGGGGCTGTGTTCATACAGTAAGCACCCTTCCTACTGTAATGTATTCATGTGCCAGGGCTGTGTTCATACAGTAAGCGCCCTTCCTACCGTAATTTATTCATGTGCCGGGGCTGTGTTCATATAGTAAGCACCCTTCCTACTGTAATTTATTCATGTGCCAGGGCTGTGTTCATACAGTAAGCACCCTTCCTACCGTAATTTGTTCATGTGCCAGAGCTGTGTTCATACAGTAAGCACCCTTCCTACTGTAATTTATTCATGTGCCGGGGCTGTGTTCATACAGTAAGCACCCTTCCTACTGTAATTTATTCATGTGCCGGGGCTGTGTTCATATAGTAAGCACCCATCCATCCACTAACAGCATAGGCTATAATTTTTATGTGTCAGTCTGGAGGAAATACATTTCACACAACAATAAATCCATTCCAATTAAACGTTGTTTCCTTCTATACAACAGCAGCCCACAGCTGATCCTGTTACTCATGCTTCCTTCTAAATAAATAACAGGATTTACATTATTTCCATTTTAGTTTTCTAGCAGAAGGTTTTGCAAGTAGCAACATGTTTTTTTGGAGAAAGCAGGGCCAGGCAGTCCCTGGGCACTTTGAGGTTCAGGGCCAACCCTGAGATTTAAACTAGTGACCTTCTGAGCAGAGGATCTTATCCCTAAACTCATGCCGTAGTACCATCGCTCAGGAAGCATTGGGCTGCGATGCTCACCAGGCAGGACACAAGGGCGAGCTGGACATGTATGTTACAGGCATGTTACACACAGACCCATGAAGCACACGCAAGAGCCCTGTAGGGCATGGGCATCTGCAGATCGCTCCCCAAGAAGCTCACAGCTGACAAAATGGGGGCTGGGGGGGTGGGGGGGGGTGCCGGTTTTTTGTCACTCAGATAGATTTAATAAACGGTTTCCTCCCAGAGGTCCTTTGCTGTGTTCAGTTCAGCGGCCATGTGCTTTTAACAGACAGTAAATAGCAGGTTAAATCCAGTCTAAGGCACTTTAATAGCAGGGTATGAGCAAGCTGTCGAGCTGGGAACGTATTCTTTAAAGCGGGGGTTTTCAATAATGCCTCATAGGCAGTGATTTTCTCCAACCCCCTCCCCCCAATCATATCGGGCTCCCTCTGCGTCACTCCTGATTGCCACACAGAAACTTCATACTGACGATGCTGGAAACGGACTCTGCTTCTGATGAGGAGGGTCCTCATTAGTACTGTCCCCCTGGGTATCGGGGATGGCCTGCCTTTCTCAGACGTTGTCCACCTTCATTCTGAAAAACCAGCTGGGGAGCTGTAGGTGGATGTCAGGGAAGGCCTGCCTTTCCCAGACATCGTACGCCTTCATTCTGAAAGACCAGCTGGGGAGCTGCAGGTGGATGTCGGGGAAGGCCTGCCTTTCCCAGACATCGTTCGCCTTCATTCTGAAAGACCAGCTGGAGAGCTGTAGGTGGATGTCAGGGAAGGCCTGCCTTTCCCAGACATCGTACGCCTTCATTCTGAAAGACCAGCTGGGGAGCTGCAGGTGGATGTCGGGGAAGGCCTGCCTTTCCCAGACATCGTTCGCCTTCATTCTGAAAGACCAGCTGGGGAGCTGTAGGTAGATGTCGGGGAAGGCCTGCCTTTCCCAGACATTGTACGCCTTCATTCTGAAAGATCACTGGGGAGCTACAGGTGGATGTCAGGGAAGGCCTGCCTTTCCCAGACATTGTACGCCTTCATTCTGAAAGACCACTGGGGAGCTGTAGGTCACACCTTCAACCTGGCCCCAGTTGGTATTTTAAGGCTGGTTTTCCACATTGCCTGTGGCCCGTCCATAGATCTGCCCCACTCTCACTGAGATACATTCCCAATTAGAAGGCTCGGCCCCCCCACACAAGCAGAATGAGGGTATATCTGCAGCCTCTGACTACGAAAGACGTGGGACAAGAAAGGCTACATGCCTCAGCTTTGCAAAATTTCCAACGGGGCAGGAAGGTTAATAATAGCTATTGCAGTGGTTGACTCCCCCCCACACCCCTTTAATACATCTGAAGGAAGTCGATGCAAAACCATTAGGATTCTGATGTGTCACCTTAAGCAGGCGAGCTGCCACAGCGCAGCGACACAGGGAAGAGTGACAATCACCTCTCCTGTCACATTCATGCAAATTCCTTCATTACTGAACAACTGACCATTCTATTCAAGAATTTCCATTTTATCCATTCTATTCCAAGCATTTCATTTTTTTCTAACAACGATAAGGGCACATCAAACATGCAAGCATAACATTACAAACCTGAAGAAACATCACCTATTTATACAGGTGGGTTATTTCGCCTAGGCAAATCGAATTACCTGCTTCGCTCAGAGAGACAGACTAACAGCCTTTCAGAGACTGAATGCTGGAGCCCCTTAGTCCCAAAGCTCTCTCCTTAGCCACTCTGCCTCCTGCTGACCGTCAGCAGCACATACATGAGCTGTTAGAGGATTTGTGTGTACCTGGGCTCCAACTGAAATCCAACGTTATCCCAAAGTCCCCTCAAAGGTTCTCAGTCAGGAAGATCCTGAAAGAATTCTCTAGTGAAATGTCCAGTCATTTTCAGGCACAGCAGCTGATCTGCATTATTAAGCAGCGCAATCAAGCCAGCTGCTTTCCACTTGGGGGCTCTATGGGGGGGGGGGGGTTACGGATGCTGTAATATCCACCACAACACAGATTAATTATGCACAAACAATACGGCTATTATAAGCTGCCTTGTGGAATATGAGGAATGCCTTGTCGTATAAACTGACATTGACATTATGCGTGCAGGGGGACAGTACAGAGAGCTGAATCAAAACAGCCGAGGCAGTGAGGTTAGAGACAGAGAGTGGCCGATGGCTAGATCAGGCCATGCTACACTCCTAGCCTACCATGCTAGTGTGATATTAGCCGGGCAATAGGTCTGGGGGGCACGTGCTTTCACGCTGTTGCTATCATACAGAGGATTTCTGATACTCACAAGGTGACAAAACAATGGGACAATAAGTATCAAATGCAACATAGAAGATGAATTAATATCCACAGCAACAAAAACCTGAAAATGCAGCTATGGATAGACACTGTATAAAATAACAAGCTGTATAAATGAATGTTTTCAGTTGACTTGTATTCTCCTGTGTATGTACAGCATGCCCTGGAGATTATAACGAGACTATTTGAAGATGTTAGTGAACATTCTCTGCTGTTGATTTTTGATTCAGAACTGAAGGTTCCCAGAAACTTCGAACAGATATGTCTCCATCTGCTTGAAATGTGAGCTGCTTGTAGCAATGAGGCACCCCCCTCAAGTAAAACACCCACCTATAAGTAACAGCATTTGAACATGCTGCTTTGCTCAGCAGAATAGAAAGAGGTTCACCTGTCATTACATCCATGGTAGGAACCTCACCTCCACCCAACTAGAGATTTTGGGCCCCATGAAAGCATATCATACCACATCAGGGCCCCAACCCAGACCAATCCTATTATATCATATCATACCACATCAGGGCCCCAACCCAGACCAATCCTATTATATCATATCATACCACATCGGGACCCCAACCCAGACCAATCCTATTATATCATATCATACCACATCGGGACCCCAACCCAGACCAATCCTATTATATCATATCATACCACATCGACTCCCCAACCCAGACCAATCCTATTATATCATATCATACCACATAGAGACTCCAACCCAGACCAATCCTATTATATCATATCATACCACATAGGGACCCCAACCCAGACCAATCCTATTATATCATATCATACCACATAGGGACCCCAACCCAGACCAATCCTATTATACCATATCATACTACATCGGCTCCCCAACCCAGACCAATCCTATTATATCATATCATACCACATAGGGACCCCAACCCAGACCAATCCTATTATACCATATCATACTACATCGGCTCCCCAACCCAGACCAATCCTATTATATCATATCATACCACATCGACTCCCCAACCCAGACCAATCCTATTATATCATATCATACCACATAGGGACTCCAACCCAGACCAATCCTATTATATCATATCATACCACATAGGGACCCCAACCCAGACCAATCCTAATATGGACACATGGCACATTTTTAGGGCTCAGTTTTTTTGGAACCGAGTGACCCTGACAAGACTTCTACTTTTCACCCTTGAATATTATTATTTATTTACACTGTCTCTGATGTATGGGATATTTAACAGAGATATTAACAGGGATAACAGGGATATAATGCTCATCGTTAATGCTAAGAGTTTGCGAAGGGCAGACGAAAGGATTGGTTAGAAACTCGAGCCAACTTGCTGTAATGTTATCACAGTTACTCAGGAACAGATATAGATAAAAGAGTTTTCGTTTTCTCCTCACACTTATTTTGTGGCTTCTCGAGTAATGAGTTTAACATGACGTAATATCATTTGCAGCTGCGATGTTACTGCTGAAGCTGTTTTGTAATATTAATACTGGCTCATTTACAGAACATTTCAGAAGTTGCATATTGGTAAAGCAATAAACTACAATAAATTTTATCGAATTAAACTTTAACTGATCTAGAAAAAAATCTAAAATATTTCATTATTGCGAATTATTTAATATTAAGCTAATTGTTGTGTGAAAATGCTTCCATCAAATTAACAGTATTTCATGCTTCCCAAACAAATGGCCTCTGCAAATGCCTTGAACACAGAACACAGCAGACGGGGGGGTCAGACCGACGGCCTGTTCATAAATCAAGCCTGACTAAGGCTGTCAGGGGGGCCTGGGGGGCATTATTTAGACTGGGTGTTGCTGTGGGAGCTTCCCATGAAATAGTAACTAAATAAAGATAGAACTACAATGCGTTCAGAATGCGTGAAAGCAATATGCTTACAGCATATACATTTTTGATTGTCTAGTAAATGAACACAGACTGGACAGCAGGTTACAATTCCTGAGTTTGAACAAGTGACACATCCCCAATGTGTAAATATATGCAGGATTCATTGCTTTGGGAATTCAATCAAATGATATAAGAACACGGCATGGTGGTGCAGTGGTTAGCACTGTTGCCTCACACCTCTGGGACCCGGGTTCAAATCTCCACCTGGGTCACATGTGTGCGGAGTTTGCATGTTCTCCCCATGTCGTCATGGGGTTTCCTCCGGGTACTCCGGTTTCCCCCCCACAGTCCAAAAACATGCTGAGGCTAATTGGAGTTACTAAATTGCCCGTAGGTGTGCATGTGTGAGTGAATGGTGTGTGAGTGTGCCCTGCGATGGGCTGGCCCCCCATCCTGGGTTGTTCCCTGCCTCGTGCCCATTGCTCTGGACCCCCCACGACCCAGTAGGATAAGCGATTTGGAAAATGGATGGATGGATAGAATATAAGAACAGAAAGTAAAACTATATTGTAAGAGGACAGATTTATAACTGCTTGTGTATAATGGGATTTATGTAGCTGAACCTTTGACAGTAAACAAAAATATATAAATAATTTAATGTGAAAATAAGCTCACGGCGAATACTCATATGATTTCTCAGGAAATTGATACTTAAAAGGCTTTAGTGACATAATTGCTGCAAGCTCATTTTAAAAAGGTCACTCAAGGACAGCATCTGTTTCCTGAGGAAAAAGCAGAAATTGCTCTCCATTTTTTTCAGCCAAACAGATTTTAGCATATTTTCCCAAGCATTGATTTCCATCTAACCTACCTGAAGGCAGTAGATTAATCTTCTATGTCTGTGAGCAGCAGAGCACCCACCCCACTGTGCAGGACACCCCCCCACCAGCCAAGCCAAAGTCAATGACAGTTTTTTTTTTAGATTTTAAAGGTGGAGTGCCGTGTATTTGTTAAAAGTACTTATAGGCGTTATTGAGATCGTAATTCCACCATCTGTTTGTAGTGGAGGGAAAACAGGAACCACTGTGGCCTCCATGTTACCATGTGTCATGGAAGATATGGAGGCCTTTGATATGGATGGAGAGGACGAGCTGCAGGACTCCGAGTCTTTTTACCTGCCAAAAGCCAGACAGAGTAAACGTGACCTGGAGCAGCGTCAGTACTGCTGTCTGACAAAAAGCGTGACCCTGCAGCTCTCATGAGCCCTGCATGGGGTCAGGCTGCCTTGCGTGTCTGCAGAGGTATGCCGGGAGGAACAGCTTTCACAGGAAGCGACCGCGACTGAATACCTGACAGTGGCATGCTGACATGTAGAGTAAGATGCAGGGTTAGTGTGTGCTTACTGTGTGCATATGTACATGTAGCTGACATACAGGTGGAGGAATTGGAGCCTCTTTTCGTCACAGACAACAGTGTAAGAAGAGTAATGAAAACTAACGTCTCCATGACAAAACGAGCAATGTATCAACTGGCGGCAGGGCCAAGATAAATAACAGCTGGGTGACAGCGGGCACTGCAGCTCACAAACACCTTTGAGTGCGTGAAATCTGATCCTCATCCCATCTCTTGGAATTCTCAGCGCGGAGGATGGCTGCCAGGGAAGATGAGACCTGGACACATGAACAGCCTTGACAGGATGCTGCTTTACAGCCAAGTTGACAAATGCGACAAATTGTCTGCAGCTGTAGAGCAGTCTGGGAAGGAGTTGGCTCGTCTCCACTGCTCGTTTCAATCACAAGCTGCTCGGGCCTGTTGCTTTCACTCAGTGCAGTTCCCCATTCCAGCTGTTCCAGATATTTAAATGTAACTGAAACCCCTGTCAATGATTCACATGATCACTCCCTCAGTAGCCAGTGAGATGGAAGCAGTCTTGGGTCAGCAACCAACGCAAGGAATCAAAAGGTGATTCCTGATGACGTATAATGTCATCAGGTCATCCTCCATATTTATAAAGGAAGCCATTATGACACATCACGCATGACATCAACAATTCCTGATATAAACAGTCCACAATTACATATAGTTTGTCTATATACTGTATACTATATGAGCAACCTATATAAGCAAAACAGTAGAGAGACTGATCTAATCTCCATCCCAATAGCTAAGATGAGAGAGCGTGACTGTCATCATACTCTCATGATGATATTTAATACATATCTTTTCCTTCTGCAGCTCTCACAAACAATAAATAAATAAATAAATAAATAAAAACATAAATTATAAAATTGTAAATGTTGGTTATAAAAATTGACATATGAGAACAGACATATATCAAACAGTAAACAATCTGAGCATGGGATTCTATAATTGTGCAGTTAAATAAGTTACTGTTTTGAGTGGTATTTGCAACTGGATTTGTAATATACAACATTAACAATATTTCTTGAGAAGCGATATGTGTCATGCCCTGCTCGTCAGCTCCTCGTGTGTGCCACGCCCCCGGATTACCCACGTGTTCTTTCCCGATTGTACCCAGCTGTGTCTGATTATTTTCAATCAGTCCTGTGTATTTCAGTCCGTGTCTTACCTGAGTCCTTCGTCCGTCATTGATGTCAGTCAGTGTGAGATGTTCCCCAGTCCTCGTAAGTCCAATAAATCCCCGTTTTCCCGTCTCCTGCCTGCCTGCCTGTTTCCTGTTCGCTCGCCTGCCCGACGATCGCCCGCTCCCTCACCCAGCGATCAAGGCGATCGTGACAGAACGCTCGGCGTCTGCGGGTGCTGCTGCAGCGCGGTCAGGAACAGGAGCGCGGTCAGGAACAGGAGCGCGGTCAGGAACAGGAGCTGCAGGTGGCTGCAGTGGGGGCGCCTGCCCGGGAGCTGCAGGTGGCTGCAGTGGGGGGCGCCTGCCCAGGAGCTGCAGGTGGCTGCAGTGGGGGCACCTGCCCGGGAACTGGAGCTGCAGGCTGTGGGGGCGCCTGCCCGGGAGCTGCAAGCTGCTGCAGTGGGGGCGCCTGCCCGGGAGCTGCAAGCTGCTGCAGTGGGGGCGCCTACCCGGGAGCTGCAAGCTGCTGCAGTGGGGGCGCCTGCCCGGGAGCTGCAAGGCGAAGGTGGCCGTGCGAGCTGCAAAGGCGAAGGTGGCGGCGGCTGCACGGGCGCTGGGTCCATGGGCGGTGGCAGCCGCATGGGAGCTGGATCCGTGGACGGCGGCTGCCGCATGGGAGCTGGATCCGCGGGCGGCGGCGGCAGCGAAGGCGGCTGCGCAGGCAGCGGCGGCAGCGAAGGCGGCTGCGCAGGCAGTGGCGGCAGCGAAGGCGGCTGCTTGGGAGCGGGGGTCCGCCGGCAGTAACGGAGGGAGGTCCTCTGTACCGGCGATCGCCCGTCTCCTCCATCTCCCTCGCTGGCGGTGGCGGGAGGCGGCGCGATGTCGGAGGCCGGAGAACTAGCTCCCGCTCCGGGTACGGGTAGAGGAAGGGCTCCTCGTCCTCACTTCCACACGGGATCGGGGTCGCGTGTGGTCGGCCAACGGGCTGGAGGTAAGGCGGGGTACCTCCCTCTCGTCCTCCGTCGGGAGCCAAAGCCTGGAGAGAGAGCAGGCGCCCAGATAAACCTGCGACAGACGGGACACGGGAACCGGGACCTGGAGCAAAAAAAAAACAGAACCATCAACGAGAGACGGGAAATAGGACTGAGGCACAAAACAGAGCAAGCGACAGGACGTGAGACAGGAGCTGACAAAGGACAGGAAAGGCAGAAAGACAAACCAGGAAAGGGAACAGGAGGAACAAAAGGACCAGGAGTGAACGAAGGGAACAGAGGAGGACGAGGAGCAGAGACGGGAGGAACAAAGCGAGGGGGAGCTGAGACAGGCGGGACAAAGATGGAAGGAGGAGAGGGGAACGAAGGGACAAAGGCAGGAGCGAAGGGCGACAAGGAGGGGGAATAGAAGTGAGCCCGAGGGAGACCCAGTGGGCGACAGGCAGCAGCCGGAGGGGCCGCAGGCGGCCGGGAGGCCGGAGCCGGAGGGGACCGCGGAGGGGCAGAGGAGGCAGGGCGAGGGACCCGCGGAGGAGCCAGGGAGGGAGCAGGAGGGAGCACCGGGGAAGGGGACGAAGGAGCCGGAGGGGCCCCTGGCGAGGGCAAGGCGAGGGGGGGAGCCGCTGCAGGCGGCGACGTCGTCCGCCGCGCAGGAGCGGGTGGAGTCGCAGGTGACGGAGGAGCCGCCGTCGGGGAGCCAGCCGGCGACCGACCAGGCACTGGAGGTGGGAGCGAGGCAGGGCGACGAGGCCGCGGAGGGGGACCCGCAGGCGACGTCCGACCCGGAGGGCCAGGACCCACAGGCGCCCCCCGAGCCCCAGCGCAGGCGACGGAGGGCGAGCCAGGGGGCAGGGCGGGAGGGACCCTAGCCCGGCGTCTGTGTCCCCTCCCCTTATGGGACACGGATAGGAAGCCCCGTCGCTGGGGCCGGGCTCGCCGGGGCGAGGACGAAAGAGTCACAAGTAGGGTCCCCGAGGGGTCCCACTCTAGCTCCTCCACCTCCGAAGAAGGAGGAGCTTCGGTGGAGTCCTCTGGGACCACCTCGGGACCTTGGGCTGAAGGGATTGGAGGGGGTTCGGGAGCAGGAGTCTCAGGGGTCAAAGTCAGGGGAGACTCGGGGAGCGCCAGCAGGCGGAGGGAGCGCCTCTGGGGCTGCAGCAGGCGGAGGGAGCGCCTCTGGGGCTGCAACAGGCGGCTGCTCCGGTTGCGCAGTGGACAGCACAGGCGGCTGCTCCGGTTGCGCAGTGGACAGCACAGGCGGCTGCTCCGGTTGCGCAGTGGACAGCACAGGCGGCTGCGCAGGCGGTTGCGCAGGCAGCTGTTCCAATTGCACAGGGGGCAGCGAAGGCGGCTGCCCGGGCTGTCCTGGAGGCAATAGAGGCAGCTGCTCGGGTGGTGCAGGCGGCGGGACCGGTAGGCATTCGCGGAATCGCGTCTCGTACAGGACTGGCCCCCTTATTGGCCAGCCGCTCATGCCGGAAGTTATACCGCTCCAAGGGAGGCGGTAGCTCCGTGGCAGCGGGGCTCTCTCCCCTTGCAGGGAGAGCTGCCTGCACGGGCAGCTGAGCTGCGATGGTGACGTCCAGGTCGGCCAGGGAGTCCTCTCGTTCCCTGGTCGGAAGAGAAGCGGGGAGGAGCGTACATGCTCCCAGGGCGATCGTGGGGGACGGTCGCTAGCTTCCTCTTCTTCTTCTTCCTCCTGGCCATCACGGCGTTCACGGAGGGTTGCTCCCTCTCAGCTAGAACGGAAGAAGGGGAAGTTACCTCCGCGGCGCACGGTGCGTCCAAGCCCAACCTCCGTACCGTCAGCCTTTGGACGAGCTGATAGAGGTTGGACCGCACCACCTCCAGGCTTTTCCCGTCCCCGGCAGCGGACATGGTCAGCAGGAGGTCGCAGCTGTCGGTGGCTAGGTCCAGCGCGACAGGGTCCTCCCTTACGTCGGGCTGGCTAAGCCAGTAGTGAGTCTCTTGCAGCAGACCGAGCCGATCGTTATCGGTCTGCCGCTTTGCCTTGTTGGTTTGGTCCGTCATTCTGTCACGATCGCCTTGATCGCTGGGTGAGGGAGCGGGCGATCGTCGGGCAGGCGAGCGAACAGGAAACAGGCAGGCAGGCAGGAGACGGGAAAACGGGGATTTATTGGACTTACGAGGACTGGGGAACATCTCACACTGACTGACATCAATGACGGACAAAGGACTCAGGTAAGACATGGACTGAAATACACAGGACTGAGTGAAAATAATCAGACACAGCTGGGTACAATCGGGAAAGAACGCGTGGGTAATCCGGGGGCGTGGCACACACGAGGAGCCGACGAGCAGGGCATGACAATATGTTGGTAAGTTTGCAGAGAGGTTTCTTCGTGAAACCTCACGTTCTTTTAGAGTCAAATGATGAGGCAGGTTCCTTAAGTAGTTTACTGAGACAAAATGAAGATGTTACAGATAGATGTTCACACACAGCCGGTTCAGTGTCTGTCTGTGTCTGTCTGTGTCTGTCTGTGTCTGTCTCTGCCCCCCCTGAGGGAAGCAGGCCCTTTATCTATGGTCTTTGCACTGACTCCTGGGGTCAGGGAGTAGCAAGGACAGGAAGAAATATTTAAAACGTTATATATGAGTGAACTAAATGGGAACAATTAAATAACTACAAATTAACTAAGGAAATTCCTCAGTAGGAAGAGGTGATGACAACACAGCCCTGGGAAATAACGACGTTCTTGTTTTGTTTGTCCGGAATCTGACTGCTGGCTGGTAGCGATGGCCTGGGAGCGTAGTGTCCATGGCGATGACCCCGGCCTTCATTGGTCAGTAGGAGTAGACATGAGGACAGAGAGTCTAGCCACTGCATCTTCCCGCGCCGCCATCTTGGTTCATTTTCGTAACGAGAGCGCAATGAAATACATTTTAATTCAGAAATTCTAAAAAAGCAGGCAGACTTCCTTTTATCACTCTATATAACAAATATATTGTTAATTTGCTGCCCCAAGGACTACAAACAGAGCCATGACAGGCCAACAAGCATTCAGGGGCTCGCAGTCGTTACACACTGGGATTGTTTGATGCCTGAGTGCAAACTTAATACATCCTGCTGAATTATTGCACTTTCAGACACCCCAGGTGTGAATATGCAGCAAAGGGCCAAACATATTTCACACATGCAATGCAAATTACAGGCCATCTTCTTTTTTTACATGATTGCAGTTTAAAATCCCCAGTTCTTCTTTTTTTAAAAGATATTTTTTGTCTTTTGTCTTGAATTAGCCTCAGATCAATTTGAAATTTACGTCAGGCCCCAACGTCAAACGTGAGCTCCACAAAAACTTTCTACTCATAAATGAGAGCCTCACAGAACTATATTTGAACAGGCCTGTCTGCTGAGATTATTGCTACAACTGGCTAATTCTGGAGTATTTTGTTTAGCAATAATAATTCACCCTCAGAGCTCTCATGATGGATCGATGCCCATAGTTTCTGAGAAGATGCAGGACACTACATAAAAAAGTCAAGACACAAGAATTCTGCATCAATGACATAATTATACGTCTTTCTGCATTTCTGGAAAAGGTTTGAAGAAGACAACGCACCAGACATAGCAGCTCTGCGTATGAATATACTCCTTGAGAGAGGAATGCTAAGAGGCTCTGTGGCCCTGATGCCCCCGGCCCCCGAATCAGAGTCATTATAAACATGAACGTCACTCTCCGGCTCCTGCTGGACTCTGATCTGCTCCTCCCTCACCCCTCCCCTCCCCCCCCCCCCAAAAAAAAGAACATGAATCACCGCTTCAGCACGTGTTCTGGGAAATCACGGATAACGGCTCGAGACCTGGGTGGGAGTCATGGAAAGTGGAGGAGGAGGAGCTACACAGGCTTCTGGTAGCATGGAGGGAGGTGTCACAGAAAAAGTGGGTCACAGCATGCGGCTTTGGGATGACACTGGGCCCCCATCCCAACTGCACATTAGCTGCTGACTGATGGAACAGTGTTATCCTAAAAATCATATTGTTTCAGTGTGCAAATGGACCTGAAGTATGGTGTCTAGTCAGTGTGTAAATGTTAGTATGTCGTAAATGTGTAAGTGTGTAAATGTTAGTATGTCGTAAATGTGTAAGTGTGTAAATGTAGCAGCACAGGGCTCAGAGAGACGATATTTCATCCCGGACATATGTATGCATATCGACAGTAAAGATCGGCTGAATCTTTTGAGTGAAACAGGTCTTACCTGCAGGACTTTCATGCAGTGTGCATTTATATATTTGCTGAAGTCATTCTGCTGCACCCCCACCCCTTTTCACAATACTGCAATATAAAGAAATATTGTGTAAACTCTCAGTTACTGTCAACACTATTAGCTGCTTCTACTAAATTTCAAAAACCTGAGGGATTTTTCACAGCCTATTTTTATGCCACTGTAATTATAATTACGTGAATAATTATTCATGATGACCAGTGGCCAAAGATGTAGCAAAATGACACTTTGGAGGCTTTATATTATTTGGTGTTATTAATAAGGAGCAATTCCCAAACATAATTCCCATCAGGCTGTGCTTGGTCGTACCTGTTATTATTTATGAGGAGAGTGTTCAAGACAGAAAGGGCTCATAATTAATCCTAGAAACAATTTGAAATTGTTCAGTTTGCAGCTGAAAGCGTTTAGCATGCAGACGTTGACATATCCCTGTAATGAAACAGATTAGGCAGCAAATCTCTTGTCATTTTTTAAAGAGAAGGCCTTATTTAATGATGCTTTAAATGCCCTTAATGAAACAATTATCAAATCCTCTTTAAAAAACTGTAAACTCAGAGTCCAGAACCTAATTAACTGGCCACTGACCTGTTCATTAACAATTTGGTTTCCTTTCAACATTCTGTCAAATGAAGCCAATTACAGTTGCCAGTAAATGTGTAAAAAAGCACGGAAAAGCCAAAAGCAAAACAATGAGAGTCAGACTTGGAAATAATCTAAACAAGGACCCCAACCTTTTAAATAGCCCATTATTTCCCTCTTAGAAGAGCGTCTTTGTTGAATTTCACCCAGTGACATGAGGAGGGCTGAAACTGGGAACTCAGGAGGCGCAATTCACCAGTCATACGCGCGTCCTCCAATTACCCAGCCCAAGCCAAGCTTAGCGTTTAAGAAGGTCTCCATAACAGCCCAATTTGGCTCCTCTGTTGAGTGGCAAGAGGCTGGAGGTGGAGTTTAATTGAGCACATCCTTCCCTGCTTTGCTGCCATGCAGCAGTTTTGCCAAGTGGGCCAGGATCCGGACGCCGGTGCAGTCGGCCTTGGACTCACAGACCCGCTTGCTGATAACAGGAGTGTCAGGCGTGACTTCTGCACACCTCTGCTCACAGAGGCAGCCGCTCTCCCTGCATGTCTGCTGTCTGGACAGCATGAAATCCAAACACTGGACATCTTCCCACTACATGCTAACTAGCTACACGGTCCGTGACGTCCTGCTTCAACCTAGAGCCTATTTAGTGAGGACTAGTCAGCGCTCCAACAGCTGTGTTGACAGACTAGGTTAGTGGACTGTTTGCCTCCAGTCTGCATTTTTATTTTTTGTTTTTGCTGAGGCCTGTTTTTCAGTTAAAATAATGTTCCCCGTTGTCTGGCTTCTCTTTCAATTAGAGATTTAACCTTTTGCTAAAGTGCCAGAAAACACTTACAATGAACTGCGCAAAACTTCCCTGGGAAGCTGCCCTGCCTGCATAGAAAGGGGTGCAGGACCCAGGGGAGACGTGTCCCCCATATTTAACTTGCCTTCATTCAGCCCTCCCGCCCAAAAATATACCTTTGCATTTAAATAATTAAATTATGCCCCCCACATACCAAACTCTCTTGACTCCACACCATAACCTTACCACTGCTATTGCTGTTCTTACATACTAGTAGTACATGGAAGTGGACAGTCCATCGACGGAGAGACTTACCAGAGGAAATACGATCAATGTAAAGTGCAGAGCTGCCCTCCTGCAGCCCGGCGACCTGGAGAAGCAGCAGTACTCTTAGCAATCAGGAGGCCTTCCGCTTAACGCTAATTAGATCATCCCAGATAAATGGAAGTAGTGTCTTCTGTACATTCTAATGAGGACTCGTGTCTGCAAGCTGCCATGAGCTGGTTCTCACTGATGAGAGCCATTTACAGAAGAGTACAAGCCAGGCACACCAATGAGCTGATTGATTATCTATGCATCTTCAACAGCAGGTCGTGCTTGTGTTTCCAGCTGCAATAATCTAAGTAAAAAAAAGCTGATCTAAGTAAAAAAAAAAAAAAAACAGAAGTAAAAGTAAAAAACAGAAGAGGAGAGTCATGGTTCACACAAATGACATCACAGCTGAACAGGGTCATGTGAGGGGAAGACTCAGCTTCCCGTAAGGTGTATGTAGAACATGAGGGAACGCCATACCAATAAGGGGGGGGGGGGGGGGGGGGGGCATTGAGGTGACGGCCCATTCAGGGCTGTCATCCTCCAGCACCCCCCTTCCATCAACAAAACCCCCCCATGCATAACTGATTCACTCTTCCCAGTCTGAGCTTTAAGGCTGGGTGGGGAAACAGTCACAGGACCTGATCAGAGTCCTAATCACTCTCTAGCAACGTGCGTTTGGCAAGTCACAACTTAACCGGACTGTTCTAAGGTCAGTGCAGAATGGACCTTAGCCTCTGTCTCAGTATTCACATAATGACTTTCCCACATAATCTCTGGCAGTAGCTGAGATATTTGCTATCATTTTACAGATTATAACAATCCCCCCGTGCCCATCTGTGGATTTATCACCCACGCATTATCGACTGAACTCCATTACGATTTAATTACCACCATATTTGTCCCTCCGCAATTACAATCATGCAGGCATTCTATCTCGATCGGCAAACAGGCGGACCTTGGGGCCACCTTCCCGTCAGATGAAGAGTAATGAAGCCTCTATGTCAACACCTGACACAAGGACTGTGTCACACAAGATATCACTGAGCCGCCTGCCTTCGCAGCTACCCAGCGCAGCTCCGAGCGCCACCCGCCATTGCGGCTCCGAGCGCCACCCGCCATTGCGGCTCCGAGCGCCACCCGCCATTGCACTCAAGCTGGCCATTATATTTTAAGGCACTGATAAGAAGGTTAAAAACGGTTAATCTTACTCAAGAGGTTAAATATCACCGACACTTTATTAAAGAAAAAAAAAACAAGTCCCATGGATCTGAAATTACAGACCTTGTACCTCAATTACCTTTCAAAGCATTAACCTTTATTCAGCAATGCATTATACTAGCTGACAAATAAAGAAATATCAACATTAAAAGCATTTGCAGGGGTGGCATGCGGGACCTCACGGACCCGGGTTCGAGCCTCCACCATGGTCCCATGTGTGTGGAGTTTGCATGCTCTCCCCATGTCATCATAGGGTTTCCTCTGGATGCATCCTGGGTTCCATCCTGGGTTCCCTGCCATGCGCCCATAGGCTCCAGACCCCCAGTGACCCTGAACAGGACAGGTGGTTTCAGAAAATGAATGGATGGATAAAAGCACTTGCAGTATGTGTTTTATTAGTTGACTAAGACCTTAATTGGAAAATTCCCCCATTTTACCCCAGGAAGCATAAGTATATGGTAGGTTGATGCAACATGACTGCACTGTTACACTGTATAATATGCAGATTCACAACAGGCATTAAAATCCCTCATCAAGGCCTCTTGGCTTATGCAGAGTCAGGGGCATTAGTGCTTTCGTTTGGAGGAGGTGAGATCACCGGCTGGAGGCCCAGGCTCGTCAGAACAGTCACATGTCTGTGGGCCCTTCAGCAAGGCCCTTAACTCCCCCACTCCAGGGGCACCATAAGGGGCACCTTGCATGTCCTGTGCTGTGACCCCCAAGCTAAGGAGAGCAAGATGGGCCAGGAAGAGAATAATTCCAATTTGCCTGTACTCACAAAAGGCAGATAAAGGATTATTATTAGGGGCAGTGCATTAAATACTCCATTTTCCATTTTCAAGTGACAATGACAATAAAGATTATCTTATCTTATCTTAAACTAATTTCATAACGGTGTCATTTATGAAGTATAGAAGTATAGCTCAAGTCATTCACACACTTGGATGTGTGGCGGGTTTATAGAAAATATATGGATGGAATATGTAGGTAATCTCTACCTGTAATTCTCCTTAATATAACTGGAAAGTTAAAAAAACAAACATTCTTTCAGGAAACTGGGAAAAGGAGACAAAATCCAAAGAGACTGTCCGTGGTCATGTGACTCACGTGATTTGAGATATAAAGCTTCTTCACCTATTGAACGGTTTTTGATTTTAGGTCCTTGATTTAATGTCTGTTTGCAATATTCTTGTCATGACAAGATGCTCAGTTGTACCTGTAATTCTGTTTCGAGTTGGCTTTGAACTGTTATCAGCTGATGGCAAATAGCACACTTCCATTGTCATTAATGCTAATGTTCAGCTGAGAGGCACCTATAGCACAGACTGTATAAAGGCTTTAACTTGAAGCTGAACTGACATCCTATCAGCCTTCAAACCTGATTTATTACTTATCAAGTAAGAGATATGGAAAAATAAGATCTTGTGCTGATTATTCCTCTGCATAAATAGGGCTGCCAACTCATGCATCTCGCCTATCACTCACACTTTCTGACTTACATTTACACAAGAAATCTTGCGGCAAATATATTTTTTTCCATGATAAACCTAAAATTAGCTACATCAAGCTATGTTGGAGTAGTTTGCAAACCATGCAGACTATTAGGTAATAAAACTATTACACACATGCAAATGAGTGTGCAGTATTGTCTAACTGAAAATCTCTGGCCAGCCAGCTGACCAAAGTCGACAACCCTGATAAATTCAAACTGAAACATAACCCGAAGCACAGATAATGGTAGCTACTGTTTTATGAGCATGGATATTGAAATCGTAACTCTGCAACTGTAACAGGCCTATCGTTTAAACACTGCGCGATACACGCAAAGGTTCAAACGGCTCACACTCCGTCACAGTCATAGACAAAAGCCATTTGACAGCCTTCATAGGAAGCCGATTTTTTTCAGCTGATGTGTCCATTGCGTGATAATAATTAATATGCAGTTACACTGCAGGCTGAACATGACAGAAAATCATTAGGCGCAATAGGCTGTTAGCTGTCACATGAATGAGTGAGAAAGCAGCGAGCCATTCAATGTCGCTCGGCACTTTAATGTCTGCCGAGATCTATGAGTGAGGGACAGTCGCTCCTCTCGCTTTTGTCACTGCGCACTTCTGGAGTCCTGGAAGTCGCACAGAGAGCGCAGAGCCGCGTGTTCCCGCCGGCGGGGCCCTTAAAGACAATCGGGTTCATTCCTCTGGTATAAGTTCAATCTCTTCTCCCGAGATGAAATCGACAACACCTCACCCGCTTGGTCATATTAAAAAAAATTACAAAGAAGGGGAGAAGAGATCGTGGCCACCTTAAAGGCCACCGTGACCCCCAGTCTGGCTGCGTCGCGTAGCTCTCACACTCCTCACATTGCTGTCACCCCGATTATGTCTCTGCGACGCTAAAGTAAAATATATTGGCTTCATCACTTTCTGATAATGAGATTTTTAGGGAATATTATTGTATATGATGGGATTAAACCAAATGCGGTCATAAATCAGAGAGAACAGCGCAGACCCCCCCCCCCCTCCCCCATCCTGTTGCCACACTGAGTTTTGAAAGCGTTTTCATTATAATTAAACACAGTTTTATTAAGTAGGTCTCCAGGAAATATTTTTACTCCCCGAAAAATCCTTCAAATATAACAGCACACACCCTCAGTATCAATGATGGGGAGGGCAAAGAACAGAAATAATGCTTGAGGATATTACTACTACCATCCTCGAATCTCTTATTGATTTAAGGTATTTACTGTTCATTGTTCTTACTAGAGACAAAAAGAACGGTGGTTAAATGAAAAATGAAGGTTAGCCTTGACAAACGAGGCTTAACCTTGAAACGGATTGCCCGGTTTTGTAATATATAGTAAATTATACGTGCAAATGAATTTCATTAGCGCAGCGCATATGTGGCGGTGCTTATTTGGTAGCGCGCGTGCCCTCACATCACCAGCACGGCGGGCCGAACGCATCCTAAAAACTAGGGACGTGCACATATACTCATTAAAAACCATTCATCTGCTTATTTCCTGGTTAAAACCCTTAAATGCTGTAACCATAACAGTTTTCGTAATTGTAATATATAAAAATGACAAAAATGTAACTATTATCTAGATGTTTTAATTACACAGAATGAATGAATGTAATTATTGTTTCATACTTAACTGGGCTGTAGACAGTATTAACATAGCTCCAAGTCAATCTCTACTACATCATAACATCACTACCTCAGACGGCTATTCAAAAATGTAAACATTTGTTTTTACAGTCTCAAATACGATTTATCCTAATAACTCAGTCAGTGTGAGACATTAGTTAGAATGGGTTCAATTGATAGTTGACAGCTGGCTGTGAACGCTTTGTAAGCCTCTCGAGTCTGTCATTCTTCTGATTCTTATTTTAAATCTGTTTTCTGTTTTGTCCGCTGCTGCTTTAAAACAGCGGTCCGTATGTAATCCTGTCAGGTGAATGTTAAAGACACAATGTCTCCACACCGCTCTCATGTCAAAAAATCCAGGCCAGCTTGCGGAGGAAACATATCCTTTTAATTTTGCCACGCTCGTGCATGTGGCAGTTAAAGTCCTCCTGTGATTGGCTGTCCTCCATTCCCTGTTTATCTGAGAGGGAACTCCCATCCAGGGGGGTTTCCCAGCCCTCCTTTCCTCTGTTGTGACGACAAACATATTCGGGAGGGAGGGGTGGATTGTTAGTGCGCGTGT
The DNA here is from genome assembly GCF_023856365.1 of Brienomyrus brachyistius. Taxonomy (NCBI): domain Eukaryota; kingdom Metazoa; phylum Chordata; class Actinopteri; order Osteoglossiformes; family Mormyridae; genus Brienomyrus; species Brienomyrus brachyistius. Next base: position 768,170 of record NC_064533.1, read on the forward strand.
GCCAGCGGTTGACAAATACGAGGCTGAGAAAGACGTTCATTCATTGCCAGCCCTTCGCCCCCCCCAGGGCAATCAGCTGTGCCGTGCCTCTCCACATCAATATTTACGCGGCGTGTTTTATTTACTAGGAGGGAATCTGCGCGCTACGCCAATGTGTCTGTCAGGCTTACGGAAGGAAGCCGTTTCTATTCCCGCTCAAGTTAGCATCACTGGCTGCCGATTGCGTACACGACGCAGCCGTTTATGAAGCTCGAGACGTCTGTTGTTCCTTGCATGCATTTTTCAGCATTTGAGCAGCATGTTGGTGGCGTGGAACAGCGGCGCTAAATGAGGGCTGACAAGTAGAGCAAACAGCCCAGAGCCAGGAATTAGAAAGCAAAGCCCGTTCTGTCACTCAAGACTGACTTGAACACAATAGCTTTTCTAACATTTACAGCTAGAAAAATACATGCATGATATGCTGAATAAGTCCAGCCCTGTGCATCTGCCCTGGGACAATCGAAGTCGTATTAGCTTACGGAAGCAGCAGTCAGATGCAAAGAGGCCCTCGACTTGGCGTAGCCTGCCATTGTGTTTGACTGACTAGCTAAGTGTCCTCTGTGCCCCGCCGCAGGCAGAGGCAGCTAAGCGCGCATTCTGAGTTGAGTATGTATATAATAATCCGGCCCAGTCCTGTAATGCTCCGCTCCGCTCAACCCGTACAGATACGCTCGCTTTCCACGTTAGAGACGCGTTTGAAATTCCGACAGTTCTCCCGGAATTTTCCCTTTCATTTTCTTGCCCCTGCCTGCCCGTAATAGTCGCCGGTGATTCTTTGATGTGCTTCATCCGTAAGCGGCCCGCGCATCACGGGCGCGCCCGTCCCCGTTTGCGATGGTTACCGGCGCCATCCCGCGCCGCTCGAACATCAGAGCGAGGCGAAGTGTCACCTGCCAACTTCACACGGACGCAGCGAAACGGCTTCAAATCAGCAGCCCCGCTCCGCTCACCCCCCCACCTCCCACCTACCCTTTATGCGCGTCGGAGATCACAGGCGCTAGACTGCAAGCTATGCGCCGCACTGCCGAACTTTCCGTCAAAGAGACCCTGTCATTCCCATTACAGCATCAAATTCAACTACGGATGAGTGACACCACGTTTCGTTAAAGGGAAGCAAAATAGTGGAATATGTTACATCGACGGCAACTGGTTGTTTATCATGTAATCTAGAAAACAATGTTGAAAATAATAAAATCTTGACGAGTCATAAAATTACTAGAACAATATCTTATACTGCCATGAGCAGTTGGGAAGATGAATTATTTAAAGGAAATATGAAACCTTTCTCTTGGATTATGTTCTTAGTGGAATCCATTTAGGATTTTTTTTCTGTTTTCAAGATATATACTAGAAGAAAAGCTGTGCTTTATATCCACGGAGATATCTGTTACCAATTTAACATCCGCCTCCAGTGGAAAACAATCGTAATTGTTATCAAAAATGCCGCAGTGATCGGGCCTGAGATAAGGCAGTTCCCCGCTGCCAGGGTTTCTTTCTTGAATGAGTCATACGAAGCAAGTTTTATGTCATGGTCTCTGGTCCAAAAAGAAAGAGAAGATCAGTGATTGCCTGGTGAATTAGTCAGAAGCGAAGGTTGCGGGATGAGGGAAATAAGTGAGAGAACTCAGATGCGCTGGGATCTGAAAGGCTGGATTACACGGCGTTGCCCCCTGATAGCGCCAATGTGATCATTCCAAATCTGCAGGGATCACGCGCTAATGTGGCTCGCGGCTCTCTGGCGGAACGTGGGCGACGTCGCTGGAGCGTGACGGCGTAACTGCTCTCGCGCGGTTCTGCCTTTTCATTTAGCGGAGCTAGTCGGCACAGAAGAGACGCGGAGTCGTAATTTCGCTGCACTTTGAAATATGCCCACCCACCCACATACAAACTAACAACAAGCCTCAAAGTGTTTCCTTGACAACAAAAAGCAGCAGTAGCCAGCAAAACATTTTCCCTCAAGCTTGATATTTAAAAAAAAAAAAATGAAGGAAGGAAGTTGCATAGTAATGCCAGCGCTTTGGGTTTAAAATGAGGCAGACCTGCAGGTATACATTCAACCGCAGGGGGCACTGATGCAATGCACTAGCGATAGCGGAACACGTCGACACTCAGCAGGTCTGGCATTTTCCAATATCCCTCTTAATGAAATTTCATTTGGATTGTAAATGTACTGTAATTTACTGTCACAAATGTGTAATGGGCCTCTCTATCCATTGACATGGTGCTTGTTAATCATCTCATTTGAAAGTGAACATGGCTGGAGAGACAGAGATTAACGGACAGAACTTGTCATTTTACATTGTTAAAAAAATTATTCGCAGTCACACACAGGTAGGAATTTGCTTCCCTGAGTTCTCAACGAAATTCAAATAAAAATTAAATTTCTTATAGCAGGGGTGAGATATAACTACTTCTTTTAATGTCTTATTATCCTTCAGGCAAACATCAAGTTGAAAGTTCATTATAATACAGTCATTATTTAAAAACATAGGCCTATGAGGGCCCATTTCAACTTAATTAGCTTTTATAGTTATTTGGCTTCAGCTGTGCACCATACCATGTAACACAGTGTGGTGTAGTAATTACATTTAATATTAACTTAAGAATTTTGGTTATGTTTGCTTTTCCTGGAGTAATTATAAGGAATGGAGGGAGAAAATGACATAATGGCCTGCTGTTCCAGGTGGACTCACTGTGGTCGCTTATGAGATGACTGCAGATTTAAACAATTAATGGAATGATCTAGTTACTATTTCCTGCACTGATTGCCGGCAGGTATATTTCTGTGGGTTGGCCTACACCAGTAAATGAGAACTATTTGCATATCAATTTTTGTAGACTGCCCATCTCTGTAGACTGTGCCCGTTTCTCTAAACCGTGCCTGTTTCTATGTGTGGAACATGCCTGTCTCTGTAGACTATACCTGTTTCTGTAGATTGTGCCTGTCTATTTAGACCAGAGGTGGATAGTTCAGATCCAGAAAGTAAAAATCCAGACCAGGATTTGGCTTCCACCAACCACTTGAGTAAGCCCTGACTGTGTGTTTTTATGTTTAACTGGTTTGGTTGAAACAAAATCTTGGTCTGGATTTTTACTTTCTGGACCTGAACTATGCACCTCTGCTTTAGACTGTGCCTGTCTCTGTAGATCGTGTCTGTCTCAGTGTATAAGCTATGCCTCTCTCTTAGGTTGTTCTAACTCTCTTAATTTTTCAGAGCATTGTTTTGGGCATAACATGCAATGAACCAATCGGAATGGCGCGTACCCTAACCCTTCAAAGGCAGTGACACATGATCTACAGCAGACTTGTATTACAGTGGTGTGTTTACCTGGCAAGACAGGTCACTTTTCGCCCAAGGAAATGGACGAGTTTGTGTGTGAGGTGAAAATGCGCAGGCATGTCATCTACGTGGGCAGCACTGTCCCACCAAGCCTTTCGGGGTGAAGCAGGCGTGGGGTGAGGCAGCAGCGAGGGTGTCCTTGTCTTCTGGCATCACCAGATCATCCACTCAGTGCCGAAAGCCATATGATGATGTCAGAAGACGGGAAAAGCAGAAGCTGTCATGAAAGCCTCGGTGTTTGCAGTTTATTCAATGCGAATTTTCCAAAAAGCCAGGCTAGCTTGTTGAGTAAACATCCCTCTAATTTTGCCGCACTCGTGCATAATATAAACTGTGAGATGTAGAAAAATAACAGCCCTATTGCTTTTTATTTAACATTTTAAAACACTTTATAAACTAGGTTGTGTTTTGTTTGAACAAAGATTGCACTTTTATTTATATTTCGTGAACTGCAGACCCAAAACTAAAATAAAAAAAAACACACAAGCATAATTAAGTCCCCGCTTAAGATTCCTTACCAGGCTACAGACGATCCAGCTCGTCTGCCAGCTGACCCCTTCGAGAAGCGTTCACTCCTTTGCTGGCATCGGCACATGCAGTTCAGCATCACGCCTTCTAAAGTCCTCACTTATGTCCAACAGACATCCATCATCCATGGCAACCTTACACAACATACAACATGCCACAAGGACCGCTGTGACCTTCTGAAGGCTGTATTGTATTGTTCCACCTGGCTTATCTAAACATGTGAAATTTTCAGCAATCCAGATGTCTTTCCAGTTACAGTATGTGCTTAATTCTGATAATGGACGCGAAAGATTTTTAATGATATGGTTATTCTTCATATATATTGTTAAAAAATCATTTGCAGTCACACACAGGTAGGAATTTGCTTCCCTGAGTTCTCAATGATATTCAAATAAAAATGCACTGACAATGTGCCCGGATACGCCTCACTTAAAAAACACCACTACTATGAGTGGAAAGCGGGTGCAAAATCATTTGCTACTTTGACGATATACGTGCATGGCGTGAAAATGAGCAATGCACTGGCACGGAACTAGCAAAACCACTTTGCGTTGTGCTTTGTGCCCGTGGAAAATAGGGCCCTGTGTGTTAACCATGCCTCTCTCTGTGTATGGACCATGCCTCTCTCTGTGTATGGACCATGCCTCTCTCTGTGTATGGACCATGCCTGTATCTGTGTATGGACCATGCCTCTCTCTGTGTATGGACCATGCCTGTATCTGTGTATGGACCATGCCTCTCGCTGTGTATGGACCATGCCTCTCTCTGTGTATGGACCATGCCTCTCTCTGTGTATGGACCATGCCTCTCTCTGTGTATGGACCATGCCTGTATCTGCAAGCCATATGTTTCCGTGCCCATCTCTGTGTGTTAACTATGCCTGTATCTGCAAGCCATATGTTTCCGTGCCCATCTCTGTGTGTTAACTATGCCTGTCTCTAAAGACCATGCCTGTCCATGTGGACTGCATCTCTCAATGCACAAATCTTGGTCATATTTAGCAGTACTAGCTAAATTAAAGGGAACTTCCGAGCCAGATTCCGAGGCTTACCTCACTCAAAAGACCATTAGCTTTTTAATTCACAAATCATAGTGTCCAGATTTCAAAGGATACTCACTGCAAACACATTCTTCATTCCTGAGTGATGACTCTAGGTCATGCTGGAGATTTTTTTGCCGAAATAGAGATAGATGATCAGACTCATGTACTTAATACTCTACTAAAACATACTAGTCTATATGTATTATATACTGTACTGTTCAGACATCTGAAATGAAATGAAATTAAAATGAAAGAAAATTATGTTTGCCATTTGTACAAGTAGGAATACAGGTATATTGGGCTTTGTTAATTTTCACATTTCCCATCATGCTCTTCTTTTTTAAAAGACACACACACACATGCAGTTGAGAGTGAAGCTCGGGGTCCAAGCACAGGGTCAGCTATTAATTTGGCAGCCCTGCAGCATTTTTACTCCCGCCCGCCCTTATAATGGTGCAGGTATCTTCCCAGCATTCAGGCGACAGGCTGACGACAGGCTGCTGTCTGGCAGGATGTCGCTGTGATCCAGGGCAATTTACCCTGGAAATGAAACACCGATTAGCCAGCTACAGTGGAGACTATGTGCAGCACTTGGCTGTCTCCAAGGCAGACGCTCGGCCCAGGAACAGAAACAAATGCTAAGCTCCAGCAAAGGAATTGTTCTAGTTACATTCAGAGGTGGAGGGAGCTGGGGGAATACTACAACAAAGAGGAAGAGGGAAGGAATAATCAACTCACCAGAAAAGGAAATTACCTGTACTTTAATGATGATTCATGTACATTTGTCAGAGTGGCCATTAGTAAAGACTGTGCAGTTTATGTAGCTCATCAGCTGAAAATGACATCCTCAACAAGGGCAAATCAAATGTCATTCTTTAAGAAAGATTAACCTTGTATCCACACAGAAAAAACAACTTACTTTTATATAGAATACTCTTCAAATACAAAAGCTAAAATATTCATAATTCACCATAAAGTCTTTGTGTTTATATTGGAAATGCCATTAGTCATCCTATTGATTATACGCTGCCTTTGTCTGTCCTGTTGTGTTCCAGTTTGGCCAGCAGGGGCTCCTGCTCAGCACCGTCTCCTTCTCTGGCTCAGTTACTCCCACCTGTCTATTCTTTATCCCTCGTCTCCTTTTTGTAAGATTTCCCAGTTGTCTTAGATCACCTAGTCTAATCATTGTTTATGTAGGATAGTGTTCCCTCTGCCTTGTGGTCCTCGGTCCAGGTCTCAGGTTAGTCATTCTAGCTGGGGGCCACCCGGCCCTTTGCTTTCTGTGTTGTAATGTTAGTGAACCCTCTGCATTCACTCTAAGGCTACTTTTGGATTGTCCTTGGCCACCTGTGTGACAGAATGATTGGACGCACGTAACAATCCAGCGACCTTCACCCCATATTGGGCCCCAGACGACCATCAACTTTGCTGACCGCATCCTGCAGGTGTCGCGAATCATGAGGCAGAGAACTACACCTGAAGCCCCTGAGGCAAAGAAGTCAGCCATAGCCTATTTTCTGACTGCAGACTTCTGCTTGCTCCTTGAACTACACTAGCACTGGAAGAGAGAGCCCTCGGTGCAGAAATCACCAGAGGCTATAGCTCTTCTCTGGCGGATAGGAAAGAAGATGACAATACTCACTACTAGCAGCTGGTTCCCCTGCAGTCTGGCCAGAGCCTTGTTCCCCTGGACTGCCTCCAGAGCTCATTCCCCAACCTCCTTGTCAGTGGCCATCTCACCAGCAGCTGCCTCATCAACCAGCCCGGAGAACGAAGACCTGTAAGATCCCCTGCTGTAGGACCTGGAGTGGGATCCCGTGGGTATTGCTCTCAGTCTGACACCATCAGTCCCTGCTCCAGTTCCAGGTCTTGCCCCAATGCAGAACCCGGCTCAAGTCCCACTTCCCCCTGTTCTGGGGTAGTCATAATCTCGGGGACAGCTTATCCAGGAGAGGACACTGAGAGCACACAACCTGCTTACCTGCTATCCAGATTTTCTTAGGTCTGGCCCTTCCACTTCCACCAGTCCATCCAAGACCACTAGCACCTCTGATCCTTCAGCTCTTCCCAGTTCCAGTCTATCCCCGGCTATACCTCCACGCTCCGGTGCCAGGCCATCCCAGCCATCTGCCCCGGAGTGGTCCACATTCACTTGACTGCAGCAAGTCGCACTCTACGACTGTAATTCCTCCTGTGGTCCCCTGCATTCCGCGTTATTACCCCCTAATGCCATCGTCCATCCCTGTCCTGTGTCAGTTTTGTTTTTCTTCTGTGTCTCTGGTGACTTTCCGTGGTGGTGCCCCCCCCCCCCCCGGGCAATCATCCTCCGGGTTCTGTGTATACTCCACCCTGTCCTGGTCCTCCAGGCCTCTCTTCCGTGGATTTCCTCCTTCTATCTGTCCTATTCAGATTCAGGTTCTCCCCTCATCCCTTTTACCCCTTCTGCGCCACTAGTGCTTGTCTCCTCTTTCTTTGGTCCCTGGTCCCGTGTGCTCAGGCTGGTTTTGCGTCCTGTTTCCCCAGGTTGCCCTGTGCGATTCTGTGTCCTGTTTCTCTGAGTCCTGGTCCCATGTCTCTGTTCCTGTCCTGGCAGGGCCTCTTGTGCCTGGAGTTATATCATGTTCCGTCTTTGTCTGCCCTGTTGTGTTCCTGCTCGACCAGCAGGGGTCTCTGATGTCCATCCTGTCTCCATCCTTTCGTTTCAATTACTCACACCTGTCTCTTGTTTAGTTCTTGTCTCCCTTATATATAAGTTTTTACTTGTGTTAGATTCCCTAGTCTAGTCATTGTTTATTGATCCCTGTAGGGAAATTCTCTTTACACCTCCCCCAGCTTGCCTTTGTAGGTGATAGCAAGCTGGACGTGAGGGGTAGCCACCCATGTCTGTGTCGCCTTGCTTAAGGACCCACAGATGTGCCGAGGCTGGGCTTGAACTGGCCACCTTCCCATCACAGGCACAGAGACTTAGCTCACTGAGCTACAGGCTGCCCCCCTCCCCCCCTGTTGGTGTTCCCTCTGCCTTGTGGTACTCGGTTCCGGTCTTACAGTAGGTTAGCTCTAGGTCCCCCTGGCTTGGGCCACTCGTGGCCCTTTGTTTTCCATGGTGTCATTACAAAAAACACTCTTCATTCACCCTAAGGCTGCTTTTGGATTGTCCTTGCCCCCTTGGCATGAAATGTTGATCCTTAGTTCATGTACCCCAAACTAATTATAATTTGTTAGTTAATGAAGTCAACACAGAAAGTTTAGAGTGGCCCCGAGTTATAGAACCAAGTCACACAGCCCAGTAGAAATGGAGCTTTCTAGCAGCACGGGTGCTAAGCGCTGTGGTGAGCTTAGACAAACTTATTTTGTAGTTTCCTTCTGTGCTGACTGACAAAGGATCCATGCAAAATACAAGACAAGAAGAAGGGAGCATGTAAGAACCTCCAGCCTGGCTGATATGTTTTCCTGAATAATGAATCTCTGTCAGAGGAACATCAGCTCTCTCTGAAGCAGCATCAGCGTCTCACAGAGAACAAACCCCTCTGTTATTTAATCTGTGTAGAGTGTGGGGCATGTGTGAGAGCAAAAACAAGATCTGTCGCTTTCTGCACCACACGCTGCTCATCCCAAGTAAACTTGGGGGGTTTGGATTCCTTATCTTTGTGATCTACAGGCTGCCTTTACACTCACCTCCTTTTTCCAGATCATGAATAAATACCCCACATGGTTGTTGGAGGAAGCTGGATCATGGAAATCATCTGGCATCTGAAAGCTACGCTTTTCCAGCAGCAGGGATGTTTATTTGCTTAAGTGGAGTGTCAGAGATTCTCAGACAAAGGGGTTCATTCTTTGGCAGGGTTTGGGGAGAAAGGCTCTGGACACAGCAGCTTCATTATTCCATCGCACCTCGTCCCAGAAAGACACACATACCTGGGTCATCTCCGGTGGGGGAGGGGGGGGGATGAATCCAAGGCAGGCTGGAATGCAGACAGGCTGGCGGGCGGGGAGTGGGGGCAGCGAGGGCGTCTCCAAAAGTCAGGAAAAAGATGGCAGGAGACTCTGTTGGGGGAGCAAGGGAATGTCAACACAAGAGGCGGCTCGCCTCTCACGGGCCAGACGCGAAGCCCAGGAAATGTCACTGTTAGCAGTTATTAAATAGTTTTATTATTGAACATACTGTAGGTATTTTAACTACCTGGGGGAAACGCTTCCCCTTGGTGATTATCTGCCTGGTTCCTGTATGACCTTCTGACTCGGTGGCATTGCTTTCAACCAAGGAGATCCTGGCTGTCATTCCAAAAGACACGATCATGTTTGCCACAATCACCATGTGCGGGCAGTAAAAAATTCATAGAAAGGAGGACAGTAACGTGAAATGCAGAGCACTTCGCACTGTTTTTGAAAGCTGGCTGCGACCTGCTTATCACCGCAGAATAGCACACATTACTGAAAACGCAACACCGTAAGGTATCAGTGTGTCTGCGCAGGAGTCATTTCCACATGTCAGTTTACACTCACGTAATTTTACACTTTCTTTGGTATATTTCCTTAATTTGTTAAATCAGTCAATCAAATTTTATTCGGCTCAAATTATGCTGAAATCAGTGATCTAATGATTTTAATTATTGGGCCCTGGGGATAAGTGCCCACACCTGCATTAAGGAAGACAGATGTGTGTTTGTGTGTTTGAATTATGTTTGTATTACATTATGGGGACCAAATCCACCCCAAATTGTGATTAAAATATTTTGACATTGTGGGGACAATTTCTCAGGTCTCCACAAAGATCCGTCACTGCAATAAAAAAACTAAAAGTGCCAAAAGTCTCATATTTTGTTTGGTTACTTATGGTTATGGTTAGGGCTGGGTGGGGGTTATGGTTAGGGCTGGGTGGGTGTCAAGGTTAGGGCTGGGTGGGGGTTAGGGTTAGGGCTAGGTGGGGGTTAAGGTTAGGGCTGGGTGGGGGTTATGGTTAGGGCTGGGTGGGTGTCAAGGTTAGGGCTGGGTGGGGGTTAGGGTTAGGGCTAGGTGGGGGTTAGGGTTAGGGCTGGGTGGGGGTTAGGGTTAGGGCTGAGTGGGGGTTAAGGTTAGGGCTAGGTGGGGGTTAGGGTTAGGGCTGAGTGGGGGTTAAGGTTAGGGCTAGGTGGGGGTTAGGGTTAGGGCTGGGTGGGGGTTAGGGTTAGGGCTGAGTGGGGGTTAAGGTTAGGGCTAGGTGGGGGTTAGGGTTAGGGCTGGGTGGGGGTTAGGGTTAGGGCTGAGTGGGGGTTAAGGTTAGGGCTGAGTGGGGGTTAGGGTTAGGGCTGGGTGGGTGTCAAGGTTAGGGCTAGGTGGGGGTTAGGGTTAGGGCTGGGTGGGGGTTAAGGTTAGGGCTAGGTGGGGGTTAGGGTTAGGGCTGAGTGGGGGTTAAGGTTAGGGCTGGGTGGGGGTTAGGGTTAGGGCTGAGTGGGGGTTAAGGTTAGGGCTGAGTGGGGGTTAGGGTTAGGGCTGGGTGGGGGTTATGGTTAGGGCTGAGTGGGGGTTAGGGTTAGGGCTGGGTGGGTGTCAAGGTTAGGGCTAGGTGGGGGTTAGGGTTAGGGCTGGGTGGGGGTTAGGGTTAGGGCTGAGTGGGGGTTAGGGTTAGGGCTGGGTGGGTGTCAAGGTTAGGGCTAGGTGGGGGTTAGGGTTAGGGCTGGGTGGGGGTTAGGGTTAGGGCTGAGTGGGGGTTAAGGTTAGGGCTGAGTGGGGGTTAGGGTTAGGGCTGGGTGGGGGTTAGGGTTAGGGCTGGGTGGGGGTTAGGGTTAGGGCTGGGTGGGGGTTAAGGTTAGGGCTGGGTGGGGGTTAGGGTTAGGGCTGGGTGGGTGTCAAGGTTAGGGCTGGGTGGGGGTCAGGGTTAGGGCTGAGTGGGGGTTAGGGTTAGGGCTGGGTGGGGGTTAAGGTTAGGGCTGGGTGGGGGTTAAGGTTAGGGCTGGGTGGGGGTTAAGGTCATCATGTTAGGATTAGCGTTTTCCCCATAGAAATGAGTCCCCACAAAGAAATAATCACAAGCCTGTGTGTCTGTCTGTCTGTCTGTGTGTGAGTGAGAGAGAGACAGAGACAGGCAAAGCTAACATTGTATTGGCCAATTTGTATGCACTGGTTTTTAAAAATAAAAGAAGGGATTGCTGCAGAATCTCTCCTTTCATGTACTCGGCCCTTCCTCACAATTCCCACAGCCCCGGGCTGCCTTTCAGATCAACGGCACTGGGGTGATATGCTGAGCTCCCCTCCTCATCCCAATGCAGAATTTGAATATAAAGCAACCATCACACAAAAACCAAGTTCACAGTATACATTCAGCATCAACTAGGCCATGTAAATAATGGAATGATGGGGGGGCATTCAGGGTGCACACACACTATCTGCACTGTGCCCGAGCACGTCTGACCCCCAAAGTCCTGTTCTTTTGACCAGTGCACTTGCTCCGTACCATGCTCAGCCATGGTACACTTACAGTAACCGTGCCCTGGCCTGCTTGAACAGGTGGACCAGAGCACAATTAGTCCGACTCGGGCACAGTACAGTAGTGTGATCGCTAACCGAGCTGAATGATGCAACTGACACACGCATGTGTACATGTACACTATGCATGAACCGGGAAGAAGGAACAGATCAGGTAAGCTGTACAGATTAATTTTTTTAATCAGATAATATAAGGACCCATAAATATTATAGCAGTTCTTCTGCTTTCTTCTGTTCATCTGCTCAATAAACTTAAAAAAAATCTGGGTGATTTTCTAACTTCTTAATAAAATGCAGCATCGAATACAGATGCTAGTCTGATGATGTGAATGTAGCCTGTTTGCTGTTTGATAAGATCCCTGACAGAAATGTCTAACTTGAAGCCACTATTATCTAGCTGACACTTTCAGAGCTGCCAGCTTTGGGCAGCTGGCCGGAGTGATGATTTCTGTTTGAGAAGAGTTTGCACACACATTTACATGTATTAACTACTTTATAAATAGTCTGTTGGTTTGGCAAACTGCCCCAACACTTTTTATGTAGCTAATTTTAGATTTATAGCAGAATAATATGAATTTGCTGTAAGATTTCTTGCGTGAGCATCACAGTCTGAAAGCTGTGTCACGCCAGGTGCAGGGAAGTTGGCAGCCCTGCATTTTAGTGTTCGATGTAGCATGATGTGTGAAATTCTGACATAGGGGATAATTGAGTTTCGGCAGTGTATCAGATATATGGTTCCATGGTTCTGAGTCAATGGTTAGAATAAGTGATATTAGCATGATATTAGCATACCGGTTCTAAAGAAATGAAATACTGTACAGCTTTCAAAAATGAGGTACCACAGTACCTTTTCAGTACCAGTATCCTCACTGCAGCATTAGTCTGCACAACTAAACTGAGATATTTGCTAAAATAACTAAATATAAATGTCTGCATTGCACGCATGATAAATCTGCATATGCCACTGTTCCCAAAATGGCTCCAAATTAGCCACGAAATTAGGACATTAATAAAGAATTCTATTCTGGTGTGTGACCCCACTTTCTCTACTGTGTTTTCTTCAACACAACAATCGCACGGTGATGACGAAACGGTATTCGGGTCAGGATTAAATGCAATGTGAGTTGTAGGTGGGTATACCTACTTTTGATCTGGTCGATCTGATGACTGCCATACTCAGGGAGTAGCTGTTGTTGTAGCGGATTGGTCTCCTTAGGTGTCTTGTCTGTTGTTTCATTGTATGTTCTAACTGCAGCTAGTGATGTCTCACTGATGTCTTTACTTCGCTTGGTGGTTGATGGGTGCCCACGAGGTGACACTGCACTTTGGTCATGGGTGACTTCAATGCGACCACAGGCACAGACAGGGCTGCAGGATTGTGTCAGTCCCCATGGGTCTAAAAACCAGCGTGAAAGTGGCTCAGTTTTCCTGCAATTTTTGCAAAAGGTCACTGGGTCCTGGTTCCACATCGTTGGACTTGGTGCTTCAGTACTGGTGGTGCAGCAAAGGAGATCGATCACTTCCTCGTGGGCAGATGCTGGAGGCTCCTGCAGAACTGCAGGGTCCATAGAAGTGCCTAGTTTGTGAATTCCGACCACAGACTTGTTATTGCTACTCTGAAGATTAAGCTTAGATCCAGTAGGCTACCACCTACTAAGAGAATGAGGCTGGACTTAGCCAGACTCCAAGATCAAGTTGTTTCTGATGAGTTTGAACGCAGCTTGTGTGAGGAACTTGGTGACTGCTGACTCTAATGTGATGTGGAAGACCATCCGTGATAAGACCCAGAAGGTTGCCGAGGGCTGTGTTGGTGTTGCCAGTGTTCCCAGATAGAGATGTTTCATCTCGCAGGGCACCTTGGGTATTGTAGAGAGGAGTCACAGCACATGACTTGGTGGCAAGTCCAGTCTGTACCAGGAACTGAGGAGGACGGCTGTGAGGCTCTGAGGGCAGATAAGGAGGCGTTTGTTAGATGAATCTGTGAGCAGGTGACACACCATCTGTGGCCTAGTGACCCACATCCTGCTTACAGAGGAATCTAAGCATCACGCAGGGTGAGTGATGGGATGGTCCTTACAGATGACGCTGCAGTTGTGACCTGCTGGGCCGGCTACTTTGAGCAGTTGTGTAAAGCTGACCCTCCAGCTAAGGCATCTCTGGGTCCACGGTTGTCAAGGCTGACCCTCCAATCAGCTGTGAACCACCCAGTCTCACTCAGTTTGCACGGGTGGTGAATCAGCTTGGGTAGAGTAGGTCACAATGATCTGTGGTTATCCGGGGTTACCTTCTCCAGGCTGGTGGTAAGGCTGTCCTCCTGGCATTGCACGCAATCTTTGCTTCCATTTGGGTGTCAGGCATCATCCCAACTTACTGGAAAATGGGACTTATGGTCCCTATCTGGAAAGGGAAGGGTTATTGCCTAGATTGTGGCAGCTACAGGAGGATAACACTGCTCTCAGTGCTGGGTAAGGTCCTTTCTAGGGTCATCGTCAACAGGATCTGTGATCACCTGCTCACCTGTCAGCAACTTGAGCAGTCTGGTTTTACGCCTAAAAGTCTACCATCGACTGTATCCTGACACTGAGCATTCTCATTGAACGGTAGTGCAAATATCGGCATGGGTTCTTTGCAGCCTTTGTCAATTTTCGTAAAGCATTTTGTTCCCGTGTAGGACATCCTGAGACTGCGTGATCTCGTATTCTATTAAGGATGACCCTAGCAAAGACCTTACCTAGCAGTGAGAGCAGAGTGAGCCCCCTGTAATTCTCGCAATCCAGGCAATCACCCTACCAGGCAATCCACATACCTACCTGGATGGGCCACCTGAAACCAGGACCCAAGTACCACCATGCAGTGAGCGATGCCTCAGCACCGCACAAGCCCTAATCCCCAGAAAGTCTGACCCTGTTAGCTCTCTGACGGCTTCGACTCCTCCAGGGATGAGGCTCCCAATGGCTGTCCCCGGCCTTTCGTGATGTGTGCAGCCTTCCTACAACAGAACTGCTCCCGTGGAGAGCAGAAAGATGTCATGCATGTCTGGTCCAAGCTGTTGTGAAGTGTTTTACGGTGGCTGGAGTGCCATTCCCGCTACCAACCCTCAAATGTTTTCCTGCAGGTTTGAGGACCGTTCGCAGGGCTGGATGCAGTTTAACATCATACCCAGGATACGGATGTAAGCCACTTTTAAAAATACATTTATCCTGTTAAGTGTCCGTATGTCTCTGTCAATGAGCTTTAACTTACATCCATTGTTCCTCTTTGTAAAATACAGTTTGTCCTTGTTTGGAAAATTAATTTATCATTAAAAGCAAACTCAGATTAGTAGATTCAGGCATACAACTGAAAATTCAGAAACTGTTTTACCAATATTCCCATTCCGCAAGTCTCAGTTAAATAACACTAAAATGTGGTGATGTGTACAAAGCCAAAAATGGTCTGGCACCATCCTATCTAAAAGACCTCATCACACCCCGTACTGCGCCCCGATCTCTCCGATCCTCCAGCACTGCTCGACTGGTCCCACCACCCCTCAAGGCACAAGGACGACACACATCTCGGCTCTTCTCTGTCCTGGCACCTAGTTGGTGGAATGAACTCCCCCTTGATGTCCGAACAGCGGAAACATTGGCTATCTTCAAGCGACAACTCAAAACTTGCCTTTTTCAGAAATACCTGAAGTAGTACTCTGTATTCTTACTCAGCTCTTTTCCTTGTGTGTGTGTGTGTGTGTGTGTGTGTGTGTGTACAAAAAAAAAAAATTGTTGCACTTTCTCAACAGAGTATTCAGATAGATGGTATTCATAGCCTGTGTCCTTATTGAGCTAGTATCAGATAAATTCATCGCAGCGTCTTGAAGCACTTATGTAAGTCACTCTGGCTAAGGGCGTCTGCCTAATACTGTAAATGTAAATATAAATGTGTAATTCTTATCATTGTTATCTCTTTATTAAAGTGAATGAGCAGTTAGCACACAGCTGAACCGAAAAATAGGAAGATTCTTATTTCCCCTATTTTAGGCTTTTACATCCCGAATTCTGATTCAAATGGGTAAATTTTCTAGTGAGATGTTGGTAAAATTTTGCTGCTTTACTTTGACTTAAGGTTTGAGCTATTTACTCAGTTGGGAACTGATTACATAACACCTATCATGTGACACACAGTTACACAATCCATACTGTCATACTTATCACTGGAACTTTGTCACAAATGAAAAGCTTCTATGGAAACCCCAATGTACAGCCTGTGTGCACTGAATGTGGAATATTTGAGAGCGGGGCAAGGGTGCACACATGCTAAATAGGCCTGCTACACCTTGCTGGTCCTACTGCTTTAAAATGACATTTAAAAATTAGTAAATTTTTACCCTGTAGATAATACTGATACCTTCCATCCAGCTGATAAAGAAGTAAAATGCATTACGCCTCTTATAGGACAGTTTCCTCTGATCTCCTACAGTCTTAAAGCTCAGCATCAATTTAAAAAGTAGGACAAACACAGGCTTTTGTCCTCCAATCTGATTTTATTTAACTAGAAAGAGATCAATGCCACAACCTTAATTTTTAGCTGTTCTGAGGCGCTGAACTGGAATCCCTTTCATTCCTCAGTATCACCAACAACAAACAAAGGCTCCCTCTGACAATGACTTCTAATGCTGTTTACATGCTGAGAACAGACTGGTGGAAATTTGCATAATGTTTTGTAGCCGTGCGCTCAGGGGATCCGCACTGTAACATATTGGTGCTTAATGAACTCTAAAAAAATGATTTTCCACAGAGGAAATTAAGAAATGAAAAAATGCATTATAGTTGTTAAAGTAATCTTGGGGGAATGTGGCCCAGGAAGGCATCCCAATGCTAAGCTATCCTCGCTAAGTAATAAATTACATGCCATACTTATTTGCCGTAATTCATGCTAATTTCACCCAATTAATGTATCACAGTAACTCCAAACCCTGTCACAGGAGAGCTAATTATCTACTGGATTTCTTTAGCATATTCTCTGGGTGTCAATCAGCAAACAAATGTATTATTGAGTATTATACCACTTTGTACATCTTTTTGGTACTGAGTTCTGATTGCTGTCTGACTGGATCCTGTACAAGGATGTAGGTTTGATTTCAACAACAGTAGGGATGAAATCAGTCCCGAACACCCTGCCCCCCAATACATACACAGTACCCCCACAATGCTGGAAAGGGACGTGTCCCTACCGTCCATATCAAAATATAATTATGATAATAATAAGTTTTATTGATATAGTGTCAACTGGTGCTTGAAGATGTTAACAGACCGCACCTCTCGCAGACTGAGGACGTGCATTTCAAAGTGCAGGTGATGTCACACAGAACGCTCTGCTACCCATAGAGGAGAATCTGAAGTTAGGTACAGTAAGAAGGTTGGAGGCCGATGATCTTAATTTATAGCCTGGAGTATAGAGAAGAAGAAGGTCAAATAGATATTGAGGGGCAAGTCCATGGAGAGCTATGTGGATGATTAGTAAAATTTTATATTTGATTCTATAACTGACAGGCAGCCAAGTCACAAGGAACAGGAGTGATGTGGGTGGAGTTTCACGTATGTGTAGCGAAATGGGTGGCAGACTTTTAAATATAAAATAGTCTGTTGATAAGTTTGGATGGAGGCTAGAGAGCAGTGCATTACAGTAGTCAGGGTGGGTAGTGATAAAGGCCTGGATTAGACGTGGTGTTTCAGTGTCAGTAACACTGAGGGATGGATGGAGGCGAGCGAGCAGTGCATTACAGTAGTCAAGGTGGGTAGTGATAAAGGCCTGGATTAGATGTGGTGTTTCAGTATCAGTAATACTGAGGGAAGGATGGAGGCGAGCGAGCAGTGCATTACAGTAGTCAACCTGGGTAGTGATAAAGGCCTGGATTAGACGTGGTGTTTCAGTATCAGTAACACTGAGGGATGGATGGAGGCTAGAAATTTTGAGGAGCTAAAAAAAAGGCAGTCTGTACAAGAGAACTAACATATGACTGAAAGGTGAGAAACTGATCGAAAATTATGCCGAGAAGAATTTCAGTTTTGTCAGAGTTAAGCGGTAAAAAGTTGTAAGTCATGCAGTGTCAGTCAGTGAAGATGGCGGCACGGATGTACTTGTATCAGCACTAACATGTAACTGAGTGCCATCAGTACAGCAATGGAAGCTGAAGCCATAGAGATGTATGATTTGACCTAAGGGAAGCATATAGATGGTGAAGAGGGTTGGACCCAGAACTGATCCCTGGGGGACACCCTGTGTGAGAGGCGCAGTATCAGATTTGTGTGACGATGGACACAAAATACTGTCAGTCAGTATGATGCAAACCAGGTAAGAGCAGCACCAGTAATACCAATATCAGTGAGGCGGGAGAGAAGGATTTTATGGTTGATAGTGTCAAATGCAGAGCTTAGGTCTCCTCCTTAGCGGAGGAAAATGTTTTGAGTAAGTTGAGCAGCAACAACCTTTTCTAATCCCTTGGCCAGGAAGGGAAGATTAGAGATTGGTCTGTAAAACTTTAGCAGAGATGGGTCTAAACCAGACTTTTTGAGAACTGGTGTAGCTCAGGTGGGACAGTACAAGTAGGAAAACTACAGTTTACAAAATGGGAAATGGGTACTGAAAGGGTATCATAAGAGTCCTTTATAAGAGAAGTAGAGTCCAACTGACATGTAGATGGACTTGATTTTGAGATTAATAGAAGCAATATTCAGCCTTACTCCAGTATGCCTTCTGACCCATGTTCAGGGGCGCTGCTAAGGATTTTGGGCCCCATGAAAAGAATCTTGACAGGGCCCCCAACACATTTATTGGGGGCTTCTCTGGGCCCCCTCTCAGTCATGGGCCCCGAGAATCGTCATCGTTTACCCCCCCCGTTACAGCGCCCCTGCCCATGTTACATAACGTATGTGTGCCTTCTGACCCATGTCACATGATGTATGTGTGCCTTCTGACCCATGTCACATGACGTATGTGTGCCTTCTGACCCATGTCACATGACGTATGTGTGCCTTATGACCCATGTCACATGACGTATGTGTGCCTTATGGCCCATGTCACATGACGTATGTGTGCCTTCTGACCCATGTCACATGACGTATGTGTGCCTTCTGACCCATGTCACATGACGTATGTGTGCCTTCTGACCCATGTCACATGACGTATATGTGCCTTATGACCCATGTTACATGACGTATGTGTGCCTTCTGACCCATGTCACATGACGTATGTGTGCCTTCTGACCCATGGTACATGACGTACAGTATGTGTGCCTTCTGACCCATGTCACATGACGTATGTGTGCCTTCTGACCCATGTCACATGACGTATGTGTGCCTTCTGACCCATGTCACATGACGTATGTATGCCTTCTGACCCATGTCACATGACGTATATGTGCCTTATGACCCATGTTACATGACATATGTGTGCCTTCTGACCCATGTCACATGACGTATGTGTGCCTTCTGACCCATGGTACATGACGTACAGTATGTGTGCTTTCTGACCCATGTTACATGACGTATGTGTGCCTTCTAACCCATGTCACATGACGTATGTATGCCTTATGACCCATGTTATGACATATGCATGCCTTCTGACCCATGTCGCATGACGTATGTATGCCTTATGACCTATGTTACATGACATATGCATGACTTCTGACCCATGTTGCATGACGTATGTGTGCCTTCTGACCCTTGTTACATGACGTATGTGTGCCTTCTGACCCATGTCACATGACGTATGTGTGCCTTATGACCCTTGTTACATGACGTATGTGTGCCTTATGACTCTTGTTACATGATGTATGTGTGCCTTATGACCTCTAATCTCTGTGTCTGTCTCTGGCTACTTCCTGTGACATTCTATGGAGTCATGGAAGGGAGTGCTGCCTTCTTCAATTATTGTTATTTTCTGCAGTCAAGTTCTTATAACATCACAATCCTGTATTTCACTAGAATAATATCCATCCATCCATCCATACATCCATCCATCCATCCATCCATCTTCCATCTGCTTATCCAGCACAATCTCATGTGCATTTTTCTGGCTAGCTGAAATTAGATTTTGGAGCAAAAACAATTTGGACATAAAGCTGAACATAAAATTTACAAAAAAATGCAAATGCAGCCTTACTGGATAGCAAAGCAGAATCCTCACAGGTGGGCTCTGTTCTGAGGGAGTCTGGCAACCGGAGTGAACAGCAAAGGGGAATCACCAAAGGTGAACTTGTGTTCTGAGGAAATCTGGCAACCTGACTGGAAACATTTACTAACCAATGAGGCTTTTGTTAGGGACCTGCAGCTGAGAATATTTCTGCTCCTTCACATCCCACACAAAGATCGCTATGAAAACACTCCGGCAATCTGTTCACTCTCAGTAGCAGAGAAACACGCCCTCACTGTGGAAGAAATTCAAGTCCAATTAAATCACTTCTTCTCTGCACAATTTTTATATTCATGTGGAAAATTTTCCAATACTTGTGGCTGAAGGAGCCTTACTGAAGCTTTACAGCCCTCAGTGCGTTTAAAGCTGAAGGGCGAACTTCCAGCCCGATAACATATCGCTTTGTGTCATAAATGAGCTGAAAGCTGCATAAGGAGAGTGAAGTATAATCCTTTGGGTTATGACTCCACCAGTAACTATACATTCTGTGGATTATGATGCCACCAAAACCTATATAAACTTGACTATGACACAATGAATAACTGCATAACAATGTGCAGTGTAAAATTGCATTATGACACAGGAAGTCACTCTGTAAAACAGTTACGTTTAATAGTCTTTGGTTTATGTCACAATACCACAATAAACAAAAGTGAAGCGTGAAGATGTAACCAATAACTGTGCAAACAAATGCAAAAGTCTGTATTATGACTGTATGGATACTTATATAAAAAAGTAAAATGTAAAAAGCTGTGGACTATGGTGTTTGCCAATCAGGGAAAGAATACAGTGTTTTATATAATAAGACAACATATATATAAACCCACACACACACACACACACACATATATATATATATATATGTATAATCACACATACACACACATATGTTGTATTATGTTATTATAACACATTTTGGTAAATTGTTTTTCTGTTTTTCTAGGATTAAACTGGAAATCCTCCTGACTTTACGAGAGACAGCAGTTCTGACTTGAATGCTGCCCTTAGCGAATGCCAACTACATCACGTGTATTTATGGCTGCTGGTGTGCAGATGGGTTTCATTTAGGCAGATGCTACCACAGCTGGATTGTTCAGGTCCAGAGAGTAAAGGTCCAAACCAAGATTTTTGTCCAGTCAGCCAGCAGGGTACCGTACTCTGTTACTGTGACTCTTCAGCTCAGCTGGTTGGTTGAAACAAAATCTTGGTCTGGACTTTTACTCTCTGGAGCTAAACTTTCTAGCTCTGAATGTTGTGGTTTTAAAAAAATGTCCATCAGTATGCAGCACTGCAGTGTCAGACTGCAATCAGATATGTTTGTCAGACAAAAAAACACAGAAATAATACAATGTTCCCAATTAGACCAAAAATTACAAATGATTATTAGCCAGCTCAGTTCACACAGAGTGTAGGCTACTTTGTAATGAGCATGCACTGACCGCAATGAATCGGAGAGTAATATTAGATGTCATTTTTCCACATTAATATTTGTAGAATAGAAGAATATTGTCTCTAAATTACTCTAGTTCTGCAAGAAGCCTTAATTAATGCTTTACCACAGCGCTTGCTCACTTGCATATCACACATCTACTGTATTTTTTATGACTCATTTGACATTACATCTGTAGCTCAATTTTATCGTTCATCCCAGAACAATGTCTCAGACAAAAGTAACACAACACTGCAGCTCCCTCGAAGAATCTGAGGAGACCGTTGCAAGAACAGGAGCCTCCACAGAGGGTGGCCGAGAGATGGACCCACCTCGGGATGGTTGTCCGAAGCCCCATTCCGGCGCCTCAGAGTCACAAGTTCAGAGAACAAAGCTGCACTTAGTTTCCCACAGAAACTGGAAATCAAAGCTACCCAGTCACTTGCGGATCCCTTTATAGACCTTGCTGTTTTATTTTTGATAAGTATTACATTATGACGTGATGATATAGTTGATTACATACAATCTAACCCTCCAGGATAACTGTACCCCTACTCAGGGTGGTAGTGGTAATTATAGATAGATAGATAGATAGACAGACAGACGGATGGGTGGATGGATGGACGGATGGAGGGAGAACATGGCCTGAAGTGAGTTTTGTTTTGTGCCCTAACTGAGCTCTGCTTTCCTTGAGTATTTCAGCTGCTTCTTTACATACAGCTTCAGCAACACTGAGAATCTAAGCTTTTCCCAAATACTCTGCTTCTCTTAGGGAAACTCACCAGACCCAAAAGTTTTTATCAAATAAAATCCACTGCTGAGCGTTCCTATTAAGAAGAGACACCAGTGGGGCCTCTTTAAAGTTAGTGCCGCATAAATGAAGACATGTCGATCTCTATCAAGTCCAATAGAAATGGTCATGAAATAATGTTTGTGTGAAAAAAGACAAGAAAACCTATACTTAAGATATAATGTTTGATGTCATGTCAAAGGGAAAACATAACAGCACCACTTTGAAATATTCCGATAAACGTTATCTCTGCAAGATGCTATCAAAATGGCTGAAAAATGGTTTTTTTTTGTATTGAGTCTATGCTCTATAATGACAGATTCTAATCTGACATATTCAGGCAAGACTGCTACTTGGTAGAGAGTGCCCGTATTTTTATAGATAATCTCTCATGGTACTGCCCAGGTGAAAGTCAAAATTGCTGTCATTTCATGAATGCACAGCAGTGTCATGTTTAGAGATTCTTATGAAGGTGTTAGTCTTGGAACAAAGTGAATCCTGACAGAATCTTCCTTTCTCATTTTCACAGCAAAGCAACTTCGGTGAAACACATAATGCCTGAAGTACAGGTGCCTTTGTATTGCTCCTTTTTGCAGCAGACAATTCCAAATATATATGTATGTATATAAATATATATCCTGGGCTTAATGTCTTACACTGATGTTGTTTATGGTATATTTAATGCTAAGACTGATCTGATGAAAAGATATTTATTCATAAATACAATTACACTGAGTCCAGTGTAAAAACAACAGCACAATTATTTATCACTATAAGGACTTGAGCTTGTTACTTTTAACAAATTACATACAGGGAGCTCAATGTTTACAAAAGTTTTCACAGCTGAAGAATAAATGTGTCACAATACATTAAGGTGGATTTTGTGTATGAACAGTAACTCTTTCCTGTAATCAGCAGTCAGAGATGGCGGTCTAACATGAATATGTATTAATTTTTCCATAGAAGGATTTCAGGGCATGTAATTCTGAATGGCATGGGAGGGGATCAGGGTTTGGTGGCTACAGTCTTCATGGGGCGATACAGGAGCTTTCATAGATCTGAGCAATAATAACACAGAGTTGGGACCAGTTTGGAGTAGCTGTGCTCTGTCTGCATCTGCTTCTGTAACGAACACAAACCAAAGAATGTCACAACAGTGAGGTGGGGTTCCCAAGAAGCACAGAAGCCAAGGGCAGTTTTACAGCACAGATGTGACACGTTCCCATGTGACGTCCCTGTTACATTCAAACTGCCATTTTACATCAGCTATTAAGGCCTGCACCCTTCCCAGATTGGCCCCCTATTTAATTTAGCTAGAGTGCCTTGATGTAATTTTGTGTCCTATACTATGTCTGGACTTTCTATTTTCCTTGAGTGTTGACAGGTAACGGACAATTAAAATACAGCTGAAAATCAAATATTTTATTACGGACTACTTTACATCAGGAGTGGCTAGTCTAATCCAGAAAGGGTCGTATGTGGACATGTGGATTTTTGACTCTCCCTGCTGCCCCCAGGAGGATGGGCTCCCCCTTTGGGTCTGGTTAGGGTTAGGGCTTCTCTGCTGCCCCTGGAGGATGGGCTCCCCCTTTGGGTCTGGTTAGGGTTAGAACTTCCTCTGCTGCCCCCTGGAGGATGGGCTCCCCCTTTGGGTCTGGTTAGGGTTAGACCTTCCCCTGCTGCCCCCTGGAGGATGGGCTCCCCGTTTGGGTCTGGTTAGGGTTAGGGCTTCCTCTGCTGCCCCCTGGAGGATGGGCTCCCCCTTTGGGTCTGGTTAGGGTTAGGGCTTCCTCTGCTGCCCCCTGGAGGATGGGCTCCCCCTTTGGGTCTGGTTAGGGTTAGGGCTTCTCTGCTGCCCCTGGAGGATGGGCTCCCCCTTTGGGTCTGGTTAGGGTTAGGGCTTCCTCTGCTGCCCCCTGGAGGATGGGCTCCCCCTTTGGGTCTGGTTAGGGTTAGGGCTTCCTCTGCTGCCCCCTGGAGGACGGGCTCCCCCTTTGGGTCTGGTTAGGGTTAGGGCTTCTCCTGCTGCCCCCTGGAGGACGGGCTCCCCCTTTGGGTCTGGTTAGGGTTAGGGCTTCCTCTGCTGCCCCCTGGAGGATGGGCTCCCCCTTTGGGTCTGGTTAGGGTTAGGGCTTCTCTGCTGCCCCTGGAGGATGGGCTCCCCCTTTGAGTCTGGTTAGGGTTAGGGCTTCCCCTGCTGCCCTCTGGAGGACGGGCTCCCCCTTTGGGTCTGGTTAGGGTTAGGGCTTCCTCTGCTGCCCCCTGGAGGATGGGCTCCCCCTTTGAGTCTGGTCCCTCCCAAGGTTTCTTTCTTCTAGGGAGTTTTTCCTTGCCACTGTCACCTTTGGCTTACTCACTGGGGGCTTTGGGTGGGGATGCTATAAAGCGATTTGAGACGACGTAATGTTGTGATAATGCACTATACAAAAATAAATTTGTTGTTGTTTGTTGGTTTGCACTGCAACTGCGTAATTAGATTAGTAATCAGAGGACTGACTGGCTCACACCTGGGATTGATTACTGACCTAAGGGTTGAAGGATACCCCAAAAACGTGCACACACACTGGCCTTTTGCGGGCACAGCTGGTCACCACAGCATTAAGGGTTTTAATAGACAGCAAATCTACACCATTAAAGCATGTTAAAGGTAATGTACACTTTGTGAATAGAATGATTTTATGATTTTATTTAAAAAGGCCACGTGCTGAGATGATTTTCAGAGACATACTTTTAAAAAATTAAAAAAGTGTTTTTTTTTTTTTCTCAAAATCACTTCAACACCATCTTCGTTAAACACCTTTGTTACAGAAAAAAATACTTAAAAAAACTTGGGCCAGCTAAAATCTAAATAATTGAAAGATATCTAACAATAAAACAACTTATCAACCAAAACATCCGATGAGCGACTAGCAAATAGTGAGGGTAACGCCAATTATACTGTACAGCATGATAGTGAACAAGCATATAAAAACTGATCTCATTCCACACGTCTTTCTCAATCCTGTCTGGCTCCGCTGCTTTGCATTAACAAAGGTGACTAGCGGAGCTTGAATTTACTCCGATGCATAAGTTGCTGGGTTTTCCCCCCGCAGGAGCCGCGCAGACAAGCGGAGATACAGACAGCCCGCTTACACGGTCCTTGATGTGGAAGACAACGATAAGGCGCATAACATGCCATTTCTCCGGAAAAAGAGAATAACCGTGAAGGCATCTTGGTGCCTTGTATCCGAAGCAGATGTCATCGGGCGACACATCAAAACGGCAGCCGTCAGAAACCCTAACGCCGGGATGCGATGGCGGGTCCCCGTAAAGATTAAACGCTGTCAGGTACTCCTCCGCAGCGAAGGGACTTCTGCATATTTAAAATGCTAGCGGTGAACTTAGTTAAAAAACACTGATCTTCAAAATGAAACCCATTTATGTTTTTATGTCACGTGTCAGGCACAATTTTTTATTTTATTTTTTTGGCTTAATAACGCAGGAGAATGTCAAAGTCCACGGGAAACTGAAGTGCTGCATGGCAAATGTCTAATATCATTTCAGATCTTTAATTGCTGTGGAGTAGTTTAAAAAGCAGCATAACTGTGCCAAAATTAATAGCATGAAGCAAAGCCCGTGTAACATATATATATGAATGAATATGAGTAGACAGACAGACAAACAGGCAGACAGACAAACCGGCAGTCAGACAAATAGATCCAGTGATGGTCAGAAGTTTACATACACACATCAGGGCCATGAATGTCATATTAATTTGGGGGTTTTAATGATTTATTCGAACCGTTCTTTTCCAGGGTGGAATCGTTATGCAACATACATCATCAATCATTTTAAAAAACAAGAATTGGGCGCACAAGTTTGAATTTATTTTGGATTTTCTGTTTGCATTTTGAAAATGGGTTACAGGAAAAAAAATTGAACTGAAATGAATTGAAATGACTGGTGAAGATCCGGTGGGACCTGTTTGAACTGCCATCAATCCCATCTTCCTTAAATATTCTGCAGAATTACATCGTAGATGGCTAGAAAGTGACGTCCCTTTAAATGGTCAAATTACAGTATTGTGAAATACAGACACGGAAATACCTAGAGCCCACTATCCCTGTGTGGTCCTTAATTAATCTTCTAAAGGATGCGGCTCCTGTACACTGTAAGTCAGACCCAGGAGAGGGATTTTCAGCTGTGATGGTACTGGTTCCCATTGGCGACACACCATTACACCTCCAGTGTTTCACGTCCGATTCCTGCCTCCATCTCACAGCATCTATATCCTCTCTCTTTATGCATGTTTCCTCCTACCCCCAAAAAATTATTATTCTAAATCCATTCAGTGATGCTGTGCCATATTTTGTGGGAGCTGAGCCCCCCCATAGTGTAAGATAAAGTGTGCAGTCTGCTGGGCAGGCACCCCCCCCCCCAGGATGCCTCTGGCCCCCTGTTTCAGGGGAGTGCAGACTGCAACCCTGTTCTGGATACACAGTCATGTGAGATGGGTGAGTGGATAATAATGATGGCTACAGTTCCCCAAACCATGGAACTGAAAGGAGGAGCAAATAGCCTAACGAAACAGTGCATGCTGGGAGCTGTGAGATGTTACCTAACATAGTTCATATACATGGCAGCATTTCTATTTACATCCTTTTGAAACAAATGATTCCATTTATTCAATTTTAAGTACAGAATATGCTGGATTGTGTTTAGTGTGAAGACCGCTGTTCTAATGACATTAACTGTTTTATAACCGAGGTACAAAGTAACTATAGTAACACATTTTAAAAATGTATCTAAAGCACAGACCTACAGGTTTGGCAACCCAGACTTTCTGACCCTGAGTGATTTTGGGTGCTTATTACATCCCTCTGACTTCCCAGATACTGGGCTGCAAAAGGACTGTTCTTGGTCTCAAGCCACCAGAACTTCTGAAGCCTGAAAATACAGCCTTGCTAACAGAAATGATTGTGCTAATAATGAAAGGACACGGGCACCGAGATGAACAAAAGGGGCTCGATAAGGAGAACAAAGGTGGCAGACTTTGCAAAAGGTTTCCCTTCCCTGTTTTAATATATGCCTTCCGTGCATTTTAAAGTGAAAGGGATTGTGAGAATACTTCCAGATCCCATTATCGAAAATGAGATGGTAATTTAAGGGGTAGAATGCATAAGAAAAGCCAGAAAACAGAGGAAGAATGAAAGGTCTTGCTGAGACTGGCGGGAGGTAAACAGAGCAGAACATTGTCTGGCTTAATTAGAAGGTTAATGGCGAGAGCGGCCTGGCAGAGGTCAGTGAGCGGCGTTACCGGCCACTGGGGCACCTCGCTACAGGTGCAATGTGCAGTACGTACGTCTGAAAACCTCCAGGGAATGTGGCAGGTCTCCTGCTCTGAGATACCTACAGATACCTCTTACATATAAGGCACTTAAAGGTCTAGCTCCTGCAGGCTGCATCATACACTCAGATCACAGAATGCAGGTTTCCGTGCTGTTCCACATATAAATATAGTGAGAGTGGACAGTAAGGCATTGAGCTACAGGGCCCCTATACTGTTAAATGGTTTACCAGACTATGTTCAAGATGCCGATTCGGACTTTAAATCTTGACTGAAGACCAATTACTTCAGTTTAAATTACCTGCAACTTAATGCACCATAACTATGGCTGCTGGTGCTGCTGCAATGGGGACTGAGAATGGAAGAGGAGCTGTAGGAGGCGGCAGGCTGTGCGGAGGAGCGCAGACACCGCGTCAATGGGGACTGAGAATGGGAGAGGAGCTGTAGGAGGCGGCAGGCTGTGCGGAGGAGCGCAGACACCGCGTCAATGGGGACTGAGAATGGGAGAGGAGCTGTAGGAGGCGGCAGGCTGTGCGGAGACACCGTGTCATGAGGGTTAACCGAAAAAATGACTATTTTAGGAAATACAAAAACAAAATGGGGACAACAGTCCTTTTATAAAGGAAAGCTAAAATGGTGGAAAAGCCCCCACCCCAATGTCGGTATCTTTCTCACAGACTCCATCCTGAATACACCCAGATGACCCTATAAAAACCCCAATGAAACAATTAGGCCAACTAGGCCCAGCTGTGTTTCATTAATATGTACCTGTGGGCAGGGGGCTGGTGATCATTACCATGGAAACCACAAAGCTCACCCAAATCGAGCCCTGCACCACCATGGTGATTCCATGCTGCTTCACACCAGTGAAATGTATGTGGACTAACCATGACAGTCATGTGGCAGTCATGTAGTAGTCATGTGCATCTTTTTCCCAAAAACTCAGCTAACGAGAAAATGTACAAATCCGGATTCATGTTCATTTTTTCCCTAGCAACAACCGACAGTGAATCACAGTGTAACACTCAAACTCTTGATCATTGCCAATCCCTTTCACATGAGAGGAGGTCAGCTTTCAGGATGAAAAAGGCTGCATATAGAGTTTCTATGAGTCACCGCAAGTGGCTCAGAGCCAGACTCATAGAGGAACAGGGACTAGCAGCTGGAAGGACTCCTTCGGCAGAGAGCACATGATGACCGTGTCACCGCTACTTAAAGGAAATGGGTTTTATTTTCCAAATAGTGTTCAGCATAACAACTCAAAATGACAAACACAGCAAAAGCAGGATTATGAATGTTGTCAGATACAGTATAGAAAAAAAATGACAAAAGTTACAGTATAGGACACAGGAAATGCTATTAACATTATCAAGGGGAGCTCACTGTGTACGTGTAGCCCAGGGGTCCCACACTTTTTCAGCTTGCGAGCTACTTATAAATGACCAAGTGAAAATGATCTACCTACTATAAAAATACAAAGCATATATTTAGTTATAGATATACCGAGTATTTATTATTATTATTTTTATCATCATTATTAATTTCCCTTTGGGATAAATAAAGCATTTTTGAATTGAACTGGGATTTTAGTTCCTTCACCTTTCTCTTTCTCAGCTCGCTTTTCGGAGGGAGGTTAATGTCGTCGTTTTTATGAACAGTCCGAAAACGCCGCCCACATTTCCCTTCTTCGGAATAGCGATGGTAGACTGACAGATACTGTGAGGCAAACACACTTCCAATATGACATTGTGAAAATAAACAACTCCTCCCATTCCGTATGGAAGTGGCAGGTTTTTGGCTTCTTACTTGGTCCAGCTTCCCCATTCATTTTTATACCCTTTCCTAAGTTTAGTAGAAATTAACTGGAGGCTGACTAGCCGACTCGGTTGCTTCCATGCCATCTACCCACTACCTTTGCGATCCACCAGTAGATCGCAATTGTCAAACTGGGCACCTCTGGTCTAGTGCATTTGGATCTATAATCTGAAAAAGAAATCCAATGTGTTATCTAATTTATCAGCTTATCAGCTATTTTAAAACTGGACTTTCACATTTGTCTTGTTTTCCCAGGTAACACCAAATAAATTCTAGTAGTAAAAACATCAGAGATCGAACAGAAAAACCTTAGTTTAGTATTGACCTGTATTAGTGTGCAGCTTGTGCTGCAGAGATGATCTGCTGAAAACACACACACACACACACACACAGGCACACACACAGACAGACACACACACAGACACACACACAGGCACAGACAGACAGACACACACACACAGGCACAGACAGACAGACACACACACAGGCACAGACAGACAGACACACACAGACAGACACAGACAGACACACACGCACACACACACACAATCAAAGGATTACAGATGCTGTTAATGGCACAGAGATATGGTTCTATTTTAGCCAAGGAAAATGATCGCAACATTCCCAAATAAGACTTCCTAATATTGTAAAGTATGTCAAATTACTTGCATTGTTTCTATCAAGCATCACAGACTTGCCTTGTGTGATGGGATTTTTGCTGACCCACACTAACGCGCATTCTCGGTACAGTAAAACATACCGTTTTTGCATTTCTTTGATTTGCTCACAATCCAGTGTCACTTATCATGGCTGGAGTCACAATGATCCCCCCAAGTAGGTTATTGATGACTCTCAGCTTCCAGGAACACATTCCAATGAGTACTATTTGAATAATAAGGATTAATGTGAAGTGAATGCGTGCTGGGAATCACATCAGCTTGGTTTGAACATTATACCAAAGGAAATTAACTGTTTGGCAAGCGAAACAAAGTTCACTGATCCTGAGACAGGTCACTACGGTACAGAGATGGAGAAACCTTCACGTAGTAACACTGAAAACAAAATAAACTGAAATATCAGTCCTGGAAGCCAGTAATCCCAACAAAAGCCCAGTTTAAAGGCTGGTAGATGAACTGCTACTCAAACATCCCGCTAAACATTTGCTGAGTTAATAAATTTGTTCCAAGAGGCACAGAGGATAAACTAGTCTCCTTCCTTCTGCAGGAAGCTCATTTCAGTAATTAGTATAAAAACCTCGCCCATTAGTTTGACTGTAAGTTTCACTTCACAATGATAAAATCCTCAGCTGATTTTTCTGTACAGTTTCTGCACTTTTTCTTAAGGTAACTAAAGCCGTCAGCTGGGAAGCAATATGCATCCTAATAAACAACATTTTTACAGTTTGTGTGCTTGAAGTGGATAATGATTTAAAGGGTTAGCAAGCTACAGTAGACAATGTTAAAACAAAAGATTTTTTTACTTCTACAGTATTTGCTCTTTATGCTACAGAATGTCCAAGATTAATACAATAAAGACTCCAATTAAAAACCCTGATTTCTCACAGAAAAGGTTACTGATTTACTCTATCGCGAGAACGAGGGGATGGTCTGGAAGGGGATACAGTGTCATGTAGCTTCCATGTTTCTTAGACTTCCAGAATATTCTTTGGTGTGTCTGGAATCAGTAAGATGGACATTTCCGCATCACTCTCTGGGCACTGTGCTTCGGCTTCTAAAGCTGGTGGAGGACAGCTCAGGCGGCCTGTGACCGACACACGCACAGGCGGCCTGTGACCGACACACGCACAGGCGGCCTGTGACCGACACACGCACCATGCAGCCTGTGACCGACACACGCACCATGCAGCCTGTGACCGACACACGCACCATGCAGCCTGTGACCGACACACGCACCATGCAGCCTGTGACCGACACACGCACCATGCAGCCTGTGACCGACACACACACCATGCAGCCTGTGACTGACACACACACCATCCCATTATACCAGATGTACGGTTTCTCGTAACATTACACTAATGTAGCATGTTGCTAAGTCCTACTCTAGCATAGGAAACTATATTGCCTTTATAAAAACTCATTTTGATACAGGATATCTATTGTAAAAAATGTTACCAATATCACGGTAGTCGATAAAGTGTCCATGTTGGACCATCTTGATATCTTTGCACTGAGGACCTTCACAGTTTGTCTGTGGTTCTTTGAAGTTCATGACAGAACGGGGGGGATCCTGAACTTCTTGGGAATCAATGTGAAGTGGCCACTGGAGGTGAGCTTGAGCAGGTGTGGGCCCCTTTATGTGGGGAAGCAGATCCCACAGCACTCCATGCAGATCTCCAGGCAGTCGGAGGACTCGCAGCAGGCATCCATGATGCCACAGTCCATGTCGCAGGGGCAGTTGCAGTCGTCTCCCAGGTCGTCTGCACAGCAGCAGCAGCAGGCCTCTGAGCTGCAGCCGCCGCAGGATGCCTGTGCCAGCACCAGATTGCACAGGCTGAGGAACTCGCAGAAGAGGCAGGCCAGGATGCAGTGGACACAGCAGTCTGGAGGGCCCAGGAAGAGAGAAGGCGAGGGGGTGACAGGAAGGAAAATTACAACCCCAGTTCCAAAAAAGTTGGGACATTGTGCAAATTGTAAATAAAAACAGAATAAAATGACATGGAAATCTCATAAACCCATATTTTATTCACAATAGAACATATCAACATATCAAGAAAACATATGAAATGTTGAATTTGAGATGTCCAAGTCTTTTTGTTATTTCATGAAAAATATTGGCTCATGTTCAATTTCATGACAGCAACACGTCTCAAAAAAATTGGGATGTGGCCAAAAAGTGGTACAAAAAAGCAACAGCTAGAGCAGTGGCTCTCAAACTCAGGCCTCGGTCCTCGGGCCCCACTGCCCTGCTTGTTCTCCTGCTATCCCTGCCCCACACACAAGTCCCAGCCGTCCCCACTGCCCTGCTTGTTTTCCTGCTATCCCTACCCCACACACAAGTCCCAGCCGTCCCCACTGCCCTGCTTGTTTTCCTGCTATCCCTGCCCCACACACAAGTCCCAGCCGTCCCCACTGCCCTGCTTGTTTTCCTGCTATCCCTACCCCACACACAAGTCCCAGCCGTCCCCACTGCCCTGCTTGTTTTCCTGCTATCCCTACCCCACACACAAGTCCCAGCCGTCCCCACTGCCCTGCTTGTTTTCCTGCTATCCCTACCCCACACACAAGTCCCAGCCGTCCCCACTGCCCTGCTTGTTTTCCTGCTATCCCTACCCCACACACAAGTCCCAGCCGTCCCCACTGCCCTGCTTGTTTTCCTGCTATCCCTGCCCCACACACAAGTCCCAGCTGTCTTTCAGCTTCTGATTGACTGAACACACCTGATCCAGGTAATCAGCAGTGTGTGGGGCAGGGATAGCTGGAACACAAGCAGGGCAGTGGGGCCCGAGGACCGAGTTTGAGAACCACCGAGCTAGAGGAATAATTTGCAACTAATTAGGTCAAATAGCAACAGGCCAGTAACATTAGTATATAGTAAGATATTGGACACGAAAAGAACATCTTAGAGCTGCAGTGTCTGTCAGAAGTCTGCGTAAGAGACAAGGCCAAAAACCGTACTGGATGCTCGTGATCTTCGGGCCCCTCTGTGGCACTGTCTCACAAACAGGCAGAATTCTGTAATGGAATCACTAAATGGGCTCAGGAACATTTCCAGAAAGCATTGTCAGTGGGCACAATTCGCCGTGTCATCCGAGGATGCCAGTTAAAACGCTATCATTCAAAGAAGAAGCCGTATATGAACATGATCCAGAATCACCGACATCGTCTCTGGGCCAAAGCTCATTTAAAATGAACTGTGGCTAAGTGGAGAACTGTTCTGTGGTCAGACGAATCTAAATTTGAAATTCTTTTTGGAAACCAGGGACGCCGTGTCATCCAATCTAAAGAGGAGAAGGACCTCCCGGCATGTTGTCATCGTTCAGTTCAAAAGCCAGCATCTCTGATGGTGTGGGGGTGCATTAGTACATATGGCAGGGGCAGCTTGCATATCCGGAAAGGCACCATCGATGCCGAGAGGTCTATCCAGTTTCTACAGCAATATATACTCCCATCCAGATGACGTCTCTTTCAGGGAGACCTTGCATTTCCCAACATGCACACTGCACACACTGCATCAATTACAACACTGGCTTCGTAGAAGAAGGGTCCGGGTACTAAACTGGCCTGCCAGCGGTCCAGATCTTTCACCCATTCAGAACATTTGCCACATCATAAAAAGAAAAACATGTCACAGAAGACCTCGGACAGTCGAGCAGCTGTATCAGACAGGAATGGGACAACAATCCTCTCACAAAGGTCGAGCAACTGATCTCCTCAGTACCCAGACATGTACAGACTGCTGTTAGAAGAAGAGGTGAAGAAACATGGCCTTGTCCCAACTTTGAGACGTGTTACTATCATCAAATTTACATAATTTTTCCATAAAATTATACATTTTCTCAGTTAAAACTTTAATATGTTTTCACTGTTCTGTTTTGAATAAAATATGGGTTTATTCGATTTCCATATCATTGCATTTTGTTTTAATTTACAATTTGCACAACGTTCCAACTTTTTTGGAATTAAGGTTCATCAAGCTCACGGGACGAGAGCAGGACTGAGGGCAACCCAGTGCTTCAGGAGGGTGTGTCCTTCCAGTGCTACTGGGAATACTGGTCTGATTAGGAAGCCCCCAGAATTCCCCGATAAATCAAACACCGCCAGTGTAATGCACTTCTTGACGTATTTTTGGCAGGAAGAAGACAGATGAGTCACTTGCATTGCTTACTTCAGACAATTTTCCTTTAATTTTCAAGTCATTACACAATTAGTGTTTTAATGAAAGCACCATGTTTCCTACTGCTGAAGTTGGGTTAGTGTTCAGTGTCACTGGTGTGTGAGATGAGCCATGTGCGTGTCTGATGCTTTTACCCAAGGCGACTAACAGTGGCAGGGAAGGGTTACAATGTATGTCTGCTCCCTGGGATTTGAACCCGAGAACATGCATTGTTAGTGAAATGCTCTACTTGCTGAGTTACCATTGACATACCAAGCTTACTGTGTAGAGCGCAGAAAAATATTTACAAATTTAACACAGATTCAGACAGTCAACATGATCATTAATCGCACTAAATGCGGGAAGGTTTCTGGTACTTTAAATATGAAACATTTCAATTGTTGAGAAATATATAGATATGGGCATATGTACTGTAGATTTAAATAGAGTAGTTGTTCAACTAAAATAGATTTGGGGATCTTAGGTTTGTCTTGATTCTGACATTTTGAAGCAGGAACTGCAACAAGATGCTGTAGGGAGGAAAAAATATGCAGAAAAATACTAGCTGCGAGTGGGGGGGGGGAATAAAAAACAAACTGCAGCAGAAATGATTGGGAGAAAATAGCTAGAAACATCTGGAAATGGTCAGGAGTGGATTTTAGTAGTAGTGGGGATACATGAGAGGGGTGGGGTGGGGCAGGGTGGGGGGGCTGGGGGGCCAGACTGTAAACACTGCGGAGTAACACACCGGAGTTTAAAGAGGGAACCATGACAGGGGCGGGGTGGGGGGGCCAGACTGCAAACACTGCGGAGTAACACACCGGAGTTTAAAGAGGGAACCATGACAGGGGCGGGGTGGGGGGGCTGGGGGGCCAGACTGCAAACACTGCGGAGTAACACACCGGAGTTTAAAGAGGGAACCATGACAGGGGCGGGGTGGGGGGGCTGGGGGGCCAGACTGCAAACACTGCGGAGTAACACACCGGAGTTTAAAGAGGGAACCATGACAGGGGCGGGGTGGGGGGGCTGGGGGGCCAGACTGCAAACACTGCGGAGTAACACACCGGAGTTTAAAGAGGGAACCATGACAGGGGCGGGGTGGGGGGGCTGGGGGGCCAGACTGCAAACACTGCGGAGTAACACACCGGAGTTTAAAGAGGGAACCATGACAGGGGCGGGGTGGGGGGGCTGGGGGGCCAGACTGCAAACACTGCGGAGTAACACACCGGAGTTTAAAGAGGGAACCATGAGAGGGAAGGGGTGGGGGGGCTGGGGGGCCAGACTGCAAACACTGTGGAGTAACACACTGGAGTTTAAAGAGGGAACCATGACAGGGGCGGGGTGGGGGGGCTGGGGGGCCAGACTGCAAACACTGCGGAGTAACACACTGGAGTTTAAAGAGGGAACCATGAGAGGGAAGGGGTGGGGGGGCTGGGGGGCCAGACTGCAAACACTGCGGAGTAACACACCGGAGTTTAAAGAGGGAACCATGAGAGGGAAGGGGTGGGGGGGCTGGGGGGCCAGACTGCAAACACTGTGGAGTAACACACTGGAGTTTAAAGAGGGAACCATGACAGGGGCGGGGTGGGGGGGCTGGGGGGCCAGACTGCAAACACTGCGGAGTAACACACTGGAGTTTAAAGAGGGAACCATGACAGGGGCGGGGTGGGGGGGCTGGGGGGCCAGACTGCAAACACTGCGGAGTAACACACTGGAGTTTAAAGAGGGAACCATGACAGGGGCGGGGTGGGGGGGCTGGGGGGCCAGACTGTAAACACTGCGGAGTAACACACTGGAGTTTAAAGAGGGAACCATGAGAGGGAAGGGGTGGGGGGGCTGGGGGGCCAGACTGCAAACACTGCGGAGTAACACACTGGAGTTTAAAGAGGGAACCATGAGAGGGAAGGGGTGGGGGGGCTGGGGGGCCAGACTGCAAACACTGCGGAGTAACACACCGGAGTTTAAAGAGGGAACCATGACAGGGGCGGGGTGGGGGGGCTGGGGGGCCAGACTGCAAACACTGCGGAGTAACACACCGGAGTTTAAAGAGGGAACCATGACAGGGGCGGGGTGGGGGGGCTGGGGGGCCAGACTGCAAACACTGCGGAGTAACACACTGGAGTTTAAAGAGGGAACCATGACAGGGGCGGGGTGGGGGGGCTGGGGGGCCAGACTGCAAACACTGCGGAGTAACACACTGGAGTTTAAAGAGGGAACCATGAGAGGGAAGGGGTGGGGGGGCTGGGGGGCCAGACTGCAAACACTGCGGAGTAACACACTGGAGTTTAAAGAGGGAACCATGACAGGGGCGGGGTGGGGGGGCTGGGGGGCCAGACTGCAAACACTGCGGAGTAACACACTGGAGTTTAAAGAGGGAACCATGACAGGGGCGGGGTGGGGGGGCTGGGGGGCCAGACTGCAAACACTGCGGAGTAACACACTGGAGTTTAAAGAGGGAACCATGACAGGGGCGGGGTGGGGGGGCTGGGGGGCCAGACTGCAAACACTGCGGAGTAACACACTGGAGTTTAAAGAGGGAACCATGACAGGGGCGGGGTGGGGGGGCTGGGGGGCCAGACTGTAAACACTGCGGAGTAACACACTGGAGTTTAAAGAGGGAACCATGAGAGGGAAGGGGTGGGGGGGCTGGGGGGCCAGACTGCAAACACTGCGGAGTAACACACTGGAGTTTAAAGAGGGAACCATGAGAGGGAAGGGGTGGGGGGGCTGGGGGGCCAGACTGCAAACACTGCGGAGTAACACACCGGAGTTTAAAGAGGGAACCATGACAGGGGCGGGGTGGGGGGGCTGGGGGGCCAGACTGCAAACACTGCGGAGTAACACACCGGAGTTTAAAGAGGGAACCATGACAGGGGCGGGGTGGGGGGGCTGGGGGGCCAGACTGCAAACACTGCGGAGTAACACACCGGAGTTTAAAGAGGGAACCATGACAGGGGCGGGGTGGGGGGGCTGGGGGGCCAGACTGCAAACACTGCGGAGTAACACACCGGAGTTTAAAGAGGGAACCATGACAGGGGCGGGGTGGGGGGGCTGGGGGGCCAGACTGCAAACACTGCGGAGTAACACACCGGAGTTTAAAGAGGGAACCATGAGAGGGAAGGGGTGGGGGGGCTGGGGGGCCAGACTGCAAACACTGTGGAGTAACACACTGGAGTTTAAAGAGGGAACCATGACAGGGGCGGGGTGGGGGGGCTGGGGGGCCAGACTGCAAACACTGCGGAGTAACACACTGGAGTTTAAAGAGGGAACCATGAGAGGGAAGGGGTGGGGGGGCTGGGGGGCCAGACTGCAAACACTGCGGAGTAACACACCGGAGTTTAAAGAGGGAACCATGAGAGGGAAGGGGTGGGGGGGCTGGGGGGCCAGACTGCAAACACTGTGGAGTAACACACTGGAGTTTAAAGAGGGAACCATGACAGGGGCGGGGTGGGGGGGCTGGGGGGCCAGACTGCAAACACTGCGGAGTAACACACTGGAGTTTAAAGAGGGAACCATGACAGGGGCGGGGTGGGGGGGCTGGGGGGCCAGACTGCAAACACTGCGGAGTAACACACTGGAGTTTAAAGAGGGAACCATGACAGGGGCGGGGTGGGGGGGCTGGGGGGCCAGACTGTAAACACTGCGGAGTAACACACTGGAGTTTAAAGAGGGAACCATGAGAGGGAAGGGGTGGGGGGGCTGGGGGGCCAGACTGCAAACACTGCGGAGTAACACACTGGAGTTTAAAGAGGGAACCATGAGAGGGAAGGGGTGGGGGGGCTGGGGGGCCAGACTGCAAACACTGCGGAGTAACACACCGGAGTTTAAAGAGGGAACCATGACAGGGGCGGGGTGGGGGGGCTGGGGGGCCAGACTGCAAACACTGCGGAGTAACACACCGGAGTTTAAAGAGGGAACCATGACAGGGGCGGGGTGGGGGGGCTGGGGGGCCAGACTGCAAACACTGCGGAGTAACACACTGGAGTTTAAAGAGGGAACCATGACAGGGGCGGGGTGGGGGGGCTGGGGGGCCAGACTGCAAACACTGCGGAGTAACACACTGGAGTTTAAAGAGGGAACCATGACAGGGGCGGGGTGGGGGGGCTGGGGGGCCAGACTGCAAACACTGCGGAGTAACACACTGGAGTTTAAAGAGGGAACCATGACAGGGGCGGGGTGGGGGGGCTGGGGGGCCAGACTGTAAACACTGCGGAGTAACACACTGGAGTTTAAAGAGGGAACCATGAGAGGGAAGGGGTGGGGGGGCTGGGGGGCCAGACTGCAAACACTGCGGAGTAACACACTGGAGTTTAAAGAGGGAACCATGAGAGGGAAGGGGTGGGGGGGCTGGGGGGCCAGACTGCAAACACTGCGGAGTAACACACCGGAGTTTAAAGAGGGAACCATGACAGGGGCGGGGTGGGGGGGCTGGGGGGCCAGACTGCAAACACTGCGGAGTAACACACCGGAGTTTAAAGAGGGAACCATGACAGGGGCGGGGTGGGGGGGCTGGGGGGCCAGACTGCAAACACTGCGGAGTAACACACTGGAGTTTAAAGAGGGAACCATGACAGGGGCGGGGTGGGGGGGCTGGGGGGCCAGACTGCAAACACTGCGGAGTAACACACTGGAGTTTAAAGAGGGAACCATGAGAGGGAAGGGGTGGGGGGGCTAGTGCCAGTGAGAGGCCCACACAGCCTGGCCAAAGGGGAAATAGCACAGGCAGAAGGCAGGCCAGCTAGAAAGTCAGCGGAAAGGTCCTCGCGTATGAAAAGGTGGACAGCCTCTGCTGACAGCCAAAACGAAGGACCCCTATCGGCCTAACAGCTTGGCCGACTTGTGGGACTGTAGGTTTGGGCAGCAAGGGGAGGGGACTGGCTGTGTACCATGTGACACATGGGACTGGGCCCCATTTAGCAGGGTCAGGCACCTAGAGGGGAACAGGCGATATACTAGATAGCGGACACACAGCCGCCAGAACTGAACCACTCAGCCATGCTCAAACAAGCTAATCACGACGTTCCTAATAAGCATTGCAGATGACAACGGCCTTCCCAGGGGAGGGTAGAGGCAGCCAAAGAAAGTATGATGCTACAGACAGAGGAGGAAAGCCAGAATGAGCACTATGAAGCAACAGAAAGTACATCTTAGAGGAGAAAACTTGAGGAAGTCAGAATATCATCCCTATGGACAGCATGAAGAAAAGATAAAACTTACATAACCCTACGTGACCTCCGTACAGCAGCTGAATCTCCATACCTGGCAAATAAATTCTCCACTGATATTAACGATTCACTTCCTTGCTCGTTTCGTGTAATAAAAATGAATGCTAACCGTTCGATATTAGTTTTATCATGATCTGGCAGGTGGACCGCGTTCTGATAACGCATGACTCGGCAAGACATTTGGTAGTCTGGCATTACTAATCAATCCGTGCATCCATCCTTGTTCTGCAACTGCTTGTCCTAGCCATGGTGGTGGGGGGTCTGGGGACAATCACAAGGCAGCGAGCAAAGCAGGATGGGGCGCCCAGCCATGGCATTCATGATATTTCCTTATAATTAGTAAGAAGTGAAA
Source organism: Brienomyrus brachyistius (assembly GCF_023856365.1). Classification (NCBI taxonomy): domain Eukaryota; kingdom Metazoa; phylum Chordata; class Actinopteri; order Osteoglossiformes; family Mormyridae; genus Brienomyrus; species Brienomyrus brachyistius. The sequence goes on from NC_064533.1 coordinate 807,524, forward strand.
AGACGACAGAAAGCACTGCTTGGCATGGAAATGGGGGATAGGAAAGAGCCCCCAGACAAAGAAGGGGCCGAGACGTGGCTCGCTGGGGGGGGGGGGGGGTTGCCGTTAATGATGGGGCACTGTTAGGGTCTGCCAGAGTGCGTGGGGAGGAGGGGCCCCACACACTTCCGACCTCATTAAAAAGTCTCACCCCGGTGGCCCCAGCACCTTCCCTGTGACATCCATCCCAATTTCACAGCCTTGCTCATGGCTGATTGTTGAGTGTGGGGGGGGCAATCTGTCACGCTGAACATGCTGCCTTGGGGCCAGTGTGATCTCCTCTGATTATATTCGGCAAACGATGGCCTGGAGCACTCGCCGGGGTCTGAGCGTGCCGCTATTGTGGGTGGGCCCTCCTGTGGCTTAACGGCACGCGCATGTTGGCGTGTATGTGTTTGTGCACAGGAGTCATGTGATCCTCCCAGGTGGGCCCTCCCGTGGCTTACCGTGTCCTGGCCAGTGTGTGTGTGTTGTGTACAGGAGTCATGTGACCCTCCTGGCTCAGCTGCCTTTCCTTCCCATACAGCATGTTATGCCAGAAGTTCCTGGATAATTCACCTACTTAGGTGCTTTTCCACAGCACCAAGTACCCTACTTTTACCGGCACTTTCACTTTTCTATTGACTTCTGGTCGAGTACCAGTACCAAAGGTTCCAGTACTGAAAGTGCCAAACCAGCTGGGGTACTTCTTTGGTACCCAGTACTTTGTGGTGGGACTTGAAATGCTTTCGTTGTCGATCGGTTATGCAAGTAGCCTGCCTCTGAAACACGACACAAACGCTACCTGGAAACCAGTTGCAAACTCAGAAAACAACGATAAAGTAAAAAGAGTGATTTGGCTGGATGAACAGATACAACAAAATGATCATGATGGCAGACATGAAATGTAAAAGTATAGCGTGCTGTCCTAGCGATGTTATAAATAAAACAATGTGATCTGGCTGTAATAAATATTGGGGTATTTATAAAACAAAAAGCCCGCAAAAAAAAAAAAAATTCAATAATAATGTCTGTACGGAACTGAAAGTAAGAAAAAGCCTTATTTTAATATAGCTGACTAGCGATGAAGGACTGTATGTGCATAACATGAGATTTTCGTATTAATATTGCACATCACCAAGTCATATAACATACCACAGTTTTTAAAATTCAGTACAAAACACCCACCTTGCATTGTGTTGTCATTCAGTGCTGGTACTAGTTTTTATGCCAGTGGAAAACCAAGACCTTGAAGTACCAGATATTTGGTACTTTTTTGAAGAACCGAAAGTACAGTAGCTGGTATGGTGGAAAAGCACCCTGCTTCTTAACCTCCCCCAGGGGCAGGGTATACTACCACTAAAGCCCTACACTTGTGTGGGCCTCCTGAGGTTTGGGAGTCTACTGTTGGCCACAATCTGTCACTACAAGGTAACTTTTTGAGTTGGGCCCCAAAAACAGAAAACCTGCACCTGAATATGAGGTCCTGCTTTAAAGGCGGCACTGCCTACCTTCTGGGGAGGAGCCCGGCTTGTGGGAGACCGTGGAGCTGCCCTTGCTCCTCTGGCTGCCACCGCTGCTAACCGACAGGCTGGACTGTAGCTTGCGCTGCACCTTGTGTGAGACGGGCGACGGCTGCTTCCTGGGCTCTGCGGCCGTGTGCGTGGTGCCCGGGGGGGGGACCCCATTACCATTGCTCAGGCCAGCATAGGGGCTACCCTGGGGGTCCGGGGCCAAAGCTCCGTCAGGTGGGGGCAGTCGCTGGGGCTGATCTGGGGGGGGGGAGATACCATTGTTAGTTAAGGAGACAGCAGCATGTAATACCACCTCCAGACCATTAGGGGACAAAACCACAAAAACATTTCTCTGTCAGTTACAGACAACACTACAAATGAAAGCAAAAATAATTTAAAATACTGAACATTAACATTAAGAGATTAAAAATGTACATCTGGAGGAAAGCCAATGCCTATCATCAAACGAACACCATAAAAATTCCCCAAGAAAACTAATTTGTTAAATGATAGACCAGCTTTAGTTTAGCACCCGGCTACGGGCCACAGTCGTGCCTCCGACACTGCAAATTTCCCACCTGTGGGACTAATAAAGGCTACTTATTTACTTATGCTGCATTCCTTTTACTTTGGAGGCCGAAACTCGGAATGACATCACACACAAGTTAACTGCGTTCCAGTACAGCAAGTTGGAAAGCTATTTATAAATACCATGGACAACAAGCAATGGATTGCATCAGCAAAGCGTAAGTTCGATCTTAGCCTACGACAGACGTAAACTGGCCCTATGTTTGAATTTACACACTACTAAAAAATAATCGGCTGCACCACACTATTAGTTTAAACGTAGTGCTAAGTTATAGCGTCAATTTTACACTACCTTAACATTAGGTGTAAAGTCCATCGTAAGATGTTAAAAAGTGGTGAAAATGGCTATCCGTTTTGAACGGTGGGAAGACAAAATTAAACGAGGTTTATGTCGACAAAGAGTAATTCGTGACCGATTACATGATATGGACAAAAACGGAGCCCTCAATCTAGTACTTTGCCACCGGCTCTTACCAAAGTCTTGTGGGTGATTCGATGCATGTGCATAAGTCCACCGTGAGAGCAGTGGCAGTGTCACTGAATAAACACACTCACACATACATGCACTTTCCCCTACTTCCCGTGCAACAAAATACAAGAAGTTTTTTCAGACCGCCGGTTTTGGAGAACAGCAAATTAGTTCTGATAATATCACACAGTGATACTGATTGGTTGTCCACAGTGATTCTAGTGACAGTGATTCACAGTGACGTCCACAACGTCATTCTGTGCGACAGTAACTTCATTCAGTAACTACTAACTACGATGAAACTTAAGTGGCAGTGGTGCAACCGACAAAGAACACGGCGCTAGTTTCAAACTAGTTAGTTTCAATGTAAGAATTAAGGTACTTAATACTTTACACCTGACTTTACGATCGAACTTATGTTTAGCTGGTGCAACCCACTGCAGTTTCAAAAAGCGAACTTTCTTGCTTAGCTGGATAACTTGTTGGATTTAATTTATCCCAGTTTAAATGGCCTTTATCCTCATTCACTTACATTTACACTACCTTAAATCTGACAAGTTGTCTGCTTAAGCAAGAAATTCTGCTTACTGAAACTGGACCCAGTTCTAGCCTGGTTAATTGTTAGCCATTGTTAGCAATATCAGTGAATAACAACACATCATGCAGTATTTTGTGCATAAAAACACCATAGCAACATGTGCACAGATAGCGTTTGGACAGTACTGTGTGTATGACAGAATTAATGAGCCATAAACAAGACATAAGCGCTAATAAACACTATAAAACTACAGCTTTAACTTCTGTTGATAAAGGGCGCAGCCATCTTGGATTCTGAACTCGGGGCTGTATCTCTTCATCCGATTTCATGAGTCGGATCTTCAGGGCGCCTTCCAGTTGAAATTTCTGACTAGGAGCTTGTTATAGCTTGTTTGAGTTTCCGAGTTACAAGTTCAAATGGAACACAGCATTAGCACATGGCTACGAGCTGCCGCCGGCCTCCAGCTTTAGCTTAGCACCTGGCTATGAGCCATTGCCGGGCCTGTGGCTTTACCTTAGCAACCGCCGCCGGGCCTCCAGCTTTAGCTTAGCACCTGGCTATGAGCCATTGCCGGGCCTGTGGCTTTACCTTAGCAACCGCCGCCGGGCCTCCAGCTTTAGCTTAGCACCTGGCTATGAGCCATTGCCGGGCCTGTGGCTGTACCTTAGCAACTGCTGCGGGGCCTCCGGCTTTAGCTTAGCACCTGGCTATGAGCCATTGCCGGGCCTGTGGCTGTACCTTAGCAACCGCTGCCGGGCCTCCAGCTTTAGCTTAGCACTCTGGGCCCTAACAGCTCTCTCTGGGTGCCACTATGATGAAGAGAAATCCCTGACTCTTCGGGGTTTGCATGTTGCTGTGCTGTGACATAAGCAGCACTTCAAAGAGACACAAACACACACACAAACTGCTCACTTTACAAAGTATGTCTACTCATATAAACATCCTGCTGCTACAAACGGGGATCCATGTGGCTGCAGAAGAATAAACCAGCATCCAGACAGGGTCAAGGGTGTCAGCAACTGTACAACTAAACATCACAACACCTGATACAAGTGACTTTAAATGTGGTGTGAAAATGGGAGCCAGACTCGGTGGTTCCGGCATGTCAGAAGCAGCCGCCCTTCTGAGATTTTCACGATGCCTAGAGCTTACAGAGAATGGTGGGATAAACAGAAAACATCCAGCCGGGGGCAGTGCTGTCCCTGAAAACAGCTTGTTAATGAGAGGTCAGAGGAGAATGGGCAGACTCCTTACAGCTAACAGGAAGGCCGCAAGTGCAAAAATAGCCTAACAGCTTGGTAAGACAGTGACGTGCAGAAAGGCATCTCTGAAAGCATATCAGCCCTTGTTTTCGAGACAAAATGAGTCTAAAATAGTGTTGTGTTCACAGAGTGTATGGGAAAACACACACACACACACATATATATATATACATACACACACACACACACACACACACACAAAAAACCGCTGACAACCTCCTCTGCAGTAAACAAGCAGCCACCTCCCTGCTGCTGTCGCGCTGTCTATACTATGGCTGGATGCTTTTCACACCTGCCATTTCACAGCTTACATCCCATTACACACCACAGTCGGTTCCCTACCCCCAAGCCTTGGCTGAAAAGGGTACAACAGCAGCTCCCATGCTCAGACCTTTAAGCTTGCAAGTTCAGACGGAATGGCAACATTCCATTTACCGTGACATGTCCGTGACCGGGGGACACAAAAACCTCCCCCGCAGAAACGCCACAGCGCCAACACCCCTGCAGCGCCGCCACGGCCCCAACACCCCTGCAGCGCCGCCACCCCCTGCAGCGCCGCCACGGCCCCAACACCCCTGCAGCGCCGCCACGGCCCCAACACCCTTGCAGCGCCGCCATGGCCCCAACACCCCTGCAGCGCCGCCACCCCTGCAGCGCCGCCACGGCCCCAACACCCTTGCAGCGCCGCCACGGCGCCAACACCTCTGCAGCGCCGCCACCCCCTGCAGCGCCGCCACGGCGCCATCACCCCTGCAGCGCCGCCACGGCCCCAACACCCCTGCAGCGCCGCCACGGCCCCAACACCCCTGCAGCGCCGCCACGGCGCCAACACCCCTGCAGCGCCGCCACGGCCCCAACACCCCTGCAGCGCCGCCACCTCTGCAGCACCGCCACCCCTGCAGCACCGCCACGGCGCCAACACCCCTGCAGCGCCGCCACGGCCCCAACACCCCTGCAGCGCCGCCACGGCCCCAACACCCCTGCAGCGCCGCCACGGCCCCAACACCCCTGCAGCGCCGCCACAGCCCCACATCTACAGCAAAGACGTTAAAAACATCCTGGGATTTCCAGCCCGGACACCATCACACATGGTGACTTTCAGCTAAGACACAAACCGCGGCTGCAGGGGAGGGACAATCACAACTGTTCCCAAGAGCCGATGGCTTGTACACCCCCTGCAATGCTGACAGGCACACATGCCATGCAGATGTGGCAGCAAGACCCCCTTCCCAGCCACCCCCCAGCTCTCACACTGTTTATTCATTGCTTTTTTTAGGGAGGTCAGTTATGCAGTGAGTCAGCACGACTTTCCACGAGCTGCCGAGCTTCCAGCAGGCCCCACCCTCGGCCCCATTAGCAGGGAACAACAACGGCGGGAAAAGGGTGGGGGGGGGGAATCCTTTCAGCTATATCAGTGACTAATATATTCCACTGAGTCCTTAACTGGTCCTGTCTGGTGGGGCAGCAGCACAATGTAGCTGCACAGGGCATCAGGACACTGTCACGCATCACTGTCATTACCGCAGAGGGACGGAAAAAGCAACAACACTGGGCTGAAGATGTCCAGGCCAACAGCTGCAGGATGGTAGCCATTTTCCCTGAATCATGCTCACGAATGCTAACGCTAACATAACTGCTAAAGCTAACCTGAATGTTTACACTACACCTCAGCAGAGATCTTGGGGCCAACTGCAAGGTGAAAAGTTAAGTTAATCTGGCCAGATAGGAGGAGCAATTCCAGCTGTTATCGGTGTTACACTAAAGGCTTTCAGTGTCAAATTAAATGCCCGCCACACCCTAACCCTTCACCCTTGGGTCCCCAGTGTGTTCTGCGGGTATGTATTCACGCAGGGAACGGGGAAGTCAGAGCCACTATCGCCGACAGGCCTCAGGACTGCACAGGTCCGCCGGGAAATGGAACTTGCGCTGGCAGATATTAAACTGCAGCAGTGTCCATGATTACAGCTTTAAATCCAAGTTTAGGTGCCAGCACAGGTGAGATTATAAGCGCTGGTGTAATCAGGTCCGGTGTGGCCGTTCATCCCTCTCAAATGAACCTCCCAGGCATTAAAATGCCCCTCACGCTCGCATACAAAATTAAGATTAAAATTCTGCCATATCTAGAAATACTAAGTAACTATACTAAGAAGTGTATCACGTCGTGATACTAAACACCTGCATTATCAGAACTACTGAAACACCTAAAATACTTGTAATCACTTTCCTCCAGTTTTGTCACACACAATCACATACTGCTCTGTTTAGTGAAATGCTTTTCCACCCCCTGGAATATACATAATGCAAAGAAAAATGAAATTATATAAAATTAAAGAATAAGTGACAGTAAAATAGCAGTTTCTGTGAAGAGCGGTATTTCAGGATTCTCAGGATCTTTGGAGAAGGAGCACCTCTGCACCCTTCACCAAACATCACATCTCCTTTGTAACATCTGTGAAGAGCGGTATTTCAGGATTCTCAGCATCTTTGAAGAAGGAGCACCTCTGCACCCATCACCAAAAACCACATCTCCTTTGTAACATCTGTGAAGAGCGGTATTTCAGGATTCTCAGCGTCTTTGGAGAAGGAGCACCTCTGCACCCATCACCAAACACCACATCTCCTTTGTAACATCTGTGAAGAGCGGTATTTCAGGATTCTCAGCGTCTTTGGAGAAGGAGCACCTCTGCACCCATCACCAAACACCATGTCTCCTTTGTAACATCTGTGAAGAGCGGTATTTCAGGATTCTCGGGATCTTTGGAGAAGGAGCACCTCTGCACCCTTCACCAAACACCACATCTCCTTTGTAACATCTGTGAAGAGCGGTATTTCAGGATTCTCAGCGTCTTTGGAGAAGGAGCACCTCTGCACCCATCACCAAACACCACATCTCCTGTTTAACATCTCAAACATTATTCCTCTTACATTCTACAGCCATAACGTTCTGGATACTAACACACACTTTGCTTAATGTCTTCCCCAGAAGCACGGCCTTGATATTGACCTCATTGTTTACTATTTTCAAGTGCCCCTCTCTCCAGTGGACCCCACCCATTCCCTACAGATACAGCTACAAGAAAGTCACTCCAGGCAGCTCTAAATGGCCAATTCCAAATCCACCCCCTAAAGGTTTGTCCCTCCCCACGACTGTCGTTACAGCCTCGTTCTGAGACAAGTGTGAAGCCCGCTCTGTCGCAGGCTGTGCTGCGAGTCGCTATTTACGACATAATCACACAGGAACGCTCCCTGGGCGCTGGGAGAAACAATTACCTCCTCAGCACTCCTGTAATTGAAGTAAATGAATTACAAACGACTCAGCTCCAACTGGGACGGGAGCCAGAATAGACATGAATGGCTCATGTCTCCTCTGGCTTGTGCATTTCATCCTATTTATCAGGGGGCCTGTCCCAGATGCACGGAAACCACCACCGGGGGCAGCATACGCTAAGCCGACGAAGGTGTCAGTCCAAGCCTATGAAATGTGCATCTGTCCTTATTTTTGAAGGTTATAGCAGGGTTCTGGTGCACATTACCAGCAAGTGGTGCCCTCTTCAGGTGAAGTGTCACCTGACAACTGACTTACTGACTATGACGTGTGGACATTTTTGGAGACAGTGAAGGTCAGGCACCTAACCTGTAGACAGTTGGAACGGGGTTAGGGCATGGCGACCACTCTCTGAAAAGCATATAGGAAATACCATGCAGAAGCCTACAGGACAGGGCTGGGCCAGAACTGCCAAGTTAAACCGAAGGATCGCCCCAGATTCTGGAGAAACAGCTTCCTTCTGTTAAGGGCAGGGTGTGGCTAAGTGGGTTGGGATACTGTGCTTGTGCTGAGATTGTTTCTGGTTAGAATCCCATGGCTGGCAGCTGTCAAATGCCATTGCTAGTCAGCAGGCCATTACCTGACAGAGAGCTTCAGCTCCCTAATTCATCAGCCAATCACATTTGGCTCTGTGCTCTTCTTTAGGCACACATCCCTCCATCAGAAGGGCTGGAACACGTCAGACAAAGGCCAGGTGAGCTGGAAGGGGCGGACGCGTCAGGCAGAGGCCGGGTGAGCTGGAAGGGGCGGACGCGTCAGGCAGAGGCCGGGTGAGCTCGATGGGGCGGACGCCTAAGGCAGAGGCCGGGTGAGCTGGAAGGGGCGGACGCCTAAGGCAGAGGCCGGGTGAGCACGATGGGGCGGACGCGTCAGGCAGAGGCCGGGTGAGCACGATGGGGCGGACGCGTCAGGCAGAGGCCGGGTGAGCACGATGGGGCGGACGCGTCAGGCAGAGGCCGGGTGAGCACGATGGGGCGGACGCGTCAGGCAGAGGCCGGGTGAGCACGATGGGGCGGACGCGTCAGGCAGAGGCCGGGTGAGCACGATGGGGCGGACGCGTCAGGCAGAGGCCGGGTGAGCACGATGGGGCGGACGCGTCAGGCAGAGGCCGGGTGAGCACGATGGGGCGGACGCGTCAGGCAGAGGCCGGGTGAGCACGATGGGGCGGACGCGTCAGGCAGAGGCCGGGTGAGCACGATGGGGCGGACGCGTCAGGCAGAGGCCGGGTGAGCACGATGGGGCGGACGCGTCAGGCAGAGGCCGGGTGAGCACGATGGGGCGGACGCGTCAGGCAGAGGCCGGGTGAGCACGATGGGGCGGACGCGTCAGGCAGACGCCGGGTGAGCACGATGGGGCGGACGCGTCAGGCAGACGCCGGGTGAGCACGATGGGGCGGACGCGTCAGGCAGACGCCGGGTGAGCACGATGGGGCGGACGCGTCAGGCAGACGCCGGGTGAGCACGATGGGGCGGACGCGTCAGGCAGACGCCGGGTGAGCACGATGGGGCGGACGCGTCAGGCAGACGCCGGGTGAGCACGATGGGGCGGACGCGTCAGGCAGACGCCGGGTGAGCACGATGGGGCGGACGCGTCAGGCAGACGCCGGGTGAGCACGATGGGGCGGACGCGTCAGGCAGACGCCGGGTGAGCACGATGGGGCGGACGCGTCAGGCAGACGCCGGGTGAGCACGATGGGGCGGACGCGTCAGGCAGAGGCCGGGTGAGCACGATGGGGCGGACGCGTCAGGCAGAGGCCGGGTGAGCACGATGGGGCGGACGCGTCAGGCAGAGGCCGGGTGAGCACGATGGGGCGGACGCGTCAGGCAGAGGCCGGGTGAGCACGATGGGGCGGACGCGTCAGGCAGAGGCCGGGTGAGCACGATGGGGCGGACGCGTCAGGCAGAGGCCGGGTGAGCACGATGGGGCGGACGCGTCAGGCAGAGGCCGGGTGAGCACGATGGGGCGGACGCGTCAGGCAGAGGCCGGGTGAGCACGATGGGGCGGACGCGTCAGGCAGAGGCCGGGTGAGCACGATGGGGCGGACGCGTCAGGCAGAGGCCGGGTGAGCACGATGGGGCGGACGCGTCAGGCAGAGGCCGGGTGAGCACGATGGGGCGGACGCGTCAGGCAGAGGCCGGGTGAGCACGATGGGGCGGACGCGTCAGGCAGAGGCCGGGTGAGCACGATGGGGCGGACGCGTCAGGCAGAGGCCGGGTGAGCACGATGGGGCGGACACGTCAGGCAGAGGCCGGGTGAGCACGATGGGGCGGACACATCAGGTTAGCAGTCAAAACGGAACATAGTGGCGCTGTTCTCACTACTGACTAATGCACTCTGCCACCTTCCAAAGAGCCAGGACTCAGTGATGTTTTGGCAACTCTTTTTGGTGGTTATGTTTAACTGGGGGAGCAGGCCTGTGTTACCAGGAACGCGGTGGGTGTGAATATTAAGGAAAAAACTATATAGATCATGAGGCACAGATATTGTAAAAAGGGGAAGGAATGTACCTGGACCAGAGCGAAAAGAAAAAAAAAGAAAAAAAGCCAAAATGTCAGAAGGTGGAAAAGCTGAATCATATGAAACAAAGAGCTGTTGTGTCAAAGGCAAACAATCATGTAAAAAAAGCAGCATGAGGGCGGAGCCCATCTGCTGCCGCTTCTAGAAAAGTCCACAGAGGCTGGTTAGTGCAGAAGCTGAGAGCTGCACGTGCAGCCTGCTGCCTCGCTGGAGTGCGAGAGCCACATCCGCAGAGACAACTGGCTGTTGTATGGGGCAAAAACCACGGCCGTGATGTCACCGGCACAGGGCTACACAAGGATGGAGAACTGTGAGCAGTTCAGGACCAGCTGCCGGGATAATAAGGAGGACGGAGAACTATGTGGGCCTCAGGGCCAGCCGCCGGGATACTAAGGAGGACGGAGAATTGTGAGCGGCTCAGGACCAGCCGCCGGGATACTAAGGAGGACGGAGAACTGTGAGGGTCTCAGGACCAGCCGCCTGGATACTAAGGAGGACGGAGAACTGTGAGCGGCTCAGGGCCAGCCGCCGGGATACTAAGGACGACGGAGAACTGTGAGCGGCTCAGGGCCAGCCCCCGGGATACTAAGGAGTACGGAGAACTGTGAGCGGCTCAGGGCCAGCCCCCGGGATACTAAGGAGGACGGAGAACTGTGAGCGGCTCAGGGCCAGCCCCCGGGATACTAAGGAGGACGGAGAACTGTGAGCGACTCAGGGCCGGCCCCCGGGATACTAAGGAGGACGGAGAACTGTGAGCGGCTCAGGGCCGGCCGCCGGGATAATAAGGAGGACGCAGAACTGTGAGCGGCTCAGGGCCGGCCGCCGGGATACTAAGGAGGACGGAGAACTGTGAGCGGCTCAGGGCCGGCCGCCGGGATACTAAGGAGGACGGAGAACTGTGAGCGGCTCAGGGCCAACCGCCGGGATACTAAGGAGGACGGAGAACTGTGAGCGGCTCAGGGCCAACCGCCGGGATACTAAGGAGGACGGAGAACTGTGAGCGGCTCAGGGCCGGCCGCCGGGATACTAAGGAGGACGGAGAACTGTGAGCGGCTCAGGGCCGGCCGCCGGGATACTAAGGAGGACGGAGAACTGTGAGCGGCTCAGGGCCAGCCGCCGGGATACTAAGGAGGACGGAGAACTGTGAGCGGCTCAGGGCCAGCCGCTAGGATACTAAGGAGGACAGAGAACTGTGAGCAGCTCAGGGCCAGCCGCTAGGATACTAAGGAGGACGGAGAACTGTGAGCGGCTCAGGGCCAGCCGCCGGGATACTAAGGAGGACGGAGAACTGTGAGCGGCTCAAGGCCAGCCGCCGGGATACTAAGGAGTCAGTTTAATATAAAGAAAAGCATCTGTATTCCGGTTAAAAATAATACCTTTGAGATTTCTAAATAGTGGGGTATACTGTAATACTGTAATAGTGCCCAAGCCTAACAGGCAGTTGGGGCACCTGTGCCACGTATGTCATTGACTGCTTCTCCCTGCTTCCTGACAGCCGTGAAACACATCAGTGCCAAACTGTCCTGGGAAATATCACTAGCTAAGAACAATCAGTCAAAATACCCACCTGACACACAGAAATTCTGTTCTGTGAACTGCAAGGATTTCAGAAATCTTTTTGTTTTTCATCGTGCTTGGCTCAAAACTAATTCTTTTCGCAAAAACAATTTATGGGGAGCATGAAATTCCACTTAGGCATGGCTGGTAACAGCAGGCATGAAACGCTTCACTATCTGAACAAAGCACTTAACTCCTCAGTAGTCTTCAAACCTAGAAATATCCATGAACATACAGTAAGACCTGTTCGAAAGGACAAGCAAACTGGCTCCAGCTTCTTGGATGAAAGTCTTACTACAATTTTCAAACCAAAATACTATATATAAACTTAAAGTACCTTTGGACTAACAAGCAAGTAATTTACACATCTGTGTGGTGTCATTAAATACCCTTAACCCAAATCTTCCAGTGCTGCTATTTTATGTTTACTTATGCCACCTACTTCTAATGAGGTCATCCATGAGAATGTTTTCCCCGGTCACGTGACCCTGGCCACACCCCTCTCCACAAGACAGGCTTCCTGTCGCTTCCCCTGGGTTCTTCGACTCATTTGGCTGATCTGTCTCATCTGGAACAAAACAAAGTATCACGTCAAAACCTTGCAACATTTTCAAAAAAACAAAAAAGACATTAAACAAGTTTTATAATTGTGCAATTATACTTAAGCTGTCAGAAATATTCAGGATGACTAATACAAATTCTGCTTTTTATTTGGTTGAGTAGCTAGATCCAAATTCTGTCATACAACAACCCCATTGTATGTTGCATATTAATAACTGCACAAATATCAAGTTATGTTCTAGAAAAAAAGTTAAAGAATCCACTAGCAAACATATGCCACAAGGACTTAAATGGAATTCTTCATCTCAGTAAAAGTAGGCTTCTTCCAGAGAATTTTCTTTTGTGGGATTATTCCCACCTAAAATGATTTTCAGCAAGACAGAAGTACGTTTCACTACTGCTAATTAATACTCTGCACTTTATTTACATTCACACAAACAGAAATCTCAAGTCTACAGTCCCTCCCCTAAATTACACGCAGATGGATCATGGAATTTTCCAGAAATATACGAGATGTAAACTGGACCTACAAGATCGATTTTACTGGGCTCCAGATCCGGAAAGAGAAGCCGCAGGGACGGCTTGTGTTTACACCCCCCCCCCCCCCCCCCCCCCCGCAGATATATTCCTTCACCAAACAGTTGCACAATAGTGGAGCTGTATCAGGTATCACTGCCTCCAGATTTCTGGACTTAATTTTAATGATCGCTCCCGTGGGAAGACCATTCCTGCCAGAAGTTTCAGAGCTATAAAGTGTGTTCGTCCAAATGAACACAGTACACAGTGAGCCTTGCATCTACTCAAAAAACAACACAAGGACACAGATGAGCAGGCAAATGTTGTTCAGTGAGAGAGAAGCTTCCTGTTTCAGTAGCCAGCTACACAAAATCTGTAGAAAAATCCCTCTTGGAATCAGTGAATTCACTGTGCTGCAGCATCACACTGACAGAAAGCGGGAGCTGGGGGGGCCCAGGCGAGTCCACATTCCCCAGCTGGACGACCCTCCCAATATCAGCATCTGCCCCAGTTAATGCTGGGTGACAGAGCACTGGGATGGCTGTCTGTAAGTGGCATTGGTGGTTTGGACCATCATCACGGCATTGTTATATTCAGGTTTCCCAGTATTGCTTTAAGCCTGTGACCTTGTGGTTACGTGGCTGGGATATGGATGTTGTCATGCAGTATCGCCTTACTTTTGTTTTGTTTTGAAGTCTACGGTGTAAATTGGGCATAATCTCAAATTCTAATCGCTGCTTTTGCCATTTTTACACGCTGACGACGGTCTCCTCCGGCCGGTGATGTGGGCCCAACCTGTCCCTCATGCAGCAGAGTCTCAGCAGAAGGTCACTGAAGGACAAACCCGCTGTAGCTGCTGCAGCCCAGCTGTCTGTCCTTTGCGGTTTCGCCCCGCAGCGAAGCAGCGGGTAGCAGTATCAGGGAGCCAGGCTCTCATTCCCAGACACTGATACTCAGGCTGCACTTCGCCTTTTGCTCAGCTGGCTTTCCAGGCCCAGAGGCAAGCAAAAGATTTGTCTTTCCTTCCCCACAGGGCTGTTCTGTGCTGATGTTCATATTGCAAGGAACAAGTATCTAGTGATGATTCAGTAAAGTCACTTTTCAGTGGAGTAAACGTGTGGATTTCACTGCCTTGGGTTAGTTATACTCCTAAGGTCAGATAATACAGGACTAGATACAAACTACACCTTCGAAGCTAGCTGGCAATGAATCAGTCTATTTGATCATTGTGGAGAAAAAACGCCAAGAGAAGGATAATCTATTCTCCCTTTTATCTCCCTGATTGCTTACTTTGTCCTACTTTAATGCTTTTGACAGTGCTTTAATGACCCACAGTATAAATAGGACGGTGTGATATGGTTGAATGCCTGATTAAAGAATGTGTACAGGCTTATTTTACATAGGGGGATCTTAAGGGCAACCAGAAAGTTAATTAAGACCATAATTGACTGTGGTTGCAATTACAGTCGCATAGGCATTTTTCCAGTCCGTTATTTAGAAGTAATTTACGAACTCTATTACAGACGCACAGGCAAACATGACAACAATTTCAGCATTTTGATCCTGAGCGGTTCGGAGTCTGCTTTATCACTAGTCTTCATCAGAAAGGCCGTTACTTCATGTGTGTTTTATGTGAATGTAGTTACCGCAGCTGAAAAAAACATATGGCTTTATTGTAATAAAAAAGCACCATCTTGCCTTGTTCCTAGTTTTGAATCAAAATGTCATATAAAAGTACAAAGCCGAAATCAGAGACTAAATCTGTGTCATGTACTATATACAGAATGCATCCTATTGCAAAATGACAACGTAACAGACCCACATAAAACAGCCAAGCAGCCGTTACTTGCTGCTATGTACAAGAGCCGTTACTGCCAGTTATTTTAAGCCCAAAAGTAAACCCGCCCAGCTCCGTTTTTCTCCTACCATGAGCGCCGGAGAGAAAGGGGCGCCTTTCGCGCTGGAGCTCCGTCTCCGGGCCGCCGGGCCCTTGCGAAGGCGACACCGTGTCCCGGGACATGGGCCAGCGCTGGTCATGCACGGCGGTCAGGGTGCGAGCCTGGGGGGGGGGGGCAGAGCGGCGGTCAGGGTGCGAGCCCGGGAGGGGGACAGAGCAGTGGTGAGCGTGCGAGCCTGGGGAGTCTGGTGGGGACAGAGCGGCGGTGAGGGTGCGAGCCTCGGGGGGGGGACAGAGCGGCGGTGAGGGTGCGAGCCTCGGGGGGGACAGAGCGGCGGTGAGGGTGCGAGCCTCAGGGGGAAAGAGCGGCGGGTCCGGCGCCTTAACACGGCCGAGCGCCCGTCCTCTCGCTCCTACGGTTTGTCAGTTTGTAAGGACAGTTGGCAGTAAACACGCACACTGGGCATAAAGACGCAGACATCGCTGTACCTGGCACCTGCTGCAAGGGCGGCTTTGCAAACTTCTCCACGTACCTCTCGGACATGCCAGCTCCTCCGGCTCAGATCCCACCCTCTCCCATGCTCTTCCCGCAGAGGATCTCCAGTCAGCCGTAGTTTCCCCGCAGCCGATCTTCCGCAATATCCTCGCGATGGATGTTTTCTTGCTATTTCTCTGTAATGAAATCTGTCTTTTCTCACTTTATCTACGCATTGGTCTCGCCGTCTGCAGTTACTCCCTTTCCTCGTCTTCTTTTCTTTTTCTTCTCTCTCTTCTACTCTCTGCTCCTCAGCCCGCCGTTTGTTCGCTTCCTCCGAAAAGTCAAGTCTTTTCCCCCTGAAACATTTTTCATCATTTCCGGATTCCGAAAACAGCTCGCAGTCTGGCTGCCAAAGCGGCAGTGAAGCGCCAGCGGAGACAAACGTGGTCTTTCCGCACCGAAACGGCACAGGCGCTGCATTTTCCAATTACTTCGCACTTCTTGATTGATTTGCTTTTTCTAGTTTACTTCAAAGCCTTAATTTATTACACTGTGAGTGTCCAACTCCGCCTTCAACGCCAAGACAGGCATTTCCAGTAAATTTCCAGTGACGGTGTTTGTGCTGTAGAATTATTTCACAGTTATAGTATTAGAGTTAGTTGTAGTTATGTTTAAAGTCTGTGCATCGATATTGCATTTAAAGTATGTCTATATTAAAGGAAATACTGCTTTAAGAGCTGTTCTATAAATATCATTAGGACTAGATTATGACCTCCAGTAAGAGAAGTGATGTTCCAAAATCTGGGTGGCTTCCATATATGCACAAATGCTACAATACAAGACTTCAGTGTTGCACTTTACTCTTAATGTATATCTTTTGCTGGAAAAAGCCCCTATTTCCAAATATGCGGACCATGAAAAGTATTGCGATCCGCATTCCTTACTTCTAGACTAGATTATTGAGCATCTCTGCTGTCTGTCTGCAGAATGGATCTGCCCCAGTTCCTACTAGGATTAAAGCGTGCTTCGCAGCAGCGATCCTGTTTACCTTTTACTCCGGCTGCCTGTCTAGAGTAGATATATAAAACTTCTTACCTTTAATGGCCCTAAACGTCTTGTACTGATGTGATCTGGGATCTGCCTACACAATCGCCCTTACCTCATTAGATTTTGGTCAACGTGCTGTAGAGAATTAAGTTGACAAAAAGGAGCAGAAGCTTCACATACTGGACCTTGTGGCATAATCTGCCTGCGCCTGTCTGCTATTCCTGCACATGAACTCTGTGTTCAAGTCTACAGTGAAAAGCTGAGTCTTCAGTCTGTCTTATACTGTAGCTGTAGATGCTCGTGAGACAACCAGTCAAGGAAAAATGAAGCCTAATTTTTCAATAAGTATTACAATAAAGCCTCATATCTTTTTCTTACAATGAAATATGGAGTTGGTGTAACAATTGTACTCCTGTATTGTACATAGTTGTGTTCATATCCGTGTAGCCTAACTTCTCACAAGCATGATATCTAACACTGCACTCCGACACTCAGTCAGGTGCTCCAGTGTCTCCACGCGGACATCGGCACGGCCCACATGGACATTGGCACCGGCCCACCCTCCATCTCCATGAGGACACTGGCACCGGCCCACCCTCCATCTCCACATGGACACCGGCACCGGCCCACCCTCCATCTCCACATGGACACCGGCACCGGCCCACCCTCCATCTCCACGTGGACATTGGCACCGGCCCACCCTCCATCTCCACGTGGACATTGGCACCGGCCCACCCTCCATCTCCATGAGGACACCGGCACCGGCCCACCCTCCATCTCCACGTGGACATTGGCACCGGCCCACCCTCCATCTCCATGAGGACACCGGCACCGGCCCACATGGACACCGGCACCGACCCACCCTCCATCTCCACGTGGACATTGGCACCGGCCCACCCTCCATCTCCATGAGGACACCGGCACCGGCCCACCCTCCATCTCCATGAGGACACCGGCACCGGCCCACCCTCCATCTCCATGAGGACACCGGCACCGGCCCACCCTCCATCTCCATGAGGACATTGGCACCGGCCCACCCTCCATCTCCACCTGGACATTGGCACCGGCCCACCCTCCATCTCCATGAGGACACCGGCACCGGCCCACCCTCCATCTCCACGTGGACATTGGCACCGGCCCACCCTCCATCTCCATGAGGACACCGGCACCGGCCCACATGGACACCGGCACCGACCCACCCTCCATCTCCACGTGGACATTGGCACCGGCCCACCCTCCATCTCCATGAGGACACCGGCACCGGCCCACCCTCCATCTCCATGAGGACACCGGCACCGGCCTACCCTCCATCTCCATGAGGACACCGGCACCGGCCCACCCTCCATCTCCATGAGGACATTGGCACCGGCCCACCCTCCATCTCCACCTGGACATTGGCACCGGCCCACCCTCCATCTCCATGAGGACACCGGCACCGGCCCACCCTCCATCTCCATGAGGACACCGGCACCGGCCCACCCTCCATCTCCACGTGGACATTGGCACCGGCCCACCCTCCATCTCCATGAGGACACCGGCACCGACCCACCCTCCATCTCCACGTGGACATTGGCACCGGCCCACCCTCCATCTCCACGTGGACACTGGCACCAGCCCACCCTCCATCTCCACGTGGACATTGGCACCGGCCCACCCTCCATCTCCATGAGGACACCGGCACCGACCCACCCTCCATCTCCACGTGGACATTGGCACCGGCCCACCCTCCATCTCCATGAGGACACCGGCACCGGCCCACCCTCCATCTCCACGTGGACATTGGCACCGGCCCACCCTCCATCTCCATGAGGACACCGGCACCGGCCCACCCTCCATCTCCACGTGGACATTGGCACCGGCCCACCCTCCATCTCCATGAGGACACCGGCACCGGCCCACCCTCCATCTCCATGAGGACACCGGCACCGGCCCACCCTCCATCTCCACGTGGACATTGGCACCGGCCCACCCTCCATCTCCATGAGGACACCGGCACCAGCCCACTCTCCAAAGCCTGCCCCATCAGCGGGGTCCTCTCACCACAAGACCTCAGGCAGGATCGCTGTCATATGCCGTTTTTAAGGGGTTGCATTTCTCATTTTTAACTCATGTTAAAAATAGATTGTTTCATGACTATGTAAAATATATTACTGGAGCAGGGCTGAGCATTTTTCTATTTCATTGTGAGTTAAGGAGAGCCGCACTGAAATGGTCAGCATCCACTGGTCCCAATCCAGTCTAAGGAGTTTCAAGCATCCATTTTCAATGACTTATTTGCATAATGTATGCATGTGTCCTTGATTTTACCTAAAACCTCAGTCAATGGAAAAAATTATTGATGATACTTCTGTACTGTACTAAATTCCTTTGCAATTCATCTTGCAGAAGAGAAAATATCCCCCACCCCCCCCACTACCCCCCAGAACCACTGGCTTAGTTACTGGACCGGCTCGGCATCAGACAGACTGTATCAGTACCCAGTTGCTGACACACACATCTCACACCTTCATCACATACAAGGGAATTCCCACTCACGCACTCACATTTCCTTTCTGCCACTTTGCACTGACTGTATGTTCTTATTAAACCACTTGTTGCCATGGAAAGCGTATCAACAAAATGAAACATGAAAATCATGAGTTACGTATGATGTCACAAACAAAAAAAATATAATAGGCCAGTTCCCCCATCAGCTCTGAGAATGAAAGAACAGGAGAGGAAAATAGATGTATTGGACTCTACAGGCTTTGACAAGTGAGATCAGTAGTGTAAATACAATATGAACTTATTTGCTTTTTTCTGAAGCAATTTAGAAAGTAAATTAAACAGATCAAGGCTGTCAGCAGATAGCCAGTTAATATATAAAAATACCTGCAACATTGCCACATAACCGAGTTTCTACAACAGCCTGTAATACAATGGCATTATAGATTGACGTACAGCAGAACCATCCATTGTGATTGTCTACGAGCTATCATTGTTTCACTGTGTGTGCTGCTGCTGGTTCCGTGCAGGACGGTAGAAGAGGCCAAACAGAGCTACTACGACATGAGAGAATCACCTGACACTATAGCTGTATTAATCCAAGCTACCTTCCTGCTGAATGGAATGGTAAAGCTTGTAAAGTATGTGGACACCTAATTAGAGGAATTGCCTGATTTAGCCACACCCATTTCTGACACACGGTCACTTAATCCCCTGCAATAAATATTATCAGCAGAACTAGTGGCCAGACCGGAGAGGTCAGTGACTTTCCACTTTCCAACAAGTCAATCTGCCACATTTCTGCCCTGCTAGTGGTCAAGGGCAAGTGAGGTGATTGTGAAGGTCAAAATATCTGGGATCAAGTTCGGTTACGAAGTGGCAGCCACAAAGGCTCACAGAAAGGGATTTGATCACTGAACATCAACAGCCAACCTGAATGGAACGGCAGCAAATGCCAGCAACCATGTTCCGGCATCTGATGGAAAGTCTTCCCCAAGGAGAACAGTCTGAGTAACTGGGAGATGAGATGTAAAGAGATGTTGACCAGGCTGGTGGCCACATACATTTGGTCGTATAGTGAAGCATCCAGGTGCACTGATGAGAGTCTCCTCACAGCCTGTAGGTGAAGCTCACAGGAGCAGGACCCTTTGATAGCATCACACAGGCATGAAGCCCCAGTTCTAGTCAGCTTCCACAGTGGTGGTCCTGGTTGACCATACGCCCTACTTCAAAATGTTCCCAAGACTCACGTGAGGTGAATATTAACTTTTTTATTCCAGAATGAAATATAAGCATCTCTAATCACATAGGTTACAACAGGTCAATCTGCAAAGCAATGGAATGAGAAGCTTGTAATTAGTACTAATGAGCTTATTCTACTGTGCTGTGACTGGAATAACAATGTGGAACACATTCGCACTTCTGTTCCCTGCAGCTGGACGAAAGGAAGAGTCAGTGTTTATATACCAAACAAGCCTGAAGCTTCAAAACAGCATCACAGAAGCCTGCTAACTCAGGATTTTACTTAGAAGGCTGAAAACCACCATGCTGTACAGTATGTGAGGTACTTGTGTGTGAGGATTTGTTGAGCATTTTTCCCTTGAACACACAAGTACAAGGTCAATTTAATTATAATTGCAGCATCCATCTGCAATCCATAACCACTCCCCGGAAGAGTAGCAGTGACCCTGGAAGTGCATCAGGAAGACCAGGACACAGGAGACACCCAGGGGACAGGAGGTGTCTGTCCAGCACTGAGCTCTATTAAGGTTAAATGTAAAATACTTCAACCTGTTTATGTATCGGTACATATTTTATTTACAGTTGTCTGTGCATAAATAAATACTTATAAACCCCTTTCAGACACGCAGTGCCACCCTGAACCTTTAGATACCCAGAGGGGCTGTATGTGTGACCGCAGACGTCGTGTCAGACTTTAAACGCATTTTAGCCTGTTAGCTCCCCAGTACAAAGTCTGGGTAATGAATGGAGCGGGTTCTGGAGAATTCCCCACCAGCGAATGTCCGTGCTCATGAGGAGTTCCTATCATCCAAGTGATGCGAAAGCGGAAGAGTGGAATCATCCGAGGCCAAGGAAGAAGCGTCATTTATGCTAAGAAGACCCCATCAGACATGGCTAACTGGAGAGGCGGCTGGATAAAACAGCAATTTCCGCAGCGTACTTCTTGCAAGATGCCTCGCCTTCTGCATGCTCTAGCCGAGCACCACCTTCGGCTAAACCAGCCGGAGTATTTGTAGTCTATGTGACTGTTTCTGCTTGTGTGCCACCTGTGTGAAAGGGCAACTCCAATGTCCAGGGTTCATGCATGAAAAGTGCCACAGAAACAGCACCGTGAGCTCAGAGCATATGCTGTTTCTTGGGAAGCCTTCTGTGGCTGTGATGGGTGAGTTTTCAAACTAATTCTGTGAAATGCCAGACTGGAGCCAGTGACTCCTGGAACTGGTGTGAAGATGTTTGGACACAAGTCAAGAGTAACAGACAGGATTTATGCATCTACACAGGTGCTTAATTCTTCTTTCTGATAGCCAGCTGTACTTAAGACAGAGACTTAATTCCAAAGGCAGCCAAATAACTAAACTGGCAACCAATTAAGTCAAATGAATCCTGTGGGAAAATGAGGCTTACTTTCATTGTTAGATTGGAATTCCACATTGTCATTTATCACGGTGGGAAAAGTGCTGAAACACTTCAGAAATGTACAAAATATATACAAATGCTCCTCAACTTACGAAGTTTCAACTTATGAACTTTCAGACATATAAACGAAGAGGACTGTGAATCCAAATTGTGTTCATTGGGCTCCCTTTCCTGCCCGCAACATAAGTTTTTTTTTCTGCGCGCCAATTCCGCCCAGTACGACTTCTGGGCACTATTCCCGCCACGCAGCAGTGTAGCGTACTCCCAGCATGCTAGTTCTTTATACTTGCGTATACCCTTAAAATAATGTTAACGACTTACAAACATTTCAATTTACAAACGGCCGTTCGGAACACATCTCATTCGTAAGTCTGTATATAAAATGAAAGCCTTATATTTTATCCAAAATGAGAATCAGTGAAATGGAAACCCTCCAGTTATCTGGAAGAAGAGAATCTGATTTGGAAAAATCCCCAGAACGAAATTGGATTGCACTCGACTGAAATTCAGAACAGGTTCATTGTGACGGTAGTTTGGCACCAGACTCCAGTGACCTGGAATCAGTGGAATGTACATTTGGCAAACCATGACCCTCCAAATACCATAACTGCCCCCACTCCGGTTTTACAGAAACCCAAGTCTGATAAGAATCTTACAATGCTCATCAGTATCATAGAAAACATAATTGTCAGTTGTTGTAACTAAGCCTGTTGATGTGGAGCAGTAAAAGCCAGCCCAAGCATATATCATCCTGTGGAGAGAGATCCTGTGAAAACAGATGTTGCTGGATGATTTGTTTTCTTTTCTTTTAAAATGAAAGTCTAGAGCTCATCTGCTGTAAGAGTTCAACTGGGATGCAGAAGCAGCAGGTTCCAGTGATAACTGCTGAATTTCACTGAATTTAATTTATGGCACGATGACGGTTGCATTAATTTTATGAATTGACCTTAAAGTGGCCCATGCCAGCCACTTCAGTGGTATCAGCAAACCACGTGTGTAACTCCAGATACTCTGGAGTACCAGCAGACCACGTGTGTAACTCGAGATACTCTGGAGTACCAGCAGACCACGTGTGTAACTCCAGATGCCCTGGAGTACCAGCAGACCACGTGTGTAACTCCAGATGCCCTGGAGTACCAGCAGACCACGTGTGTAACTCCAGATACCCTGGAGTACCAGCAGACCACGTGTGTAACTCCAGATACCCTGGAGTACCAGCAGACCACGTGTGTAACTCCAGATGCCCTGGAGTACCAGCAGACCACGTGTGTAACTCCAGATGCCCTGGAGTACCAGCAGACCACGTGTGTAACTCCAGATACTCTGGAGTACCAGCAGACCACGTGTGTAACGCCAGATGCCCTGGAGTACCTGCAGACCACGTGTGTAACTCCAGATACTCTGGAGTACCAGCAGACCACGTGTGTAACTCCAGATGCCCTGGAATACCAGCAGACCATGTGTGTAACTCCAGATACTCTGGAGTACCAGCAGACCACGTGTGTAACGCCAGATGCCCTGGAGTACCTGCAGACCACGTGTGTAACTCCAGATACTCTGGAGTACCAGCAGACCACGTGTGTAACTCCAGATGCCCTGGAATACCAGCAGACCATGTGTGTAACTCCAGATACTCTGGAGTACCAGCAGACCACGTGTGTAACGCCAGATGCCCTGGAGTACCTGCAGACCACGTGTGTAACTCCAGATACTCTGGAGTACCAGCAGACCACGTGTGTAACTCCAGATGCCCTGGAATACCAGCAGACCATGTGTGTAACTCCAGATACTCTGGAGTACCAGCAGACCACGTGCGTAACTCCACATGCTGCGGAGTACCTGCAGACCACGTGTGTAACTCCAGATATTCTGGAGTACCAGCAGACTACGTGTGTAACTCCAGATACTCTGGAGTACCAGCAGACCACGTGTGTAACTCCAGATGCCCTGGAGTACCAGCAGACTACGTGTGTAACTCTAGATACTCTGGAGTACCAGCAGACCACGTGTGTAACTCCAGATGCCCTGGAGTACCAGCAGACTACGTGTGTAACTCCAGATACTCTGGAGTACCAGCAGACCACGTGTGTAACTCCAGATGCCCTGGAGTACCAGCAGACCACGTGTGTAACTCCAGATACTCTGGAGTACCAGCAGACCACGTGTGTAACTCCAGATACTCTGGAGTACCAGCAGACCACGTGTGTAACTCCAGATACTCTGGAGTACCAGCAGACCACGTGTGTAACTCCAGATACTCTGGAGTACCAGCAGACCACGTGTGTAACTCCAGATACTCTGGAGTACCAGCAGACTATGTGTGTAACTCCAGATATTCTGGAGTACCAGCAGACTACGTGTGTAACTCCAGATACTCTGGAGTACCAGCAGACCACGTGTGTAACTCCAGATATTCTGGAGTACCAGCAGACTACGTGTGTAACTCCACATACTCTGGAGTACCAGCAGACCACGTGTGTAACTCCAGATGCCCTGGAGTACCAGCAGACCACGTGTGTAACTCCAGATGCCCTGGAGTACCAGCAGACCACGTGTGTAACTCCAGATACCCTGGAGTACCAGCAGACCACGTGTGTAACTCCAGATACCCTGGAGTACCAGCAGACCACGTGTGTAACTCCAGATGCCCTGGAGTACCAGCAGACCACGTGTGTAACTCCAGATGCCCTGGAGTACCAGCAGACCACGTGTGTAACTCCAGATACTCTGGAGTACCAGCAGACCACGTGTGTAACGCCAGATGCCCTGGAGTACCTGCAGACCACGTGTGTAACTCCAGATACTCTGGAGTACCAGCAGACCACGTGTGTAACTCCAGATGCCCTGGAATACCAGCAGACCATGTGTGTAACTCCAGATACTCTGGAGTACCAGCAGACCACGTGTGTAACGCCAGATGCCCTGGAGTACCTGCAGACCACGTGTGTAACTCCAGATACTCTGGAGTACCAGCAGACCACGTGTGTAACTCCAGATGCCCTGGAATACCAGCAGACCATGTGTGTAACTCCAGATACTCTGGAGTACCAGCAGACCACGTGTGTAACGCCAGATGCCCTGGAGTACCTGCAGACCACGTGTGTAACTCCAGATACTCTGGAGTACCAGCAGACCACGTGTGTAACTCCAGATGCCCTGGAATACCAGCAGACCATGTGTGTAACTCCAGATACTCTGGAGTACCAGCAGACCACGTGCGTAACTCCACATGCTGCGGAGTACCTGCAGACCACGTGTGTAACTCCAGATATTCTGGAGTACCAGCAGACTACGTGTGTAACTCCAGATACTCTGGAGTACCAGCAGACCACGTGTGTAACTCCAGATGCCCTGGAGTACCAGCAGACTACGTGTGTAACTCTAGATACTCTGGAGTACCAGCAGACCACGTGTGTAACTCCAGATGCCCTGGAGTACCAGCAGACTACGTGTGTAACTCCAGATACTCTGGAGTACCAGCAGACCACGTGTGTAACTCCAGATGCCCTGGAGTACCAGCAGACCACGTGTGTAACTCCAGATACTCTGGAGTACCAGCAGACCACGTGTGTAACTCCAGATACTCTGGAGTACCAGCAGACCACGTGTGTAACTCCAGATACTCTGGAGTACCAGCAGACCACGTGTGTAACTCCAGATACTCTGGAGTACCAGCAGACTATGTGTGTAACTCCAGATATTCTGGAGTACCAGCAGACTACGTGTGTAACTCCAGATACTCTGGAGTACCAGCAGACTACGTGTGTAACTCCAGATACTCTGGAGTACCAGCAGACCACGTGTGTAACTCCAGATATTCTGGAGTACCAGCAGACTACGTGTGTAACTCCACATACTCTGGAGTACCAGCAGACCACGTGTGTAACTCCAGATGCCCTGGAGTACCAGCAGACTACGTGTGTAACTCCACATACTCTGGAGTACCAGCAGACCACGTGTGTAACTCCAGATGCCCTGGAGTACCAGCAGACTACGTGTGTAACTCTAGATACTCTGGAGTACCAGCAGACCACGTGTGTAACTCTAGATACTCTGGAGTACCAGCAGACCACGTGTGTAACTCCAGATGCCCTGGAGTACCAGCAGACTACGTGTGTAACTCCAGATACTCTGGAGTACCAGCAGACCACGTGTGTAACTCCAGATACTCTGGAGTACCAGCAGACCACGTGTGTAACTCCAGGTACCCTGGAGTACCAGCAGACCACGTGTGTAACTCCAGATACTCTGGAGTACCAGCAGACCATGCGTGTAACTCCAGATACTCTGGAGTACCAGAAGACTATGTGTGTAACTCCAGATGCCCTGGAGTACCTGCATACCACATTCG
This sequence comes from Brienomyrus brachyistius, assembly GCF_023856365.1. Classification (NCBI taxonomy): domain Eukaryota; kingdom Metazoa; phylum Chordata; class Actinopteri; order Osteoglossiformes; family Mormyridae; genus Brienomyrus; species Brienomyrus brachyistius. Next base: position 833,304 of record NC_064533.1, read on the forward strand.
TAACTCCGCATGCTGCGGAGTACCTGAAGACCACATGCGTAACTCCGCGGAGTACCTGCAGACCACGTGCGTAACTCCACACGCTGCGAACTATCTGCAGACCACATGCGTAACTCCGCATGCTGCAGAGTACCTGCAGACCACAAGAGTAGCTCCGGAGTACCTGCAGACCACATGCGTAACTCCACGTGCTGCGGAGTACCTGCAGACCACATGCGTAACTCCACGTGCTGTGGAGTACCTGCAGACCACATTCGTAACTCCACATGCTGCGGAGTACCTGCAGACCACATGCGTAACTCCACGTGCTGCGGAGTACCTGCAGACCACATGCGTAACTCCACGTGCTGCGGAGTACCTGCAGACCACATGCGTAACTCCACGTGCTGCGGAGTACCTGCAGACCACATTCGTAACTCCACGTGCTGCGGAGTACCTGCAGACCACATGCGTAACTCCACGTGCTGCGGAGTACCTGCAGACCACATTCGTAACTATCAGAAGGGTGGATTCAGTTGTGATTTTTTGACCCAAATAAACCAAATAAAATATATATATTTATTTCAAATATATATATATATATATATATATATATATATATATATATATATATATATATATATATATATATATATATTTTTTTTTTTTTTTTTTTTAAGTGAATGATCACAAACTTAATGGTTACTGATGATATATAAATTCCTTAATATTTGAAGCCTATATGAAGCATGTCACATATAATGATACTGAGATATGGTAAACAACAACAACGGAATAATATCAAAGCTATCAGATGTCAAAGAAATGTCACTGTTGCTCATAGCTGTATAATTCCACAGTATATTAATGACAATGAGCACAACAGATATACTCATTTAGTCATTTAATAGCAAAAGTAATTTCTCACAATTGCATCTCTAATTGCATGTCCAGTGTGTCCTTCATCATGTAAGAACATTGGTGGCTGTTCTGGTTCTACATCAGGCTCAGGTTCATCAAAACTGTCATCAAGAGGGACATGATGCCTGGTTGCATTGTTATGCAAAACAATGCATGCAAGGATTATGTTGCATGCCACCTTGGGTTGCACTCGCAAGTAGTTAAGACATGCAAACCTTCTCTTCAGGACTCCATTTAAGCGTTCAATGGCACATCTTGTTTTGCAATGTGAAGAGTTGAAACGAGACTCCTCAGGTGTGTTTGCAACTGAAAAGGGGTCATTAGCCATGGTAGGAGGGGATACGCACTGTCTCCCAATATTATGCCATTTGGTCGGAGGGATCGTAGTGCTCTGTATAGTGCACTTTCTCTTAGAATACATGCATCATAAACAGACCCTGGCCATTTCAGAACACAGTTTGTTATTATGAGGTTGGCGTTGCCCACAAGTTGGATGTTAATGCTGTGCCTCCCCTTTCGATTGAACTACTCCCATTACCTTTCATAGGGTGCTTGGATATGCACATGAGTACAATCAATAGCACCAATAATGCTGGGCATGTTCCCCATTTGAAAAAACTTGTGCTTAGTCTGAGCTGTCTGGTCATCCTTGGGAAAGTAAACAAATTGATTGATCAGACTGCCCAGTGATACTGACATAGCCTTCACCACATTACTCACGGTTGTTTTCCTTGCTCTCATGTTGTCACCAATTACTTGGTAGAAAGTCCCACATGTGTAAAAGCGCAGAGCGATTAAGCACTGTTCCTCCACGGATAAAGCAGGACTCCTTTGGGTTTGGTGTTGGAGTGTTGGCCTGACAAGATCTGCAATGTACTTGATGTCATCTCTCCCAAAACGAAAACGTACATACAGTTCTTCTGATGTGTATTGCTCGAGTGGTTTTGCACGCTCAGCATCCACCCTTTGACGGTACCTTCTCCTACGGTAACGATGAACAATACCCGCCACGTGGGTGCATCTGTAGGCAAGAGAAATGAGTGCAAAGACATGATGTCTTTAAATGGTGTCACCCATTAACAAGCAATGAGCGGATTAGTGTAAGCCTAACTGAGTACAAGCCAAAGCAATCATGCTCAAGGCTTTTAAGATCAGTGTTGCTACACCAAAGAGTTGGAACCATGGACTCAAAAGGGCCTAATTTCACTGTGGCAGAAACCTGTGCACTGCTGGATGGTGTTCGAGCCAATTTTGCCTCAATAGTAGGAGGTTTCAGTTCTGCAAAGGCACCTTTTGCAGAACTGAAACCTCCTACTATTGAGGCAAAATTGGCTCGAACACCCTCCAGCAGTGAAGTGACTAAAAAAGTAAAACACAATATTTGGGAGGACATAACCATTCATGTCAATTCCATGGGGTCAGGCCAAAGGAGGACCATGCTGCGATGGAAGAACCTTAGGGCCAAGGCGACAAAAGACCTTACTGAAGCCAAGAACCCCCAAACAGGTAACAAGCCATACAAAAGGGGTGATTTCACTGATATGGTACTTGATATCATCGGAGAAGAAAAATCAGAGGCTCTGCATGGCATTGAAGGCATAGAAGCAGATGGAGAGGCCACAATTACAGAGACTAGGACTTCAGAAGAATGTGAGCAAAATTCTCCTGCAGAGGAAATGTTTGTCCTAGACTTAACTACAGTGACTGAGGAGGAAGATAGATCCCCAGTGGATGTAGTGAAGACAGTCCAAGATGTTCCTAGAAAACGCAAACGTACCTCAGCTACAAACAAGAATGGTCACAGCTATGAGTTACTTCTTAAGCGGGAAACCGAGAGAGCAGAAATACAAACTGAACTGGGTAAAGAACAAATCTTGCTTGCCCAACTGCAGCAGAAAAAAGTGCAGATGGAGATACATCTCCTAAAGGCAAAGATGGAAAGTGCTGGTGTCTGTCCTGTAAATGATTTTTGACTTTTTGACAGTATTGTTTTTATTTCACATTAGAACAAACTAAAAAAATGTATTTTTTTTGCAGTGTTTCTTACAATTAAAACAAACAATGGCTATTTGTGGCCACTGGTATTTTGCCTACCTGTTGTTTTTTGCTAAGCCAGTAGGCTACACTGTTGGTTCCATTTAAGGCTGTGGTAAACAGGATTTAATAATCCTGAAATTTGATACTTGGATCACAGTGATCCAACCCAATATTCCTTTAAAAAACTGTCATAAAAGTAAGATAGATCAGTTAATCCTGGATAGCAAAACATGGGATTTCCAAATCCGGACCCATTTTATCCAGATTAAATTTTTTGAAAAACTGGGCCCTGGAGTACCTGCAGACCACGTGCGTAACTCCACATGCTGCGGAGTACCTGCAGACCACAAGAGTAGCTCCGGACGCTGTGGAGTACCTGCAGACCACATGCGTAACTCCAGATGCCCTGGAGTACCTGCAGACCATGTGCGTAACTCCACACGCTGCGGAGTACCTGCAGACCGTGAGAGTAGCTCCGGACGCTGTGGAGTACCTGCAGACCACATGCGTAACTCCAGATGCCCTGGAGTACCTGCAGACCACGTGCGTAACTCCACACGCTGCGGAGTACCTGCAGACCATGAGAGTAGCTCCAGACGCTGCGGAGTACATGCAGACCAAGTGCATAACTCCACACGCTGCGGAATACCTGCAGACCACATGCGTAACTCCTCCCACACACACTAGACCTGACAGAGTTTACCAAGCGGGCTTGTTTTGATAAGAATAACTTATGATCTTCGGAGCAGGCGATGGCTTTGCACAGTTTCTCCACATAAAAAGCTAGACTGTTTACATTCATTTAATTGCTTAACTGACTCCAAAATCAAAAGAAACCGCTCCAAGTGCACAGGACACCCCATTCACGCAAATCCCATGCAATTCACTGGTACTGCATCGTCAGCTAAGCATCTGATAACAGTGCCTCACTGTGTGGGACTCCTCCCCACCTGTTTGTGCCCCTGAGATTCCTGCACCGGGGGCACTATGAATTAAAGATGTCATCTCCCTTGCCACTCCCCACCACGCCTCTTACCCCTGGCATTGCCAATCTGGGAGCCGCACTCGAGACAGAGCAAAACATTAGGTATTACATTCCATTTGCATATCATTATGAGGCAGGGGCCACTCCCAGTGGGTTACTGCCATATAAATATATTTACATAGATAAAAATGTCATGAATATATTAACTGCTGTTGCCATCACCAGCTCTTCAAAACATTCTGGCCAACTGTGTTTTAGCAAGGAGGCCATTGTGTTGTGTGCAGGTCTAGACTTGCATGAAGTTGGGTTTTTGAAGAAGATGTTTGCTTTCTTTGTCGTGGGGGAGGGTCTCCCAGATATTAATCGAAAAGCAGCCTTTCACTGGAAGGAGCAGTTTGACCAGACTAGACACAGAGATTGTGTGACGCAGACTAAGTGAGAAAGATTTTTGTAAAATCTAGTAGTAAATGTAGTAAAATACTGCCCCTCTTGGAATTTCAAGCTACTTCTTTATGGACCCAGCAATTACATTAGGTGTCATGCTTTTTAGTGCTGTGATTTAGGTTTTTAAAATAAAATCAACATTCATAAAAAGGCCACAAGTTCGGAGATATTTGGAAATACATCTGTAGCTGTCACTCTTTGACCCTGGCTGTCTTGAATACTGCCATGGCTAATCGCCCGGGGAGGTAGTGGAAAGAGTGAAATGTTCTCCGCGGGTGCCTCACATCTGCGAGCGCTCTTCAAAGGATAAGAGTGCGATGGATGGGGGTTACCCGTGTCTGAGCTTCCCACCGCAAGCCAGCCAGCCTGGCTCACGTCCCCGCAGCCGTGCTGCGCGCGCTCCTGTTTTCCACCTTCAGCTGGCCGGAATCGCCGCTCTTCTACCGATCGTGACGTCCAGATCACATCACTTTGATTTAACAGGAGGACAGCTGACGGGAGCGTACTTCCTGCAAGTCTCACCGCGACCCATCTCCTCTGCTGAAATTGAAATGCTGTTACCCAATTAACAAGAGAATAATCTAAACAGATTTCAAGTGATACATCTTTAATGATTTGGTTTTTTTTCCGCAAAGGGCGCTCCAGTACTAATTTAAAGTAAATATTAAGCGGGATTCTCCCAGCAAGGAGGATCTGCATTTGAATAATTTAGCGAATTTAATTGACACGCTCGACGATGTTGTAAACAGAAATGTTTCCATGTTCTTAATGCTTCTTGACACACAGCTGTTCATTTTTGGTGAGGATCCAAGAGAGGGAAAGCAGATGGTATTTAAGGGGGCTGTGGGGGTGTCCCAATATCCACCGTCTCCACAATCCGGGTGAACTTTACAAGGTGCAGTGCCAGGAGGACGTCTTAACAACTTCCGCATGGATGGAAAGGATGCGGATGTGTTTGGCTGGGGCAGTTCTAGGGGGGCAGTGCCCCCGTGATAACATGCATGCCCCCACAAATACGCATGCTACTTGGCTCTTAAATAAATGTATTATTATTATGTACATATGTCGCCTAAAATTTTGTGCGCTGGGAACAGGCGAAATACAAACTTAAGCACAATCTCTTGACGTAATCTTTAGGCGCATGCGCCGGGTGGTCGAGTTGCTTTAGTTGGTGAAAAGTTAACGATGGAAATAAAATAATTAAGCTTGTGGAAGCAAGGCAGTCTAAACAAGAAATCAGACTGGATTACATGTTTGTAAAAACTGTAGAATGTGACTGCATTGCATAAATAACATGGGTTTTCAAAATTGTCTTTGCTTCTTAATTAATGCTGGCAATCTAGTGTAAGTAATACTTGGATGACATTAAGGTCAAATGCATCTGCGCCCCCCCAACAGAACAACCGGCTCCAGTCTGCCCCCCCAAGTTGAAATGGCCTAGACCTGCCACTGGTGTTTGCAATCCACAGACGACGCCACCTCCAGGGGTGCGTGGTCCTGCTCTGACACCTCTATAACGGACGCCACAATGAAGGTTAGGGTAGGGAGCCGGCGTGAAGGCGGAGACAGCCGGCGATTGTCGCCGAGTACCGCCGAAGACGCGATAATGACGCGGGGGTCATGGCTGGCTTGGGCGCTGAAAGGTGCTCGCTGTCTCGAACCAGGAGCCCTGCCAACGCGTTCTTAAGTGTGAGAGCCTCGATCCTTCGCGGGGAAAGACACTACTTCACAGACGGTGCACTCACTCACCGAAGGTTCGAGATGAGGGGCACGTTAATTGTTAAAATTCAAATGTTGTGGGTTTTTATGAAAGGTTGTGCCAGTGGGTAAATACATAAATCGAATAATACAAAAAACGTATCTCCATACTTATAAACATTAAACAGAACACAAGTGTGATTTGGCTTCTTTGCAAATAACTTTATCCAAAGCATCTTCCATTGTGTACAATTATACAATGATCTTAAGTGTCTGTCGTCTTATAATAAGATCGACATTTCTAATATGAGAAACCCGCCATAAAGAGCGGCAAAATACATTTCTAAGACATTTTATACTGTAATTTCAAGAACAAGAAAAAACTAAGAATAGCAATAATTATTATTGGTTAATTCATACATGCAATAAATTCGTAATAAAACCTGCACAAATGGCAAAGCAGATTTTTCTGAGCAGTGGCAGCAAATCGTGGATAAAATACCAGTGTGGAAATGAGACACACCGCTCACCAGTCTCTCCAGTACTTGAAAATCATTGTCAATGACGGAGGCACCCTTACAGGCTTTGAAATTTCCATGCCTTTGAATATAGCGCAAAAGAAAAAAAATGATTTGATTCATCCTGAACAGATCGCTTAGTTCATAGCCGCAGCATTAATGCGCAGTATTGCATTGTATGTTGTGACTGTGATCCCGCACACACGATGTTTTGCGCTCGCTTAACTCTTACATCAAACTATAGCGATCGTCAGTCGATAAACACTGCGATTTCACCGTCCGGTTGGTGCGTTTGTCAGTGAGACAAAGGGGGCCTATTCTGAGGGAAAACCCTGCGCAGCCATGTCATCGTTTAAAGAAACACTAAAAAGCAAAGTGACGCGGAGCTGACAATGAGAAGGAGAAACACATTATATTTCTCTCTTTTCATGGGGTTGACATTTTTGTGTGAGGCTTTCCGTAGCCCTATACGAATTCTGTCACTGTGCCGTGGCCCGAAACGTCTACAGAGTACAAGCTAAACGTCTTACAGCCCAAGCTCTGAAATCCGTTCGTGTCCTAATTCAAGTAACTTCATTGTTCTTCGTCCTGCCTAAGTTTTTCTTTTTATCCACCATCATCCCCTAGAGGTCAGACGCTGCCAAAACAAGCAGTACTGAGACAGTGCAGCTTCCAGGATTTTAGGTACGAGTATAAGTGCAGGGTACGAGAGGGATAAGGCGGAGGGAGTGTATTAGCCTCAGGTAAGAGGAGAGCATGTTGGGGGGAAAAAATCCTATCCAAATGATTTGCAAGGAGAGTTGCCCGTGGGCGGCAAAATGCAAATCACAGATCAAAGGAAAAGAAAAGGAAACGTTAATGTGAATATGGCCATGCGCGTTTCTCATACGCAGGTACTGGGAGCGGGCAATCAACACCTCTTTCAGGAGCACTGAGTGCCTTATAGTCGGTGCATATAGGCCTAGTCGTCTGACTTTTTTCTCTCATTTCTCACATATATTCTCTTTCATGTGGAGGCTGCATTTAATGGTGCCCGGCGTAGAACACTACCTGCAATATATGCTTATTTCCCAATCTAACATATTGGAATGTTCACGTGCGGTCTGCAGGCAAGTGCGTCCCCCCTCCTTTGTCCCCACAAACTGCCTAATTTGTTTTGTTGGAGGCTGGCTTTTTATATTTAATACGTGGCTTTAGGTTTAGTGCTCTTTTCGCAAAAGCTGTTGAATTTGCACCGACTTCAGAACATTAATTAATTGGCGCAGTAGGCAATCTGTTTGATCGTATAAACAGCCCAAAAGTAATAAAAACGGGTATATTTATTTTGACATCAAAGTCGAAAAGTTGAGTTTTGTGTAACTCATTTTTCTTTAACTTAGGAAAGTTGTTATAATAATCCTTCAGTAATAGGAACTGAAATTATGACCAAAATACGTTCGGGTGAAGTCCCTAGACGGGCCCTCTCCCCCGAAAACCTTAGCAAGAAAGTCAACAGTTCAGCACATAATAGTAATATGTTAATTTAATACATAAAGCAGAAATAACTATATGCTAAAGAGATAAATAATGCCAATCCCGTCGTTTTCGACTTCTGCCCGTTTTATAGGCTATAGAACTAGCCCTGTGTACTCTGTTTTCGGTCACTAAAATATAGCATAATCCGCATCTTTCCCCGTAGCAAATATCTCCCCACATCAGGCTCTCCGCGCTTTAAGACCGTGGCCCGTCTCTCTCCGCTTAATGCGTGCGCCTCTCCCTCCTCGTTAAGGGCAATCATTCGAATTTCGGTGCGCCCTGTCACCTGCTTTGTAATCTGATTACTTCATGCAGGAATTAGTATGTATATTTAATGTCGTTGCGTTTTAATCTTGATGAAAATAATCTTGTGGAATAGGGATGGGGTCGCTGGCGTGTCTGGAAGACAGGCCAGGAATATGCAAGTAAATGACAGCTGATTTATGTATTCTGGATGTATTTTCCGTATTCTTTTATTTATAAAAAATAGCAAGTGGACGGATTTTTGGGTATGAATAATACACGTGAATCCACTTTGATTAGAGCTCAGTGCAGTGCTGTGCATATTCAGCAATACAATTAAACCCCATGATGTGAAATGGGAACGACATGCTAATGAAGAAAAGCCAGTGAGCCCAAACTCGACTGTCCAACATCATTACAGGATATCTTAGATGAAGGGTAATTATACGAGGAACAGTGAAATGTCATTAAAAATCTTCAGTAAGTGATTTAACCTGCTATTTCACACTAATGTAGGATTTTTTAAGGGCTAACTGAACAGGAACTTCCTTTTCTGAAGTTTTTTTTAAGTAGGCCTATGTCTGGGTTTAAGACAGATACAATCAAGGGTCCTAATTTAATTTGGTGCATCAGAATTCAGTGGTGGTACGTAATTGAAACCTCTTTTTAATAAATTCATATGAACTGGCAATTAGATCTTGATCTGATTCGCATAAAATTGATGGAGTTTGATGGAGGAGGTCTTTGGAAGGACTGCATATGAGCGGGATGTGATTTTGCAGCTAGGAGGTAAAGCACAACTTATAGACTTGGTTTAAAAACACTGCCATGCATTTTGCACATTTGTGATGCCCACTGTCAGTTGCATTACTTACAAATTTCAATACTAAATGATGTAGTTACCTTGTCATTATTTTCAGTAGCATGAAAGTAGTCAAAGAAAAAAAATAGGAACAAAACTATTTCAGAGGTTTTAGATGAGGCTGTCTGTACGTTACTGCAGCTTTTATAAAAATATAAGGTAACAAGATTTGCTTTATTTTCATGAATTGATATTAATATTTTGTAGAATTTATCAAAATATTTATAATACTTTATTGTCATGTAAGAGGAGAGTCTGAAGTATTTCGTTGGGGGAAATGACCAAATCCGATCACTACTTAAATCGCATACGTGTGCATTCAGTTGGTACTTTGCTGCACACACCTGCTCATTAACTCAAGCAGGCAAGCAGAGAATCAAATGCCTAAAAATGATTAAATACAGTATACGGCATTCAGAAGGGGTCAGGAGGCTCCCTGATACACAAAACATTATAACACCTGATACAAGTGACTTTAAATGTGGTGTGAAAATGGGAGCCAGACTTGGTGGTTCCGGCATGTCAGAAGCAGCCGCCCTTCTGTGATTTTCACGGTGCCTAGAGCTTACAAAGGATGGTGGGATAAACAGAAAACATCCAGCCAGGGGCAGTGCTGTCCCTGAAAACAGCTTGTTAATGAGAGGTTAGAGGAGAATGGGCAGACTCCTTACAGCTAACAGGAAGGTGTCTCTGGGCCGGTTCCGGAGGTAAAATGGGCAGAATCGTTACAATAAACAGGAAGGTGTCTCTGGGCCTCTGGGCTGGTTCCGGAGGTAAAATGGGCAGAATCGTTACGGCTAGCAGGAAGGTGTCTCTGGGCCTCTGGGCTGGTTCCGGAGGTAAAATGGGCAGAATCGTTACGGCTAACAGGAAAGTGTCTCTGGGCCTCTGGGCTGGTTCCGGAGGTAAAATGGGCAGAATCGTTACAATAAACAGGAAGGTGTCTCTGGGCCTCTGGGCTGGTTCCGGAGGTAAAATGGGCAGAATTGTTACGACTAACAGGAAGGTGTCTCTGGGCCTCTGGGCTGGTTCCGGAGGTAAAATGGGCAGAATCGTTACGGCTAGCAGGAAGGTGTCTCTGGGCCTCTGGGCCGGTTCCGGAGGTAAAATGGGCAGAATCGTTACGGCTAACAGGAAAGTGTCTCTGGGCCTCTGGGCCGGTTCCGGAGGTAAAATGGGCAGAATCGTTACAGCTAGCAGGAAGGTGTCTCTGGGCCTCTGGGCTGGTTCCGGAGGTAAAATGGGCAGAATCGTTACAATAAACAGGAAGGTGTCTCTGGGCCTCTGGGCTGGTTCCGGAGGTAAAATGGGCAGAATCGTTACAATAAACAGGAAGGTGTCTCTGGGCCTCTGGGATGGTTCCGGAGGTAAAATTGGCATCAAACGTGGTACAACATATAAAAACTACATAGGAAGAACTAGGCTGTTATGTGGAATGTACACATAAGAAAGAAACACAAAATGACCAGGTTAGGCAAATAAACTGTAAGAAAGATACAATGCTATCAGCCATACCCGCTACAGTGTTAATGCTATCAGCCATACCCGCTACAGTGTTACTGCTATCAGCCATACCCGCTACAGTGTTACTGCTATCAGCCATACCCGCTACAGTGTTACTGCTATCAGCGATACCCGCTACAGTGTTACTGCTATCAGCCATACCCGCTACAGTGTTACTGCTATCAGCCATACCCGCTACAGTGTTACTGCTATCAGCGATACCCGCTACAGTGTTACTGCTATCAGCCATACCCGCTACAGTGTTACTGCTATCAGCCATACCCGCTACAGTGTTACTGCTATCAGCCATACCCGCTACAGTGTTAATGCTATCAGCCATACCCGCTACAGTGTTACTGCTATCAGCCATACCCGCTACAGTGTTACTGCTATCAGCCATACCCGCTACAGTGCTAATGCTATCAGCCATACCCGCTACAGTGTTACTGCTATCAGCCATACCCGCTACAGTGCTAATGCTATCAGCCATACCCACTACAGTGTTACTGCTATCAGCCATACCCGCTACAGTGCTAATGCTATCAGCCATACCCGCTACAGTGTTACTGCTATCAGCCATACCCGCTACAGTGTTAATGCTATCAACCATACCTGCTACAGTGTTAATGCTTTCAATATATGCATGATAATAATGGATTCGATTAGCATTACTCTGCCACATACTCTCCAGTGACTCATTTTACAGTCCAGCTGCAGGGTAATTTTGAACAAAACACCCATTTCAGGCAATAAAATACTCATTTTGACTTTAACATAATGACAGCAGAAAGTTTTTGTGTGATAATAAAATCGTTCATAAAACCATAATATTGCGATACTTGAATATCAATTAAACTTAATTTTGAAGGGGACTCCCAAAAGGAAAAGACCCTATTCAAGCTGCAAATAAGTGGCTTGTTTCTGGGGGATCCTCAGAAAACCACATGAACTGACAAGATAATATTTGTTTATAATGCCCATATGCCTCTCTTGGTTATATGAGGAAATCTTGGTGTCATGTAGTGGGTGGGGCAACACACAGTAATCAGTGCACGCTCCTTATGCACTGTATCTGTGCACGCTCCTTATGCACTGTATCTGTGCACGCTCCTTACGCACTGTATCAGTGCACGCTCCTTACACACTGTATCAGTGCACGCTCCTTACACACTGTATCAGTGCACGCTCCTTACACACTGTATCTGTGCACGCTCCTTACACACTGTATCAGTGCACGCTCCTTACCTCTCCTCTTAATAGGTAGGTAAGGGTCTCAATTTATGCATGTATATAGAATTTCAGTGACTTCCAACTGTATAAATCAGTCAAAATTCTATGCTGTATACTAGATGTTGCTTTGTGTGAATCTGCCAAAAACCAGAATGATGTAATGTAACTCGGCACAAAAATACTTTCCATCAAAGGTCGAGTGCTATAGGAGCAGGTGAGAGAATCCAGGGCTCACTGTCTGAGAAGGACTCTGGGATGCCAGCAGCTCAGGCAGAGGGCAGCAGTATGTATGGGGCTGCACCCAGCCGGTGCTGACCAATGGCGGATCGATGCCAAGTCTGCGGCTTTGTGGGCAGAACTGTGATGGAGGAAGCAGACAGCTGCTGCTTCTTACATCCTGCTTTTTGGTCCTTTATTTAATTCAGCAGTGAAAAGCCATGAATACAGAACAAATAACAGTTGTTACAATTCTCAACCATGACTTCTACATGTCAGAGAATTCATGGTATGGACACAGTACACAGTAATGAAAAGTATCAAAAATTAGTTTACCTAAATGAAATATATATATATATATATATATATATATATATATATATATATATATATATATATATATAAAATCACAAAATACATAAATGGATATTTTTGCTAGAGTTCCAATCAAATGTGTACAAGGGGCTGAAGCTGTCAGCCACAGTTGAATGACAGTAGAATACAATGACTCATTTATTTCCAGACATACTGCATCATAAGATACACATAGAGGTACGAGCAATAGATACACATATTTGTTTAAAGCCCTACAACAGCTACGCAAAGCAGATGCAGAAAAGAACAGGAAGGCTGTCCTCTGCTGGCAGTGACAGAGGAGCAGGGAAAATGTGACTGTAATGCAGAAAAGCTACATCTTCTCATGAAAAGAAGGGCTGGGTCTTTTTATTCTGTGGGGGGGGCTACGGTCCATGGACATTTTATAGGATGCACAAATTATTCAAGTACAGATGGAACATTTTTTAAATAAACCCAGACAAACCAAAATCTTCACAGAAATCCAGATCGCAGTTTAGGAGGTTCTTGTTGTGGTATGTGTGTGTGCAAACAGCTATTTTAAACCATTATCAGTTTTTTGTGCATTTTCTCCAGTAAATCTTTTTTTATTTAAATATAAAATCCATGGAAAACTTAGAGGTTATCGCTATTGTGGCATTTCACCCCCCTGTAAAATAGTCAGCACTAAGGTGTGAGAGTCTAGCCGAGCTTGGCTGCCTTCTGTCCTCTTATTAACCCATTTCATTATTAGACTACCAACATATTTCCAACATGCCAGTGATAGCATGGATCCCCTGCATTATATCTGTGTTTTGATGATTCTCAAATAAGCGGCTGATTGCGCAGGCAGATCTGAAACTGTTTCCGACACCGAGGATGTAATTTTCACACCGGCCCCTGCAGCTCCAGTGTGTCCCATGCCGGTGGATGCAATGATTGTGAATTTTCTGGGCAGAGCCTGGCTGAGGGAGCGCTGGGAAGGCCTTTCTGAGAGAAACCAGGCCCTCGCTTTGGTCCTGCCAGAAGGTTGTGTCTTTCCATCCTACCTGCGGGACTCGAACCCTTAGAATTCATCTGTGAGCCAAGCTTCTTTGAGGCAGGTCCCGGTGCAGGTGCATGTGCTTGTGTGTGTGTGTGTACGTGTGTATGTGTGTGTACGTGTATATGTGTGTGTACGTGCATGCTCTCCTGTAGCAGCGATGCTCAGTCTGAAAATGTCGGCAAATTAATAAACACGATCAGGTTATGAGCTGCCTTGGTTCAGGCGGCAAAGGAAAGCATTTTCATAGACGTAGCACAATAATAGCGGCTATCATATGTACAATTAGTGCTGTCAAATACTACTTACTATTCTTTTTCTTTTGCTTAACAGAAAGTTCATTTTCTTTTCATCTATTAATGATCTTAGCAAAAACACGGGAGTCCAAGTGCCCAAGATATTGGACGGTGTTCAAGTCTTGGTGAGGGGAGGGTATTTTTAGTTTTACAATGCTGCAAGAGAAAAGGCAGAACTTTGTGTAGCTTTGGTTTGACTAAAAACAGAAATGACAATTAAAACAACCACATTCCCTTTTATAGATAACACTGGCAAAACGGAATAAATCCATGCAGAAGTCTGCCTTATTTCCATACATTTTAACTTATTAAAAAATCACAAGATAAAGTTAAGAAGTATTAATCTGTCTGTAGCCATTTTACTAGCTATATCTACACAGCTATGGATGAATACTCACAAAATGAATTACATATTATATAGCAAATGTCACCCATAAAAAAGATAATTTCATCACGAATGTAATGTTCTCAATGGCTGTGAATCTTTTGTCCTCACTTGACAGCCAAGCCAGATAAGTTATTACATATTGATTAATAAATTATTATTATTATTATTGTTCATTTGGCTTTACTAGACCTTTATGTTTGGTTACTGTGTTTTCAGATTCATTCTATGCAGCTGTAAGCAAACCATGTGGAAAAACAAAGATGCAGAGCAGTTATGCTAACGCTAGGGCGAATGTTCACTGGAAAGGGGCATTGTGAGAAATGCAAATTAGACAGCAACCAGAGAGAGGATTATAACAATGATTACTTAAAAAACTGCACTTCCTATGATATACAGAGGTCAAAGGTCATTTTGGTTGGTGCACCTCCTGATCCACAAATGGCTGCTCCCTGCTGATATCCACCCACTCCCTCCCCTGGTGTTAAGATGGAGTCAGAACCCCTTCTAGACTTTTCGTAGGTAGACAACTAGTCATCAAATCAAACATTCGTCTCTGTTGACTTTCCTCAGAACTAAACAAAACGATCCCAGGGGTTTTTAAAACAGTGGATGGAAAGCTTCCTTTGTGCTAATTAAAGCTACAGAAGAGTGTGGCGGCTCCTGACTGAGCGCCTGGACACTGGCGGCGTTTGGTTTCTAGCTGTTGCCTTTGTTTTCAGGTAGACAAAGCTTCAGAGCAAGAAGAGGTAATGAAGACAGCTGCAGAGCATGCAGAACTGCATCTAGCGCTTTCGTTTCAGTTTCATATCAAACACATATCAGCGCTAAAAAAGGAAAGTAAACTTACTCTTCACCATGGTTATGTTTGGGTACCAAATGTCATTTACAGTTTCGCTGTGCCACAATTATAATTCCGTGAAGTTCCTAGTATTAAAAAAAACATCTGGTTTTATAATGTTAACATATAGGCAGTGTCACTAATTTTTGATACTACTCCTGTGCAACTGATAGATTGCCAACAGTTTGCAGTGACTGGTAACTGGATTCCATTAATGTGTGGTAATTTCTGCAGGCTGGAAATTCCCACTGGATTTAACCAGAACTAATTTTTGGCAGTGAGGGAGGCAACTAACATTCTGCAGAACTGGTTTCCATGTTTTCCAAAAACGGACTCTTTTTTTTCCCTTGTGTCCGATGGCCGACTTCACAAGGTGAGTTCATGAAGTATTTGTTGGGTTAAACAAACAAACAAAAGGGACGAGCATTTAATGCCTGCCATTCTCTGCATCCCAAAGAGCACTGATAGTGATTTCTTTAGACTGTATCCGTGCTGCATGCTGAATAAACAATCCACATGAAAATTGGCCGTAAATGATTGTAGTCAGGGGTTGGGGGAGTCGCTGGCCGTAGTCTTGGCCTTAGTCTGGGGGGTCGTTTTTTTATACCAAGTCCTCCGAAAAGTTTCCTTCCTCCAGGTCTCTGTCATCATCCAAATCCGGACTGTGATTGGCGGTTGTTACTAGGGACAACGGACAGTCCTCGTCATCCATGCTTAGCGGCTCTTCCTTGACGTGAATTGCTTGCCTGAAATAAACAACACACGTGTGTCACATTTACGCCCTCTCTGGACACCATGACCCTCCAGCTCATGCGTGTGTCACATTTACGCCCTCTCTGGACACCACGACCCTCCAGCTCACGCGTGTGTCACATTTACGTCTCCGCCGGACACCACGGCCCTCCAGCTCACGCGTGTGTCACATTTACGTCTCCGCCGGACACCACGGCCCTCCAGCTCACGCGTGTGTCACATTTACATCTCCGTCGGACACCACGACCCTCCAGCTCACGCGTGTGTCACATTTACGTCTCCGTCGGACACCACGACCTTCCAGCTCACGCGTGTGTCACATTTACGTCTCCGTCGGACGCCACGACCCTCCAGCTCACGCGTGTGTCACATTTACGTCTCCGCCGGACGCCACGACCCTGCAGCTCACGCGTGTGTCAGATTTACGTCTCTGCCGGACACCACGGCCCTCCAGCTCACGCGTGTGTCAGATTTACGTCTCTGCCGGACACCACAGCCCTCCAGCTCACGCGTGTGTCACATTTACGTCTCCGCCGGACACCACGGCCCTGCAGCTCACGCGTGTGTCACATTTACGTCTCCGCCGGACACCACGGCCCTCCAGCTCACGCGTGTGTCATATTTACGTCTCCGCCGGACACCACGGCCCTCCAGCTCACGCGTGTGTCACATTTACGTCTCCGCCGGACACCACGGCCCTCCAGCTCACGCGTGTGTCACATTTACGTCTCTGCCGGACACCACGGCCCTCCAGCTCACGCGTGTGTCACATTTACGTTTCTGCCGGACACCACGGTCCTCCAGCTCACGCGTGTGTCACATTTACGTCTCCGTCGGACACCACGGCCCTCCAGCTCACGCGTGTGTCACATTTACGTCTCCGTCGGACACCACGGTCCTCCAGCTCACGCGTGTGTCACATTTACGTCTCCGTCGGACACCACGGCCCTCCAGCTCACGCGTGTGTCACATTTACGTCTCCGCCGGACACCACGGCCCTCCAGCTCACGCGTGTGTCACATTTACGTCTCCGCCGGACACTACAGCCCTGCAGCTCACGCGTGTGTCACATTTACGTCTCCGCCGGACACCACGGCCCTCCGGCTCACGCGTGTGTCACATTTACGTCTCTGCCGGACACCACGGCCCTCCGGCTCACGCGTGTGTCACATTTACGTCTCCGTCGGACACCACGGCCCTCCGGCTCAGGCGTGTATCACATTTACGTCTCTGCCGGACACCACGGCCCTCCAGCTCACGCGTGTGTCACATTTACGTCTCCGCCGGACACCACGGCCCTCCAGCTCACGCGTGTGTCACATTTACGTCTCCGCCGGACACCACGGCCCTTCAGCTCACGCGTGTGTCACATTTACGTCTCCGCCGGACACCACGGCCCTGCAGCTCACGCGTGTGTCACATAAACGTCTCCGCCGGACACCACGGCCCTCCAGCTCACGCGTGTGTCACAATTACGTCTCTGCCGGACACCACGGCCCTCCAGCTCACGCATGTGTCACATTTACGTCTCTGCCGGACACCACGGCCCTCCAGCTCACGCGTGTGTCATATTTACGTCTCCGTCGGACACCACTTGGATCCAGAGTAGGTTGTAGCTGAGATCCTGGAGTTAGACAGTCAGTCCTGATACATTCTCAAAATTCAGCTGTATATATTGCTCATGAAGGATAAATGTGTCTCCTAAGGAAAAAAAATAATGGTAAACTACTTATAGTCAGTAAAGTGGCCCCAAAACTCAGGTACTGCTTGATGTCATTAATTCAGCTTAAAGAATAAATCTACACATACGTGTTTGTCCCTGAGAGCAATGCACTAGGAGCATGGCAGCTCGGTCAATGGAGCGCAGCAGCTCAAGAATGCAGCTAATATGCATGCAGTTGACAGAAGCTAATGTTTGTGGAGTGGACTGAGAAACTGTGAAGAACTGTTACCCAGAGAAAAAGACAAAAGAAGGATTTCTTGTCCCCTCACCCCCTGAAGCTTGAAGCCAGAGTCCGCTATTTTTCACCCTTCTCGTTAAGAGCAACCTCAAGCTAGTTATTATTCAGGGCTGCTGAGCTCCTTCTCAGGAGGAATATGAGCAGTGAGCTCGAGCTATTAATCACTGAGCCTGGTGCATCTGGCAGATACTATCACATATGTCGCAACAAATGGATATCAGGCTCGTAATGGCAAGGAACGACGAGCCAGCTGTCAATAAATGCAGGTTACGAGGGTCAGGAGTTACTCCTAAACATGACAATGCAAGACAGGAAGTGGGTGATAAAAGGGAATTATTAATGCCGCTGAACAAACAACACTTAACATGACGGTAATTAAATAGGGCTGTAAGACGATAGTTAAATACAAATACATATTACTGTTGACAAGGCAGGTGCATCAATAAACACCTTCAGTGAAGCCAAGCGATATACACGTATCATTTTCTAGGTAATAATCATTTCATTGAAGTTAATTAATTTCCATTTGGCCTTCTTAACAATATGACCCTAAAATGCAGCTAAAGCCCTTGGTAGGAGTTTCACAGATGGATGGTGGAGAGTATGACATTCCTTTTGGTGGGGCTACATTACCAAGCCAAATGTAAACCCCACAGCCAGACATCTCATTTTCATTTGTGTATGTGTAAACCACAAACTAGAAAAATAGGTATAAATTAGTTCCTACAGTAAATGTAAGACCCTTAAGATAATGTGGTATCTAAGAAGTAAAAGCATTACAAAAATAAATGCTACAAATTTCAAAAAGCCTCTTTAGGAGGGCAGGACAGCTATGAGTGGTGGACATGCTGTGCATATGTGAAGGCAAAGCGGGCTGAGAATTGTGAGTACCTGAACATCTGAGATTAAAGGGGGAACTGGGGCAGCATTCTGTGAAGGTACAGCGGGCTGAACGTTGTGAGTGCCTGAACATCTGTGGCTATAGGGGGAGCTGGGGGGGCATTCTATGAAGGCAAAGCGGGCTGAGCATTGTGAGTGCCTGAACATCTGTTGCTATTGGAGAAACTGTAGGGGGGCATTCTGTGAAGGCGAAGCAGGCTGAGCATTGTGAGTACCTGAACATCTGAGATTATAGGGGGAACTGGGGCAGCATTCTGTGAAGGTACAGCGGGCTGAACGTTGTGAGTGCCTGAACATCTGTGGCTATAGGGGGAGCTGGGGGGACATTCTATGAAGGCGAAGCAGGCTGAGAGTTGTGAGGGCCTGAACATCTGAGCCTGTCGGAAAAACTGTGAGGGGGGAATTCTGTGAAGGCAAAGCGGGCTGAACATTGTGAGTGCCTGAACATCTGAGCCTGTCGGAAAAACTGTGAGGGGGGAATTCTGTGATGGCAAAGCGGGCTGAACATTGTGAGTGCCTGAACATCTGAGCCTGTCGGAAAAACTGTGAGGGGGGAATTCTGTGAAGGCGAAGCAGGCTGAGCATTGTGAGTACCTGAAAATCTGAGATTATAGGGGGAACTGGGGCAGCATTCTGTGAAGGTACAGCGGGCTGAACGTTGTGAGTGCCTGAACATCTGTGGCTATAGGGGGAGCTGGGGGGACATTCTATGAAGGCGAAGCAGGCTGAGAGTTGTGAGGGCCTGAACATCTGAGCCTGTCGGAAAAACTGAGGGGGGAATTCTGTGAAGGCAAAGCGGGCTGAACATTGTGAGTGCCTGAACATCTGAGCCTGTCGGAAAAACTGTGAGGGGGGAATTCTGTGAAGGCAAAGCGGGCTGAACATTGTGAGTGCCTGAACATCTGTGCCTATCGGAAAAACTGTGAGGGGGGAATTCTGTGAAGGTAGGGCGGGCTGAACATTGTGAATGCCTGAACATCTGTGGCTATTGGTGAAACTGTGGGGGGGGCATTCTGTCAAGGCAAAGCGGGCTGAGCGCTGTGAGTGCTTGAACATCTGCAGCTGCAATGATGCCATATCAGTGAAAATGAGAAGAGGAACATGAATGAACAAAAATTACAGACAGAAAACATGACAGAAGTGGTACTTATAGTAACAATCCATCCACCAATCCACCCAATATGGGGCTGCAGATAATTATTTATTATTATTATATCCATCCATTTTCTATACCTGCTTGTCCTGTGCAGGGTTGCGTGGGCACAGAGCCTATCCTGAAAGCTATGGATTCATGACAGGGAATAACCCAAGACAGGGCGCCAACCCATCACAGATAATAATAATAATAATAATAATAATAATAATAATAATAATAATAATAAATAAATAAATAATAATAATATGCCTAGCTGACTGTGACAGTCACAGAATATTATTAGTATGATAAATATTTAGACCCAGTTCACTAGGGCATTGAAATAGGGTCACAGAATATATTCTAAAATAGTTAACATAAATGATTTCCTGCCCATTGTACTAATACTAGACAATAATCAATCTGTAGATGTGTGCGTTGTAATAACCTGGTTATGTGGCTGCAGCCTCTGCTGTGATTCGAAATTTGGTTCATTTATGAGCCTAGTTAAACAACTAGACAGATTTAGATACATCAGGCTTAAGTGTGCGATGCTACCGATGCTGCGCAGAGCCTCAGAATGCTCCTACATTCCAGTGTCTCAGATTAGCATACACGCTAAAGCAGAGTGTGGCTCGGTCACCGTGACCTGCACGTGGTGCAACAGAGTGTCCTACTAAATAAGCGAACTGGAAGCAGCTTTATTTAGTATTTAAAGATATTCAAGCACATGTTCTGTGTGAGACTCCTACATGAGTCATATACATAACTGGGTCACCCAGGTGAGGAATTTCATATGGATGGGTCATCAGCGGGTCATCAAGAGACGTAACTGAAAATCAGTGCATTAGAAGCAAGCAGTACAGGATGTGTAGCCCAGCCAAATACATCTGTTCAGGTCAAGTCTATGTAAATCTCACCACTGGACTATCGCCATCTGGGCCCGGAGAGAAAGGCTGTAATCTACAGAACACCCATGGCTACCCTCTCTTCCTCGGGCTGGTAAACACAGAACACCAGCATGTCTGAATCTGACATTCCCTACAAACACGTCTCTAAAACCCACAAGGCATCAATTTTTAATAGTCTTCCTATCTCCACTCCATTAAAGAAGATGGAACGGCAAAGATTTTAAAAGTAATTAATGACACAGTTGGATGCTAAATATTAATAGGAACAGTCTTACATAAAATATAACATCCAGGCCCCCACAATGCTGACATAAGAGTAATTAAAAGTAAATCTGTAATGACCACTGATTATAGGTTAGTTTGAAACAATAGGTTTCCTTTTAATGGATGTAATTTTAGATCCACATATTCCCCTACAGAACTTAACTGGCCAATTTTCCTACCAGTAAAAGAGAAAATGACATAAGTGTTACAAATGTAATCAACAGACAGGTGCCATGGTCAGCTGATGCATAGAGCCATGGTGAACAAAGTAAACCAAATGAGATGTTATGTGGTGCATTGTGGGAATGGGGAGGCCCAAAGCTTCACTCACATGAGTGCGTGTGGTGAGTAGCAGGGACTGCTGTGCCCGTTGCTGTCCAAGTGATCCAGCGAACCGTTGAGGTCCTCGTGTGCTGCTTGGAGCAGACCGGTGGAGCTGCCACTCATCAAGTTGGCGCTCCCCAAGAGGGGGAGGTTACTTTCAGCTAAGGCGGCCTGTGGGATGGACAGTAGGAACAGTGTGAGGAAAACAGGAAACAGCAATACAAAACCACAGAAAATAGAGACACAAAAGTATATGGGAGGACAAGGAAAAAGGGAGGGACAATGTGAGCCAGACAGAAAATAGAGACACAAAAGCATAGGGGAGGACAGGGAAAGACAGGGAGGGACAATGTGAAAGAGACAGAAAATAGAGACACAAAAGCATAGGGGAGGACAGGGAGGGACAATGTGAAGGAGACAGAAAATAGAGACACAAAAGCATAGAAGAAGACAGGGAAAGACAGGGAGGGACAATGTGAGCCAGACAGAAAATAGAGACACAAAAGCAGAGGGGAAGACAGGGAAAGACAGGGAGGGACAATGTGAAAGAGACAGAAAATAGAGATACAAAAGCATAGGGGAGGACAGGGAAAGACAGGGAGGGAGAATGTGAGCGATTTAGAAAATAGAGACACAAAAGCATATGGGAAGACAGGGAAAGACAGGGAGGGACAATGTGAGCGAGACAGAAAATAGAGACACAAAAGCATAGGGGAGGACAGGGAAAGACAGGGAGGGACAATGTGAAGGAGACAGAAAATAGAGACACAAAAGCATAGGGGAGGACAGGGAAAGACAGGGAGGGACAATGTGAAGGAGACAGAAAATAGAGACACAAAAGCATAGGGGAGGACAGGGAGGGACAATGTGAAGGAGACAGAAAATAGAGACACAAAAGCATATGGGAAGACAGGGAAAGACAGGGAGGGACAATGTGAGCAATTTAGAAAACAGAGACACAAAAGCATAGGGGAGGATAGGGAAAAACAAGGAGGGACAATGTGAGCGATTTAGAAAATAGAGACACAAAAGCATAGGGGAGGACAGGGAAAGACAGGGAGGGACAATGTGAGCGAGACAGAAAATAGAGACACAAAAGCATAGGGGAGGACAGGGAAAGACAGGGAGGGACAATGTGAAAGATACAGAAAATAGAGACACAAAAGCATATGGGAAGACAGGGAAAGACAGGGAGGGACAATGTGAGCGTTTTAGAAAATAGAGACACAAAAGCATAGGGGAGGACAGGGAAAGACAGGGAGGGACAATGTGAGCGAGACAGAAAATAGAGACACAAAAGCATAGGGGAGGACAGGGAAAGACAGGGAGGGACAATGTGAAGGAGACAGAAAATAGAGACACAAAAGCATAGGGGAGGACAGGGAGGGACAATGTGAAGGAGACAGAAAATAGAGACACAAAAGCATATGGGAAGACAGGGAAAGACAGGGAGGGACAATGTGAGCAATTTAGAAAACAGAGACACAAAAGCATAGGGGAGGACAGGGAAAGACAAGGAGGGACAATGTGAGCGATTTAGAAAATAGAGACACAAAAGCATAGGGGAGGACAGGGAAAGACAGGGAGGGACAATGTGAGCGAGACAGAAAATAGAGACACAAAAGCATAGGGGAGGACAGGGAAAGACAGGGAGGGACAATGTGAAAGATACAGAAAATAGAGACACAAAAGCATATGGGAAGACAGGGAAAGACAGGGAGGGACAATGTGAGCGTTTTAGAAAATAGAGACACAAAAGCATAGGGGAGGACAGGGAAAGACAGGGAGGGACAATGTGAGCGAGACAGAAAATAGAGACACAAAAGCATAGGGGAGGACAGGGAAAGACAGGGAGGGACAATGTGAGCCAGAGAGAAAATAGAGACACAAAAGCATAGGGGAGGACAGGGAAAGACAGGGAGGGACAATGTGAGCCAGAGAGAAAATAGAGACACAAAAGCATAGGGGAGGACAGGGAAAGACAGGGAGGGACAATGTGAAAGATACAGAAAATAGAGACACAAAAGCATATGGGAAGACAGGGAAAGACAGGGAGGGACAATGTGAGCGTTTTAGAAAATAGAGACACAAAAGCATAGGGGAGGACAGGGAAAGACAGGGAGGGACAATGTGAGCCAGAGAGAAAATAGAGACACAAAAGCATAGGGGAAGACAGGGAGGGACAATGTGAGCAATTTAGAAAACAGAGACACAAAAGCATAGAGGAAGACAGGGAAAGACAGGGAGGGACAATGTGAGCGATTTAGAAAATAGAGACACAAAAGCATAGGGGAGGACAGGGAAAGACAGGGAGGGACAATGTGAGCCAGAGAGAAAATAGAGACACAAAAGCAGAGGGGAAGACAGGGGAAGACAGGGAGGGACAATGTGAGCAATTTAGAAAACAGAGACACAAAAGCATAGAGGAAGACCGGAAAAGACAGGGAGGGACAATGTGAGCGATTTAGAAAATAGAGACACAATTAGCATAGGGGAGGACAGGGAAAGACAGGGAGGGACAATGTGAGCCAGAGAGAAAATAGAGACACAAAAGCATAGGGGAAGACAGGGAGGGACAATGTGAGCAATTTAGAAAACAGAGACACAAAAGCATAGAGGAAGACAGGGAAAGACAGGGAGGGACAATGTGAGCAATTTAGAAAATAGAGACACAATTAGCATAGGGGAGGACAGGGAAAGACAGGGAGGGACAATGTGAGCCAGAGAGAAAATAGAGACACAAAAGCATAGGGGAAGACAGGGAGGGACAATGTGAGCAATTTAGAAAACAGAGACACAAAAGCATAGAGGAAGACAGGGAAAGACAGGGAGGGACAATGTGAGCGAGACAGAAAATAGAGACACAAAAGCATAGGGGAGGACAGGGAAAGACAGGGAGGGACAATGTGAAGGAGACAGAAAATAGAGACACAAAAGCATAGGGGAGGACAGGGAGGGACAATGTGAAGGAGACAGAAAATAGAGACACAAAAGCATAGGGGAGGACAGGGAAAGACAGGGAGGGAGAATGTGAGCAATTTAGAAAATAGAGACACAAAAGCATAGAGGAAGACAGGGAAAGACAGGGAGGGACAATGTGAGCGAGACAGAAAATAGAGACACAAAAGCATAGGGGAGGACAGGGAAAGACAGGGAGGGACAATGTGAAGGAGACAGAAAATAGAGACACAAAAGCATAGGGGAGGACAGGGAAAGACAGGAAGGGACAATGTGAAACTTCAGCTAAGCAAGGTAACGATACAAAAAAATATGGAGGCAAATACAATTCCCTGCCTTGAAGCTATAATACATGATGAAGGTAATTAAACTAATTATACAGTGCAAAACATGGTCTTTTTTTCTGATACATCAGGATCGCCTATCTCAGTACTTCTTTCAAGTTTTTCAAAGTCTTTTATAATGGGCTTGATATAGATGATATGCTCAGCAGTAGTTATGCATAATGTTCCCCAAGACAAGACAAACGTAAAAAATTCCCATTTACACTCGGAAAAACTAAAACTGATTACAAGCATAAATTTGATAACTGTGAACTGAAGATGCAGTTCCAACGTCTACCACAGGGGGCCCTTATCTCCCTTATGACAGGGAGAACGGTGCTTAGGCTGACTCCTCCCCAGCACCACCCCACCCCAGGTATGGAGATGGGCTGTCCATCCACCCCTACACCACAAGACCTTCAATAGGATAGTATTCTGTCCTGGGGGTCCACAGGAGACCCCATCAGTTACCTGTAAGCTTGCGTTGAGTGCTGCTCCGTAACCAAGACTGGGGGGCAGGGTCTTCACTAACGTGGGGCTCCTGTAAATCCACAACAGACAGACATAGCACCTTATAAATTTGGAAAACATCCATTTGTGATGCATTTACAGTGTAGATGCACTGCTGAGGAAGGCAGCCTAACCCACTAAATCCAGGGATAGTTCACAGTGAGCTCAGAAAGAGCAGAATGAAGTACGATGTGAGCACAAAGGAGATAGCACAACGTGCATAAGGACAGTAGAGGACAAAAGGGAACCATTCTTAATCATAAACTGGAAGGTTATACTTTTTGATTGAAGAACATGTTGGTGAGAATACAGATATCTTCCTCTGACAGTGTGTGCCCCCCCCCCCCCATCCCATCCCACCCCCAAACCCTTGTTAGAGTGTCACGGGCAGCACCCACCCCGTTATCTTCTGTGACCTCCGTTTCTGGTACTCCATCTCGTCCACGGTCCACACAGCACCCTTCACATTCTCCACACGCACAAAACATTTGTGCAGGCTGAGGTTGTGCCGCACGGCATTCTGGGTATGTGGAAATTCATCTTAGCTAGCACACCTTCATTTTTCACGAAATGCTTGAATGTGAACATGTATTATTTTGGGAAAGCAGTTTTATTTGTAACAAAAATTTAGGCAAGAATTAAGCCAGAGACACACTATTCATAAAAAATACATTAAAATTAAAATGTAAAAAATTAAAATAAAAAGTACAAAAACCTGTAAGTCTAAGCAAAGAAATGACTTCTCAATGATCTTGTAAAAAACACAGACCGTCATTATGTCTTACAAAATTACAGTTTGTATAAATTTGCTATTTGCAATACACTTTCCATATATATGCAAATGATCCTAATTAAAATATCAAAGACATTTCATAAAATATCAACCTATTGTTTCATTTCAGGGACATTTCAGTCATAATTCCATGTCTGGGAAGAGCTTTTGCTCATAGGGAGGAAATCCATAAAAACTCATAAGCACATCTCACATCTGACCTGAAAACCAAGGATTTGATTGATCTTAATGCCCATGGCTCTGAATATGATCATTTTAATATTAATGAGCAAATGAGCAGTTTTATTATGCATGCTATATAGTTAGAACTAATAAGCTTTTCAGAATGAGGGCTGGGTCCCAGCTGGACTGATGAGTCCAGGCTCACATATTAAATCACCTTTCATATCTTTGTAAAATCTCTCCCACTTAATCACATGACTGGTCCACATCACATCCCTCTTTTAATACTCTATAAAACAAATGTGACACCCACATGTAAATATAACTAATTACATTTTATTGTGCATGTGAACTGTATATTCCTTGATCTTTGCAATTCACGTAAAATGCTATGTTATTTTTTAACGCTACTGTATATGCATATACTTTGATGCTTGAGCTTAGCTGAACAAATAAACACACCTGATGACTCTGCATTATTTAAGGAAGCAAGCAAACATCTCGTAAACAAAGGCAGTTTTGTTTTTTCTGGTGTCCTAATCAAAAAATCACTTTGCCCCCCGAATGTTTCAAAAACTAAATAAATAGTTAGTGTGTAAAGTCAGAAGACGGTAGCTAGCTGGTAAATAAATGCATTCATTTAATATTTACATTAATGACTATTTGTAGCTAACGGGGGGCTTTTGGGGGCCCCATGTGAATGCGTGGTTTGAGATACACCCAAACACTACCTCTGCTCCTAAGGTAGACAAATCCCCCTGCTCACTAGCATCTCTTGCCTTCAGACCCAGATTCATTCACAATAGCTAATCTGGCACCAAGAAACCCCTCAAATTCAGATTTGTACCCCTCCTCCCGCCATGTCTTAAATAGCTACTGGCTATGTGACATGTCAGTGCTTCACTCTAGGTCATTTCTTCCTCAGAGTTCTCTTATCTAGTTACCCTTCCACAAAGAGAAAGATGAAGGAAACATCTCTTTAGGCACAGTTGGAGTCTGATATTTGCACATTTGGGGAACAAGAACAAACCCCCACGTCCTGCGTACCTTATGTGCTAACGCAGGTATCTGATGCACACATGACCTATCATTCTGTCTACCTATAGGCAGTGCTTAATTAGTGCCAGAGTTCAGCCCCGGGACCCCTGCCTCCAAGCAGCCTGTGCTCCGCCACCTCAAACGCTGTACCCAATGTAGCGTTAAACTGAAAATTAACCATTAGAATAAATGCAAAATGAACTAAATAAATGTATATTTCTAAAATTGTTTGTGTTGTATAATTTTTTTAAATACATCTACACCTAAATTGGTATGTTTCACTTATCTGACTCGAACTCAAAGGGACAAACTGCACATGCATGTACAGAAAAATCTACTTTTTTGGCCACTAAAATAAACGAGGTTACATGTCACAGCAGAATAATTAAAATAAAATGCCGAAAACACAGTAATGTGTACAATTTCACTGGAAAAGCAGAGACAGCGTGGAGAGGAGCAGTGTTTGTGGAAGCTAATGCTAATGAGAACAAGCAGGGACAATGAGAAGAGGAGCATCATTTGTGGATGCTAATGAGAACAAGCAGAGACAGTGAGAAGAGGAGCAGCATTTATGGATGCTAATGCTAATGAGAATAAGCAGAGACAGTGAGAAGAGGAGCAGCATTTGTGGATGCTAAAGCTAATGAGAATAAGCAGAGACAGTGACAAGAGGAGCAGCATTTGTGGAAGCTAATGCTAATGAGAATAAGCAGAGACAGTGAGAAGAGGAGCAGCATTTGTGGAAGTTAATGCTAATGAGAATAAGCAGAGACAGTGAGAAGAGGAGCAGCATTTGTGGAAGCTAATGCTAATGAGAATAAGCAGAGACAGTGAGAAGAGGAGCAGCATTTGTGGAAGCTAATGCTAATGAGAATAAGCAGAGACAGTGAGAAGAGGAGCAGCATTTGTGGAAGCTAATGCTAATGAGAATAAGCAGAGACAGTGAGAAGAGGAGCAGCATTTGTGGATGCTAATGCTAATGAGAATAAGCAGACACAGTAAGAAGAGGAGCAGCATTTGTGGATGCTAATGGTAATGAGAACAAGCAGAGACAGTGAGAAGAGGAGCAGCAATTGTGGAAGCTAATGCTAATGAGAATAAGGAGCGAGGAGAGGAGCAGCATTTGTGGATGCTGAAAAGTTTGATGTAACAAATGTGGCATTGTTATGTATTTAAGGAACTAATAGCACACTATTGTTGTTAAATACTGATTTGTATGTATGATATCCGGGTGGTCTTTATGAGCTCTGGCACCTCACAAGTTCACAAATTAAGCATTGCCTATAGGGTATCAACGAACTGCTTATGCAAAGGTACAAAGTGCTAGCATAGAAGATGCTGGTCTTGCCAATTAATTACAACTTCAGCTCAGGCAACTGGACTGAAAAGGAGGCAACAGAGGTATATTTAGGAGCTGACAGAGGACCACCCACCTTCCATGTTGCAGCGTTGCGTCTGAAGTAGGCAAAGGTGCGCGTGAACCAGCTATATATCTCATTTAGTGTTAGCTGCCTATCAGATGATTCCATGATGGCCTGAAGAGAGACAGCGACAAAATGACAGGCGAGGGCCACACCATCTCCAAACCGCCACTGTTTAGTTAGCAATTCATTTTTAATCCCATCAGAGAGATGATTTGTTTCCCACTTACCTGCCTTATGAGCGTTGCATATGTAAATGGAGGCCTAACATCTGCATTCTTGTAGAATTCATAGTTTGGGGCGATCTCTGGAGGAAGAGAAACATTGGGTCATCTTCTTAACTTATTTTATCCCTTTAGATACAAAAATCATTTTGGATTTATTATAAAAAAAAAAAAAGAAAAAACGACGACACATAAGCCTACGTCTACATAAGTATATTATGTTCTAATTAATCCACGTCATTAGAAATCTCCAGCATTTATGCAGGAACAGGAATTAAATTAGACCCATGTAGATACTGTGTATGACTTTGAATAATCTACGCCCTACAAAGTGATGAGCAATCCTAAGTAAACATAAATATCAAAGAGGACATATTTAAATTCATGAGCTCATGCAAACATTCACTGCATATATTAATGTCTCCATAGGTAAAATAAGAATAACAATATGGTATGCATAGTATATGTATGTGCGTAGTACAGCGAGTCCCTGGGCTAGGAATGTCCGGCTTATGGACAACTTACACACAACTTGCGGACAGACTGCCGTAAAGTTTGTTACATTAAAAATTCTGGTTATTAATGGTTTATAATAATGAACGCATACAGCAGTTTGTGACGTTCATGAAAAGATTGCATGGCTATCCCGGATCGAGGTACAGCACAGTATTTGTATTTACTTTCATTGTTATTATTATTATTATTATTATTATTATTATTATTATTATTATTATTATCCATCCATCCATTTTCCAAACCGCTTATCCTACTGGATTGCGGGGGTCCGGAGCCCATCCCGGAAGCAATGGGCACGAGGCAGGGAACAACCCAGGATGGGTAATATTAATATTATTATTATTATGTGCTGTAGCATTATTGATCCTATCTACAGACATCGGATCTGACTGGTGACCTGGGAACTGCCTGTATACACATGTAACATATGTGCCTAGCATTTACTAAATTGGGTCACCCTCAACTTAAACTGCGTTTATGTTTACTGATATACTGTATGTGCATAGCATACAGATGCACATTTGCATATATGTACACAAACACACCCATGTATGTACGAATGCACATACGTGCATACACACACACAATCACACACCCACACTCATATATAAGGTATTCATATCTTTGACCATGTACCTGACTTGCTGCCTACTTTCTTAGGTTTTCTTATGTAGTACCAAGTTGAACTCCCTTTGTCTCCAGAGCCACTTGAAGGCTGGACTAGTTACGCATTCAGAGAGGCCTTTCTGCACATCTCTGCAGCACTGCACTGTTATTTTTGAACTTGTGACCTTCCTGTTAGCTTTAATGAGTCTGCCTGGATGTTTCTCTTTCACAGCAGTCTCTGACATTGTAGTACCTGAAACTGCCAGGCAGTGTCTGACAAGCTGGGAGCACCGTGGCAGTCACCAACAATCACAGCACGTTTAAAATCCATAGATGTTAGACTTCTAATGCTTAGCCATACAGTAGCCCTGCCTACATGATGTATATATTCAGTTTCAGGCACATGCTTTGTTGCTTGTAGGAGCAGGACGTTCGCCTTCATGAGCAGCTGCACTAATTATATATACATGGCAGAAACTCATTCTACAATGAATGAATGATAACAGAGAAGTTGCCTTAAAATTCATGGTATTAGGGATACGCCAGACTCCCCTATGGTTTGCTCCTGGTTTGCGGAACACGCTACCTGAGGACATGGAGATGGAGAACTTTTCTGAGTGCCGCCTGCGCATGGCCCCCATGCTGGGCAGGCTGGCAGGACTGAGAACTGGGGGCACCTGGGTCATCGGTGTGACTGGGGCGGTCGGGGTGGTGGGTGCTGGGGGTGCATTCAGGGGGGAAGCCGACGGCAGGTTCTTAGTCATGCTGACGTTAGACACCAAATTCAGCTGTAGTGGTCCATGAGAGAAAAGGGATAGAAAACAAAGTGAGCTCTGCTACTTAAACACAGGTTCGAAAACCATAAATCCATATTCCCATCAGCAAGCGATTATCCAATTACATTAACCGAAAATTATCGTGATATTCTGCAGCTTTATCTAATCCTGTCTTCATCCAGCTTTGTTCTGCACTACCATATGAGTTCACCTCCTAATGGACTCTCTGCTCTGGCTGAAGAGATCTTTCCGAAATTTTTATCTGTTGGTAAAAACAGCATCGTTTCCCCGCCATTTTTAGAGGTAAGTAAAGCATGTGAATTTTATAGTCTTGACTGAACTTCCACACATGTGTATTGAAGATAATGTTAAGATTCAATGTTTATTTGGGGGGAGGGGGGCATAGATATCCATCCCACACCAACATTCCGAGGAATGAGATGGAGTGATTCCTGGAGTGCTGTGAGGCTGAAGTACCGTAAAGGAGGGAAAATTTGGGATGATTCCAAGGGCCCTCAAGTGACTGGGGCCCTAAAAGTTTGGTCTGGGTTGGGGACCCAATATGATAAGCTTTCATGGGGCCGAAAATCTGTAGTGGCATCAATGCTGTGGGACAACGTGCCCATATCTCATGAAAGGTAACCGAAGCCTCGCCAAGTAACACCAATTCTCTCTCTCTCTCTCTCTCTCTCTCTCTCATACACACAAAGACATAAACACAGACATACACACAATGACTGAGCAAACTGCCAGCTACTTTTCAGCACAGCTCATAGTACATTATTCACAGTTTATACATTAGTATTTGAAGAATGGCACAGCTGTATTTACAAATTGTTACCCTTAGGGGAGCTTTGCACTCTGGGTAAGATCAAGCACTGTAATGAGAATAGCAGTTGAAGATGTATACAAAAAAAAGAAAGTGAAATCTGGTTGCTGTCTGAGAAAAGCCCTCCCCAGCCCCCAGCTCATTTGTCAGCACAAGCAGGGGCTGCTGTAACAGGATGAAAATAAACTCAGAGCTGATTGATCATGTTTTGTGGGAGTGCCTCACATGCACACACATCCACCATGAATGGACCGACCTCTTCGTAAGTTCAGGGAATTAACATATGAAAACAGATTATTAATTTCTCGGTTTGTTCATTTTGGGAATTGCGCCAGCGCTGCTGTAATGAGCATTCCCTTTCCTTTCCTGGCATTCCATGCCACCCACCGCCCCGCACCATGGGTACCCTGCTGGATCACACAGAAAATTCTCCAGCTGGA
Organism: Brienomyrus brachyistius; assembly: GCF_023856365.1. Taxonomy (NCBI): domain Eukaryota; kingdom Metazoa; phylum Chordata; class Actinopteri; order Osteoglossiformes; family Mormyridae; genus Brienomyrus; species Brienomyrus brachyistius. The sequence continues at coordinate 865,196 of NC_064533.1, forward strand.
AGCCTTTGCGACCCTGCTGGATCACCCAGTGGATCCTCTGGCCAGTATACCTTTGTTACCCTGCTAGAGCACAGAATGGATCCTCCAGTTTGGACACATTCATTACCCTGCAAGAAATCACAGTGGATCTTCTAGTAGGGACACCTTTGTTACCCTGCTGGATCACATAGTAGATCCTCCAGTTGGAACAACTTTGTTATCCTGCAAGATCACACAATGGATCCTCCAGTTGGGACACCTTTGTTAGCTTGCTGGATCACACAGTGGATCCTCCAGCCAGGACACCTTTGTTACCCTGCTAGATTACACAGTGGATCCACCAGCCAGGAAACCACTGTAAACCTGCTATTTGCATAACCAGTTGACAAAGAAAGTGTACTGCACATGCATTGCCAAAGCATCTCGCAGGTAGGGATCCGCTAGTGAAATGTCCCACATAGCTTTATGTCACATGTGCTACATGGCACACGCCTTGCTGGCTGCTTACATCACTTGTCTTTGACTTTGTTTTCTATGTTTTGGGCAAATGGCCGATAAGCCCTCTGCCATCACTCTTTAATGAGGAATAATAACAACAGATGCCAAAAGTTTTTCTCAAAGGATAGCTGGCCTTATACTCCACATGACACTAACTCGGCTCAGCCCTCCTTGATTTCACGTGACTGTGGGATGAACATGGCAGGGGGCTGACAGCACCGGTAAGCACCGCTTATCAGCCTATTGATAGCACCACTGAGAGCTAACAGCCGATGGATCACACTGTCAGTGAGGAATCGTTTCTGCATCGGATATTTTTAGCACATGTTAAACGGGTATTTTACACCACTACGTACAACATAACAACTCAATTCTGAAACTGTTCGTTACCATTCTGTTTTAATTGCCTGCCATCAAATGCAATTAGCAATTCTTTCAGGTGTGCCTTATTTAAAGAGAAGCCTCGTGTATATTGCTCATTCATATGCAGTTGCCGATCAGGGGCTGAAAACTCTTCATTAGTGGGGATGTAACCACACTGTTGGAAATCTGAGGGAAAATGCTGATTGTGTAATTAATTGGGAGTGAGAGGAATGAAGCTGTAGATTCCTGATGGAATTATAGGGTAATTATCTATCATATGATTATCTACTTTATGCAATGGGAAGCGATGAGGAAAATGATCCTATTAAAATAAGAATCATATTTCCACCGCCACTATACAACAGTCTTCTTGTCCAGATAATATTTACATAGTATAGTCAAATAAATACTTAAAGATATCAGTCAGACAAATATAGCTGAAGCCTTGTGCATCGCGCTCTGCGCATGCATCATGTTTGAAGTCCATGTCATGTCAGCAAGGTCTGGCTGGCTGTTAGACTTCTCACCAGTGACAGCTGGAGCCTTAGTTGTTAATAATCTACAATGTTATCTGATGTCTCTCTTTAAACTCCACAGAGCTGCAAATACTGCTATGGTAACAGCCAAAAACAGCCCCTGCTGGCCAGAGAGTTGTTTTCCACATTCTAGGTCAGCGAGTTGGGCCAAAATATGTAGAGAAGTCTAACAGCTATGATAAGTGACCACTGCCATGGATATACCACACTATTACAGCTGAACTCTGATGGGTACGTACATCCATCCATCCATCCATCCATCCATCCATCCCAGGCCTGGCTCTACATTTTGCTGTTTTGTACATTTACTCTACTTCTGCCTATAGATAGAGCCGGCCCCGTTTCTGCCTATGGCTACAGTCCACCATGTTTCCACCTATTGGTAGAGCCAGCCCCGTTTCTGCCTATGGCTACAGTCGGCCGTGTTTCCGCCTATGGGTAGAGCCAGCCGTGTTTATGCCCATACCTAGAGTCCGCCATGTTTCTGCATATAGCTAGAGCCGGCCCCGTTTCTGTCTATGGCTGCAGTCGGCCATGTTTCTGCCTATAGCTAGAGCCTGCCCCGTTTCTGCCTATGGCTACAGTCGGCCATGTGTCCACCTATGGGTAGAGCCGGCCATGTTTATGCCCATACCTAGAGTCCGCATTGTTTGTGTCTATGGCTACAGTCGGCCATGTTTCCACCTATGGGTAGAGCCGGCCCCGTTTCTGCCTATGGCTACAGTCGGCCATGTTTCCGTCTATAGCTAGAGCCTGCCCCGTTTCTGTCTATGGCTACAGTCGGCCATGTTTCTGCCTATAGCTAGAGCCTGCCCCGTTTCTGCCTATGGCTACAGTCGGCCATGTTTCCACCTATGGGTAGAGCCGGCCATGTTTATGCCCATACCTAGAGTCCGCATTGTTTGTGTCTATGGCTACAGTCGGCCATGTTTCCACCTATGGGTAGAGCCAGCCCCGTTTCTGCCTATGGCTACAGTCGGCCATGTTTCCACCTATGGGTAGAGCCGGCCCCGTTTCTGCCTATGGCTACAGTCGGCCATGTTTCCGTCTATAGCTAGAGCCTGCCCCGTTTCTGTCTATGGCTACAGTTGGCCATGTTTCCACCTATGGGTAGAGCCGGCCCCGTTCCTGCCTATGGCTACAGTCGGCTATGTTTCCACCTATGGGTAGAGCCGGCCCCGTTTCTGCCTATGGCTACAGTCGGCCATGTTTCCACCTATGGGTAGAGCCGGCCCCGTTTCTGTCTATGGTTACAGTCGGCCATGTTTCTGCCTATAGCTAGAGCCTGCCCCGTTTCTGCCTATGGATACAGTCGGCCATGTTTCCACCTATGGGTAGAGCCGGCCATGTTTATGCCCATACCTAGAGTCCGTATTGTTTGTGTCTATGGCTACAGTCGGCCATGTTTCCACCTATGGGTAGAGCCAGCCCCGTTTCTGCCTATGGCTACAGTCGGCCATGTTTCCACCTATGGGTAGAGCCGGCCCCGTTTCTGCCTATGGCTACAGTCGGCCATGTTTCCGTCTATAGCTAGAGCTGGCCCTGTTTCTGCCTATGGCTACAGTTGGCCATGTTTCCACCTATGGGTAGGGCCAGCCCCGTTCCTGCCTATGGCTACAGTCGGCTATGTTTCCACCTATGGGTAGAGCCGGCCCCGTTTCTGCCTATGGCTACAGTCGGCCATGTTTCCGTCTATAGCTAGAGCTGGCCCCGTTTCTGCCTATGGCTACAGTTGGCCATGTTTCCGTCTATAGCTAGAGCTGGCCCCGTTTCTGCCTATGGCTACAGTTGGCCATGTTTCCACCTATGGGTAGGGCCAGCCCCGTTTCTGTCTATGGCTACAGTCGGCCATGTTTCCGTCTATAGCTTGAGCTGGCCCCGTTTCTGCCTATGGCTACAGTTGGCCATGTTTCCACCTATGGGTAGGGCCAGCCCCGTTTCTGTCTATGGCTACAGTCGGCCATGTTTCCACCTATGGGTAGAGCCGGCCCCGTTTCTGCCTATGGCTACAGTCGGCCATGTTTCCGTCTATAGCTTGAGCTGGCCCCGTTTCTGCCTATGGCTACAGTTGGCCATGTTTCCACCTATGGGTAGGGCCAGCCCCGTTCCTGCCTATGGCTACAGTCGGCCATGTTTCTGCCTATGGGTAGAGCCGGCTCTATTTCTGCCTATGGTTACAGTCGGCCATGTTTCTGCCTATGGGTAGAGCCGGCCATGTTGATGCCCATAGCTAGAGTCCGCCATATTTCTGCCTATAGCTAGAGCCGGCTCCGTTTCTGCCTATGGTTACGGTCAGCTATGTTTCCGCCTATGAGTAGAGCCCGCCATGTTGATGCCCATAGCTAGAGCCAGCCCCGTTTCTGCCTATGGCTACAGTCGACCATGTTTCCACCTATGGGTAGAGCCGGCCCCGTTTCTGCCTATGGCTACAGTCGGCCATGTTTCCACCTATGGGTAGGGCCGGCCCCGTTTCTGCCTATGGCTACAGTCGGCCATATTTCCGTCTATGGGTAGAGCCGGCCCCGTTTCTGCCTATGGCTACAGTCGGCCATGTTTCCGTCTATAGCTAGAGCTGGCCCTGTTTCTGCCTATGGCTACAGTTGGCCATGTTTCCACCTATGGGTAGGGCCAGCCCCGTTCCTGCCTATGGCTACAGTCGGCTATGTTTCCACCTATGGGTAGAGCCGGCCCCGTTTCTGCCTATGGCTACAGTCGGCCATGTTTCCGTCTATAGCTAGAGCTGGCCCCGTTTCTGCCTATGGCTACAGTTGGCCATGTTTCCGTCTATAGCTAGAGCTGGCCCCGTTTCTGCCTATGGCTACAGTTGGCCATGTTTCCACCTATGGGTAGGGCCAGCCCCGTTTCTGTCTATGGCTACAGTCAGCCATGTTTCCGTCTATAGCTTGAGCTGGCCCCGTTTCTGCCTATGGCTACAGTTGGCCATGTTTCCACCTATGGGTAGGGCCAGCCCCGTTTCTGTCTATGGCTACAGTCGGCCATGTTTCCACCTATGGGTAGAGCCGGCCCCGTTTCTGCCTATGGCTACAGTCGGCCATGTTTCCGTCTATAGCTTGAGCTGGCCCCGTTTCTGCCTATGGCTACAGTTGGCCATGTTTCCACCTATGGGTAGGGCCAGCCCCGTTCCTGCCTATGGCTACAGTCGGCCATGTTTCTGCCTATGGGTAGAGCCGGCTCTATTTCTGCCTATGGTTACAGTCGGCCATGTTTCTGCCTATGGGTAGAGCCGGCCATGTTGATGCCCATAGCTAGAGTCCGCCATATTTCTACCTATAGCTAGAGCCGGCTCCGTTTCTGCCTATGGTTACGGTCAGCTATGTTTCCGCCTATGAGTAGAGCCCGCCATGTTGATGCCCATAGCTAGAGCCAGCCCCGTTTCTGCCTATGGCTACAGTCGACCATGTTTCCACCTATGGGTAGAGCCGGCCCCGTTTCTGCCTATGGCTACAGTCGGCCATGTTTCCACCTATGGGTAGGGCCGGCCCCGTTTCTGCCTATGGCTACAGTCGGCCATATTTCCGTCTATGGGTAGAGCCGGCCATGTTTATGCCCATACCTAGAGTCCGCCATGTTTCTGCGTATAACTAGAGCCGGCCCCGTTTCTGTCTATAGCTACATTCGGCCATGTTTCCGTCTATGGGTAGAGCCGGCCCCGTTTCTGCCTATGGGTAGAGCTGGCCCTGTTTCTGCCTGTGGCTACAGTCGGCCATGAATCTGCCTATAGCTAGAGCCGCTGTGTTTCTGCCTATAGCTAGAGCTGGCCGTGTTTCTGCCTGTAGCTAGAGCTGGCCATGTTTCTGCCTGTGGTTATGGTTGGCCATGTTTCGGTCTATAGCTAGATGTTTCTGCCGGCCCTGTTTCTGCTTCATCCCCAAACAGGTGTCAACACCACGGTGAATTCTGAGGGATATTTTGATCAAAATGCAAATTTTACCCCAGACATGGCATTTAACATTTATATAGTAACATAGTTACATAGATTTTTTATCAATCAAAACATTTTGCTACGGAGACTTTTTTCCATATACAAACAGGGTGACTATCACTGTCTCTGAACACCTGTCCCAGTGAGAGTTATGAGGAAGTTAAAGCCTCTCACAGGCTGTGGTAGGGCACAGAACCGGGGACAGGACAGGACCCCTGTTCACAAGGGCAACACACACAATCATACACTCGAGACCATTCAGGCCACTTTTCCACCATATTTTTGGTACGGTACTCTCGATACTTTTGCTTTTACATTGACTCCTGTCGAATGCCCTAATTAAAAGTTTCAGTACCAAAAGTGCCAAACCAGCTGGGGTACTACGTCTGTACTTTTGGGGTGGGACTTGAAACACATTCGTTGTCGACTGGTTATGCAAATAGCCTGTCTCTGAAACACAATACAAAGGACACATTGAAAACATATCAGAAAACAACGATAAACAAAGTTAAAAAAAATTATGATTATTGCAATCTGGAACAGGAAGGCATGACAAACTATTTAAAAAGTATTTTGTTTAATACACTACAGCAGGCAGGCATACAGAGTGCTGTCCTAGTGATTTTTATTGTAATTAATATTGGGTAATAATTTAGTATTTATAAAACAAAAAAGGTTCTTAAATTTCTCACAAACCAGTCTTCAAGTGATTTAATTCTCTGGGGTCTAAAGGTAGGGAACACACTTTCACTGACTGGGGCATGGTCACACATTTCATTCAATGTCATAAGCTTAATTCAGGGCAAATAAATTATTTCTTATATATTTGTTTTAGCATTAAACTTATCTTAATCTTAGTGTACTTTGTAAATATGTCAGTCAGTTTGTAATTTGAGAGCGAGATGGCATAATTGAAGAAGCATTCCAATGTACTAGTGCAGGAGGTAAACAGAGCTGCATTTCCCACGTACAGAGGATGTGCATAAGCCTGCTGTGTAAAACCTTTTGACTGATACACTGACATAAGCTGCATGTTTACACAGACACCCTGGAATTTTTCGCTTGCTGCTGGTCGGTCTCACTCAGTCCCAGTCCATTAGCCTCGGACACTCACCGGCTTGGGCAGTGGCTTGGGCTCCGAAGGCCGCATGTGCAGGTGAGCCATCATGGCCTGAAGTCTTTCTCGTTCTTTAGAAAGCTGTGACAAGGGGGAGATGGAAACAGAAAGTGGGGGGCATTTTTAGCAACATGCAATGCTGCCATTGTGCCACGGCGATCTGTGCTCTTCTGTGGTATGTACCTCTGGGACCAGTCCTGAATATGCCCAGACTGAGTCCCTGATACTAGCTTTATTCAGAATGGGGGGGGGTCGTTTGTACAGGATAACAAATCACACTTCATATTTTTGTCAATAACGGGATCCAGGTCATGGTCTGTGCTGACGGTAACGGGCCTCCAGGCCGTAAATTAGGCGCCGTGGAGTGGCCTGGGGCTGCTAGCTGCAGTGGGGGTGAGGGTTCCTCCAATCTGTCTCTCCCCCGGAGGTCCGATTAGCGCCCCCCTGCAGCCCACCATCATCAATATTACTGAGTGACAAGGACTGGGCTTGGGGGCGGAGCAGAGCACGGAGACGACACCGAAGGCTGCGCTGGGTTTCATTAGCCCCCCCCCCCCAGGCGAGGGAAGGGGTGGCCAGAAGTGGTCATGGGTGAATAAACGAATTCATCAAGGAAAGGAGGATGGAACTTCAACCCTGGGCAGCCATTAGCAATACTGCGACTATCAAATAAAGACGGTCAGATGACAGGAGCTGGCACCCAAATACACGGCCATCCCATCCTGTCCCAGCCCGGGTCCCTGGCCTCCACTCACTGTCTAGCTTTCTGCAGGATCCATTCTTTCTGCAGCTGAGAAATGATGACTAAATACTGGTCAGCATCACACCATGCTCTTCCCGAAAGACTTGATTTGCTCCTCTGGGGCAAAGTTAGCCATTATAATCCAACAGGTAAGAAGGTGTCATGGTTTCACAGTTGATCCCAGGGGAAAATCATTAACCCAGCGAGTAGCAATGGCACTAATATCAATAAGCAAACACACCACTATAGATGAGCACTTTGCATAAAAACATAACAAAGATGGAAAATCACTAAAAAAGAGGTGTATCTCTTAAAATGGAGATTTGTGTCGCCCTGAGTCATAGGAATGGGTTTGGTCCTGCAGTGTGAACTGCGGAGGGTGACGGAGACACACCTGTATCTCCAGCTGCTGCACGACCTGCATCTGGACGCGGCACTGCGCTGTGCTGCGGTCGTCCAGCGCATGTTCGTTGTTGAGATGCCTGTAGAGGAGGAAGCGCTGTCGTTAAGGCAGGACCTGCTGAAACCCTCAGAGGCTGACCTCCAAGCAGAGATAGGCTGGTATTAAGGACATAAGACCACTTCAGAAATAGAAGCAGCTCACTGTGTGTGTGTGTGTGTGTGTGTGTCTTGGTGTGTGAAACTCATCTGTCTGTCACACGGCAGACTACAGAGACTGGCTGCAACTGGCATAGACGAGAACCTCAGGTCATGGCAAACATGTCACCACGTTCCCTGGGATCAGTAGATACACAAACTATTTCTGTGTTTTTTTAAATAGCAAATGCCAGGCGACTCAGCATGCTGAGCTACAAACAGCCGGCGAAAGGACAGCGCTTGCCTGTTCTCGTCCCAGTTACTTTCTCTCCATCAGAGACCCCCGTGCCGTTTCTGAGGCTTCTCAGAGCATGCACGGTCTCAGAATTCCCTCTATTATTTCAGGATAGCCAGCAGTCCTAACAAGAACTGTGACATCTGATGGCACAAACCATGTGACATGGTCCAGCCTATCACCCGCCCTCCCTTTTCCCACTGTCGTTTCACTGGCCAACTATCAGCCAGCCTAATTACACCGATGAATGCGAGAAGGTCCAGGATGCGTGTCACTAAAGATAGGACCCTCCCAGCATGGCAGTATCCTGCTCCCACTGACATTTCATTTCTTTAGCAGATGCTTTTATTCAAAGTGACATACAACCAAAGCTGGGGGTAATTAAGGGCCTTTGCTTAACATCACCCAGCCAGCCCTGAGATTTAAAGTGCGGTCTTCCAATAACAGAGGAAGCCTCCAAACCAGCTGAGCTGCACACTGCTCGCTTATTTCATCTGGCCTGGGTCCAGCCCGACATCTCAGGATGCTCCACTTTAAAACTGGAAACGGCGCATGGAGGAAGCAGAGTGGTGAGATCCTGCTAACTGCGGCTCTGGCCCACGTGCCTGGGCAGAGGCGCCCTTAATGAAAGTCCTTACATGACAATCTTCACATGACAGCCCTCACATGACAGTCCTCACATGACAGCCCTCAGCATGGAGGAAGCAGAGTGGTGAGATCCTGCTAACTGCGGCTCTGGCCCACGTGCCTGGGTGGAGGCACCATTAATGACAGTCCTCACATGACAATCCTCACATGACAGCCCTTACATGACAGTCCTCACATGACAGCCCTCAGCATGGAGGAAGCAGAGTGGTGAGATCCTGCTAACTGCGGCCCTGGTCCACGTTCGTGGGCGGAGGCGCCATTAATGACAGCCCTCACATGACAGTCCTCACATGACAGTCCTCACATGACAATCCTCACATGACAGCCCTCACATGACAGACCTCAGCATGGAGGAAGCAGAGTGGTGAGATCCTGCTAACTGCGGCCCAGGTCCACGTTCGTGGGCGGAGGTGCCATTAATGACAGTCCTCACATGACAATCCTCACATGATAGCCCTTACATGACAGTCCTCACATGACAGCCCTCAGCATGGAGGAAGCAGGGTGGTGAGATCCTGCTAACTGCGGCCCTGGTCCACGTTCGTGGGCGGAGGCGCCATTAATGACAGTCCTCACATGACAGTCCTCACATGACAGCCCTTACATGACAGTCCTCACATGACAGCCCTCAGCATGGAGGAAGCAGAGTGGTGAGATCCTGCTAACTGCGGCCCTGGTCCACGTTCGTGGGCGGAGGCGCCATTAATGACAGTCCTCACATGACAGTCCTCACATGACAGCCCTCAGCATGGAGGAAGCAGAGTGGTGAGATCCTGCTAACTGCAGCCCAGGTCCACGTTCGTGGGCGGAGGCGCCATTAATGACAGTCCTCACATGACAGTCCTCACATGACAGCCCTCAGCATGGAGGAAGCAGAGTGGTGAGATCCTGCTAACTGCGACCCAGGTCCACGTTCGTGGGCAGAGGCGCCATTAATGACAGTCCTCACATGACAGCCCTCACACGACAGTCCTCACATAACAGCCCTCAGCATGGAGGAAGCAGAGTCGTGAGATCCTGTTAACTGTGGCCCTGGTCCACGTTCGTGGGCGAGGCGCCATTAATGACAGTCCTCACATGACAGCCCTCACACGAAAGTCCTCACATGACAGCCCTCAGCATGGAGTGCCTCAAATGGCTTCCTCCCAGCCACGTTTGAGGGCCATTCTCAACCTTACATTACAGCAGCTTCAGGGGGGTCAATTAGCCCTGTCCCAAAACAGGGCCCCATTTTTCTGCTCGGTGCCTGTGACCAAGACATCAGTTTGCGCACAGCGCCTGCGTTATAACACTCGATAATCAGCCAATCACACGTGCCCCATTCTCCCAGAGTCCAATAGGACTGGAATCTCTCTGACGCATGGGTCACTGACCAAGGGAGCCTGGGGAAGGCAGGTTTTTCCTGGGAAAAGACGCAGGAGTATGAGGATCATTATTGGGAATCTGAATAGTTGAGATGGAACACAATGATGAATTTCGATTGTGTGCTTTTCTGGAATTATGACAGGGATTAATCTGGGTTCTGAAGTCTTTTTCAATTTGCTGAGATGAGTACATCTGTCCTTTGCTTACCACTGTTTCTGGTGCTTTAGGCTTATCGGGTGTTGACACGGAAATGCTATCTTATGCTCTCACAGCAACACAGAACTACAAACTCTGGCCAGACACAGATAGTTAACCTTCACTTTGTGGGTGGGGCCACTCGTGGCAGGTAGAAAACCCATAATTGAATCTCAGCCGTCTTATACCTGGTATGAAAGGACCAGGCACCACTGCATTGTGGGTTCAGCTACAAACTGAAATTCAGAAGTCATCCCATTACGAGGCTTCACATGAATATTCAGAGGAATATTCTGAACCCCCCACCCCCACCCCAGAATATTCTGGACACTGCCTAGAACAGCAGAGGTTCTCTAGACCAGGGTTTCTCAACCCAGTCCTCGGAAACCACCACATTTCCCTGGCAATTGGGAGACAGCAAAAATACGGACCGTCTGGTGGTTCCTGAGGACTGGGTTGAGAAACCCTGCTCTGAGACAACCTGACAGCTACCCTTTGGACTTTGGTCTTTTTGGACGATGGCGCACTAATGCACAGGTGCTGACACCAGCAGTGGGCGCTTGACGCAGGCCGGCGCGTGGAGTCGCATGTCGCTGCTGGATTGTAACGGCTGAGGTGTCTTTCACTGCACTGCTGGCATGCTGCCAGGCGAGGGCACTCTCAAAGGACCATCACCTTATGTATGCCGATTCCGCTTTCTGTTGCATTCAAACGGAACTCAGGGTCACGTGCCAAGACAGGAAACTTTCAACTCACGGCCAGGACTTCCAGAACCTGGTATGGAACACAACAGAACCTGTCCCAGCTCTGAGCATCCATGGGATAGCACGAGCTGAACGGCAGAGCACTGCGGAACGTTCCTCCACGCTCCTCACACATGAATTAAGATTCCAGAATTTTCCAATGTTTTAAGTAAAGGCTAAACTATCCAAGGACAAACACGAAATAAATATGTATTTCCTACTAAGCTTTACATAAAATGCACTGATGTTGGGATTCAGTTAACATTCTTTGAATATGTACCATCACGTAAATGATTCAATAACTTTACGTAATGTATTTAATTGTTCAGGAGATACTGTTACTTGATGACAGAATTTTACAATATAACAACTGCGTAAACACAACAGTCCTCCTGGGATTCCAACCTGTTAAAGCTGTACTTACTTTCAAAATACACCACCTACTGGCCAAACGGAATATGTGCAGTAAAGTGCGGCACCACTGTAAACATGCACCTCTGATGTAATCATGGAAACCACAAAACAAGCCAATTATCTCAAGTGCTGACAAACCACCAAGGGCTTGCTCATTCCAGTAGCTGCACCAATTCAACAGAGAAATTCATCCATTTAGCCATGAAACATCTCTGTCAACCTGCAGATGTTCTGCAGAGGCCTATTACGGGGTGTCTTACTATTTACCAGCATGTAGAACATCTGGCCTTCTGGGCACAGACACTGAACTCGTATATAGTATATGGTATATGGATTTGAACTTCACATGCAGTTGCGGAGGGGCACATGCACACACACACACACATACACACACATACTGGTGTACCTATCTAAATGAGGACCTTCCATTCATTTCCATGGAAAAAACCAACAATGGCAACCTTAACCCCTACCCAACCCTAACCTTAACCATAAGTAACCAAACAAAATAAAAGTCTTTTGGAATTTTTAGTTTTTTGATTACAATCACAGATATACAGTACTGTGCAAAAGTCTTAGGCAGGCAAAGAAAATGATGTTTAGATTATCCTTGTGTTGGTGTAAAACTATGATATTGATATTATGCCTGTCAAAGTGTGTCAGCTTAGCCATTTCAGAACCTCTGCTAAAATCATCCTAGTATTTGCAGCAACTGTCCAGTGCAGTCATGTATTTTTTGACTTGGCCACTAGCACAACTCATACAGCTAGTCAATCTGTCACTGACTTTTTAAACCAATATATTTAATCATTTAATTAAGCTGTTGGGGGCAGCATGGTGGTGCAGTGGTTAGCACTGTTGCCTCACACCTTTGGGACCCAGGTTCGAGTCTCTGCCTGGGTCACATGTGTGTGGAGTTTGCATTCCTGTTTCCTCCCACAGTCCAAAAACATGCTGAGGCTAATTGGAGTTACTAAATTGCCCATAGGGGTGCATGTGTGAGTGAATGGTGTGTGAGTGTGCCCTGTGATGGGCTGGCCCCCCATCCTGGGTTGTTCCCTGCCTCATGCCCACAGCTTCCGGGACAGGCTCTGGACCCCCTGTGACCCAATAGGATAAGCTGAAGTCCACGGTGATGGAGACTCAAGCCCCTAACACATACCTGTGCAGAGGAACCTACATGAGGAACTGGCTGAAGTCCTCTGTTTTGGAGACTCAAGCCCCTAACACATACCTGTGCAGAGGAACCTACATGAGGAACTGGCTGAGGTCCTCAGTGATGGAGACTCAAGCCCCTAACACATACGTATGCAGAGGAACCTACATGAGGAACTGGCTGAAGTCCTCTGTGATGGAGACTCAAGCCCCTAACACATACCTGTGCAGAGGAACCTACATGAGGAACTGGCTGAGGTCCTCCGTGATGGAGACTCAAGCCCCTAACACATACCTATGCTCAGGAAACAACATGAGGAACTGGCTGAGGTCCTCAGTGATGGAGACTCAAGCCCCTAACACATACCTATGCAGAGGAACCTACATGAGGAACTGGCTGAGGTCCTCAGTGATGGAGACTCAAGCCCCTAACACATACCTATGCTCAGGAAGCAACATGAGGAACTGGCTAAGGTCCTCAATAATGGAGACTCAAGCCCCTAACACATACCTATGCAGAGGAACCTACATGAGGAACCAGCTAAGGTCCTCAATAATGGAGACTCAAGCTCCTAACACATATGTATGCAGAGAAACCTACATGAGGAACTGGATGTACCTACTTGAGAAACTGGCTGAAGTCCTCACAGATGCTCTCGCAGCCGGGCCACTTGCAGACACCATGGCCATATAGAGAGTGCGAGGGGGCCATGTCCTCATGCACAGAGCTATACAGAGAGAGATGGACAGTTGGTCCTCACCAAACACTCAAGGAGCCCAACGATCCACATCATTCATTAACCCGGCTTTTTTAAGATCCAGCGTGATTTACACAGTTTATAGATTATACCCTTAACCACTTATACCATCTTATGTCTCCGCTAAAGTTTCTCAGTTTGAGGACACAGCACCTGTCTGACGCTCCTGGGACAGTAGCCAGCAGCAGAAGTAGCCCCTGCCCCGCTGACACACCCCCAGGCGCTGCCCGGTTGTGCTTGTGGGTAGAATGTGGAGAGGTTCACCTGCCTCGAATCATTGCCTTACCCTGATAATTTCTGCTTGCTGTCTTCTTTCGAGGCTGCGGTTCACGTATAGCTTAGCTGCCTATCTTAAATGAATCGTGGGGTACGGTTAGCTCTCTAGCCACCTGCACCTGCTCCACACGTACCACTTTGCGGAAATGCTTAAATAATGCATATGACAGACTGATATTCGAGCAGCCTTTCATAGCGGCAGAGCTGTATATAAAAGCATCAACGTTATACAAAGTCTTCTCTGCATCATATATTCTGTTTATATGACAAGTAGCGCAACAAAGTCATTTCAAAAGCCTGGGAAAAACGGCTTAAATTCTTAATGTACGCTGAGGGTACCTGCAACACTTCCCGCGGCCGTGTGCACAGACTCGCAGCTTTTGATTCGGAGAAAACAGGCTATTGGGTGCTCGCTATCGCTGGGGATACAGTAGATGCATTAATCAACTGCTGAACAAACAAACAAGCGAACAAGCGAAAGCGAGATGCTATGTCTCCCCCAGCTAGAGGGAGCGGGCCTCTCTTAAGCGAGGACTAATTCATCAGAAGGATCTTTGGATGCGCTTTGACAGTACTAACCTGTCTCGGCGGGAGCTGAGTGTGGAGGATGGTCCATTGGATACGGAGTGGTGCGTAATGGGCGGTGAGGCTTTGGAGGTGCTGGTGGAGGTAGTGGAGGAGGAGCTGGTCGTCGTCAGGTCGAGGCTGCCGCTGTGTTTCCCACCACCAGGGCCGTCCTCCATATTGTGGGTGCCGGTCACTTCATTCCACAGCTGCTGCAGTTCCACAGGGCTCAGGCCGGCTGGTGAACACCAATGCCACTCCCAGTTAGCAACATTAGCATGACGTTGCTAAGCAAAACATCCTGAACACTGATCAAAACAGAAACAAAGCACAGAAAGACTGAACAAACATGAACTCTGCTAACATGTTTGTTCTGCCCTAAGGGCATAGCCACTGTTCACAGGCAGTCTAAACCCAGGACAACTCGGACAGTACTTCACGCTCATTGGTAAATGACTCATTGGATGTTTACTGAAGAAAACTGCAGGCTGATTTAAAAAAATAAACCCCTCCTCTCCAAGGTATTTCAACCTTAACATAATCATCTATTCTGGTTAATTAAAACAAGGAAGAAAATCAGGTCAACAAGTCAATCCTCCAGCAAACATGGAAATGGGGTGGGGGGGGTTTGGCCTCCTTTTCATCCAGCTTCTGAGTTCTTGTGGTTCCCGATCGACCCGAAATCCCTGCCTCTCAACAGTGTGGGCCCTTGTACTTGATGTTTTTTCGCGATGGCAATCGCTTCCGAAAACGACGCGGGACTTACATCATCACGGACACTGGAAGATCGTGCATCGCGGATCACACGGCGGCTTGCCACCCCCCCCCCCCCCCCCCCCCCACTTATCCTTCAGAAGAATACAGACACACCTTCAGCTGCTGCAGACCACTGCCTCCATCATACGGCAAAAACAAGACACTTGAGGGAAAAAGAAATGGTACTGAGGTAAAAATGAGTGTTTCCTGCAATCTGTCGCTCGACAGACAGGTGTGAGAAGCGGAAGGGGGTGATGGAGGACCGGACGTGACCGGCTTGTGGGTGGCGACTGCTGCTAGGAGGTAAACAACAATAACAACAACAAGAACAGCAGCAACAAGGGGATGACAGGATGAGAGAGAGAGACAAAGAGAGAGAGGAAACTAGGGAGGGAGGGAGAGAGAGAGAGGGACAGGGAGACAGAAAGCGAGAGCCGGCAAGAGAGGGGGGGAGGGAGAGACGTAGCAAGGAAGGGAAGGAGAGAGAGAGGTGGCAAGAGAGGGAGGGGGAGAGAGAGAGTAAGAGAGATAGAGGTGGCAAGGAAGGGAGGGAGAGACAGAGAGGGGGACAGGGAGAGAGGGGCGGCAAGGGGGGGAGATAGAGAGAGAGGGACAGGGAGATAGAGAGATAGAGAGATAGAGAGACTGGGACAGGGAGAGAGAGGTGGCAAGGGGGGGAGCGAGGAAGAGAGGGACAGGCAGAGGGAGAGAGAGAGGGACAGGGAGATAGAGATAGAGAAAAAGAGAGAGAAAGAAAGAGACTGGGATAGGGCCATCTCTAAAGTTCCCCTGCCCTCCCCACTCGGTCCTGCCCCCACCCCTTAAAGAGAGCAGGACACATCTGGGGCCATTGGATGGCTGGGCAGCAGCAAGAGCAAGCCCTGGTGCTCCAGGTGGTGGATGGGCGGGGCGGTGTGGGGACCTACCTGGGGACCAGCACCTGGCTGGGCAGCAGCGAGGGCAGGGCCCTGGCGCTGCAGGTGGCGGATCGGCAGGCAGGCAGTGTGGGGACCTACCTGTGGCCAGAGATTGGCTAGGGCGGCAGCGAGGGCAGGCCCAGGCGCTGCAGGTGGTGGATCAGCAAGCAGGGCAGTGCGGGAACCTACCTGTGGCCAGAAGCTGGCTGGGCAGCAGGGAGAGCAGGCCCTGATGCTGCAGTGGCAGACCAGCAGGCAGCACGGAGACCCACCTGGGGCCAGAGGCTTGCCAGGTGGCAGGGGAGAGCAGGCCCTGATGCTGCAGTGGCAGATCAGCAGGCAGCACGGAGACCCACCTGGGGCCAGAGGCTGGCCAGGTGGCAGGGAGAGCAGGCCCTGGCGCTGCAGTGGCAGATCAGCGGGCAGCACGGAGACCCACCTGGGGCCAGAGGCTGGCCAGGTGGCAGGGAGAGCAGGCCCTGGGCGCTGCAGACTGAGCAGGTGCTGCTGCTGCTGCGTGGAGGCTGCTGCATCTGGAGCAGCTGCTGCTGCGGAAGACGAGCTGCTGGGCGGCCAGGTGCTGCTGCTGTGGCGATAAAGAGCCAGAAAATTAGCGTTGCCTCAGCTCAGCCCACCCCCCACCCCCCCCACACTGCAATGGAGAGCCAGAAATCAGCGGCGCCTCGGCTCAGCCCACCTCCCCCCCCCCACTGCTTTTGTCTATCTGCTCCCCCCGGCTACCCAGGCACGCCGAGCCCCCGCCAGCCACGGAGACCAGGATCTTTTCCGGAAAGTGTTCGCAGGCAATCCCTGCTTACAGCAGTCCGAACAGAGATGATGAGAGCGGACAGAGCTGGGAGCCAGACTGCATCTCTTCTCTTCCCCGCTCTCCTCCTCCTGTTTATTACCCAGGCTAGGCTGCCTCTGTGTATATAGAGGCGAGACAACAAAAACAACAACAACAACAGTGGTAACCATGGCAACAAAACAAGGGCTGGCAGCTTATCGCTCAGACGGGGCTCGGCATCCCGACCAATCAGGACTGCAGCAACCAAGCCCAGTGTGTAAACTATGCGCAGCGATATCACCCGTAAACTCGGCCCGACCGGCTTGCGGTAATGAAGCAGCCCTAGCAGATGTGTTCCCGCCCCATGTGCATGGATGCTGCCGCCATGTGTTTCTCAGCCAGATAAATGGGGCCCTCGCAGGGGCGTGGGGCGGGCCCTCAGGGGCTGGTAGAGGACTGGGAAGTAGGGTGCATTGCACTGTCCTGCTAACCTCTCAACCCTCTTCTCATGTCACTCAGGCTTAAGAGATAGACAGGCGTGCCGTTAGAAGCTCATGTTTGGTGGGTTGAACCTGATGTTTGGCTCCGCATGGTGTTACAAGACAAGTCCTAGATGGACGCTGTGTGCGAGGTAAGTCGCCCTCAAGAGTGAGGGAGGCGACTTCTACTGGCTGTCTTCTTTGATCGGCCAGGAAGGCAGAGCTTGGCACGCTCCTGGAAAACTGCAGGGCCTATACTGTGGCTGGGAGGTTGGGGAGTATCTCCTGTGTTTTGTTAGGTCTTGCCAGCTGACCCACCTATGCCCTCCAGTGCCACATGGGCGCCTGCAGACGTACCGGTACCCTCTTTGGCTGGCTGTTCCCGGGTGTGTTTGCTGCAGCAGCTGAAGGTGGAGCTGTTCCTGCTGCTTCTTGTAAAACTCCTGCAGATGTTGCTGCAAATGGAGATGTATGTGTGTGAGTGAGTAAGTGATTGAGTTTGAGAGAGAGACAGACAGACAGAAAGGGAGAGAGAGCAAGAGAGAAAGTGAGTTGTCAGCAACCTGACCCTGCTGCCTGTAAACAAGTAACAGGTGTGCGGGAGGAGGCGGGGGTGGGGGGCGGGAGCACGGTAACAGGTGTGTGGGTGGAATGGGCAGCACGCTAATAGGTGTGTGGGTGGGGGCATGCTAACAGGTGTGTGGGAGGAGGCGGGGGGTGGGGGCGGGAGCACGGTAACAGGTGTGTGGGAGGAGGTGGGGTGGGGCGGGAGTACGGTACAGGTGTGTGGGAGGAGGTGGGGTGGGGCGGGAGTACGGTAACAGGTGTGTGGAAGGAGGAGGGTGGGGGCGGGAGTACGGTAACAGGTGTGCGGGAGGAGGCGGGGTGGGGGCAGGAGGTACGGTAACAGGTGTGTGGGAGGAGGTGGGGTGGGGGCAGGAGTACGGTAACAGGTGTGTGGAAGGAGGAGGGGTGGGGGCGGGAGCACGGTAACAGGTGTGCGGGAGGAGGTGGGGTGGGGGGCAGGAGTACGGTAACAGGTGTGTGGGAGGAGGTGGGGTGGGGGCAGGAGTACAGTAACAGGTGTGTGGAAGGAGGAGGGGTGGGGGCGGGAGCACGGTAACAGGTTTGTGGGCGGGGAGTACGGTAACAGGTGTGTGGGTGGGGGTGGAAGTACGATAACCAAGTGTGCGGGAGGAGGTGGGTGGGGGCGGGAGTACGGTAACAAGTGTGCGGGAGGAGGTGGGGTGGGGGCGGGAGCACGGTAATAGGTGTGTGGGTGGGAGTACGGTAACAGGTGTGTGGGAGGAGGAGGGGTGGGGGCGGGAGCACGATAACAGGTTTGTGGGTGGGGGCGGGAGTACGGTAACAGGTGTGTGGGAGGAGGAGGGGTGGGGGCGGGAGCACGATAACAGGTTTGTGGGTGGGGGCGGGGAGTGCGGTAACAGGTGTGTGGGAGGAGGAGAGGTGGGGGCGGGAGCACGATAACAGGTTTGTGGGTGGGGGCGGGAGTACGGTAACAGGTGTGTGGGAGGAGGAGGGGTGGGGGCGGGAGCACGATAACAGGTTTGTGGGGTGGGGGCGGGGGAGTACGGTAACAGGTGTGTGGGAGGAGGCGGGGTGGGGGCGGGAGCACGATAACAGGTTTGTGGAAGGAGGTGGGGTGGGGGCAGGAGTACGGTAACAGGTGTGTGGAAGGAGGAGGGGTGGGGCGGGGAGTACGGTAACAGGTGTGCGGGAGGCGGAGGGGTGGGGCGGGAGTACGGTAACAGGTTTGTGGAAGGAGGTGGGGTGGGGGCAGGAGTACGGTAACAGGTGTGTGGAAGGAGGTGGGGTGGGGCGGGAGTACGGTAACAGGTTTGTGGCAGGAGGTGGGGTGGGGGCAGGAGTACGGTAACAGGTGTGTGGAAGGAGGTGGGGGTGGGGGCAGGAGTACGGTAACAGGTGTGTGGAAGGAGGTGGGGTGGGGGGCAGGAGTACGGTAACAGGTGTGTGGAAGGAGGTGGGGTGGGGGTAGGAGTACGGTAACAGGTGTGTGGAAGGAGGCGGGGTGGGGGCGGGAGTACGGTAACAGGTGTGTGGAAGGAGGTGGGGTGGGGCGGGAGTACGGTAACAGGTGTGTGGAACGGAGGAGGGGTGGGGCGGGAGTACGGTAACAGGTGTGCGGGAGGAGGCGGGGTGGGGGCGGGAGTACGGTAACAGGTGTGTGGAAGGAGGAGGGGTGGGGGGGCGGAGTACGGTAACAGGTGTGCGGGAGGAGGCGGGGTGGGGGCAGGAGTACGGTACAGGTGTGTGGGAGGAGGTGGGGTGGGGGCAGGAGTACGGTAACAGGTGTGTGGAAGGAGGAGGGGTGGGGGCGGGAGCACGGGTAACAGGTGTGCGGGAGGAGGATGGGTGGGGTGGGGGAGGGGGTGGGAAGTACGTAACAGTGTGTGGGAGGAGGTGGGGTGGGGGCAGGAGTACGGTAACAGGTGTGTGGAAGGAGGAGGGGTGGGGGGCGGGAGCACGGTACCAGGTTTGTGGGCGGGAGTACGGTAACAGTGTGTGGGTGGGGGTGGAGAAGTACGATAACAAGTGTGCGGGAGGAGGTGGGGTGGGGGCGGGAGTACGGTAACAAGTGGGGCGGGAGGAGGTGGGGTGGGGGGGGGCGGGGAGCACGGTAATAGGTGTGTGGGTGGGAGTACGGTAACAGGTGTGTGGGAGGAGGGGGTGGGGGCGGGAGCTCGATAACAGGTTTGTGGGTGGGGGCGGGAGTACGGTAACAGGTGTGTGGGAGGAGGAGGGGTGGGGGCGGGGAGCACGATAACAGGTTTGTGGGTGGGGGCGGGAGTGCGGTAACAGGTGTGTGGGAGGAGGAGAGGTGGGGGGCGGGAGCACGATAACAGGTTTGTGGGTGGGGGCGGGAGTACGGTAACAGGTGTGTGGGAGGAGGAGGGGTTGGGGGCGGGAGCACGATAACAGGTTTGTGGGTGGGGGCGGGAGTACGGTAACAGGTGTGTGGGAGGAGGCGGGGTGGGGGCGGGAGCACGATAACAGGTTTGTGGAAGGAGGTGGGGTGGGGGCAGGAGTACGGTAACAGGTGTGTGGAAGGAGGAGGGGTGGGGCGGGAGTACGGTAACAGGTGTGCGGGAGGAGGAGGGGTGGGGCGGGAGTACGGTAACAGGTTTGTGGAAGGAGGTGGGGATGGGGGGCAGGAGTACGGTAACAGGTGTGTGGAAGGAGGTGGGGTGGGGCGGGAGTACGGTAACAGGTTTGTGGAAGGAGGTGGGGTGGGGGCAGGAGTACGGTAACAGGTGTGTGGAAGGAGGTGGGGTGGGGGCAGGAGTACGGTAACAGGTGTGTGGAAGGAGGTGGGGTGGGGGCAGGAGTACGGTAACAGGTGTGTGGAAGGAGGTGGGGTGGGGGTAGGAGTACGGTAACAGGTGTGTGGAAGGAGGAGGGGTGGGGCGGGAGTACCGGTAACAGGTGTGTGGAAGGAGGTGGGGTGGGGGCGGGGAGTACGGTAACAGGTGTGTGGGAAGGAGAGGGTGGGGGCGGGCGTACGGTAACAGGTGTGCGGGAGGAGGCGGGGTGGGGGCAGGAGTACGGTAACAGGTGTGTGGGAGGAGGTGGGGTGGGGGCGGGAGTACGGTAACAGGTGTGTGGAAGGAGGAGGGGTGGGGCGGGAGTACGGTAACAGGTGTGTGGGAGGAGGTGGGGTGGGGGCAGGCGTACGGTAACAGGTGTGTGGGAGGAGGTGGGGTGGGGGCGGGAGTACCGGTAACAGGTGTGTGGGAGGAGGTGGGGTGGGGGGCAGGAGTACGGTAACAGGTGTGTGGGAGGAGGTGGGGTGGGGGCGGGAGTACGGTACCAGGTGTGTGGGAGGAGGTGGGTGGGGGCGGGAGTACGGTAACAGGTGTGTGGGAGGAGGTGGGGTGGGGGCGGGAGTACGGTACCAGGTGTGCGGGAGGAGGGTGGGGTGGGGGGCGGGAGCACGGTAACAGGTGTGTGGAAGGAGGAGGGGTGGGGCGGGAGTACGGTAACAGGGTGTGCGGGAGGAGGCGGGGTGGGGGCAGGAGTACGGTAACAGGTGTGCGGGAGGAGGTGGGGTGGGGGCGGGAGCACGGTAACAGGTTTGTGGGCGGGAGTACGGTAACAGGTGTGTAGGAGGAGGAGGGGTGGGGGCGGGAGTACGGTAACAGGTGTGTGGGAGGAGGCGGGGTGGGGGCGGGAGCACGATAACAGGTTTGTGGGTGGGGGTGGAAGTACGATAACAAGTGTGCGGGAGGAGGTGGGGTGGGGGCGGGAGTACGGTAACAGGTGTGCGGGAGGAGGTGGGGTGGGGGCGGGAGTACGGTAACAGGTTTGTGGGAGGAGGTGGGGTGGGGGCGGGAGTACGCGATAACCAGTGTGCGGGAGGAGGTGGGGTGGGGGCGGGAGTACGGTAACAGGTGTGCGGGAGGAGGTGGGGTGGGGGCGGGAGTACGGTAACAGGTTTGTGGGTGGGGGTGGAAGTACGGTAACAGGTATGTGGGAGGAGGTGGGGTGGGGGCGGGAGTACGGTAACAGGTGTGTGGGAGGAGGTGGGTGGGGGCGGGAGCACGGTAACAGGTTTGTGGGTGGGGGCGGGAGTACCGGTAACAGGTATGTGGAGGAGGATGGGGTGGGGGGGGCGGGAGTACGGTAACAAGTGTGCGGGAGGAGGTGGGGTGGGGGCGGGAGTACGGTAACAGGTATGTGGGAGGAGGTGGGGGGGGGGCGGGAGTCCGGTAACAGGTATGTGGGAGGAGGTGGGGTGGGGGCGGGAGTACGGTAACAGGTGTGTCGGAGAAGGCGGGGTGGGGGCGGGAGCACGGTAACAGATGTGTGGGAGGAGGAGGGGTGGGGGCGGGAGCACGATAACAGGTTTGTGGGTGGGGGTGGAAGTACGGTAACAGGTATGTGGGAGGAGGTGGGGTGGGGGCGGGAGTACGGTAACAGGTATGTGGGAGGAGGTGGGGGTGGGGGCGGGAGTACGGTAACAGGTGTGCGGGAGGAGGTGAGGTGGGGTGGGAGTACGGTAACAGGTGTGCGGGGAGGAGGTGAGGTGGGTGGGAGTACGGTAACAGGTGTGCGGGAGGAGGTGGGGTGGGGGCGGGAGTACGGTAACAGGTGTGCGGGAGGAGGTGAGGTGGGGTGGGAGTACGGTAACAGGTGTGCGGGAGGAGGTGGGGTGGGGGCGGGAGTACGGTAACAGGTTTGCGGGAGGAGCGAGGTGGGGTGGGAGTCCGGTAACAGGTGTGCGGGCGGAGGTGAGGTGGGGTGGGAGTACGGTAACAGGTGTGCGGGAGGAGGTGGGGTGGGGGCGGGAGTACGGTAACAGGTGTGCGGGAGGAGCGAGGTGGGGTGGGAGTACGGTAACAGGTGTGCGGGAGGAGGCGAGGACTCTGTACCTGCTGCAGCATGACCGTTTGCTGCTGCTGGAGAAGGGCCTGCAGCTGCTGGGGGGACAGCACCTGTTGCTGGAGAAGCTGCTGCATCTGCTGCGGGGTGATAACCTGGGGACTCATCATGGCCGTCGCTGCTGGCACCTGCCCATAGAACACAGACCTCAGCATCGGCCTGTGGGGAAGTGGAGGGACGAGACGGCAGCTCCTGATTGGAGGAGGGTAGACTGCCTGAGAATTCCATTCTTCACAGTGTTATAAATGGCATAAGGTGGCATTGAGCATATGGGCGCGTCTTTAGTTACAATCAGGAGCAGATGTAAGAGCACCAATTAAATGCTAGGAAATAAACAGCAGATTCAAAAGGCTGATTAAGAAAAGACAAGGTTAACTATCTCGACTCGGCTGGAGTATTGAGACACCAGGAATGGCAATGTTTACAGGAAGAAGCCCTAACAGCCTCTGCTAACAACAAGGCCGAAGCCTGTGTGTTTTAATCTCACGGCACAGCCAGAGGCGTAGTTATTCTGTGACGATTCATTTTTAAAAACAAATTTCTGTTTTGAGAAGTTACAAGCATCATGCAGCCTGAGAACTTTGTCAAAACAAGACAAACATACATTCCTCTTCAAACATCCACTACTCAAGAACAGCGGATCGATAGAGCGAGCTGTCAGGATCCCACACTATCCGTTTGGATATCCTTCACACACTAACAAGAGGAATAGGCAGCTTGGCACTCATGGATAGTGTTGGGCCTATTGCATTGTTTAGGAGGTACTAAGGAAAGGCCTCCAGTTTGGACAGGAAGACATGACACACTGTTTCACTCCCAGCATGCCTCACTCTCTCTGTCTATCTAGTAATATAATTTAATATATATACATTGCAACTGGTACCAGTAAAGAACCACCCACACATTGCTGATGTAGGGACAATGAACGTGGCGGATGGTCCACTAGTGGTTTGTAATGGGCGGCCAAGCCCAAGCCATGACAAACCTGCCATGTACTACAGAAGTACAAATCATGAAAAAATTCAGTCGCTACTTGAGAAAAGATGCGTCACGATTCATTAATAATCAACAAACATGAGATCAGTGTTCCACTTGTGTTATTCATTATTTGTTCATTCAGTGGTTCCTTCAGTAGTTCACAAAGGTTTATAGAATCAACAGATATAGTAAGAAATATTTGAGATATGTTTGAGATAAAACATGCCTCACGATTAATTAATGAAGTAACATGAGATCAGTATGTAACTAAGACTTAGGTTGTGGTTAATTAATATATAACTAATAGCATAATATTACGTTATTTGTGCCCCGTCAAGTAAAGTATTAGCTAACATTAGATTTCCCACTGAGGATCAGGAACCAAGATCTTTGTTCCGAGTTCCTGGGCCATCTCAACTAGGAACTTTTGTGGTTCCTGGTCACTTTCGTGTATCGGTTTCCCACCACACGACTGGAACTATGACCTTTATATTAAATAAGCACGAGTGACACAAGAAGCTTGTAGGTTAAATGCCACACGTAATTCCCTACAAAACTGCACCGCCACACCAGCACAATGTAGGGTGTTATTGGGGATTGATCGTGACCAAAACAGGATACAGCCTTTTATTTACATTTTATTTATATGACCCATGACATGTTTATAATTCATGACTAATCCTGTCCAGCAGATCGATTGCTATGTTAAGCGCTGGTAAGTTTCACTGCCGACACCAGTGATACAGGACAAAATGTACATGTTGGTTATCGACCAAATTTTCTGATGCAGAAATATAGAGATGCAAACAAAAAGGTGCATTGAATGTAACCGAGGTCCTGCTCATTTTGGCTCTGTGGTGGACAGACGACTGCATTCTCATTCACTTATAATATGAATTACATTCATACAAGTCATGCTTTCACTCTTTATCTGGACCCTCACCCTGCACTGTGCTGGCTTCCTTCTACCACACTGGCGAGAAAACAAGAAGGAACATTTTAATCGTTGCTTTTTAATAATATTTTATCTGCAAATAATTTACATGCATGTTTCACCATAGTTCTTTACTCATGTTTCTGTTCACCTACTTATTACCATCTGCATATGATATATGATATATTCATATGACATACTCATATGATATACTTATTAAGTTAGTAGTTGTATGTGGTATCATGTTTTGCCTATTTTTGTCCTTTTGTGTAGATTTATGCTGTGCCACCGGTAATTACAAACAATCTTCTCCAGGCTAATAACAGTATTCAGATTCTGTACATCTGACCAGGCGCTGCACCCATCACCAACTACTTACTATTAAACCACCAGGCCCCCTGTTCTTGTAAGGCTGCCTGGTTTTAATGGACTTCTCGACATCATATGGAGAACATGGAAAGTCTCAGATGCTGTCAATTAAACTTTTATTCTTTCAGATTTGTTGGGGGCAGTGTGTGTCTCAGCAGGTTAGGTTACTGAGCCTGTGATCAGAAGGTTGCTGGTTCAAATCCCCAGGTTGGGGACCCTGGCAGCGTCGCTGGTCTCTGAACAGGTTTCCATATCATTTTAATACCCAGCTACAGCACAAGGTAAATCTCACGGCTGGAAATTTCAGGATGGACAGACCGCAGGAGAGCCACCTGTGCAAATCCGGCACTCACGTTGGGAGCAGAACTTCAAAAGTGCTCAGAATAATATTAGTTTCAGGCCAAGGGAGGCTGGCCCAGTCGAAGAACAGAATGCCCCACACAAAAGCGGCACACACGTCTTTTGTGCTTTCAAAAGCTTTTCAGCAGCGCATTGGACAATAATTGTATCTCCTTCCTTGTCTGCATGTGCGAACACACACATACACACACACACACATACAGACACAGACAAAGCAGAAATGGCAGATGCTTTGGGCCTTTAATTGCGACACCCGGAAAGTGCTAATTCCAGCATTTAACTGCCTGCTTTTCTGCCTTGAAAAGATGAAAGCGGATATGTACAGTGATTGCACTCCTCTTTTTCTTCACTGACAACCCATAAATTTAATTTTACACACTCACTCGTTTACATTTTCAAGTATATGACATGATAATTGCTGGAATGGACCCCCCCACACACATCAATGGTGGGCCTGCAGGGACTTGATTGACAGCTGTGTGGAGGAAGCAGAGACGAAGGCTGAATTGTGGATTGTTGTCGTTCTCCACGGATGCGAGTGTAGTGGGAAGATGCGACATTAATAAATGTTTATGGGCAGACGAAAACATTCGTAATCAATGGACAGCCTTTTTGGCACAGCCTCCGGCTCCTGCTCTGATACTTCCAGAACAATCCCCCCTTGTAATGTGAGAAATGCCCATCAGCAAATGAAAAAAAAGACGACGGTAAATGGCTTAATGAGCTTCTTCAGAATATCAGACGTGCGGCAAAGTTGAGTGGATTGCTGGAGACATTAATTATATTATGGAAAACGTGAGGAAGAGGCAGTGGTCTCATCACCTGCTATAATAAGAAATATGAAATGCACACAATGAAGCAAGTGTCTTAAGCTGACCAGCTACTCAGTGATGAGCTATTTAATCAAGCTTGGAGGGGGAGGCCCTCCGCTTGGCATATGGACATGGCCCAGCACTCAGAGCACGGCAGGGACTTCAGGATCAGTAGGGTTCTCAGCGATGCTGTGAGACAGATGACTGATTCTGGGGGAGTGGTTCCCGGTAATGTTATCAGACAGGTGACTGGTGCTGGGGGAGCGGTTCCCGGTGATGTTCCTGGTGATGTTATCAGACAGGTGACTGATGCTGGGGGAGCGGTTCCCGGTGATGTTATCAGACAGGTGACTGGTGCTGAGGGAGCGGTTCCCGGTGATGTTCCTGGTGATGTTATCAGACAGGTGACTGATGCTGGGGGAGGGGTTCCCGGTGATGTTATCAGACAGGTGACTGATGCTGGTGAAGCAGTTCCCGGTGATATTATCGGACAGGTGACTGATGCTGGGGGAGCGGTTCCTGGTGATGTTATCAGACAGGTGACTGATGCTGGGGGAGCGGTTCCTGGTGATGTTATCAGACAGGTGACTGATGTTGGGGGAGTGGTTCCTGGTGATGTTATCAGAGAGGTGACTGATGCTGGGGCAGTGGTTCCTGATGATGTTATCAGACAGGTGACCGATGCTGGGGGAGGGGTTCCCGGTGATGTTATGAGACAGGTGACTGATGCTGAGGGAGGGGTTCCCGGTGATGTTATCAGACAGGTGACTGATGCTGGGGGAGCGGTTCCCGGTGATGTTATCAGACAGGTGACTGATGCTGGGGAAGCAGTTCCCGGTGATGTTATCAGACAGGTGACTGATGCTGGGGGAGCGGTTCCTGGTGATGTTATCAGACAGGTGACTGATGCTGGGGGAGTGGTTCCCGGTGATGTTATCAGACAGGTGACTGATGTTGGGGGAGTGGTTCCTGGTGATGTTATCAGAGAGGTGACTGATGTTGGGGGAGTGGTTCCT
Organism: Brienomyrus brachyistius; assembly: GCF_023856365.1. Lineage (NCBI taxonomy): Eukaryota > Metazoa > Chordata > Actinopteri > Osteoglossiformes > Mormyridae > Brienomyrus > Brienomyrus brachyistius. The sequence continues at coordinate 892,153 of NC_064533.1, forward strand.
GATGATGTTATCAGACAGGTGACTGATGTTGGGGGAGTGGTTCCTGGTGATGTTATCAGAGAGGTGACTGATGCTGGGGCAGTGGTTCCTGATGATGTTATCAGACAGGTGACCGATGCTGGGGGAGGGGTTCCCGGTGATGTTATGAGACAGGTGACTGATGCTGAGGGAGGGGTTCCCGGTGATGTTATCAGACAGGTGACTGATGCTGGGGGAGCGGTTCCCGGTGATGTTATCAGACAGGTGACTGATGCTGGGGAAGCAGTTCCCGGTGATGTTATCAGACAGGTGACTGATGCTGGGGGAGCGGTTCCCGGTGATGTTATCAGACAGGTGACTGATGCTGGGGGAGCGGTTCCCGGTGATGTTATCAGACAGGTGACTGATGCTGGGGGAGCGGTTCCCGGTGATGTTATCAGACAGGTGACTGATGCTGGGGGAGCGGTTCCCGGTGATGTTATCAGACAGGTGACTGGTGCTGGGGGAGCGGTTCCCGGTGATGTTCCTGGTGATGTTATCAGACAGGTGACTGAAGCTGGGGGAGCGGTTCCCGGTGATGTTATCAGACAGGTGACTGATACTGGGTGAGGGGTTCCCGGTGATGTTATCAGACAGGTGACTGATGCTGGGGGAGGGGTTCCCAGTGATGTTATCAGACAAGTGACTGATGCTGGGGGAGGGCTTCCTGGTGATGTTATCAGACAGGTGTCTGAAGCTGGGGGAGCGGTTCCCGGTGATGTTATCAGACAGGTGACTGATGCTAGTCAAGCTGCCATCCTTGTTATCAGACAGGTGACTGATGCTGGGGGAAGGGTTCCAGGTGATATTATCAGACAGGTGACTGATGCTGAGGGAGGGGTTCCCGGTGATGTTATCAGACAGGTGACTGATGCTGGGGGAGGGGTTCCCGGTGATGTTATCAGACAGGTGACTGATGCTGGGGAAGCAGTTCCCGGTGATGTTATCAGACAGGTGACTGATGCTGGGGGAGCGGTTCCAGGTGATGTTATCAGACAGGTGACTGATGCTGGGGGAGCGGTTCCCGGTGATGTTATCAGACAGGTGACTGATGCTGGGGGAGCGGTTCCCGGTGATGTTATCAGACAGGTGACTGATGCTGGGGGAGCGGTTCCCGGTGATGTTATCAGACAGGTGACTGATGCTGGGGGAGGGGTTCCCGGTGATGTTATCAGACAGGTGACTGATGCTGGGGGAGTGGATCCCGGTGATGTTATCAGACAGGTGACTGATGCTGGGGGAGGGGTTCCCGGTGATGTTATCAGACAGGTGACTGATGCTGGGGAAGCAGTTCCCGGTGATGTTATCAGACAGGTGACTGATGCTGGGGGAGCGGTTCCCGGTGATGTTATCAGACAGGTGACTGATGCTGGGGGAGCAGTTCCCGGTGATGTTATCAGACAGGTGACTGATGCTGGGGGAGCGGTTCCCGGTGATGTTATCAGACAGGTAACTGATGCTAGGAGAGGGGGTCCCGGTGATGTTATCAGACAGGTGACTGATGCTGGGGGAGCGGTTCCCGGTGATGTTATCAGACAGGTAACTGATGCTAGGAGAGGGGGTCCCGGTGATGTTATCAGACAGGTGACTGATGCTGGGGGAAGGGTTCCCGTTCACATCAGACAGATGACTGATGCTGGGGGAGGGGTTCCCGGTGATATTATCGGACAGGTGACTGATGCTGGGGGAGCGGTTCCTGGTGATGTTATCAGACAGGTGACTGATGCTGGGGGAGCGGTTCCTGGTGATGTTATCAGACAGGTGACTGATGTTGGGGGAGTGGTTCCTGGTGATGTTATCAGAGAGGTGACTGATGCTGGGGGAGTGGTTCCTGATGATGTTATCAGACAGGTGACCGATGCTGGGGGAGGGGTTCCCGGTGATGTTATCAGACAGGTGACTGATGCTGAGGGAGGGGTTCCCGGTGATGTTATCAGACAGGTGACTGATGCTGGGGGAGCGGTTCCTGGTGATGTTATCAGACAGGTGACTGATGCTGGGGGAGCGGTTCCCGGTGATGTTATCAGACAAGTGACTGATGCTGAGGGAGGGGTTCCCTGTGATGTTATCAGACAAGTGACTGATGCTGAGGGAGGGGTTCCCTGTGATGTTATCAGGCAGGTGACTGATGCTGGGGAAGGGGTTCCCGGTGACATATTCAGACAAGTGACTGATACTGGGGGAGGGGTTTGCAGTGATGTTGTAAGACAGGTACATCCTTGTGGGAAGGGATCGTCATGAAGTTTTCAGCAAGGTGACTTACATTTATGTTAAATCAGTGCTCTGAAATTGTTTGATTTAACCGTCAGGCTCATTACATTGTTAGTACCGATGAAGTTTGATATGTATTTGACTGGGGTGAGGTGTTATGTGAAAGGCATATCTCTTACTGCAAAGAGTACTGGAGAATTTAGCGAAATCAGAGGAGATCGGATAGACGGGCCGGGAGGTGGAGCTGCTGCTGTTTCTTGGTATAAAAATTGGTAACTTGCAGGGAGTATCCTGATGTTCCCAGATCATGAGTGAGAAGGATGGCAGCTTGACCAGGTATCACATTCTGTGGGAGCAGAATCAAACAGATCACCTTCTCCATCCAGAGACAGGCTGGACGAGCCAAGCAAAGGAGACCATAAGTCCTGGTTCTGAAGTGGCTGTGGTCCACATCTCACCCTCGGGTGCCAGTTTAAATGGCCAGTTTGGAGAGTCAAAAGATTGAAGATACGCAGTGTTGGATTCCATTAGACCCATTGTCATTAATTACAATCTGGTACTGATTATTTATTTCTGAGCTAGCTAAGGGCAGTGCGCAAAAGCCAGACAAGCAGAGATCCTATCCCATACTATAAAGCATGCAGGTCCGCTTCATCTCTGTGGGCCCCCCTGCTGCTTCTACTGAGCAGCTCATGGGGACACTCTGCCCTGCCCCGCAGCCTCCCCAAACACAGGACACGCCCTGCACTGTACATTCTGCCAAAAGTGAAAAGCAGCTCTCTCTAGGTGAGGCCGTATCTGCCATGATGAAGCGCTCAGTACATGCAGAGATGCCACCACAATGGAGACATTAGTAAATGTGATCAAATAAATTTAAATATACAATAAAAGATGACTCAAGAAACAAGGTAAAATGATTCAATTTAAAAATGATTAAAGGCCTTTTCTCCCCTATATACCATTCAGATGGAGTGTGAGGGCTTGTCAAGGACGGCGTAAAATAGAGATGCTAGCTTTAAAATAAAGAAAAGACTTAATGAAAGGACCTGATAAAAGTGAGTATCCTTCTAATGCACAGCAAAGTGACATGAGTGAAGTTTAACGGGGGAAACTTTTAATTAGCAGCATAATTACATGCATCTTGTGGTTTTTAGTGGAAGGTCACGGAAATTGCTGGAAGCAAACACTCGTGAATACTAACTGACCTACGGCCGCCGCAGCAATTCATGGCAGCAGCAAGCATTTAGCCCGCCTGGGAAAATCTCCCTCCTTCACCCTCCCAGCCCCACTGAGGAAGATTTCTTACACTGAAGGGTGGACCCAGATCGTGGGAATAATATGACAAAATATCCACAAACTGCTATTCGCACATGGAGTAACTGTGTGTAAGTTTAACGCCTCAGTTTAACGCTTCTGAACACAGAGCGCAGGAGGGATTGCGTGCGGAAGCAGGTCCGGCCGCCGCATGATCGCAATCCGCTGACCTGCCCCTGAAACTCTTTGCTGGGTCCCAGAAGGTAAAGCTGAGTTTACCAGTTCTTGGGCCTCATGGGAAATGATGCGGTTCATGGCTGTGCCACTTCTACGAAATTGGAGAGTAATCACAGTACGATGAATTTCACTGTGTGTCCCATTTAGAGTGGAATTCAGCTTAAAAAAATAACGTTACAAGATCGCGGAGGGGCGAGTCCTGGAAGACAGTGACTAAGTCCACACCATGTGTTTCATTTTTATTCTTATATCTCTTTTTATTCTTATTAAATTGAATATATTTTTACAAAAAAAGCCCTCTCCCAGGGACTCATGGGACGGCTGAGTGCGCATGGTGACCTCTTCTGCACAGGCTGAAATATAACAGCCCACGTGACGCTCACGTCTATGCTGCCAAGGAGCAGATGCCCGTGACGTCAGGCAGCCAAGACGACTCGGAGGGCCACTTAAGTGCTGGAATAGAGAGACCCCCCCAGCCAAGAGGGGTCTCCAGTAAAAAACGACGGTCACAAAGCCGCTGCCTCCTGTTAATACGCATGATGGCCACTTGCACATTTCCGAGAAAAGATGGTGTGAAATGCGGGAAGTTATGAACGCAGAAGCTGAGGGTTGGATGATGACCGCGACTGACCTGAATCATGCAGTAAGGTGCAGCCTGGCAGGTCTCCGGCCGCATAAAACACCCATCTGAAGAGTATCACGCTACGCGACTCGAGACTCGTTTAATGGTGAACCTCAGAGATCATCTCAGAGACAGGCACACAAATGAAGGCACACAGTCTCGTACATGCCTGGCCCTCCGGCCTAATCGCCAGACACCCTCTGTCACTTACAACTGCGCCCCCACTGGAATGGTGGAGGTCACAGACATGGGAGGGGTGACGCGGGACATTCTAGGCTCCAGAAGTCTCTATTTCCTGTTTAACAACTTGCATTATAAAAACAACCCGCCTTTGAGAAGTAGGGTGAGTTCCACACCAAAATAGACAAAATTGTCAGGAGAGGGGAAAAAAACATGTGCAGATATTAAGGCACCACAGACCGCTAATGCTAATTATTTCACCGCTGCTCTCATTTCACAGCTATACCTGAAGGAGCGCAAGTCTCAATTTGACGCATATGGCCAAATAGTTAACCTTGAGTGGGGATGGATACAGGGATGGGGGGCACAGAGGTGCTGACTGGCCCCTGGAGTGCACCCTCCCCGGTCACTCACTGACTGAAAACATGTCATTGGCTAATTAACAGATAGGCTACAGTGTATGAATTATGACCCCCTGACCTTGAGGAAACACGTCAACCATATGGGTCGTTGAGGCACACCGCAAGTACGCAGGCAGCCAGGCATATGCACATCAGCCTGTGGCTTCTCAGCTCCAAAGGGCATCACCCAACAGAGAATGACCCCAAATCGGGGCCAAGGGGCGGGGCCAAGGAGTGGCAGGCCTCTGCTTGGCTGATGCGCAGGACGCCCTGCAGCCCGTGCCAATGAGGAGGCTGTTTGTGTTGGAGAAGGGAGGCTCCCAGATGAAAATCCTTTGTTTCTTTTACTGGCGGGGTCCTCCTAAAATAGGGAGCGGCCTTTCAGGGTTCACTTCTCAAGAACACAGTGGCTGTGTTCAGCGGTGGATAACTGGGAAGCGGAGCGGCCAAATCAAACACGGCCGTGGGCCTCAGGAAATAGCTGGGGGGTGGCAGGAGCTCGCATCACTCGGCGGACTGGCCGCTCACCTGCAGTAGACGCTGCTGCTCGCTGTTCTGGGAAGCGTTTGGGCTGGAAGCCCGATGCGGTGGGAGGAGGCGCTCGGCTGCTTGAGGCACCTGGAGGGCAAGAAAAACACACTGACTCAGCTGAAGCGCACCTGTGCCCCTTTGCCTTCTGGGAAGGGAAAAGCCAACAACAAAGAACGTCACATCAGGCAACAAAAAAAAAGTAAGGAGACCGGAAACAGCTTTCCCCAGTTTGGAGACGAAGGTCTGAACCCCAACGAATGCCAGAGCGTTGAAAGCGCCGATGTGAACCTGTGGCGGGACACGGGGGGGCGCTGCTCCACTTAAGTGAAAGCAGATGAGTCCACAGCTAACAGGGAGCCTCAGCAGCGGCGGGGATTTCGGCACATTTAAGTCCCAAAGGCTGACCTTTAAAACATCTCCTTACCACCAGCATCTGCTAAACCATCACGCATCACCAGTCACATTCTGCACAGATTTGATAAAAAATGGGAACAAACTTTAATTACATTTAATTACCAGAAATGTTCTAGCGAGTAACAGCAAAATGATGTTTTAATATTTCTGCTCATTAATTCTAAGTGACTTGCATAAACTTCCAGTTAGGGCACCTCTGAGTTAATATCTGAGTTTTGCTGTCAGAGAGTGACTCGGGGCCTCATGACTGGCAGTGGAATCGGGCAGCTGTGAAAAGCAGTCCTGTGGCCAGACCCCCGAAACTATGGATGCACAAAATCGGAACAAGAAAAAGAATGGCGCCGCTGTTTCTTCGCAGCAGATAAAAACACTCAAGGCAGTCAGCGACACTTTTTTTAAGAATCAAGGGGACTTGTTTCCTTATGGCGCAGCCCGGTATCCATGACAACCGCTGCTTTGACAGGATGTGCATAATACAGCTGGCAGAGCTGTTTGAACTGCCACGCTGGGGCACCCAAGCAAACAAAGGCGGGGGAGCCACCACATCTTAACCCTTGGGGAAAGTGGCTACCCCCCTGATCAATTATGAACAGACACAGCCCCCCCCCCACCCATGATAGAAGCAGGCAGACACTCAATACCAAAAGTAAACAACTGCAAAGCGGTGGAGTCCCCAACAGCACCGACGCGTCTCCCTGGAGAAAGATCCGGTGCCTGGGCACCTCAGCTTGGGGGAGGGAGAAAAATAAACAAGCGTCAAGCTTTAAGGGCAGAAAAAGAAAAGCGTCAGTCTCCGCGCTCTCTTGGCCTTTGGGGTTTGCTTTCCCTCCCACACGGCCTGAGTTGGGTTTCAGCCGTCGATCACGATTATGTGGACAGGGAACGCCGACATAGGTCACTCCCAGCCTCCTCTCCAACTTTCACTCTCTCGCCGAGTCTTGCGTCATTCTGTGGCTATTCTTGCGTAGATTTTCTCAGGGCGACGAAACACGTCCCATAATATTATTACGCAATGAGCCTGGCTTGTGGCCTCACTGCACACAGCCGTCTGGGTGACTCCCACTCACTGTGACTTGCAAAAGTATGAATCCTGGAGCCACAGATAGCAACAGTGACACCTGCTTGCGAAGCTGATCCTGCTGTTTAATGTTTTTGCTACACCAGGGACCTACATGCAAAAAGGCTTCTTTTATTTAATAGCTCAGCAGCTGCAAACATTACCTGAGTATTTTAGTGAAAGCTCAGCTCTTAGCTGCGACCGGACATCACTTCTGATGCTCTGTGTTAATGCCTTCAATGGACACCCCGGTATAAACACTTACTCTTGAAATGAATTATCTACGGTGCAGCGTCGAAGGGACATGGACAGCGGCACTCAAACCTGAACTTCGGCCATGTTTCAATTCCCTTCTGGTGTACCATGTGACCGCCACCCATCTGATGCGTGATCATGGACCAGCCCGAGCGCGTCCCTCCACTGCAGTGGTGGGCTCAGCCCCAGCCTTCTAGCACTGAGACTAATTCACAACAATGTGGTGTAATTCAGTGTGACACGAACCACTGACACAGAGCTAATTCTCATCCGCACTTGAATGCCAGGGCCAAGGTCTGCCTCTCAGGAAGGTTTGTGCAGAAAATCCCATCGTGTGCTTTAGCTGCATTGACAGGAAGTTTGTAAAAGTCACAGCAGAGAGACGTTCTACCAAATTGAAGCAAAAAGATTCATCACTTTTTTGTCAATGACGTCAGGAATATTTTTTGTCAGGAAAAAAGGCAGAGAGAAAAGAAAAACTGCATGTGGCAACCTAATATCCCACAACTAGACAGTCCAGATTTAGGACACCACTCTAATAAGCAATACAAGAATGTCCCAATACAAACCAGTTCAAGTAAATGGGAAAACAACAGCACACCTCAAAAGCCGTTCATTCTCTCTATACTTCAGACCAGTCTGTGCTGTCCAGGTCAGTTTCATTCCCATAAATGGCCCAGAAATGCTGCCAAAGTCCCGCGAACATGTGCAGAGCAATCGTGGCATAGCGGCAGCAGGATGCATGCAGGAACAGTGGAGCGTGACACATTCTCGACGGGCCGGAACCACTCGGCGTAATGTAAACATCTCGGCACTCAGGAGCACACCCGACGCCGATATCCATGGTGGAATCGGGCCTTTCCGGAAAAAGAAGTGGATCTGTCGTAACTGGTTTGCGAGAGCTGAGGTCGGGGGTGAGGTGACGAGGGGAGAAGCCAGGATGTTTGTGCAGGGCCCGACTGGAGAGCTTCACTGGGCCAGAGTGGCTGGCTTTGGCTGATGGACTGGAGTTGATCAGGGTCCCCTATGAAAACACCTGGGCGACCATGACAAGGCCGGTGAGGACCCCAGCGGCCAGCCCCTAACAGGAAGAGGCTACGTCCCACTGTGAGGTTCCCTCTCAGCCACTCCCATTATTCTGCCCTACAGATGGAAAGCCGTGTCTGAAGCGAATCCATTGATATTTCACTTTAGCAAAGCCCACCAGTGTGCGAGTGTGTGGGTTAGGAAGGTTACTGGTTCAAATCCTGTGACTGGCAGATTAATCATATCACTGCCGCGCCTTTGAGCAAGGTCCTTAATCCCAACTGCTCCAGGGGTGATGGATAAATGTCTGACCCCAAGCTTTTCTCTCACCTGAATGTCTGTGTGTATCTCAGGAGGATAATATGGGACATGCTAAGAATGAAATTTCAGTTGTATTTCTTCCTGTACAATGTTAATAAATTAATTCTATTTGTATTCCATGAACATTGCAGAATCACTTGACTGCTGTAACATGTCCCTGTCTGGCAGTCAGCAAAGGTCAGGAAACCTACATCCTGCAAGACAAGGGACTGTATAAAGACACAAGCAGCAGTGAAGCAAACCAAGCCATTGCTGGCTTTCTGTGTCCATGATGATTGCGTTGCTGGCTGGATGATAAATTCCAGGTACATCAGATGGCTTAGTACTGTGCTGCGTTAGCGAGGGACAGAGGAAATGGAAGCCAGGAGAGCGGGAAGAGGAAGAAGCCGTTTCCCAGGACTCTGAGTCTGAGAGAGCTGAACTGTGACTTAATACAAGTCACTGGCACGGCCAAGCACTCAGTGAGCGGTTTATAGGCTCCTGAATGAACATCCACAGGACGCATCATCACCCAGCAGACGGGTGAAGGTGTCCCCAGCATTCTGCAATGACTATTCTTATCATTAGGAGTACTAACGCCAGTAGTACCAGTAGGATCGTTATTGCTGACTGCCATGCCGTGCTTATCGCTGTCATGCCTACGATGTCTCTTCCTCTCTTCCCTCCATCTTTTTCAGGCATTCCCATCCTTTCCAGCACAGACTCTCCTCATTTCGTGCCCAAAAATAAGACTGCGCTGTTTCGCTTGAAAAATAACATAATGCTGTCGTAAAGAATGGCTTCTGAAAATAGACACAGGGCTGACATGCTCTCTACTGCCGGCTCTTTTTTTCTTAGCTGTGGAAGTCAGACATAACAGAGGGCAGAAGAGAGAGAACAAATAAACTCGGGGATGCCGGGAAGAACATTCGTGGCAAACCCAAATTAACTCGTCTGCACTCAAAACGCCCAGTTCACAGTGGTGATAAATGAGGCTCCGCTGAAAAATGGCGGGCCTTTCTGTGCAGGAAATCCGCACTCCAGCAACGCGTTGCTTGGAACTGGGGGAAATGGGACTCGACTTTTTGCCAAACAGTCAAACACCGATGGTGAGAGCTGGAAGAGGAGCCTGGGGATGGATGAACATGTGCTGGGAGACAGTCCTTTTCCGGCCGTTTATTGATTTCCAAAACTGAGAATCCCGGCAAGAGGAGTGTAACAGGCAACCATAACAATTTTCTCCACTGTGTTGATTTGCTTCATTGATTTGATTTACAATCATGCCCAGTGGCCCAGACTCAGGTGCTAATGACAAAGAACAAATAAAATCATGTATGCCCCCCCCCCCCCCCCCGCCAAAGTGGCATGCCATTCTTGATGAACCACGTGATGAATTCGGCCATTTACACCCCATGCTGAAACTGCATGGACAAGGCTGGGGGGGGCTGGGCCAGGCCCGGAGGGCAAGGGGAGCACAGTGGGGCTGCTGTGTGAGGAGGTCGTTCGCTCAGACTCGGACGGGCCAGAATAAACACGTCAAGCTGGGCTCGGAGCCAGTCTGACTTCCACTGTAAACCGACACACTTCCAGCCTGCGGCACAAACGCTTATCAAAATATTTATTTTTACTATACAAGAGAACTTTTGTCAAGTTGGCTTCAGTCATCTGCCTGAGGCTATGTTCCCCCTTGTCATCTATCGCTGTTGATATTTCATCTTAATGAAAAATAAATGTTATATAACAAAACTGAATCTGCATATATATTAGTTAAACATGTCATTAAAGTTAGTGTTTTCCGTCATCCTGAGCCCGGTACTGTAACTACGTGGACATACGGAAACTTCCTCTGGAAACCTGCTGTATCTCCTGCTGTTTTTGTCACACTGTAAAAATGCCTTGTTCTCCTGGCTTAAGCAAATTCTGCCCGTTCAATTCCCGCATATCACAACCACTAGATACAGTGATTCTACGATGTTTGAAAGTTGCTTTTTTTACCTACTAGTAATAAAGAAAATGCTTCAGAGGTCCCAAATACATTTTAAGGCTGTGAAATGTATATGCAGGTATTTAATTACAAAAATAATATTTGAGCTAGTTTTTTTCTGCTGGCTTGTCTGCAGGGATGTCAGTGCTCTACACTTCAAAATACACATAATAATTTTACTTCTACTGTACTCTATTTTTTCACAGATATCTGAGATTTTGAGGTATTTTTGTTTTGTGCCTCAGATGTTCCTCCTGAAGGAACATGGACCTTCACCTGTGTGAAATGTCCTCAGAAGATCTTCCCGCTCAGGAACTCGGAGCTGCTTCCAGGGGACACACCACCAAGAGAGGTGTGATTCCATGGCTTTCCGCTACCCTAAGAGGCGATGAGGAACATCCCTGACAGAGCCAAGCACAGCAGCCAAAGCGAGGAGAACAAAGACTGTTTGTGGAGAACCGCTATTACCAGCAAGACATTGTGACACGGAACAGAGAAACACCGACCCAAGGCTGTGAAAGTGACAACAAAGGGGGAAAATGAGAAAGAACAGAGAGTCTAAAGAGTCTGAGGCCCGTAAGAAGTGCACAGCTCATGGTGGGGGCCAGTGAGCCAACAGCAGGGCAACCGGACATCAGCCAAGCTTTCATACATTCAGCAGAACACCAGCGGGTACAGCACAGACAGCAGGGCAACAGTGGCAAAAATCTGGAACGATGACATCATGTTCATGGGCTCTCAGGTGAGAACCCAGGATGGCCAGCCTCACCTGTGATCGCTGGATCCTCCACCTGCAGGACTCAAAGCAGACGTTACAGGTCTGCAGACAGGGGCCAGTGGGTTAAATCTGTAAACTTCTGGTTTGAGTTAACCTGCATCTCTTAATGAACATTACAAGCAAAGTTTCCTCTTCATGTATTCAATAATTAAACAACTGAGAGGTACTAAAGGAATTGGAGGCTTGGTCAATTTCTTATGGTCTGATGACCAACTTTCTAACAAAATCAGTACCGGGGGTGACAAAGAATGGGGGTGAGGCTGGTTCTATCCCAGTTGGTGCCCCATACCTGAAAGAGGGCGTAGCCTACTGACTGTGACTTCCCCCAGGCTGATGGATATGACTTACCCAAGATCACGGAAAGGTAACAGCTTCTGTATCTGTCCAAAGCGTCGCAAATGCACCTTACAACAAGCTGCCTGCGTTTTCCTGCGTTGCCTCTCGTGTTGCAGTGCCGTCAAAAACACAATATATTACATTGTTTTATTTAGGAGAGACTTTTGACCAAAGCGATGCGTAAGTAAGGCAAATAGCACATCACAAGCGTACGGCTTTCGAGGAGTCAGCTAGGCTGAGCTCCCAGTGACGGCCCAGGTACAGGGTAAGCAAGACTGGAGAAGAAGCAACACAACATCTAACAAAGCAAGAACATAAGAAGGCTATTCAAGTACCAGAAGTGCAAAATTAATAACATTCAGGGAACATAAAGAGGTATCTTAATAGCAGGGGAATTCCTGGAACAGATGTGTCTTGGGGCGTTTCTTGAAAGTGCGAAGGGAGTCTGATGACCGGACGTGGTTTGGCAGCTCATTCCCCCAGTGGGGACCAGTGTGGCGTGACGGACCGTCGCTATGCGCTCACACTCTCCTACCTCATCTCCAGTGTGGCGTGACGGACCGTCGCTATGCGCTCACACTCTCCTACCTCATCTCCAGTGTGGCGTGACGGACCGTCGCTATGCGCTCACACTCTCCTACCTCATCTCCAGTGTGGCGTGACGGACCGTCGCTATGCGCTCACACTCTCCTACCTCATCTCCAGTGTGGCGTGACGGACCGTCGCTATGCGCTCACACTCTCCTACCTCATCTCCAGTGTGGCGTGACGGACCGTCGCTATGCGCTCACACTCTCCTACCTCATCTCCAGTGTGGCGTGACGGACCGTCGCTATGCGCTCACACTCTCCTACCTCATCTCCAGTTTGGCGTGACGGACCGTCGCTATGCGCTCACACTCTCCTACCTCATCTCCAGTGTGGCGTGACGGACCGTCGCTATGCGCTCACACTCTCCTACCTCATCTCCAGTGTGGCGTGACGGACCGTCGCTATGCGCTCACACTCTCCTACCTCATCTCCAGTGTGGCGTGACGGACCGTCGCTATGCGCTCACACTCTCCTACCTCATCTCCAGTGTGGCGTGACGGACCGTCGCTATGCGCTCACACTCTCCTACCTCATCTCCAGTGTGGCGTGACGGACCGTCGCTATGCGCTCACACTCTCCTACCTCATCTCCAGTTTGGCGTGATGGACCGTCGCTATGCGCTCACACTCTCCTACCTCATCTCCAGTGTGGCGTGACGGACCGTCGCTATGCGCTCACACTCTCCTACCTCATCTCCAGTGTGGCGTGACGGACCGTCGCTATGCGCTCACACTCTCTTACCTCATCTCCAGTGTGGCGTGACGGACCATCGCTATGCGCTCACACTCTCCTACCTCATCTCCAGTGTGGCGTGACGGACCGTCGCTATGCGCTCACACTCTCCTACCTCATCTCCAGTGTGGCGTGACGGACCGTCGCTATGCGCTCACACTCTCCTACCTCATCTCCAGTGTGGCGTGACGGACCGTCGCTATGCGCTCACACTCTCCTACCTCATCTCCAGTGTGGCGTGACGGACCGTCGCTATGCGCTCACACTCTCCTACCTCATCTCCAGTGTGGCGTGACGGACCGTCGCTATGCGCTCACACTCTCCTACCTCATCTCCAGTGTGGCGTGACGGACCGTCGCTATGCGCTCACACTCTCCTACCTCATCTCCAGTGTGGCGTGACGGACCGTCGCTATGCGCTCACACTCTCCTACCTCATCTCCAGTGTGGCGTGACGGACCATCGCTATGCGCTCACACTCTCCTACCTCATCTCCAGTGTGGCGTGACGGACCGTCGCTATGCGCTCACACTCTCCTACCTCATCTCCAGTGTGGCGTGACGGACCGTCGCTATGCGCTCACACTCTCCTACCTCATCTCCAGTTTGGCGTGATGGACCGTCGCTATGCGCTCACACTCTCCTACCTCATCTCCAGTGTGGCGTGACGGACCGTCGCTATGCGCTCACACTCTCCTACTTCATCTCCAGTTTGGCGTGACGGACCGTCGCTATGCGCTCACACTCTCCTACCTCATCTCCAGTTTGGCGTGATGGACCGTCGCTATGCGCTCACACTCTCCTACCTCATCTCCAGTGTGGCGTGACGGACCGTCGCTATGCGCTCACACTCTCCTACTTCATCTCCAGTTTGGCGTGACGGACCGTCGCTATGCGCTCACACTCTCCTACCTCATCTCCAGTTTGGCGTGATGGACCGTCGCTATGCGCTCACACTCTCCTACCTCATCTCCAGTTTGGCGTGATGGACCGTCGCTATGCGCTCACACTTTCCTACCTCATCTACATCTATCACTGAATCAAGGATGTAAATGAAAGAGGCAAAAAAAATTCAGTTTCATGTAGAAGGAGCCTTGGTTATTAGATGTAATTTCTCCACTGCGGCTCTCACTTGGACATTCCCTGACAGAAACTGATTTCTGCACATCTTTTCCATGGAACGGCACAACTTTGACATGTGTACCAGGCACAGTGATTGCTGTTTAAACCTGAACAACACAAACGGAAAGCTTCATGGAAAAGAGTGTAATTCATGCTAAGGGTCACATGCTCAACTGACCAAAAGTTGTAGAATCACTAAAATAAACAAACAGGAAGAGCCTCACAAATGACCTGTCAGTGCTACAGATAGTGTGTGACTCGGCAGGTCAGGCTGCTGTCAGCAGGTCACCGGTTCAAATCCCAAAGTTTACAGAATGATGTTACCATTCAGCCCCAGAGCAAGGCCCCTAATCCATAAACACTCCCAAAGCTAACTGACCCTGCTTTCTGCACTAGCTAAAGCCTTAGTTTCAGTGGCTGTTTCAGCAGGCTTGGCCCCCAGTTATTGTCTTTATGTAACAAAACAGGCAACGGGCTCAGTACTCAAAGTGTGACAGCAGGGACAAACCCCCACGGTCAAAGGTGCAGACCTCTTCTGAGACCACAAAGTGTCTCACACCGGAATCTAACTTCATAAGGTCCATATGAGCACATGTGGGAATCTAAAGCACATAATTAGCAAAAAATGTTCTGTGTGAATGTTAAAAAGAAGTGAACAGAAAATAAATTTCACTTTGCTAAGTACTACAGTCGGTGATGTATGCATTGGTACATAAGCTGAAAGAGGAAATGATGTGGGATCCTTGTGTTTATACAGCATGGTACTCAGGTGAGAAAATAAACGGGGAGAGGTGAGAGGGGCAGAGATCAAGGTGAGTGTTTAGTCTGAAGATCGGATGGAGCTGGTGAGATGGTGCGATTGGCAGACTGTGTGGCCTGTCATCAGCACTCAGTATATACAAGAACATTCAGGTCAACCATCCATATATAAAAAAGACCCCCTTCAGCAAACGGACACAGTCTGGAGGCCATTTTATAACCTTTGCCTCTAAATGCACTGTATTCGGTTCACGGCCCCAACCCGGTCTTCATCTTCCTGGATTAGCAGACAATTATGGCACTAAATGAAAATTCCAGAAAATCTTTGGTCACTCCATGTTTATCTATCAGTGAGGTGTTTACTTTCATAGCAAAGCAAGCCCCCCCCCCCGACACTCAGGGGAAGCTTTCTGGGTTCAGACAGACCTCCACACCCAAAAGCACATATTACCACATGAGTCCAGGCCCCAGAGCCAGAAGCTCCTGGCGGAGGAGAGGTGGGGCCACCCATGCTTGCGAGCCATGGAAACACTTCTGGAGAGGTGAGCGAGTATCATGTTTTTAAACCGGACAGTGAGAAGGAATACAACACCCCCTGCCCCCAAAAAACCAGAAGAATCAAAAAGCAGCAAAGACGCAGCATGAGACCATTCTCCTGAGAACATACTCCTGAGAACATACTCCTGAGAACAAAGAGTGGCGTGATGCTGGCCAACAGGATGGTGGCATATTCACAAGATATTTCTTGGTTGTAGTAATACATGGTGCATGGTTAAACCACACTTCTAAGCAATTTGTAAAATAAGTATTCTGTAATTCCTTCCATTCTTACTGATCCATAACACTTAACTGTGTCTGATCTCCAAGCCCAAGCTGAGCAAAGAGCACAGGTGTAAATGGCCATCTGTCACCCATGTCACCCACATGACAAATTACCCCCCTAAACTTGCAGTAAGAGGAGATCAGTCTCTGGCATCGCTGTGGAGAATTTCTAGCCCACTCTTCTCTACAGAATTGTTTTAATTCAGCCACATTGGAGGGTTTTCGACTGTGAACTGCCCATTTAAGGTCCAACTGCAACATCTCAGGTCCAACTCAGGACTTTAACTAGGCCACACTCCAAAACCTTAAGTTTGATTTTTATCCAGCCACTCAGATTTAGACTTGCTCTTATGCTTCAAGTCCATTGTGCCTGAGTGTCAAAAATCATGGACCGATGATGAACATTCTCCTTCAGCACTTTCTGGTAGATGGCTGAATTCATGTGTCCTTCAGTTATGGCAAGTCACCCTAACCCTGAAGCAGCAAAGCGTCTCCACACCATCACTCTCCATCCACCATATTTCACTGGGCATGATGTTGTGTGTGGAAAGCTGTGTTAGCTTTACACCAGATGTAGTAGGACCCATGTCTTCCGAATTACGAGTTACGCTCGTCAGTCCACAGTACATCCTCTCAAAAGTGTCTGGGGTAATCAAGGGTTTTTTTTTTGTAAATGTTACATGAGCCTTCATGTTCCGCTTGTTTAGCAGTGTGTCAGGGTCTATACCTGTCCATCTCTGCCTTTCATGTCTCTTCCCTCTTTTGGCAAGCAGGTGTCACTGACCATCCTGTTCCCGCCTCTGCTTCAGCACTAGACCCTTGTGTGTTTTCCCTGCTTCAAGGATTATTGCATGGCCCAATGGTTTGAGCAATAACATAGAGGCAATTACCAACCTCATTGGTTTAATCAGTTATTTGGAATTCTGTTCTCCAATGTTTTATTAAATGTTAACTTTTCTGTCCAAGATGTGCCCTGTTTGTGTCCTGTTTGATTTTGCTCTACTCCATGCCCCGGGTCCATGACAGCAGTGGTTTTTGCCCTGCGATTCTCCCAGACACACAAATTTTTCCCAGTGTCTTTCTAATGCTGGAGTCATGAACGTGGACATTAAGTGACCTGAGAGAGAGGTCTGCAATTCCTTAGATCTGAGGTCTGCTGAAGCTTTCCTGATGAGTATTCTATGCAGTCTTGGAATGATTCTGCTAGTTCCCACCGTTCAAAGTGTTTTCCTTTTGGTCATGATGGCTCTTGCGGTGGTCCGCTGGAGCCCAAGGACTTTACAGAGTGCTTTGTACCCCTTTCCTGACTGATATTCAGGATTTCCATGATGAGGAAGATCCTCAGCAACGCAGCTACACATCTGCATAGCCCCGGCCTTCCTTTGCAAGATCAGCCACCCTCCAGCTCCTAAGGCACTCCTCAGGAATGCAGCTACACATCTGCATGGCCCCGGCCTTCCTTTGCAAGATCAGCCACCCTCCAGCTCCTAGTGCATCTAGCTAAGGGTCTGTGCGACTATTAATAATCATGGTAGCCATCTATTCATCTTGTAATGTTACAGAGATACGAGAAACCAATGAGGACACCAGTGATCTGGTGTAATGTGATGCTCATTACGGTCTAATTCTCCCATTTAGAGGCCTGCCACTTAGTCTGGCCAGAGACTCTGGAAAGCACTGACATCCAGGCGAACTGTAGTGTCCATGTGCATAAATTTGGCCAATTCTCCACTTCCCTTGGCCAGATGTGACCTTTGGCCTCTTAATTAAATACTCAGCAGCAATTGCATGTTTCTCAGGCTTCAAACTTCACTGGAGTTTTACAGGTAGTTGCACCATTTACTGTATCTTAATTATCAATCAATACTTGCATAAAACGGCATAAAACCAGTTTGGGTATGACGAATTTTAATCACATACTTCAAATGTTAGAAGAGCTCTTGAATGTCCTACAGATCAGACCACGCCTTTTCTTGTTTCTTGGTCTGAAATATTTGAAGGAAATCCTCGTAGCAAATTAGCCATGGGAGTGGGGGTGTCTCTCCACTAAAATACTCAAGAGGTCTGTTAGAAATGTGCAAAATTAACTGACCCCCTAACAATACTGCAGATGGAGTCCATGCAAAGCATCTCCTCAACACAGACTTTCTACCCTCCATATAGTGGCAGATTGACACACCTCGTCCCCAGAGAGTTGGGAGGGAATAGAGCCATCCAAAGCTTGCACCGTAAATCCCACCCCCTCCCCCACCTCATATAACAGATCACATCACATCACTGGAGAACATGCCGTGGCAGTAGAGTAATGGAAGATAAAAGAAAAACATAAAGTGTTTTGTCTAGCTGGAAGATGGATGTGGGCCGTGATGTCAGTCTTGTTGCGTATCTCTGGTATCATCAGAGGGGACTATGAGTCTATGTGTCAATCGTGACACAGTTTTGGGAAGCAAGCGTGAAATTTCACATGATAAATAATCAGGGGCTTTTATCTGGAGTCACCAATGAGGGAAAATTACGTCATGAGGATACAGAGCGATCTGCTGCTTTCAGTGTTCCTGCCACACCTCGGCCCCTTTAACAACAGCAGTGTAGAGTATTCACCACAAACGACGAGCATCTGTACCATGTCTCTGCGTACCTGACAACAGCCATCACCTTGAAATACGAACTTAATGAGCTTCTTTGTATTACAGTCGCTATCTGTGCTCTTGAACTACATAAAATTTCATGCCGGCAAAGAATTATTCCAAAACGCTTATTGCACAACCAGAGCCATTCCCATTATTTACACTACTGGGATATGAAACAAATGTGTGCTATAGGGTGTACAGTACAGTGCAGAAGTCTAAGGCAGTTAAGGGAAATGTTTAAACCTTAAGAGATTAAAGTTATTTGAGTAGTAAGTGAACTAGGGCTGCAGCTGTATACCGGTTTCACAGTATACCACGGTATGAAAATTGATTGTTATCATATCGTGTGCATTTGGTAATTATCAGTATTGAGAAAGTGCAACCGAAAAAAGGATCTCACCTGCGCCTCTGCATCTTCTTCACTAATCAGCTGTTTGTCAGACCCGGTAAACGGCATCGGCATACGGAATCAGCTGTTTGTCAGACCCGGTAAACGGCATCGGCATACGGAATCTCTCTACCGTGTCACTCCCCGAACCGTGCAACCGGGCTTCACATGTCTGCTTTTTCCAGCATGCGTACATCGCATCATATTTTATGGAAACTATGCCAAATCTGTTCATATTGTCATTCTATGGTAAACCAAATTGCCTACAGTAACACACTACAGTGATTGCTTTATTGTTTAGGGCAGACTAGTGTTAATCTGTTTTCTTTTCATTTTAAGTGTTCACTATTTGATTTCAGAATTCACTCTGTTGGTCTAATTTCAGTTTTTGGATCAACAATATTACCTAAATATCCCATATCAGAAATAGATGTTTATATTTTCCATTCATCCATCCATTTTCCAAACATTTACCGGCACGCGCTGCCCACTGTGCCTGCCCTCTCGCCCACTGCAGCGACACGCGCTGCCCACCGTGCTGGCCCTCTTGTCCACTGCAGAAAAACGCGCTGCCCACTGTGCTGGCCCTCTCGCCCACTGCAGCGACACGCGCTGCCCACCGTGCTGGCCCTCTTGTCCACTGCAGAAAAACGCGCTTCCCACTGTGCTGGCCCTCTCACCCACTGCAGCGACACGCGCTGCCCACCGTGCTGGCCCTCTTGTCCACTGCAGAAAAACGCGCTGCCCACTGTGCTGGCCCTCTCGCCCACTGCAGCGACACGCGCTGCCCACCGTGCTGGCCCTCTCGTCCACTGCAGAAAAACGCGCTTCCCACTGTGCTGGCCCTCTCACCCACTGTAGCGACACGCGCTGCCCACTGTGCTGGCCCTCTCGTCCACTGCAGAAAAACGCGCTGCCCACCGTGCTGGCCCTCTGGTCCACTGCAGAAAAACGCGCTGCCCACCGTGCTGGCCCTCTCGCCCAATGCAGCGACATGCGCTGCCCACCGTGCTGGCCCTCTCACCCAATGCAGTGACAAGATGTGCCCACTGCAGCAACGCGAGCTGCCCACCGTGCTGGCCCTCTCGTCCACTGCAGAAAAACGCACTGCCCACCGTGCTGGCCCTCTCGCCCACTGCAGCGACACGCGCTGCCCACCGTGCTGGCCCTCTCGCCCAATGCAGTGACAAGGTGTGCCCACTGCAGCAACGCAAGCTGCCCACCGTGCTGGCCCTCTCGCCCACTGCAGCAACGCGAGCTTCCCACCATGCTGGCCCTCTTGTCCACTGCAGCATCACACCTTGGCATGGTGGTGCAGTGGTTAGCACTGTTGCCTCACACCTCTGGGACCCAGGTTCGAGTCTCCACCTGGGTTACATGTGTGTGGAGTTTGCATGTTCTCCTCGTGTCATCGTGGGGTTTCCTCCAGTTTCCCCCCACAGTCCAGAGACATGCTAAGGTGAACTGGAGTTACTAAAATTGCCTATAGGAGTGGATGGTGTGTGAATGTACCCTGCCATGGGCTGGCCCCCCATCCTGGGTTGTTCCTCGCCTCATGCCCATTGCTTCTGGGATAGGCTCCAGACCTCCCGTGACCCAGAAGGATTTGGAAAATGGATGGAAAATGAATTTCATAGATTGTAAACATAGTTAGCTGGATAAGAATTGTTTCACTGACATGTTATATAAGATTGATAATGCATATTTAGCTCAGCACCCAATATCGACATGTTTTTATGATGATTGTTATCTAAAGGGAATACTTTTTGTTACTCATCTTTTATTTCTCCAGGTGTCTTTTGTGCAAATGGAAGATGTACAGCTTTTAAAATAATTTTACACTTTACACTTTCTTAATTTTATTTATTCTTTTGATACATTTTTAATAAGTTCAGCTATGATAAAACATTTGTTCAATCAAAAAATCCTTCTGTTTTCATTACTTGAATGGTCATTGCACATAACTGTGAAATGCCATATACCGTGACATCATGGTATTTCCTGAGACGGTTACATGGCCATAATCATGCATTCTCTGGGGGGGGTCATGTTCCCCCAAAACTGAGAAAATACCATCCTGTCCCCACCCAACATACAACACAAAAAAAATGTTATATTCGTCATCGTTATGAACCCTCAACGGAAATGCTATTTTTATTTTCTGTTTAATTTATTTCCATTTTTTGTGGAAAACAGCAGTGTCAACCCCCCTCCCCCCAAAAAGAACAGTTGGTTGTACCCAGCATGTCTATCTGTGGTATTCTGGTGGGTCTTTTAATTTGGTCAGGCAGTAGGAGTGAGAAAGGGAGGAAAAATTAGTTAAAAAGCAGAGAAAGCAGGACATACCAGCGTTTTTACAGACAGTAAGTAACTAGATACCTAAATGGGTAACATTACCTTAGTATGTAAGGCAGTGGTTAACGTTTTAGGTAACTGTTACTACTGTATATTATACAAGGCTCTTTAAATACGTACTATATAATTAGCTAAACAGCAAACAGTTTTGGTCTAAAACTAGCAAGAAAGCATATAAAAATCTTGCAGACGCCACAAACAGCCCACTTGACACTAATATAGCTTTTTAACAGCTGGAGTCTTTTGGTGGTATTGTTAGCGATGTCATACTTTGAAGATTTCCTTAAATTTTTGCGTACTGTTCAGTCTCAGACTACAGAACTACATAGTGCATCGCATGGAGGGACGAAGTACCATCAAAATGAAATGTAAAGTAAATAAAACTAGTAATAGAGGCAGGATATTCAATGTAAATAAGATAAATATAAATTAAATAAAATGATCATCAAGCCCAGGCATTATTCTTCAGGTATAAGAATGGTATCTGGTCACAATGCAGGCAGCAGAGAGAGACAGGTACAGGGAGAGACATGCTGAATGCATTGGCCAGAGAGGGACAGGGAGAGACATGCAGAATGCAGTGACCAGAGAGGGACAGGGAGAGACATGCAGAATGCAGTGACCAGAGAGGGACAGGAAGAGACATGCTGAATGCAGTGGCCAGAGAGGGACAAGAAGAGACATGCTGAATGCAGTGGCCAGAGAGGGACAGGGAGAGACATGCAGAATGCAGTTACCAGAGAGAGACAGGAAGAGACATGCTAAATGCAGTGGCCAGAGAGGGACAGGGAGAGACATGCTGAATGCAGTGGCCAGAGAGGGACAGGGAGAGACATGCAGAATGTAGTGACCAGAGAGGGACAGGGAGAGACATGCAGAATGTAGTGACCAGAGAGGGATAGGAAGAGACATGCTGGAAGCAGTGACCAGAGAGGGACAGGGAGAGACATGCTGAAAGCAGTGACCAGAGAGGGACAGGGAGAGACATGCTGAAAGCAGTGACCAGAGAGGGACAGGGAGAGACATGCTGGAAGCAGTGACCAGAGAGGGACAGGGAGAGACATGCTGAATGCAGTGAAGAGAGAGGCACATGGAGAGACATGCAGAATGCAGTGACCAGAGAGGGACAGGAAGAGACATGCAGGAAGCAGTGACCAGAGAGGGACAGGAAGAGACATGCAGAATGCAGTGACCAGAGAGGCACAGGGAGAGACATGCAGAATGCAGTGACCAGAGGGAAACCGAGAGAGACATGTTGGAAGCAGTGACCAGAGAGGGACAGGGAGAGCCATGGTGAAAGCAGGGACCAGACCGGGACAGGGAGAGACATGCTGAAAACAGTAGCCAGAGAGGGACAGGGAGAGACATGACGAAAGCAGGGGCCAGAGAGGGACAGGGAAAGACATGACGAAAGCAGTGGCCAGACCGGGACAGGGAGAGACATGCTGAAAGCAGGGGCCAGAGAGGGACAGGGAGAGACATGCAGAATGCAGTGACCAGAGAGGGACAGGGAGAGACATGCTGAAAGCAGGGGCCAGAGAGGGACAGGGAGAGGCCTGCTGAAAGCAGTGGCCAGACCGGGACAGGAAGAGACATGCTGAAAGCAGGGGCCAGAGAGGGACAGGGAGAGACATGACGAAAGCAGGGGCCAGAGAGGGACAGGGAGAGGCCTGCTGAAAGCAGTGGCCAGACCGGGACAGGGAGAGACATGCTGAAAGCAGGGGCCAGAGAGGGACAGGGAGAGACATGATGAAAGCAGGGGCCAGACCAGGACAGGGAGAGGCATGCTGAAAGCAGGGGCCAGAGAGGGTCAGGGAGAGACATGACGAAAGCAGGGGCCAGAGAGGGACAGGGAGAGGCCTGCTGAAAGCAGTGGCCAGACCGGGACAGGGAGAGACATGCTGAAAGCAGGGGCCAGAGAGGGACAGGGAGAGACATGATGAAAGCAGGGGCCAGACCAGGACAGGGAGAGGCATGCTGAAAGCAGGGGCCAGAGAGGGACAGGGAGAGACATGACGAAAGCAGGGGCCAGAGAGGGACAGGGAGAGGCCTGCTGAAAGCAGGGGCCAGACCGGGACAGGGAGAGGCCTGCTGAAAGCAGGAGCCAGAGAGGGACAGGGAGAGGCCTGCTGAAAGCAGGGGCCAGACCGGGACAGGGAGAGGCCTGCTGAAAGCAGGGGCCAGAGAGGGACAGGGAGAGACATGATGAAAGCAGGGGTCAGACCGGGACAGGAAGAGGCATGCTGAAAGCAGGGGCCAGACCGGGACAGGGAGAGGCCTGCTGAAAGCAGGGGCCAGAGAGGGACAGGGAGAGACATTCTGGAAGCAGGGACCAGAGAGGGACAGGGAGAGACATGATGAAAGCAGGGGCCAGACCGGGACAGGGAGAGGCCTGCTGAAAGCAGTGGCCAGACCGGGACAGGGAGAAGTCTGCTGAAAGCAGTGGCCAGACAGGGTTTTACCCAGACATTAACACTGAATACCTTTTCTGACTGGCACTCCAGCTGAGCCAGTCCCCCACGCTGGGAACTGCAACCCACCACCACCACCTCCAAAACCACTACCTTTTAGCCCTCACGACATGCTCATCTGAAATAATCAGACAAGATGCCCTTAAACCTGCTTTCTAGCTAACTATGATAAAGTATGACTGTTTGGAACCAGTTTTCTGGCATCATAAAAAGACACAGCAGGTAACTTATCCAACTAGAACCAGGTCATTCAGCCATCAAGTTACCAGAATGAGAATGTAAGGTCAGTAACCTTGATGGTAATAGCTACTGTATCTGGGACGAGATGTCATCTTCTAAAGAAGTCAAATGTGCAGAGAGGGTTCAACAGGAATAAGACCGTCACCATGCTGAGCACCCTCTGACGTTTCCACAGGGCTCTGGGTTTTCACATATTTTTTTTATCCTACAGATACACATTCTCACTACTCTGCCACCTTGGAGGGGATAATGATGAGTGTAACAAAAACAACGGGAAAATTCAGCATAATACAACCCCAGGGACAGAGAGATTTTTCTTAAGTAAACAAGAGTGGATAATTAGGAGCGGTCTGGGGAAGGAAGGGTCTGTTTGGTTTGCATTTCTGAATCTCCTGTTGGCCAATTTATGTTACTTTTGTAATTTACTTTTGACCTATAACTCAACATATTATTTATGAACGGAGGGTGGGATGAAATGATCATCAGGCGAATCACATGGCAGTCGTATTACAGTAAACAAGATGGAGCGCACCAAGAGAGGGTGCTGGAAACAAGGAAAGAGACAGCTGCTGTGAAACGGAGGGTGTCCCCGCCCCCGTACAAGGGCCGAATGGTAATGGAAACCTATTATGACAGCCAGAGACTGATATTCACAATAAACACCTAACATAGTTAACCCACTGTGCTCAAATGACCTACCATGAGCACTAGGGACTAACGGGGGACTAACTAGGGATTAACTGGGGAATGCCAGCAAATGCTCAGGCTCAAAGACACGAGTCTGCGCCATAATATCACTGTGTGTTATTCCATAGCCTTAATGTAAAGGGATTCAAATGCAGCAAGCAGCCAGGTATTTTAAGTATAATAAAACAGGGGACAGAGATGGAGAGGCCAGAGTCTGGGCAGGGAGAAACCGGCCAGGGAAGAAGTTGGGCAGGGAGAAACCGGCCAGGGCAGAAGCTGGGCAGGGAGAAACTGGCCAGGGAAGAAGTTGGGCAGGGAGAAACCGGCCAGGAAAGAAGTTGGGCAGGGAGAAACCGGCCAGGGCAGAAGCTGGGCAGGGAGAAACCGGCCAGGAAAGAAGTTGGGCAGGGAGAAACCGGCCAGGGCAGAAGCTGGGCAGGGAGAAACCGGCCAGGGAAGAAGCTGGGCAGGGAGAAACCGGCCGGGGAAGAAACTGGGCAGGGAGAATCTAGCCAGGGAAGAAGCTGGGCAGGGAGAAACCGGCCGGGGAAGAAGTTGGGCAGGGAGAAACCGGCCAGGGCAGAAGCTGGGCAGGGAGAAACCGGCCGGGGAAGAAGTTGGGCAGGGAGAAACCGGCCAGGGCAGAAGCTGGGCAGGGAGAAACCGGCCAGGAAAGAAGTTGGGCAGGGAGAAACCGCCCAGGGAAGAAGTTGGGCAGGGAGAAACCGCCCAGGGAAGAAGTTAGGCAGGGAGAAACTGGCCAGGGCAGAAGCTGGGCAGGGAGAAACCGGCCAGGGAAGAAGTTGGGCAGGGAGAAACCGGCCAGGGCAGAAGCTGGGCAGGGAGAAACCGGCCAGGGCAGAAGCTGGGCAGGGAGAAACCGGCCAGGAAAGAAGTTGGGCAGGGAGAAACCGGCCAGGGCAGAAGCTGGGCAGGGAGAAACCGGCCAGGAAAGAAGTTGGGCAGGGAAAAACCGGCCAGGGCAGAAGCTGGGCAGGGAGAAACCAGCCAGGAAAGAAGTTGGGCAGGGAGAAACCGGCCAGGGCAGAAGCTGGGCAGGGAGAAACCGGCCAGGGAAGAAGCTGGGCAGGGAGAAACCGCCCAGGGAAGAAGTTGGCCAGGGAGAAACCGGCCGGGGAAGAAGCTGGGCAGGGAGAATCTAGCCAGGGAAGAAGCTGGGCAGGGAGAAACTGGCCAGGGAAGAAGCTGGGCATGGCAAAGCCAGCCAAGGCAGATGCTGGGCAGGGCAAAACCGGCTAAGGTAGAAGCTGGACAGGGCAAAACCGGCCAAGGCAGAAGCTGGGCAGGGCAAAACTGCCCAGGGTAGAAGCTGGGCAGGGCAGAGTCTGGGCAAAGAGAAACCAGCAAAGGCAGAAGCTGGGTGGGGAAAAACCAGCTGGGGCTGAAGTGTGACAGGGTGAAACTAGTCAGGGCAAAATCCAAAAAGGGGTCAGGGTCTGTGTGGCTGGGTGTGTGACCAATCAGCAGAGTCTGGCAGGACTGTGTATCTTCTTCATCCATGTGGCCCCTCCCACCCCACAGCGCCCCCCCCCATCATAATGCACAGCGACTGTACCCCACCCCCACCGCCCTCCTGCCCATCATGACACATAACTTCCTCTATAATGCTCCACCCCCCACCCCCAGTGACCATGTCGCAATGCTACACTACAGGTCTGTCTCAAAGGTCTGTTACAGCGACTTAGGAGAATTTCAACAACTCACTTCAAAAACATATTTTACTGTAACAGAGATACACAGCATAAAAAGCACTGCACCTCTATCTTACTTAAGCCCTAGTAATATATTTGCCTTATGCTGTGAGATGTTTTCCTACTTTCTGTTTGCTCAGGAAGCTCAGATCGCGTTATGAAGCCCTCTGCTGGACATTGGGGTATCGCATCTTCCAGCAGCAGATCAGGGCTCGCACATGGTCATCGGCAGGTTCCATGCAGAGGACAAGCAGACACCAAAAGTGCACGCAGCAAGTATACCGAAGGCAAACAGAACCAATGAGCACAGCAGCCCTGTCCCACAGCCAACCATTCAGCATACAGATCTCCAGACGTTTCCACAAAACACTGTCGGTCGGAAAAGGGTTTGAGACTCAGAGGAGAAAATCCCAGACAGGCCTCAAACATGATCCCCCCTCGCAAGCAACAAAAATGCGTATCCGCAGCTGCTGCAGACGCAGCAGTTTATGCACGCTTACCTCAGCGCCCATGTCACCCCTAAAATCTGCCATCTAATTGGCTGCTCGTTCCAGTACGAGCCACTGAAATCCCGCTTACTACCCCAGTGGCAGTTTCCGGTATCACCACAAAAAACACCCACAAGTGATTAAGAGGCATCAATTAGCAGCCTCGTTATACCTTTTAGCTTTCTATTATAGAGACAGCAGATTGAGCCTTTGGGTGGAAACTGGGTGGTGGGGGGGGGTCTGTGCTTGGAGCAGTGAGATTTTCATGTACTGAGGTCTTATCACGTTCTAGAATCAGGAATAGGAAATTCTGTTTAGCGTCAGACACGCGCACGGAACCAGGCTGTGTGTGTGTGTGTGTGTGTGTGTGCACATCATTAAAACGACACACGCACTCCCCTCGTCTTTCAATCCCGCTTAGCTACGCAGTCCCATTTTTAAAAAATATGCCTCGACTCTGACACAATTTACAGCGCGTCTTGCATGAAATGGGCCGTTTAATGACGCACGGCTAATCATGCAAAATTAAAATTTTGTAAGAGAGTTACAAATCATACAGTCCTGCCCCACGATAAACGCTGTAATGAGCTGCTCCTTTTTTCGGTGGCTAAATAAAATGTGCCTCAGAGGTTGTTCAAAGAAGAAGGTTCATCTGCCACATATTGGCTATCCCCCCCTTTTTAATCAAACCCTGGATGTTAATTTATTTTGTCACATTCCAAGTGTTACACCCTTCCAAGGCAGCAATTAAACCACAGCACAAGGTGCAATCACTCCGCTCTGTTGGAAATGAAAACCTCAGTGTTAAACACGGACACACAGAAAACAAAGGGGAAGAAAGGAGAAAAAAAATCTCCAGGCTCACATCAAGATCTGAAAGCACAAAGTAAAAATCTATCAAGTATATCACTAATGATTGTGCTAAAAACAGCATAAATTATGCATATTACCTTCTCTACAGTAATAAATGTTTTATCAACCCACCCCCCCCCCCACAGAAGTGCTGTAGTTCCAGGGAGAGGCCCAGGCAGGATCATTTGAAGTCCTGGAAATAATAGCAGCTTTTCTCCGACCACGCAGACTCACGCTCCTGCCCTCGACAAGGTGTGTGGTCACTGGTGCTGTCAGGTGCTCGTTATAATCCGCATTACTGACCCTCCAAACATACTACAGATTGGCTGTCTTGTATTAGCACCGGTTAGCATTAGCCTCCCCAAGAAGTGAGGCTGGACCAAAATTCTTTGACACAACACTAGGGGGCGCTACACTGGATCTGTCACTATGGCTGAACTCATTGTACCGGCCTCTACTGGCCCACAGATTGTAGCACGTTCAAGTTAAAGGGCCCCAGTCAGACACTGAGGAGCAGCTCCCTGGGGCCCCTACATGGCACTGGGGACCAAATGTCTCCATGAACGGACACCAAGCCACCTTAGACAGTAAGAGGCGCTGATCCAGAGTGTGATACCGGGTGACAGATCTCACCAGAAGGAAACAGCATGTGCTCCGATAATAAGCATTCAAATTAGACATAAATTTTACATGCACCGCGTTTTAAATATTCAGAGACGGGGGACTGATTGTGTTTACAAGTGGCATGGAAGTCCCGCACAGTGCCCCGATGGCGTCTCGCATGCCATACACCCACGGAGGCCCCCTCACCATTCACTCCACAAGCAGGCCCTTTCTAAAGGATCAGCACATCAAACCCTGCGCTCCATTTAACCCTGATCCTAATATCAGGCCACACCCACCAATAATGAACCCCACCTTCAGCAACATCAGGCCACACCCACCAATAATGAACCCCACCTTCAGCAACATCAGGCCACACCCACCAATAATGAACCCCACCTTCAGCAACATCAGGCCACACCCACCAATAATGAACCCCACCTTCAGCAACATCAGGCCACACCCACCAATAATGAACCCCACCTTCAGCAACATCAGACCACACCCACCAATAATGAACCCCACCTTCAGCAACATCGAGCCACACCACCCACGAAACAATGCCTCTCCCACCACTTGGGAATCCCCGCCCGCCATTCAAAAATCTTCACCGGGCTGACGACCAAGCCTGTCACTGAATTTCCGCTTATCTTCCCAGCTAGCATGGGGAAAGCTAAACACCAGCTACTCGTCAGGACAACCACTATCAAAAAACACTCTTTAAAACACACATGAGGCACACACACAAAAAATAATTTTATTGCCAAAAGGAAACAATTTAGCATCTACAATATAAACATCTTCATACTGCGCATGAGCGTAACACGAAGGACTACATGCATATATACTGTAGCTATATGTACGACGGCAGAGCTCGCAGAGACAGGACGTGAGAGTGTATATGGTCTAACTCTCCCTCGAGGGTCATTTTAACTGCTTAACTGAGACAGGAGCTCGGAAGGTAAATGGAATGCCTGCAAGTGATTAGGAAGATTCACAGCAATACGATACATATGGCTTGAGCAGCAGAGGGGCACTTCTCACGTCGGGAGGCCAAATGCCCCACTGCGGTCGGTGGCTGCCCTCCTTGGCTCCGTTTCCAGACCTTTAAGTTCCCAAGGAAGAAGCTGCTTTTGCCCTCTATGTGCCACCTGGCCTCTCATTACTCCCGAAGCGCACGGCCGCTTCTTCGGAGGCACGCTCTCTCTTTCGAAGGATCCGCTGCCTCTCCGCGGCCGAAAACTGTAAAACACCTCCCTGATGAAACAGCTCGCTGCTCGAACATCACATCTGTCTGATCTCATCTCAAGGTTTGCCTGATTCTAACTTCATATGCAGCAGTTTAACAATCTATTTGCAAATTAATATAAAACAATCATTTGAAAATTACCCAAGGCTGCCAACAATAATAAAAATAGAAATGAAAATTAATTATATGACAAATAATTTCATATGAACATGCATCACTTCTCCTTGCCATGACTGCTTGGAATTCCGATATACCTAAACGTTTATATACAAACCAATTATATGTCTGTGTAAGGATGTCTTTGCCAGGAGGCCAGGAAGGACATGCTGAACAGGAAAATACCACATCATACTTCAGTGACGTTTAGGACACCAGGAAAATACAGGACAGACAGCTGATAATATAATCTCTAATATTAGAAATTATATTAAGAAAAAAACATTTACAGGATTAACATATTATTGAATGCATTACTTAGTTCAGAATTTTATGTTTTGTATTTTAAAACTTAAAATTTAACATTAAAAAGTAGAGAATTTATTTGGGATCATGGATCATTTAATTGACTTTATTTTCAGTGATGGGTCAATTTCATGTGTATTTGCATTTATGCTGGAAATTTGTCTGTATGTTAACTCAGACAACTGACTGTCATTTATCCTAAGTAACCCTTTACCTAAAATAAGAAAACAACTAATAAAAGAACAATTAATACCCAAACAAATAAAAAAACAACCACTACTCCTCATTATGCTACACTGACCAGAGCTTGTTCTGTCAGCACACACATTTGTATCAGGCATTTAGCATGAGGGTGCAGCTGTTGGAGCATCAGAAACACTGCAGAAGAGGTGAGCGGAGCGGAGGAACATGCAAGCCGGCCGCACTGGGCGCTGCTGACTCACTGTAAGTAACCCTGCAGAAAGCACACAGCGGGCAGATACTCCAGCACACACTCCACCCAATTTAAAACACGCCTTAACACGTTTCACTTTACAAAATAAAAATGAGGTAAAGACCAAGAAGGGGGGCCCAGCCTCCCCGGTAAGCAGTGTGCGATCCGCATGGCACTGTCTGTAAGGCTCTGCGCGGAACCACTTATAGGGAACCTCGACAGCTGTGGCCTGGACTTCAGTTCCCTGACAAATTCACCAATTAATCCCAACCATGGCTTCCCAGAGAGGAACCTGTAAAATCTGCTGCCACGTTTTGGACCAGACGGTGCAGATTAAACGAGCGACCCTCCATCAGTTCAAAGGAGTCTTTTAACACCCCCGACTAACCTCATCTCTAGGAGTTTGCGAGGGACAGTGGACCCGCCATGTGTGTGTGCGTGTGTGTATGTGGCGGGGGGGGGGGGGGTGCTCAGGTTCTCAGGCACGCTACCAGCAGACACGGAAAGTTAACATTGGGGCTCAGAGTGGGGACGCCAGCTGATCGGGGGGGTCACCGTGCTGCCAGGCCTGATTTATGCCACCCATCCGTCCTGCCAGGCCCACATCAATAGATCTTAATGAATGGGTAAATAAGGGTGAAGATCACACTTCACAATTCTGGAACGTTCCTCATTCATAGTCGACAAGATTTATGTAACCAATTAGAATTTAACGGATCAGAGAGAGGAAAAAAAATCAAATTTGCAAGGAAAAATTACCCAAGTCTAACCTTCAAGAAAACAGATAATGACCAGCCGTTAATAGACAATGGAGTCTGCACTGGGGGGTGCAGGGGGTCTTCATATCACTAAACATATATGATCCAGTGCTTCTGAGGAGTCACCCCCCCGTTATTTACAACTTAATTTCTATCGCTTCTGTTTCCTTAATCAATCATTCAGTGCTCACTGATGGAATCACTGGATCATATTAATTGTGTGCGATAATTTGCTTCAAAATGGAACCAAGCTGAATAAATGTACAGAGAAAGTGTCTAATCGTGTGGAAGGTGGTCTGGAACAAAGCAGACCGCACTGAGCTCGCCCTGGTTCATCTTAATTCTGCACAGACCACTCGGCTCGTTAATGGCAGCATATCCCCATTACAAGACTTTAATTAAATTACCTCACCATTTCCATACCGAGACGACTGGTACGACTTTAAAACAAACAAGCCCACTCCCACTAATTAACACTGTTAATTGGCTTGTATGCTTTAAATAAAATGTCTAGGTTAATATGTGTTTTACGATTTTAAAAGAAAAAAAAGAAATGTTTAGCAAGCAGAACACTGCCAAGGGGATCGATGAGCTTCGCTTTGAAATGTGTAGCTTTTAATTTTATCACACTAAAGAAGCTATTAGACAGAAGACTCCAGAGAACAATGTAAATGATCAACTTAAAGGAAAAGGGTTGTTTCAATTCTCTACATGAACTAATCACACAGCTGATTATGCAGAAGTATTAAATTATGGAGGGGGCAACATCCCTCATCTCAGCACAAATCCCTATGAAATGTTAATAACATGCTCACAATGGCTGAAACTTATGCCTTCATGAATAATAAAGTAAACAAATTATCCCCCCCACCCTCTGTGATGATTATTACTACTCCGCAGCCTCTAATTTTACTGACCAGACGTGCTACGTAAACTCAGTCGTATTGCCAGTACGTTCCACGTTGCGTCTTTGCTGGGTAATCGGGGATGGAGGAAGCTGCAATTAATCCGCAATTAAGGAACACCTCGTTACTGCCAAACTGATAAATGAAACGCGACGGATGGGCGCCATGGGCTAGGAAAGCACTTGGGAAATGTGGACAGAGACGGCAACTGTGGGGTTTCCAGTACAGGATGTGGGAAGCGGACCCCCCTTCGTGCGGAGCCAGCACCAGCACGCTAAAATCCAAAACTAAATCGCCGTAGACACATCAAAAATCACAGGACTCAGCTACTCGTGTGGGAGTGTGAGCTGAAGGCAGTCACAAGGCGGCAGCTGATAATGGTGAAAGAATGAGTGAATTGTTCCCTGCCCTGAGAATATGGAGTGTCAGGATGGCCAAGGAGACTGAGCCGGTAGCACTTGATTTTCGGGGAGGGAAGCTTATAGCGCTTTGCATCGTTAATGATGTAGCTCGTCCACACGTGCTTCAGCCACCAAGCCCGTTACGTTGCCCATGCCAGTGATGGTTCTGTCTCTCAGTAACACCACGCAGGAAACAGAAACCACCCCACCAGGTGAGCCGCCCTGACCCCTGGTGGAGTAATTAAGCATCACACCTGCATGATCCTGCACAAAGTAGCCCTTGAACGTAATGCCATGTGAGACGGAACTTTGCAGCTTGATAATGACCTTCATGTTCAATTTGATACTTCTTTCCATCACAGTGTCCGTCTGAATGACTTTGGGTCGTATCGGCGCAGGACAGCAAGGCCTATTCCGACGGACAGAAGTAACGCATCCACTGTCAACCGCCGATGAGAAACCCTAAATCCCACCTCGAAGAAAAGAAGATAAATCTTTCTGAAAAGCCACAGTGACCAGCCACTCACCACCACAACGCAAACACTATTTCTTCATTCTGTTGCTGACTCATTTACAGTGGTGTTTATGTTTCAGGTATACGTCACCCTGTGGGTCCCAAAAACAAAGTCCAAACATAGCGTAAAACAGTCTAACAAAGCCAGGAACATGGGAACAACTAAAAAGCACTGTTGGAAACAGTCAAAAACACTGCCAGAAAGCTAAGACACAGGCAGAAACGCAGCCCACACACAGGTAGAAACGCAGCCCAGACTCCACTGACGGTCTGAGGATTGCAGAGGCAGCATAACCTACCTTTCTGAGCGTGCGGGAGGATAGTGTTCACAGTCAGTCATTGGCCAGTTTTCCTGGAAGCTTTTGGAGCATCTGAGTGCTTCCGAGACAAAAAAAAAAGGCAGCTGGTAATGGTCAGCGCCATCCTCGATGATTGTTTACAGTTCTATTTACGTGAGTGCGGGGCCCGGCCCAGGTTGACAGGTACAGCGCGAGGCTAATTAAGACCAATCGAGCGACTCTCTGATTGTTAGGGTGTCTGAGGATGAGGTCACGGCTGGTGATGGCGGGAGTGGTGAGGCGGGCAATTCCAATGCTATGGTGCCTGTGCAGCAGAGGGTCTTCCAAGAGGAGCCCCCACTCCTGAGGTCCTTTTAAATGCACTTTGTGCTCTGCCTTTGAGAGAAATGCTCGCCATGATGCTGCACCCCACGTTTTGGCAGGATTGAAATAGCGCCGCAGCTATTTCAACCTGGGGGGGGGGGGGTGCTCAGCAAGAGGAGAAACAGGCAGAATATAAAACTGAGCCTGGGTGCCATCCGGTGTCTCCTAAGTCTATTCTAGGAGCTGTAACAGCAGCAGACCCTTCAGGAGCTCTGCTCTTTCCAGTGCTTGATTCTATCAATTACTGACCTTAATTAGAAAGACAGAGCCCCCCCTCGGCGCATGGCGTAAACATCGGCGTGAGGACCTGCGCACAACAGGGTGACACTTCCAGGTCTGCCAGAGCTGGAGAGAAGGCGTCCCTCCTCCCACAGGAGTCGGGGAGATGCGGGAGCAGGAAGGGAAACAGCACCTGCAGCTCGCCAGCAGAGCAACGCGCTGATGGAGGGGGTGAGTGCGTGGCAGTGCCTCGACCTCAGCAAACACGCACAGACACGCGTGCCAACTCGCAGGCGCTCTCCGACACACATGCACACACCAACAGCAAGACAGGCATATTCGGGTAAACAAAAATCTACTGCCACCCTGAGTGACACGGTGTGACCCCTTGATATCATAGGTGACAGTTTCCAGCTGCTTCATCCTCCCTCCATTCTTCCTACCTCCCTGTGCTACACTGCAGGGCAGAAAAGGGATTCTGACGGCATGTTAGCCGGCAGCATGATCCTTGAAACCGCAGACTTCTTCAGTAAAATATACACTCTGTAGAAACACATCAATACATTAAAAGTGTTAGTTATGCAGAATTAAGCAGCTAAACCAGCAAAAGGAACCAGCAATACCAGGTATATTTTAGATAGTGCTCTAGGTTCAAATAGGCAGACTGCAGTGTTTTTAGCTCTTTTGTTGGTGGTGACACAGAAGCAGAGGGTCCTCGTCTTCATCCACGTAGCCAGCATCTTTCTCCGAGCCTTACGGGCCCACGGTGCGCGGCCGGCGCCTTTCTCCGAACCTTACGGGCCCACGGTGCGCAGCCGGCGCCTTTCTCCGAGCCTTACAGGCCCACGCCGCGAGGCCGGCGCCTTTCTCCGAGCCTTACGGGCCCACGGTGCGCGGCCGGCCCCTTTCTCGGAGCCATACGGGCCCACGCCGCGAGGCCGGCGCCTTTCTCCGAGGATTACAGGCCCACGGTGCGCGGCCGGCGCCTTTCTCCGAGCCTTACGGGCCCACGGTGCGCGGCCGGCGCCTTTCTCCGAGCCATACGGGCCCACGCCGCGAGGCCGGCACCTTTCTCCGAGGATTACAGGCCCACGGTGCGTGGCCGGCGCCTTTCTCCGAGCCTTATGGGCCCACGGTGCGCGGCCGGCCCCTTTCTCGGAGCCATACGGGCCCACGGTGCGCAGCCGGCGCCATTCTCGGAGCCATACGGGCCCACGCCGCGAGGCCGGCGCCTTTCTTCGAGCCTTACGGGCCCACGCCGCGCGGCCGGCGCCTTTCTCCGAGCCATACGGGCCCACGCCGCGCGGCCGACGCCTTTCTCCAAGATATACGGGCCCACACCACATGGCCGGCGCCTTTCTCCGAGCCATACGGGCCCACGCCGCGAGGTCGGCGCCTTTCTCCGAGCCATACGGGCCCACGCCACGTGGCCGGCGCCTTTCTCCGAGCCATACGGGCCCACACCACATGGTCGGCGCCTTTCTCCGAGCCATACGGGCCCACGCCGCGAGGTCGGCGCCTTTCTCCGAGCCATACGGGCCCACGCCACGTGGCCGGCGCCTTTCTCCGAGCCATACGGGCCCACACCACATGGCCGGCGCCTTTCTCCTAGCCATACGGGCCCACACCACATGGCCGGCGCCTTTCTCCTAGCCATACGGGCCCACGCCGCGAGGTCGGCGCCTTTCTCCGAGCCATACGGGCCCACGCCACGTGGCCGGCGCCTTTCTCCGAGCCATACGGGCCCACACCACATGGCCGGCGCCTTTCTCCTAGCCATACGGGCCCACACCACATGGCCGGCGCCTTTCTCCTAGCCATACGGGCCCACGGCGCGAGGTCGGCGCCTTTCTCCGAGCCATACGGGCCCACACCACATGGCCGGCGCCTTTCTCCGAGCCATACGGGCCCACGCCGCGCGGCCGGCGCCTCTCTCCGAGCCATACGGGCCCACGCCACATGGCCGGCGCCTCTCTCCGAGCCATACGGGCCCACGCCACATGGCCGGCGCCTTTCTCCGAGCCATACGGGCCCACGCCGCGCGGCCGGCGCCTCTCTCCGAGCCATACGGGCCCACGCCGCGCGGCCGGCGCCTCTCTCCGAGCCATACGGGCCCACGCGGCATGGCCGGCGCCTCTCTCCGAGCCATACGGGCCCACGCCGCGTGGCCGGCGCCTCTCTCCGAGCCATACGGGCCCACGCCACGTGGCCGGCGCCTCTCTCCGAGCCATACGGGCCCACGCCGCGTGGCCGGCGCCTCTCTCCGAGCCATACGGGCCCACGCCGCGTGGCCGGCGCCTCTCTCCGAGCCATACGGGCCCACGCCGCGCGGCCGACGCCTTTCTCCAAGATATACGGGCCTACGCCGCATGGCCGGCGCCTTTCTCCGAGCAATACGGGCCCACGCCGTGCGGCCGGCGCCTTTCTCCGAGCAATACGGGCCCACGCCGTGCGGCCGGCGCCTTTCTCCGAGCCATACGGGCCCACGGCGAGCGGCCGGCGCCTTTCTCAGAGCCATACGGGCCCACGCCGCGCGGCCGGCGCCTTTCTCCGAGCAATACGGGCCCACGGCGCATGGCCGGCGCCTTTCTCCGAGCAATACGGGCCCACGGCGAGCGGCCGGCGCCTTTCTCAGAGCCATACGGGCCCACGCCGCGCGGCCGGCGCCTTTCTCCGAGCAATACGGGCCCACGGCGCATGGCCGGCGCCTTTCTCCGAGCAATACGGGCCCACGGCGCATGGCCGGCGCCTTTCTCTGAGCAATACGGGCCCACGGCGAGCGGCCGGCGCCTTTCTCAGAGCCATACGGGCCCACGCCGCGCAGCCGGCGCCTTTCTCCGAGCAATACGGGCCCACGGCGCATGGCCGACGCCTTTCTCCAAGATATACGGGCCCACGGCGAGCGGCCGGCGCCTTTCTCCGAGCAATACGGGCCCACGTCGTGCGGCCGGCGCCTTTCTCCGAGCAATACGGGCCCACGGCGAGCGGCCGGCGCCTTTCTCAGAGCCATACGGGCCCACGCCGCGCGGCCGGCGCCTTTCTCCGAGCAATACGGGCCCACGGCGCATGGCCGGCGCCTTTCTCCGAGCAATACGGGCCCACGGCGAGCGGCCGGCGCCTTTCTCAGAGCCATACGGGCCCACGCCGCGCGGCCGGCGCCTTTCTCCGAGCAATACGGGCTCACGGCGCATGGCCGGCGCCTTTCTCCGAGCAATACGGGCCCACGGCGAGCGGCCGGCGCCTTTCTCAGAGCCATACGGGCCCACGGCGCATGGCCGGCGCCTTTCTCCGAGCAATACGGGCCCACGGCGCATGGCCGGCGCCTTTCTCAGAGCCATACGGGCCCACGCCGCGCAGCCGGCGCCTTTCTCCGAGCAATACGGGCCCACGGCGCATGGCCGACTCCTTTCTCCAAGATATACGGGCCCACACCACATGGCCGGCGCCTTTCTCCGAGCCATACGGGCCCACGCCACACGGCCGACGCCTCTCTCCGAGCCATATGGGCCCACGCCACGTGGCCGACGCCTTTCTCCGAGATATACGGGCCCACGCCGCACGCCCGGCACCTTTCTCCGAGCTTTATGGGCCCATTCAGCGTGGCCAGTGCCTTTCTCTGAGCCATGGTCAAAATATAACACAAAAGCAAACAAAAAATTTTTTTAATAGTGCTTTCAAAAAAGCAAGTTACGTTAATGGCAGGAAACCCAGGCCTCACAAGTCAGGAAACATGCTAATATATTTATGAAGCTAAATGCTAATTTCTCTACCTCATTCTCTTCGGGGCTTCGGACAGCCAAGGTCAACGAGGACAAACACTGAAGTCTCTCTGCAGCAGCAAGGATGGGGGTAGTGCTGGGGGGAGGGGGGTACATCACTTTCTGTCTGCGAGAAATGGCATAATTTCCATAGCAACCCTCTGACTATTAATTTTCAATTAAAGCAGGCACTGAGCGGACAGCCCCAGGCTGGCAGACAGTGTCAGGGGCCCATCTTTCCCGTTCCACACGTCCACGCAGCCAGCCAGCAATTACCGGGCCTGCCACCGGGCCGAATCAGCGTGTCACCCTGGGACGGCGCAGCTCAGCCTAACCTCTGCTTTCTACCTTTCTGCTTAATGAATCGTCAGGGTAGAATCTTTCTTCTCCATCTCACCCTCCCTAACAGGCAAAGGCAGAGATTTATTTGAATTCAGAAAAAAGGGGAAGTCACTTGACAAGTCTTCAGTGACATCTTTGTTGGATTTGATTTTAAGGCCTGAATGGAACCTCTGCCTGACAATGAGCGTCAATTCACAAAGCGCAGTTCACTTTTCACTCATCGCAAACAAGCAGCCACATTTAAACCAAAAGAGGGCAATCATACGACACAGACAGAGAAATCATACAGACGGAGGCATATACAGGGGCGGAGTCACAGGGACACTGTCCACAACTGAAAGTTGATTGGCTCCTGAGTGCCCTGTCCCCTGTCAGTCCATGATTCAAATCATATTATTGGCTAATGATAAGAATGACTGCCCCATATGAATTATGGTCCCTTACAAAACCCTGAAATCACTCTTGCCTACAGACTATTTCAACAAGTCATTTGGGAAACAAAAGATGGAAAGTGCACCAGCACATCCACGCTAATGACTGATTGGCGAGAGGTCAGCACACCTGGTTTGCGGTGGGGGGTGGGGGAGGGTAGTGTTCCCTTAGAGGACCACAGCATATAATGGTCCAAGAGTGGGGAGACAAGTTGAGCATCATTACTGACCAAAAACAAAACCAAGAGTGAAGGAGAAGACCCCAAGCACGCACAAAAATGAATGAGCATTCGTCAGAGGAGACACATACACACAGTGATACTAAACTCACAGTATGGAGCATATCTGAGGAGACCTTTGCATAAGGAGGATTAAGGGCCTCAGAATTACGGGCTTGTGACATGTTACACAGGCCTGGAAATCCTCACCATTAGGTGAAAGACCAAATGGCTCTCAACCCCCCCCCCCACCCGCCCGGTATTCAGAAGACATGGAAATAATGATGCAGATGATGACAGTGATCGGGTAAAAATAGGCAGTTTGGGGGGAGACCTTTGCAGGTTCTGAAATGTCGAGGGGTGACAGTCTATGACAGGGCGCCTTCCCCGCGCAAGCGACTCGGCGTGATAACAGGACCGTGGACATCATTGTGAATGCTCAGATGAACACAGTCGGTGGGGTGGTCTGACCCGCGATGCAGAGAGAGCACCCTGACGCACACAAAGAGAGTGCCTGGACGCACTGGAATGCAAAGAGAGCACCAGGACGCACTGGAATGCAAAGAGAGCGTCTGGACGCACTGAGGCGCAAAGAGAGTGCATGGACGCACTGGAATGCAAAGAGAGCACCAGGACGCACTGGAATGCAAAGAGAGCGTCTGGACACACTGGAATGCAAAGAGAGCGTCTGGACGCACCGGGGCACAAAGAGAGCATCTGGACACACTGAGGCGCAAAGAGAGCGTCTGGACGCACCGAGGCGCAAAGAGAGCGCCTGGACGCACTGGAATGCAAAGAGAGCGTCTGGACGCACCGGGGCACAAAGAGAGCGTCTGGACGCACTGAGGCGCAAAGAGAACGCCTGGACGCACTGAGGCGCAAAGAGAGCGCCTGGACGCACTGGAATACAAAGAGAGCGCTTGGACGCACTGGAGTGCAAAGAGAGCATCTGGACGCACTGAGCGCAACGCAAAGAGAGTGCCTGGACGCACTGAGGCACAAAGAGAGCGCCTGGACGCACTGGAATGCAAAGAGAGCATCTGGACGCACTGAGCGCAGCGCAAAGAGAGTGCCTGGACGCACTGAGGCAGAAAGAGAGCGCCTGGACGCACTGGAATGCAAAGAGAGCGTCTGGACGCACTGGAATACAAAGAGAGCGTCTGGACGCACCGGGGCACAAAGAGAGCGCCTGGACACACTGAAACGCAAAGAGAGCGACTGAATGCACTGGAACGCAAAGAGAGCGGCCGGACGTGCTGCAACACAAAGGGAGCATCTGGACGCACTGGAATGCAAAGAGAGCATCTGGACGCACCGAGGCACAAAGAGAGCGTCTGGACGCACTGAAATGCAAAGAGAGCGTCTGGACGCACTGGAATACAAAGAGAGCGTCTGGACGCACTGGAATACAAAGAGAGCGTCTGGACGCACTGGAATACAAAGAGAGCGTCTGGATGCACCGGGGCACAAAGAGAGCGTCTGGACGCACCGATTCGCAAAGAGAGCGCCTGGACGCACTGGAATACAAAGAGAGCGTCTGGACACACTGAGGCGCAAAGAGAGCGTCTGGACGCACCGAGGCGCAAAGAAAGCGCCTGGACGCACTGGAATGCAAAGAGAGTGTCTGGACGCATCGGGGCACAAAGAGAGGGTCTGGACGCACTGGAATACAAAGAGAGTGTCTGGACGCATCGGGGCACAAAGAGAGGGTCTGGACGCACTGGAATACAAAGAGAGTGTCTGGACGCACTGGAATGCAAAGAGAGCGTCTGGACGCACTGGAATGCAAAGAGAGCGTCTGGACGCACTGGAATACAAAGAGAGTGTCTGGACGCAT
Organism: Brienomyrus brachyistius; assembly: GCF_023856365.1. Taxonomy (NCBI): domain Eukaryota; kingdom Metazoa; phylum Chordata; class Actinopteri; order Osteoglossiformes; family Mormyridae; genus Brienomyrus; species Brienomyrus brachyistius. The sequence continues at coordinate 932,394 of NC_064533.1, forward strand.
CGGGGCACAAAGAGAGGGTCTGGACGCACTGGAATGCAAAGAGAGCGTCTGGACGCATCGGGGCACAAAGAGAGGGTCTGGACGCACTGGAATGCAAAGAGAGTGTCTGGACGCACTGGAATGCAAAGAGAGCGTCTGGACGCACTGGAATGCAAAGAGAGCGTCTGGACGCACCGGGGCACAAAGAGAGCATCTAGACACACTGAGGCGCAAAGAGAGCGTCTGGACGCACCGAGGCGCAAAGAGAGCGCCTGGACGCACTGGAATGCAAAGAGAGCGTCTGGACGCACCGGGGCACAAAGAGAGCGTCTGGACGCACTGAGGCGCAAAGAGAACGCCTGGACGCACTGAGGCGCAAAGAGAGCGCCTGGACGCACTGGAATACAAAGAGAGGGCTTGGACGCACTGGAGTGCAAAGAGAGCATCTGAACGCACTGAGCGCAATGCAAAGAGAGTGCCTGGACGCACTGAGGCACAAAGAGAGCGCCTGGACGCACTGGAATGCAAAGAGAGCATCTGGACGCACTGAGCGCAGCGCAAAGAGAGTGCCTGGACGCACTGAGGCACAAAGAGAGCGCCTGGACGCACTGGAATGCAAAGAGAGCGTCTGGACGCACTGGAATACAAAGAGAGCGTCTGGACGCACCGGGGCACAAAGAGAGCGTCTGGACACACTGAAACGCAAAGAGAGCGACTGAATGCACTGGAACGCAAAGAGAGCGGCCGGACGTGCTGCAATACAAAGGGAGCGTCTGGACGCACTGGAATGCAAAGAGAGCATCTGGACGCACCGAGGCACAAAGAGAGCGTCTGAATGCACTGGAACGCAAAGAGAGCGGCTGGACGCACTACAATACAAAGGGAGCGCCTGGATGCACTGTTGCCCAGAAAGAGCCCCCGGATGCACTGCCATGCAGAGAATGCACCCGGCACACTGCCACATAGAGAGAGCATCCGCCGATGCTTCTTTACTGAGAATTTGTACACTCATGTTGTCATTGGAACTACAAATCAGTCAACTGAAAAACTTTGGGCGACAGAAAACACTCAGTCAGGGGCAGAGCTGTGTCTGAAAACACCTTGTTTATGAGAGGTCAGAGGAGAATAGGCAGATTCAGCCTACAAACATGAGCATAGGCGATACCTCAGATACGACGTCTGTCCATCATACCCTGGCAGATTCAGGGTGGCCCAGAACCTCAAAGGAGCCCTTAAATACACAACATTATACCTAAAATTGGGTGGGGGGGTCCCAAGGTGACATTTTGTCAGGGGTCCCAAAACTCCACAAAAGCAGCAAGTTCTGCAACCACCCCTACGATGTGAAGCCTGCGTGCCCACAACGCATTGAAAGGAGATATCAGAGTTGGAGGAGAGCCGTTGGTGCAAGTGTATGGGAATATGGAGAAGATCCATGAGACCAAATGCGTCTGCTTCCCACTGCCCGGCATGTGCCCAAATGAAATCAAAGACTCTGGCAGCAAGCTAGTCACCATTAATGCCTGCGTTCATGAAGGCACCGTCACCAGCGCTCGATTCCAACCAGCCATCCTGGACTTTACATGATGAACTTGTACATTCCGGTGTTACCCATCAAAGTGAAACTCTCCTTTCAAGCCACAATCCACAAATACCCTCCAGCCTGATAAGTCTCCAAGCGAATCCAAGTGAAAATCATCCTTTTTCATTTCTCAGGAAAAGCATGTGACAATTAACTATCTATATCAGACCTCTGGAGTTTGACGGTGGCCTTAGACCACAGACACTGTCACGTAACCTAAAGGAAGAGAGAGCAGGGCTACAAAGCACACTGCATTCACTGTATTCAGGGAGCAAAAAAGCCTACAACTGTACAGGTTGACACTGAGACAGAAGCATTCTGGGCAGAGCTGTTAGTTACAGTGGACATGGCCATCCCCTCGCCAAGCACACAGATATACACTCACTGGCCTCTTTATTAAGTAACACTTTGCCGCAGCAGGTAGGACCCTTATGGTCTCCAAGATCAGGCTTGACACATCTTTCTGCACATCACTGTCTTACCAAGCTGTTAGGCTATTTTTGCACTTGCAGCCTTCCTGTTAGCTGTAAGGAGTCTGCCCATTCTCCTCTGACCTCTCATTAACAAGCTGTTTTCAGGGACAGCACTGCCCCCGGCTGGATGTTTTCTGTTTATCCCACCATCCTTTGTAAGCTCTAGGCACCGTGGAAATCCCAGAAGGGCGGCTGCTTCTGACATGCCGGAACCACCAAGTCTGGCTCACATCTTCAGAATTGCCTGGATAATGCGTATTAGCTGCCCTAATGCTCAACCACACGGCAAATAAACCCGCTGATCCTGTCAGCAGCTGTAAATATTCAGTTGTAGCCACGTGACTGGCTGTTTGTAGGAGCAGGATGTGTGTGTTAATGAGCAGGTGCATGTAATGAAGAAGCTATACAGCAGCTCTGCCCGCTGTCACCGGACACCGGCCTTCCTGTTTGCACCTGGTGACCAGCGCTGCCTCTTTCCATAACACAAGCCGCTCACTGCCCCCCCCCCCACCCCCCGCACTCGTTAACACGGGGGTCGAAGCACAGCATACGTCAGCACAAAATAACCATGACCGACAAACAGCTTCATCCCCAGCAATAATAAAACTACTTCAACCATGATTGAAGCAGCAAGTAACCCAAGACGGCAGAGCTCAGAAAATGCATCTGGAGGTAATTCTCTGGGCTTAATATGGAACTGAGCCAATGGGGGGTTTCTGAGGATGGGGGGGGCGAAAGCCCTACACAGTGTCCTCGTGCTGTGATTGAACTTAACAAAATCTAAGTGTTTATCGTATATCTACTGTTATTTAGTAAGGGGGCTTCTTCCCATCTGTATATTTACTCTGGGATGCAAATAGCAAAGCACTGTTCTGCTACTCAAAGCCACAAGCATCAGGTCACACATCAGGATTTCAACCACTGCGCCACCTGCTGACCGAATTTACACAGACACCTAAAGCCAAATGGTGTCCAATAATGCAAATGTCAGAATAAAGTTATACCTGCGCTACCGTAGATAAGTGGGGAGAAAAAGAAACCTTTTGTTTCTTTGGTTATAAAACGTAGATGTTTCTGAGGAGACACTGGACATAGGTTCTCCCCCCCAAACTCAGCCTGGAATTCTAATTTTCCATTCCATGCAGAAAATGTCTTTTGCAAATTACAATAAACTTAGACTAACCCTTGGAGGTCCTTTTAAATACCATGCTTGTCTCATAAACAGAGGATCCATCTTTTTATTTTTTTTTACATTGCATATATTTTTCCAAGTGCCATTTCTGGAAGGACAGCATCTGAAGGCTGAGATCAGTAGTTATGTGCGTTACAGTCCGTTTCTCACATCTGAGACCTGAGCCTGCACATCCGCTCCGATGGCCAGGTGGATCCCAGCTCTCGCAATACACTCACATTTATTTACCAAACGCTTTAATCCAAAGCAACTGAGAAAACAGGGTCAGCCCGCAACGCATTTCTGGATTAAACTACTCTACAAGCCATAGGATTTGAACCAGCAACCATCCAATCACAGGAAAACTGCCCTAACCTGCTGAGCCACACAATGACCCATAGCTATCAGACGATAAAGACTGAAAGTCCCAATTTTCAGAGTTTACATTTTCTTGATAATCTTTATCATATGATTAAAGTTTTTTTTGTTTAATCTGTGTAAGCAAAGCAGCCCTTTCTGAGAGGCTGAAAGTCCCCGGAGCGTGAAAGACGGCAGCTCCGGCCATGAGCACATTCCACAGCTCGCACCGACCCCGTCTCCGTCCCCAAACAAACAACAGAGCACACTTCAATCACATAGCAGCACCATGAGCTCATGTGCCCTACTTAGGCAGCGACGAACCCGTGCGATGCAGCAGAGAACGCTGGTAAGCTTCACTTCCTTAAAATTATTTCATTATTTCATATTTAAGATTTTTTTTGTAATAATTTTTTCACCAGAAATTTTGGAAAGCACACACTTTCAGTTGTGCTAATCCATAAATCATTTGCTCAAATTCAATGTAACTGAAGTTACAAACAGATATGGTGACTTAAAGCACAGCTAAACTCTAACCTACACCTACAAAATCCACATTTTATATAAGAACATCAGTGTTGTTCCAGAATATATTGGAATTTCAGGTTTTTAAACTAGAGAGATAAAAGAAACAGAATCTATGGCTTTTTTAAAGATGAAACCTATGCCTGACAATGAAAAATTGTCACGGATTCCTATCCTTTCACCCATAAGAGTACTGGGACCAGTATGACATTTAACAGGTGCTGTGGGGTGCCATGTCTTTATGATGTGAAAGAAGGCATCTGGGAGCCCCCCCCCCCCAGCATAAAAAAAAATCAGGCATATTTAAGACCCCTGGTGTCTGGCCCACAGCTGGGACACCTTCAGCCGTGAGGCATTGTGGGAAATCCTCACCTCCTTGTGAAGAGTTCACCAAGCTGGAGTGTTTAGTTCAGCGAGAAACATGGCTTTGTGTGAAATCTGTCAGCTGATCACTTCATAACTACTGTCAGTCAGGTCAAGTGAGAAACGTATCAGGAAGGATTGAGTGTATAATTTCACCTAAAAATCAAAATGTTGAGACTGAACAAATATGATTCCAACGTTAAATTAGCTTACATTAACAACAACAACAATAATAATAATAATAATAATAATAATAATAATAACAACAACTCATGACAGTGGCCAGCAGTAGCACCTTTTTGCCCTTAGACTGGCCAAGCTGATTTATAAAAGTGGAGGCTACTGAGAGCCCCGGAAGATTCCAGAACCCTGCACATCTGCACAATTCCCAGCTCTGCTGCGAGGCCGCCGCACGTGCCGGCACCATCGAGGAGACAGCTGAACTTTCCATGCCCTCCACGGCAACGCTACCCGATGGTGGGCCAGTTTTGCAGGACCGTGAGGGTGGAGGGGTGGGTTGGGGGGGGCGTGGGGGGGATAGATAAGAAAAAAAAACATTCCGCTTTACAAGACACGGAGAACACAAGTCATTAATGAAAGGCAGGCTGCACAATGAGGTCACACACCGCGGCGCGGATTTTTAAAAAGACAGCATGAGAAATGCAAGCACTGAGCGGCCAGACAGAAATAGGAGGAAGAAGAGACCCTCAGTACATCTCAGCATCTCTCTCATTCTCCTCAAACGACTATTAACCGCTGTTCCAGAAGAGGTGCCGGTCCGTGCTCAGGGCAGACTACACAGGGCGTCCGGGCCAGGTCGCTGTAACACGCTGTGACACGCTGCTTCAGTAACACGCGGCCAACATGAGCAGCTCGCGGACTAATTGCTCACTATCTGATCTCACTGAAGCCTAGAGCAGCCGACCACAGGGGCCAGAAACCTAGAAAGATTCAGCCGAAACTCAGGTTTGAAAGAAGCTTGAATATAAATGGATAAAAGTAACAGAATTTTAAAATGGAGAAAAATTTAAGATTTGATCTCTCTCTCTCTCTCTCTCTCTCTCTCTCTATATATATATATATATATATATATATATATATATATATATATATATATATATATATATATATATATATATATATATATATATATAAATCCATATATGAATATTTTTTTTTTATTTTGGGGACAGAAGTGAAATATTTTATTAGTACACAAAGTGAGAAAGACACAAATTTGCTTTTTAGATTCTGGGGTAACTGTGACCAAAACATAAAAAAAAATCAATTTCCATTTAACAGGAGGGTTAAAAGGAAGCTTTTAAACATTTCAGGAGAGAGAATGTTAGGAACTGAAGAAACATTAATTAGAGATTGAGACGGACATGTTTGGCGATGCCACATTTTACGGACACAGAGCAAAGTGTGTCCCACCACACGCTAAAACACGGTTGGGGAGTTAAGGCTCAAGGCAGACGGAGCGGGGGTCTTAAAAGCAAACCACCGTCCCTCTGCGCTGCTCCTTCTGATGTCCAAGCCATGCTCTCGGCCTCTGAACTTCAAACGATTGACATACCACAACTTTCATAAAACAGAAGTGAACCACTGGGATTTTTTTTAAAGGGGGGGGGGGACAAAAGGTAGCAGATGGTAAAATTAACATTTCAACAGTTCTTAGCTTTCATCTGCGTACTTTCTGTTTCTGGAAAAAAATACACAGTGGTTAGAGACGTGGTCCGGTGCAGAAACGGAGAAGGCGTGTTGGGAAGGAGCCGCTGCCTCATTTCTCTTCAACCTCCACCCGTCTATGAAAAATTAAAAGTGTCTGTTTTGCGGATCCTACACTCCAGAGCTTCCTAATCAATGGCGCAGAAGATCATTCTAGTAACGTGCGCAAAAATACTAGAAACGCCGAGGACAAGAACATGAACACATCATTTCATTTTCAGAAAGTTCACAGCTTCTTGTAAAGATTTCTGTATCAATGACTATAATATAATTTACTTTATCATCTACATTTTCTGTAAGGCTAAGTGTGAACATTCTTTTGTACAGCAACAAATCAAAACCAACAAACTCATTTTTCAGAGACACTCTCCCAAAGGCAAATAAAAAGATGGGCCGATTCTGCGTCCAGGGCCTGACAAGCACCTCCACACCCCCTGTCAATTCGACACAGTTATGGCTAAATTACATGCGTTCCACCTCTGTGACATTTTAAATGCAATTAAAGCTGGTTATGAAAGGGTGCAAACTTCCATGCGACGGAGGAAATCACCTCCGCGATTAACATGCAAACGAGCTCATGCTGGCAGGATAGATTGGGGTTTGAAAACCTCAATTACCTCTGGCGTGATTATCTATTTACCGGCAAGCCGGCGTGGTCCCTCGGCTGCCCGATCACCCATTATTCACGCTGGCCGTTTGACTGCGGTGCAGCCAATGCGAGCATGCACAAGCACTAAAGAAATAAAGCGGGCAAAAACAGTACAATTCATAAGCTTACAGTGCATGCAATAATTTTAGTGCCACTAACATCATGCTTTGGAGCGATTGTACAGTAGGTGCTGGAAGAATCACAGGCAGACGTCACGCCTCTGTTTTTGTGAGGGTTAGGTTAGGGTTAGGTTAGGGTTAGGGTTAGGTTAGGGTTAGGTTAGGGTTAGGTCCAAGGGACTTCCCTGTTCACATCAGTGTGAGATGTAACTCCACTCCCATAAACCGGCACTGAATTTCATAATGAATTCATATGTTTTGGTACTTTTCAAAGATGTGATTAACTGAAAACCAGGGCAAACAAAGGATTTATGGGGACGACACCAAGGATCAGTCTGGGAGGAGTCAGGTCTATCTTGGTAGAAGTAGATATCTTTGATTTCTTCAAAACTTTTCCCCCAAAAGATGAAAACCCAAAGCAGACACCTGAGTTTGTACTCGTATCTTTGCAGGGACCATCCACTCATTCCTATGGGGAAAACACCAAATCCCGACATGATGACCTTAACCCCCACCCAGCCCTAACCTTAACCATACATAACCAAACAAAATACTTTTGCCATTTTTAGTCTTTTGATTACAAACATTGTGTTGGGGCAGCTGTGACTGGGGCATATGAGCTGGAATTGAGGAGGACCGAAAACCGGACGGGACACGTCACGCCTTAGAAGCAAAGCCGCTGAAGGAGACAGCAAGGCCGTGTTTATCGGGGCCCCGGAGGAGTCCAGAAGGGGGGAAACGCTGCCCGCTTTCAGAGAACAAAGAGAATAATTAGCATTGTAATGCCAGGGGCCTATCAGAGTCCGCCGTCCACAGCAGGCACGCCCACAGGCCGCTGCAGATAGGTAGAGGCTCAGATAGTAGCGCTAACCGTCCAATCAGGAGGGGTTTCTGACAACAGGAGGTGGGCCACAGGGTTAAAAACAAGACACAGATAAATATGTCAGGTCTTTATGTTAGGGCATTCATTTGCATGTAATCAGCATCACAGACTGAGGCATAAATAAATGAATTAGCAGCGGAGGCTGGAGGATCGGCCAAGCATCACAGGTAAATCTGCAGGCCGTCAAAAACCTCCGCTGCAGCTCTTAAGTGAATCTATAGATCAGAGAAACGGGGCAGCGGTGGAGAGCTAACTCACCCCCAACCATGAGATGAATCACAATTCTGCTATTTAGTAATTAAACATCTTAGGAACCATGTAACAGACTGCATGTAAGCGAGGTCACTGGGGGTCATGGACATTGGTTTACATGTTTTTCCATCAGGAAGGAGGGACCCGTTATTACCCACCACTGGTAAAAAACACTTTGACACATGGTAGCGACCAATTCTTAAAGCTCCAAAAGGTAAAACAATTAAAGGTGATTATCTCTGTTTAAACAAAAACACACATATTGGGGCCAGACGAGGACAGATAGCAGATTTAGCACCTATGTTGTTAAGCTGCTCCTGTGTCTTATAAAAATAGAATAAACCAAAGGAATTAGCCACAAAGAGCGACATGTGATGGGGAATACGAGAGCGGCACTGCCTGACGCGGGCGCATACAGGACACCACACTGTCAATATTTACCCATAATCCCTGTGATATGTGTGCAAGTCTGGGGGTAGTGGGGGATTTCACTGTTTCTCACAAGGAAATGTAGAGCAGTGCAGAAAAGTCCCATCCCACATGTACTGTTTGAGTATGAGCTGTAAACCTCGTGAAACGGCTCAGAGACACGGCCGATGGAGATGGGCTTTACGTGAATAAAACCCCCGGCTTTTCCTTTGTGTTCCTGTATGATCTCTCACAGGCGAGGCAGACAGGGACGAACACTCCCAGAGATGGCCAGCCCTGCCTTCACATCATGGAACACTGTGGCATTCCTGGTTACCACTCCATGCTGCCCTGGTCAGGCTAATGAAGCCAGATGGACAGACACACGGGAGTCTAGTTTGGCTCCTTCATATGTGACGTGTTTTCCAGAGCACGCTCCTGTTAGCTCATACGTCAAGTGTTTAGCGTGCACGGTCGCTTCTGTCATTGAAGCGGTGAGCTCATGGTGCAACATAGGGTGAACAGAGCTGGCTGGAAGCCACAAGGAGAATGGGATGGGGCTCCATGCTCTGGTGACCATAAAGACAGTAGAAAATAAAAGAAGGATTACAAAGGCCATCTCATCATTTACCTAAAGTGAAGCTCCTTCGGGAGCTGCATTCATAGAAAGCAAGGCAGCCCATTCAGCTGTATCTGTTCAAAACGTCGACAAACAACAGGTGTCGAAAATTCACATTCACCTCCTGAGTCCAACAAAACCCAAGATCCCATATTAAACAGTGGACAGAGCACTGGAAAAGTGCAAATCTTCCAGTCACAATGGGCAGCTCTAGTGCTAGATACACCATTGGTGATGATACGCAAAATGTGAGTGTAGCATAACATGAGGGTGTTAACCACACCCAAATGATGTAAACTCGCCGTCTGAAAAGCACAATTTACAGACCACGAATTAAACTTCTTGTAGACCCTCGAGTCTGACCATCTCCAGCAATAAGCAGTCAGAGATGCAGATTACGTCAAAGATGTAATAATGTGTACAAAAATATGAATATAACTGCACAGGCACTGCATACATTAAAAAAGAACCAGGCCATTCCCAGTGGCCAGACTGGCATTTCAGCACTTCTGGAAGACATGCCTTTGCGTGTTTAATAAGGCCAATGCTGGGTTACTTTGACAGTCCTTCAGTGTGTCGTATATCCCACGGCGTAAAGGGGAGACACTCTGCATGCCAGCACTCCCCCCACCCGGCCTAATGGCACTCATAGGGCTTATCATGCAGTCGGCGTGGTAACGGTCCCGTTACCAGCGACTCCGATCTGACAGTCTGTGTCCTGAAAAGCCCCTAAGGACACGAGACTAGCTAGGAAAGTTTACTTTAAAAATTTCAAACATAGACACATGCATAGATACACACACAGACACGCAGATACATATACAGACACACACACACACATACAGACACACACAGACACACACACAGGCACACACACACGCACACACAGACACACGCACACACACAGACACACACACACACCGAATCAATGCACCTCCTCTTCACCCAGATAATTTCACCATCACTGCTCATCAGCTCACCCCATTCCAAAGGCTCATACACACGGGCTGATTTTATTTGCTTTATCTTCAATGAAATGGTCTGCTGCGCATTCCAAAGTTTCCCACTCTGCCAAGAAGTCAATCTGCGTTAAGGCAATCTTACTCTGATCTGGGAGTGTGCGTGTGGGGAAGCTGGGAGACAGGGATCAGGGCTGGGGGGTGTCACACTGCCAAATCTCCACATGACATGAGTACGGTGGTGGCATGAGTGCCAAAGTGAATTGTGTGGGAGAGAATTCGATACTAGGGAGGGCAGTACTACCTCTAATTATTTAAATTCAAAGGTCTTTCTATGAGGGGGGGGGGCACAGTGAAGCCAAAATAAATACTGGGGAAGGGGAGGGACATGTCCCCAGTTTCAGTTACTTTTTAAAAATCCCTGAGGGTCACATTTAGCTTCCACCCTCTGTGTTTTCACAGAGGCTTGTGTGTGACATGTGGATCTGGGGAATTGGGGTGGGCGGGGGGGGGGGCAGAGCTGCCAGGTGTCAGTGCCCGTGTATTTCGACACTCTGCCTCAAACAAGGCACTTTATGCATCCTCATGCTGAATAATCTGAGCCCCTTCATCCCCCAGAGCCTGGATACTGCCTGGAGTGGAGGCCAAAGGTTTATGGGACAGGGCACCTGGACTGTGGGTCAGAATGGCAGCCTAAGCATGCCAACCATGGGACAGAACACAAGCCCAGGCCTGCTGACCTCGGGTCAGAATGCCGGCCTAAGCATGCCAACCATGGGACAGAACACAAGCCCAGGCCTGCTGACCTCAGGTCAGAATGCCGGCCTAAGCATGCCAACCACGGTACAGAACACAAGCCCAGGCCTGCTGACCTCGGGTCAGAATGGCAGCCTAAGCATGCCAACCACGGGACAGAACACAAGCCCAGGCCTGCTGACCTCGGGTCAGAATGCTAGCCTAAGCATGCCAACCACGGGACAGAACACAAGCCCAGGCCTGCTGACCTCGGGTCAGAATGCCGGCCTAAGCATGCCAACCACGGGACAGAACATAAGCCCAGGCCTGCTGACCTCAGGTCAGAATGCCGGCCTAAGCATGCCAACCACGGGACAGAACACAAGCCCAGGCCTGCTGACCTCGGGTCAGAATGCCGGCCTAAGCATGCCAACCACGGTACAGAACACAAGCCCAGGCCTGCTGACCTCGGGTCAGAATGCCGGCCTAAGCATGCCAACCACGGGACAGAACACAAGCCCAGGCCTGCTGACCTCGGGTCAGAATGCCGGCCTAAGCATGCCAACCACGGGACAGAACACAAGCCCAGGCCTGCTGACCTCGGGTCAGAATGCCGGCCTAAGCATGCCAACCACGGGACAGAACACAAGCCCAGGCCTGCTGACCTCGGGTCGGCATGTGAGCTTGGGTACTCTGACCGCGGGTTGGAATGTGGGCCTGGGATGTAACGTAGGCCTGGATGCGCTGACCGTGGGACAGAATGTGAGCCGGGGTCCACAAGCCTGCTCGCCATTCCTTACTCGCCATTCCTTACTCGCCATTCCTTGCTCGCCATTCCCTGCTCGCCATTCCTTGCTCGCCATTCCTTGCCATGCAGCTCTTCTGGGGCAAAACAAGAGTCCAGGAGGCTGCAAGTTAAAGACCAACAAAGTTTCCCTTCGCTGGTCCTTTTACACAAGCAGCTTGGAAAGAAAATTCATCTCAGTTCCACAATTTAATGTTTGCTGCTTATAGGTAAAACACGTTAATCCATAGTTTTTATTTGGGTAATTAAATCCAGATTTGAGCTTCCATCCCGGCTAACACTCTGCTAGCTCACAAACCACAGAGCTCAGGTACGATTTCAGGTGCCATCTCGCTGACCCCTCTCTACATGTGCACCCCAGCCTTCCCCTGTGCACGTTGCATGTCCCCGTCTTTGCACACCAGATTCTACTAATTGTAGGCTGACAGATGAGCCGAGCGTAATCCTGGATATATGCGCTAAAGGCTCAGGGCTTCCGGGAAGTTTGAGAAGAGCAGATCTCTGGCTTCCCAAGGCAGCAGAGACTCAGGGGGGTGGGGGGGTCCTGCTTTCTAATGTAAATAACATAGCTCAGGAATGCGCTTTTAAGAGGCTGAGATACATCCGCAGACAGAAGGCAGCTGAGACCCAGGAGGCTGCTGTCAGCTCTGAGACCAGCAGAGCACTAACAGCTGAGTGTGACCTCTGACCTTTAACTCCTGACCGCCTGCTGCTGTGAAGCATGCAGCTGTATTAATAGGTAAACCGGCAGAGCTGTAGGGTTGCTGTAGGCCGATGGGCCCCTGAGCCAGAGGAAGCCTCAATAACCTTTAACATTTTACAAATGGGACACTTAACCACCAATTCGAACATACCCTAGCAGTGACATTCATATGTCTGTGAAATGCATCATGGGTCCTCCCGGCCAGGCCTGCCATTCGATATGGCGTGAAAGAGCGTCACGTTTCCGCAGAATGTGGCCATGGCGCGGCAGCCTGCCACACACCTGTTTTTATTGTTATCCTAAATCACCATTAGTTGATTTTCTTAAAATTACATCAGGGCCCCGCTGCAGGCCAGGCCTGAGCGCCTGAGGTCTGCGGCAGGAAGGCCATGCCTGATTCGCTCTTCAGAAGCTTCCGCCTAAAGGACAGAACAGACGAGATCACGGAAATATTTCCAACTATTTCTGGAACGGAGTGGAGACCCTCTCACACACACATTTGGCCCTTTTACTCTGCTAATGCTCAGCGAACCTTCCTGGCTGGGAAACATTTCACAGACCCGAAGGGAAAAAAAACATCCAAACAAATGGTGACTTCCTCTACGACATGCTGCAGTAGGTATGTAATTCACCTCTCCTCACAGAGCCCTTTTTGGGATGTGCCTGAGAATTACGAGTCCATTTAGAAAACATGAAAACACTGCAATTAGGGACACTTAGTAACATTTACACTGTGACACTTCCTCATTTCGCGCTGTGCTGGCGCTCCGTCACTGAGGTTCCCCCCCCACCCCCGAGTGTGAAATACCACCTCCGGCTCCCTTCTGTGCATTTTCTCCGAGTGTGGACGGCACACCGGCACCCGAACTTGACGTACCCCTCGCAAGCAGAGATGGCCTTGGATTCCTCAAGTAGGTTCCACAGAGGAGGCACAGACCTTAACGCCAAACATCCAGAGATACCGTCGGTGACGCACACCTGACCATAGCAGCCCAAGGCTTCCTGAAGGCATGGGAGATGACAGGGCCCAGCAAGAGGAGGAGTCCACCTGATGCCACATGAAACGCCCCCCCCTCCCCGAATGCCACCCAAGAGGACCACCGAACACTGGCCAACACCCCTAATTAACTCCGCAGATCAACAACCATGTTGTGAAACTAGGGCTTTTTTTAGTCCTGATCACTTTTTCTCACTGTTTCTTAAAACAACAATCAAATATATCTATATTTGATAATCAATAAATATCAAAATGTAATTCAAGTCATTATTTCTTTACTTCAGTGCTCAATTATTGCTTAAAATCCCCTTAGAATTGCCCTTAAACAAAACATGAATAAAGGCAACAAACTGAAGGGACCTCAAAACGGAAATCTAATATTAAAATGTAAATCATATGACTCATACCTCGATGGAATTTGCATAAAAATAGTGCATTATGACTATTAATAATGCAAGCAAAGTGTTTAGACTATATCACGATACTCATGATATTCAGAATAATAACGATATGAATGTTCCTAATAACGATATTATATTTTATCATTATATTGCTCAATCCTACGTCACATGCCATAGGAGCCCTTGGCGACCCCACGCATCCGAGTGCCGCCTGCTGTGATAAAAAAAGACAAAGAAATCATGGACAAGTTATGATGCCAGGTCCCAACCTTAAGGACCATCGACCCCAAACTGTAACAGGCACGGAAAAGAGAGTAACAAAAGAGAAAGAAATGATGACGAAGTTATGATTCCAGGTCTCAACCATAAAGATTATTAAAGTGAATTATTAATATGCTCATTCAGAGGAAGCTTGTTGACACACAACACAAAGACAAGTCTTTAAAAATGTAGCAGGCGTTGCTTAGCGCTAAGCATGCTTTCTGTTGTATGCATGCGTTTGTTTTTTATGGTGAAAGTTACTTTGCTAAATCAGATCAGCAGTGATGGGTCGATATATTATACTTCTAAAACTGAACTGGATAGATGACCTGAAGTTCAGCAGAAGAGGGAGGAAAAGAAGATGGCAGGTCCAGGTCCAAGAATGACTGCAGAACCAGATCAGGTCCAACAGGGGAAAAAATGTGAAGAGTAAGAATAAATTAATAATAAATTAAAAAGTGAGGCCGAACTGGTTTGTTTGAAAGTCTTGACTTTAGACTTTAAAATATTCAGGAGACGACCAATGACCACATCCCAGACCTGAGCTATTCACCAGGGTTAGCGGTGGACAGAGATTAAAAAGAATCCCCCCTCTGTACTGACGCTGATGGGGCCCGTGAGAGCAGCCAGCCTCTCTGATGTCCCATCCGACTCTCCTGCCCCTTATTGTCCAGGGTAAAAGCAGTGAAGATCCTCACTCTCCAGACAGCCCGACCGGGAATATGACGGCAAGCTCATTTCAAATTTCACTAAAGCCGTCACTTTGTACATCATTTTGAAAATCCAGACCGGTAAGATGTGAGTAATTGCTGTAGGTTTTTTTTTTTTAATGCATATTCAAAGTCTGATTCGGGGACATCTACACTCCTCCCTGTACTAAGGGGATACACTTGAGAATTCATCTTTGAAGATTTAATTGGATGCTGAACAAATTAAAAGAAAAATGTGAAAATCTCTTTAAAAGCCAAGGTCAAAAATCCCGTTCCACCATCATCCCGTGTGGCCCCTCGGCACAAAGTCATCCTGCCACGGGGCTCTGCCATCATTGAACCAGGCCCTGATGGTGAGAGACCGCACTGTATGGCAGGGTTTGGAGCAGGGCATGAGGGCGTGGAGCGCAGGGGTAGCCTGAGAGAGGGGGGGCTCTGCCATCATTTAACCAGGCCCTGATGGTGAGAGATCGCACTGCATGGCAGGGTTTGGAGCAGGGCGTGAGGGCGTGGAGCGCAGGGGTAGCCTTAGAGCAGAGTGACCTCACAGGCATGCCGGAACGTGACGTGACGTCAGTGCTGGATGGCCAGGTGGCACGAACATTACAGTAATCAGTCATGGCCTGATACTCATGGACACCTAAAGTACAAAGCATAACACCGGATACAGCCAGAGGTTTTAACCATGATCCTGATACATTATTCCTGAAGTTAGATGCAGCTGCCTTGGTAGGAAGAAAAGTAAAAAGTAAAGAAGAGAAGTAAAGGTGATCTGATAACAGCGGCAAGAAAGGCAGAAGCTCAAAGTGACCATAGTCACGCACCTGTAACCCGCGGTGACTGTGATCTGCCTTCGATCTGTCACTGCGCTGAGAGCATGCATCAGCGGCGAAAGGATGATTCGGAGCGGCGCTTACCACCTGGTCAATAGCTATCGACTGAACAACCTTCAAGACATTCATAGTCAATCACGACACCATCACGTCCCCCTGCCCCCCCCAAGTCAGAAAAAATTAACTGATAAAAATAAACCTGATCAGCAAAATGTACTGTTGTGCATATTACTTAGTAAAAGTAGCATAAACTGTTGCGCAAGAAGGTTGGAGACCTATATAGACAGTAATTTTCTAACGTTCTCCTATGTCACAAGTGTGGGGGAGGCTTCACAGGATGGAATGTTTGATTGGCTGACCGGCACAGTGAATCACGGTCTGAAAAAACGGCACGTGTGAATTCAGCAGTGATGCTGAAAGGCTACAAATGACCAGCACAGACCTGTGCAAGGACCAGCACAGACCAACACGGATCTGTGCAAGGAAATGTACAGGGCAGCACAGACCTGTGCAAGTACAAGCACAGACCAGTATGGACCTTCAAGGACCAGCATAAACCTGCACAGATCTGTGCAACGACCAGCACAGACCTACACAAGGACCAGCACAAACCAGCATGGACCTGCCAGGAGTAGCACAAATCAGTACAGACCTGTACAAGGACCAGCACAGGCCAGTATAGACCTACACAAGGACCAGCACAGACCACTACAGACCTACACAAGGACCAGCACAGACCAGTACGGACAAAAAGACCTGCACAGACCAGTACAGACACAAGGACCTGCACAAACTCCACCATAAAGACTCTTCTGCTGGAGCTCAGAGCATTCGACTGTCACCTGGTCTCCACCTCTTCTCACTCACTCACGCGGGTAATGATCAGTGGCGGGACGCTGTAGAGCCCTTCGCAGTCTCTGCTTTATGGATGCTGTAGACTCACCACTTTGGTTGGGCTCCACAGGCCTCTTCTGCCATGCGCTATGGCGCCCCCTAGGCCATATTCCATCCTGCGGAAGAGAGCGCGGGGTGAATGAGAGCATCAGAGGGAGCGTGCAGCTCTCATGGGCTGGACACCGAGCCCCAGGCTGTGGCGAGGCGCACTTACGCAATCGCAACCCAGCAAACTAGATTATCACCTTAAACAGGAAGAAACTTGGAGCCTTAAATAGGCCATGGCAGTATTTTAGTTCACGAACATGGCAACCCCCAGAGGGGAGAGTTCTCTGCAGCGCACCAACTTCAGGCTACATTTGGATCTTTAATTTGGCTCCTCAGAGGTACCCTGCTTTATCTTTAAACCCTACAACAACACTACCATTATTAAAAGTTTCTTTTTTTATTCCCAGATTGAAAGGTTCCCACCCCTTCATCAACAGAGACCCCCCCCCCCCCCCTGAGATGAACTGTCACGGATGACACACCTGACACATAAAAAAAGCTCCAATCAGTCCCTTCATTAGTGCCAGAACAAATGATTTCAACTTGTCCCGGAAAGATGGTGGGCTGTAGCAGCTGTAGATCACGGTGATCCTGCAGGAGAGAGCGTGAGACAAGCAGCCCAGGGCTGCTGCGGACTCACCTCTGATTCTCAGTCCAAGAGGCAAGATTCAGAGCCATTAAGGAGGAACAACACATTCAATATTATGATTTCCCCGATGTAATATATAATATGAAAATTGGAAAAATACCATTTCTATAAAATACCATTTCTATTAATTACCATTTCTATAACACAGGCTTTAAAATATTTCTTAAAAACGGAAAGTCAAGTTTGGGACCAAATGAGAAGAATTAGTATCATAAAATATTTTAGGGGCCAGTAACTAAATTTTCACCCCCATCTGGATTTAGGGCCCGGTCCATCCCCAGCCCTCATAAGCTGAAGTCTGACTGGACACAGGGTTCGCCTGCGATGACAGAGAGGATGATGGGGAAAACGAGTCCTGCTAGAACACGCTGTGCTGCCTGCGGGCTTCATTTAAGAGGCACCTCGCTAAGCGCTAAAAGCTAAAAGCCAGATGCTAAATTCAGAACCGTGGCCACAGATTAGCATATAGCCTGATTACTCCTCTTTCCCCTGACCTTCTGAAATACCCCCCGCCCCATTATACATTTAAATTATTTAGGTGAGATATTTCCTTATGTTCTGCACTGATTTCATGATTGTGCCCCGGTTACTGTACTGGATTTAAAACATACCGGTAATTCCCTGACTTCAACCTTTCTGATAAACGTTTTTTTTTTTTTTAGGACGGGCGAATAAAGGAATTTCCAGGAACAAAGGAGAAGGGAATATTCATGTTACGTGCAATGTAAAGGATGGGAATTTCAAATAGAGGCAAGGCATCAAATGGCCAATCAGGAAGAAAATTTAAAAAAAACAATGACCAATAACCCTGCATTATGGACCTTCAGTTTACAAGCCAACATGCAGTGATCATTCCAGGCTTCAATCATGGAAGAGCTGGTTTATGACATTTTGTTGAGGGAAAGACCCCACCATCACAGAGCAAGATGATTTCGTCAGACCTGGGGAGCAGCGTAAAGATGTATAAATACAGTGTGTAAAAGGAGCCTCAAACGCATTCAGAGGAGCAGACCAGCCTGATTACCGCGGACGGCAATCGCACCTCTGCCAGGGGGTGTTAAGCAATGTCGGAGTGATACTCACTTCAGGGGCAAAAGCCTTATCTACGCTCGACGGGCGATTCTGCCTGAACGAGGATGGCGCTCAAGCCCATTGTACTCGCTGCCAAACGTGTAATTACCCCGGTCGGCGGCTCGGGCATCACACCACATGCGGGGGGGCCTTCGCGGTCCGTGAGCCCGTCTCACCAAGCAATGCTCCACAGACACCAGATAATTTGCGGCAGGCGCAATAAAAGGCCAGAATAAAGGGGTCTCGTCCTCCAAAACCGTAACTCGCCGCTAAATTAGATTTCTTTGAAATGCAGATTGGGGGAGAAGGGAGGGGGGTGTAGATTAGTGAAATTTTAGTTACTGTCAACATCATAAGAGAACATGAGATGCGATTGTTCCCTGGTTGTATCTGCCTACTTCCATCTGCGGCCTCCGTGTGGAAACCGTCCTGGACCCAGATGGGGTGTATCGCTGAAGACCAGCTTTATAATGCCTTCTTAACCTTCAAGATCGCTTGGGGATTCAAGCCCCCTGAATGGCTTCCACTGAAACGGACCCTCCTCTGAAATGCCTCTCTATCGTGGAGGTGGGGGAGGTCTCCATGCCACTGCGGCCCAGCGGCGGCAAATGCCGGCCCGCTCTGAGGGGATTAGCACGCGGTGGGGAATCGCTGAAACCACAAATGGTCCACCGCTGCCTTTCTGGAACAAACGATAAAGACTTACTTCACAGAGGAAGAGGGGGGCAGGGAAGAAAGGGAGGGAGACTTCTGGCAGGTAGAAATCTCCCCATCAGCCCAGGAACTGTCTACTTCCTGTTTGATGATGGATGTCGCTGTGGTTACTTACTGTAAGAAATTATTCAGCTTAGGCCTGATCAACCAATAATGTCAGAATCTGCAATGATTATTATATAATTCATTGATTCAACAAAGGACAAAAAACACTAATGTAACACAAAGGCAGTCAAAATACAGGCGGTCTCCTGGCTATGAACAAGATTCCCTAAGTCTGTCTTTAAGCTGAATTCATAGGTAAGACGGAACAAGCTGAACCAAGCAGCATCTGAGTCATGCCTTCCTCACCCAGCATGACAGTAATGCAGTACAAATCAGACTTAAATATTATTGCGCTGCTTTAACCAGTTTACAAAATACTTTACACACATTTTAAAAGAAATTAAAATAAGCACAAAAAAAATTATAAATGGATAGAAAATAGACAAATAAATAAACTGATGTGTTAGACAGACAGACAGATCCACAAACAAATAACCTGTCATAATTCATGCATGAAATAACGGATTATCATAGATTCTTGTGGCAATGGTAAAAAGATGAGTTTTCAGCCTAGTTTTGAAAGTATTAAGACATTCAGTAGCACTCAAGTTTACAGTTAAACCAATCATTAATATGCATTATGAAGGTATCCATAGTGCATTATAGATGAGTGGTTCATTGGAGTTCATGAAGTGTTTCAATCAACGCTAGAATGCCTTATGACTGTCTATAGAAGATGCTGTAATGTTTTATTAATTCTTACACCGACCATTATAATGCATTATGAAGGCATCGATAGTGCATTTCAGATGAGAGTTTTAAGTGTTGCCAGAACTTTTTTGTTTCTCATTTAAAGGTCACAGGCTGTGAGACTCCAAAGAAAAATGTCGTTAAGCAAAATGGTGCTGCGACCTCAGCAGTACGGCAAGGAGAACCGGCAGGAGTCAGCGGCCTGTGCTGGTGCCTGGCTTGGACATCACCTTACTCTGTACCATTCAGTCTGACAGAACCGTACAGCACGGCAAGGAGAACCGCCTGCAGTCAGCGGCCTGTGCTGGTGCCTGGCTTGGACATCACCTTACTCTGTACCATGCAGTCTGACAGAACCGTACAGCACGGCAAGGAGAACCGCCTGCAGTCAGCGGCCTGTGCTGGTGCCTGGCTTGGACATCACCTTACTCTGTACCATGCAGTCTGACAGAATTGTACAGCACAGGGACATTCTGACTCTTAGTTTGATTTATGAACGAACGGTGGTTAAGACGTTATGTTTCTCTCCCCAGAGATTGTGGTGCCCACCACTGGAGTAGCCAGCCGGCAAGCCGTGCCCTGAAGATGTTTATGAAAGCGACACTCCAGCATCCCGCCTGAGACAAAGAACAAGACATCCTGACATTTCCGAGACACTCCGATGTCAGGTCACAAAGCCCGTGTGTGTGTGTGTGTGTGTGTGTGTGTGTGTGTGTGGGGGGGGGGGTGACTCCTTCCCTCTGTACCCCAGCTCCCACCCCTCCACAGACCTGGCTGAGGCACAGCAAGCAATTCTACGCAGGCGAGGGGCCATTTGCTCCTGCTCCTCATCATTATTTATTGTTTATCATAGAAATAACTTGACAAAAACACAAATTACATACAAAAAAAGAGACAGGTGTCATAACAGTTCGAACTCATCTTGATCTGCACTATGCTAGACTGAAACAAAAAAAGGAAATGAATTGGGGGGGAGAGAGTTTATAAGCAACAGCTGGCCCCCCACACACCATCTGTGCTGCGGCTTGCTAGCAGTGACGATCCAAATTAAAAACCACTCAACGAACACCACGGAAATAAGCTGTTGTTCTGTTGGGTCCATATGTTGCTTCTGCCAGCATGGTGAGAGACCGTATCAGAACCAGGCCCTTCCGACCCAACATTAACCTCAAAGTACAAAGTGTATAAATCACAGCTCACCTCCATGCCATCGGCGAGGATTTTTGCCCGGAGATCAAGCGCCGCCACTGGCTTACTCACTGGGGGCTTTGGGTGAGGATACTGTAAAGCGCTTTGAGACAATGTAATGTTGTGATAATGCGCTATATAAAAATAAATTTGTTGTGGTTGCTTCACCACCATTATACTCTAATCAAACATTACTAGAGGAATTTAGTAAAACGCCCTTTGTTTGCTGGTGATGAGAAGGTGGAAGTGGGCAAAAGGTCAGCAGTTCTGGGGTGAGAGTGCTTCAAGGGACGAGAGGGGACAGCTTCACACTGTCGTCATCAAAAACCATTCCGCTGATACATCAAGGTCAAATGCCAAGCAGGAATAACACCCTGAGCGGCAAATAAGCTACTCCAGCTGAAAGAAATTTCCCAGACTTCTGGGCTACTGTTAAGAGCAGGGGAGCGCACCAGCTTCAAAGCCGAGGAGGAGAACGTAGCCTTGAAACACTAGAACCTCCAAGTAAAAATCCAGACGAATGTATAAAACCGCACAAACTGCAAATTATACATTGTTTTGGATTAAACTGAAACACAGATAAATAGGTATTAACACCACCCTTGTTATAACAGATACCCAAAACTCATCAGAGGAAATCTGATTCTTGAAAACTCTTGAAGTTGGAGACCTAGTGCCTCTACATGTGAAACTGAGTTAAGAGAGGAACTCTGGTCTCACATTGCCCAAAAATGTGCTGTCAGATGCTGGAGGACAAATCCAGCAGAAGGAGGTACCTCAAGCACTAACCTCGTGCAAAAAAAAAAACACATTAATCACACGTTAATCCTGGAGCAACACCTTAACATCAAAGCTATTCAACTGTAAACGCGGTCCCTGGCCCACAATCCCAAGTCTTACGATTTATCGGTATGATTCCCCTACAAAATTTGATTTTTGACCGTGTCAATATGTAGGACGTGAAATTCAGATGGTGTCGCTTGTTGGCCATACGTGTGCCTGCAAAACAAGCAATATCTGTCATGGATGTATTAAACCCCTCAAAGGCCCCCGCAGACGCATTTAACCTCCGTGACGCCAGATATTATACGTCGACTCACATGTCTGTGTGGAGAGGAACATGGCACTTAATCAGAAACTCATGATGGAGGGCTGGGGCGCTTGAGGAAAACCCGAGGAGAGGGAGCCAAATTAATTCTTAGGTGTCGTTGAAAGCGCAGTACGAGGGGTAAGAGGTGCTGGCTACCATTTCAAAATCATTTACCCTCCCTCCCCGTATTCCAAAAGTGTAATTTAATCAGAAATGCTAATTACAATCATTTGAATGATAAACTGGTGTGTGGCATCTCTACATTCTGCAAGCCAGCGCAAGACCAATACAACAAATTAAACAATATGCGATGCACTGGTGCAGTGATGCCCAGAAACGAGCACATATAGGGGGAAAAAATTCATATTAACTTACGAATGTTTTACAGGATAAGATAAAATGGCTTCAGGCTGCCCTTATAAATTGATGCCAAAGTCCTTTCAGAATAACAGTATAATAAACGCATTTCTTTTGAGATTTTTGCATTTCATGACAGCAGGTTGAGCAATTTAATCCACCCATTTTTTTAAATATCTTTGTTCCCTTCACATATCGCCTATGGCCAATGTCGCACAGCGGATAGCGTTTAAGGGCAGGTGGGCATTTGGGTTAAAATGGGGGTAAACTCAGCCAATTAAAACGTCGATGCTTTTAAAGCGTCCTGGCTCCGGCCATCAGGCTGTGCCGGGTTTGTGGCCCGTATCGCCGGACCAGAGTAAGCAGCAGGGTCATTTGTGTACTTTCACACAGCTGTCTCTTCACCTCTGGCCATGTAAATGAGTGCTCAGCGATGTTAACACACCTCCAGGCAAAAGCCTAAAAGACGAATGTACAGACTAATTAAAAACAGTTCTGCTCTGGCCATTAAATATGTTTTGTGCCAGTGAAACATTTCAGGTCTAAAAAAAGAACTTGCAGAACTGTTAAAGAACAAAAAGAGCTCGAAAATCTTTGCGAGAAATTCCAACATTTCACCTGAAACAAAACATCATTACAGCCAGAGTGGGATATTCATGGAATGAAGTTTTATAATATTGGAAAAATATTAGAATAATTAAGAAAAATCTAGAGGACATATTCCAAAAATGTGTACCATTCTGACTTGAATGACACTTACCGACATATTGTAAAAATGACAGTGAAAACCTCATTACACACCTTATTACGTCTTTGACAAATAAATAGAGAACAAGGTTGCCGCCGTAATAGTGCATAAAAATACTGAAAACCTCCGTTTCCAGAACATATTCATTTTAATTTTACACACGGGCTCCACCCATATTTCAATGCCAAAAATACGAATATCTTTATGTGAAGAAGTGGACGCAGCAGCCAGACAGGTTAAATAATCCACGACAGCCCCTCATTTCGCATGCACTGAAGCACACAAACGCGACCATTACGCCAGCGAGGATAATTAAAGTGCAAAGCTCTCTTAGGCATGTAATGCAGCCCTTTATCACAGAAAGGCGTTCTGTCGCGGGCTGACAGCTAACAGCACATGATCACGTAAACAAATGCTTCTACTCCAGCGAGTCCCAAAGACCAGCGAACTGCCAAGGTACATTCACTTCCGGGTGTAATCATTTTTATTTTGAGATGTATTAGTGATGTACATGTGTACACATATGCAGACAAATCACAGCTTGAATATTGTAAGAAGTGATTTAGCTGTTGATCACCTCTGGTAGCTTTAACTAACCCTGAAGGTTGTCATGGAAACATTTTAATGAAGTTCACGGGGATAAAAACAGCGTTTGCCTTTATAGCTAATGCGACATGATCTGCCCATCCACTAAAAAGCCCAACTCAAAGCCCTGGTCAATGTGTAGGCAAATCCTGATTCGGTGATTTTCAAACAGAAGTACCGCGCATCAGTACCATCTTCATACTCATCTTTTAGGATTAACGTATATGCCCACAGGAACCACGGACAACACAAGAGCTCAGTCCACTGCCTCACAAATAACGAAAACTGATTTAAATGGACGGGCCGAGCAATCAAATGTGTAATCGTGATAAAATGAAAGCGAGCAAACACCCCAAACTAAAAAGGCAAGTTTCCACTGAACAAAAATAAGTAAGAAAGAGCGCGTGTTAAAATATGAGTCTTTAATAATTCAAACTGAGGCGATTATTTTCAGATGAGCCCAGTTTTTACAGAGCACAGAAAAAAAGAAAAAGTTAAACAGTTATCTAATAAACCCATCCTTGGACTGAACTCAAAACACAAATACAAGTAAAACTCGTGTGTCCTAAAGTTACAGGACTTATTCATTCCGATGTATAACTCAGTTATAATTATAAATGGTAAATATTACATTTTTAGAAATGTGCAGAAGACTATGTTTGACCGCACGAAACGAGATAAATCAGCTAAATTATACATAATTAACTAACATTGTGGAACACGAATAATACGGTTTCACCATCCTGAACAATCACTGACAAGCGAGAATATTTGCTCCGGAAAACTTGAATACTACAGGACTCCAAAACAAAAATTCTGCGAATAGTTACAAGATTTTTTTAGTTTATAAGGGCTAACAAACTATGGAACCAGTAAAGTATTAAAAGGACTGCATTTTACAGCCGTACACATTAAACTGAATATAGCAATATATAAGATGTTCATAACGTGCAGTCTGCAGTAATGTTACACAATTAGAATTTTATGTAAATGATTTTAAATCAACCAATTTCCTACGCTACCCGAGCTTCACACCAAATAACGGCGTATGTTGTATAATCAGCCCATAACTTGTGATAACATCTTCATATCGCTTCAAATAGAGCTATTCTTTCAGTAAACTGTTAGGCCTAGAGCTGTATTTCAAATTACAGAAATCACGTTTAAGTGCATGATAAATGCCATTTTAACGAAGAAGAATACTACTTGAATCTGCTAACAGAACAAGCAGAACTATTTTGATCGTTATTAGGTTTTAGGGGAATGTCTCACACTGTCACAGCTGTAAGCGCACTTCGCAGTTTTCACTTTAACTGCAACCAAAGCCACTTACCTAAGCAAATGTTAAACATCATCAGGTCACTACAACGGATCACTAACTAAATATCTCTCACCTTGTTGGTATATTACAATGAACGGTTCCTAATGGTCAGATGTTACCTAAAATCTGCACACGTGTTGCGTGGAGTTTTTCAATTGAAAACTAAAAACTGAATCTCTGAGGTAATAGTGTAATGCAATGTTTCTCTCGATACTTCTAAAAAGGAACATAATGTGACATGTATACTTACGGTACAGCGAAGACATTTAGCGAAATAAAGGACTCCTTCCAGTCCTATGACAAATAGGCATTCTGTTTTTTTTAACTAAAAATAGTGCTATTTAAATCGTATACTAGTGAGTAGACAAATATCGTTTTAGTGGCTATATCCTGGGTTTCTGTCTTGTTGGCTTTCAACTTGTCTTTCAAAGAACACATTACTGAGAAATGCATTCGCTAAAAGTCAGCCGCCGATACAAAAGACAGCAGGAACCATACAATGCACTGGTAAGGGGAAAAGGCGTTTGCAGAAGATATAATATAGATGGGTACATATCTGTCATCACAGGACGTGAAAACTGTATTCCAGGTGCCATGTAGACGAGTTACTACACATTACTTGCAGATAACTTGTCGATAACAAATGAAGTAAAAGTCAGAGAAGAAAAGGAGATAAACAGCAACGTGAACACTTACCGAGACTTAGAAGTACTTCCTCGGTAAAAAATAACAACAGTCGGCCAGAAATAACTTGCGAGCGACTTTTTACGCTGAGGGCAATTCGCACGTGCGAGCTTCGATTAATCACAAATCAGAAAACGAACAACAAACCGCGGCGTAAACACGCGGGGTATTCCTCCGCTGGCACCGGGCTCCGGGATGCACGCGTACTCTGCTGCCTCCCTCTTTGCCTCCCTCCCTCCTTCCTACTCCGGTTGTTCTGCGCTGTTGTTATCAATGCAAATGAATAAGCCACTAACCCCCGTTATATTGCTCTCGGAGTAAGCCGATGTTGTATGTTTTGCGCCAGGGTTCAATATATCAGAATGGATCCGGTGAGGTATTTGGGACTAGCTTATTAAAATATTGCCCCTGGAGAGGCACTCTTGCGGAGTTGGTTATTGTTATTTTTCGGCGTGCTGAGACCGCCGGTGACGTCACGTCCACCTGCTATGTAAACAAAAAGTCTTTTGAAGTTGCTTATTTGTCCCTGTTATTCATAACCCGCCTTTTAAGACCCGATAAACTCCGCACACTTAGCTTGGACTACATACGTTTACCGCGTTAGCTCATACTGTACCACCCGCTTAATAGACAATGTAGCTCTTTTTCGGTTAGCTTGACAAATGTGTAAAACGGACCGAGAGCAAATAATAGTTTCACAACGAAGGAGTCCGCTCTGCCCCTAAATGTGATCCTAGGGGAGGGCCAGGTACTGTTTCTT
Organism: Brienomyrus brachyistius; assembly: GCF_023856365.1. Lineage (NCBI taxonomy): Eukaryota > Metazoa > Chordata > Actinopteri > Osteoglossiformes > Mormyridae > Brienomyrus > Brienomyrus brachyistius. The sequence continues at coordinate 958,810 of NC_064533.1, forward strand.
TTTTAAATATTAATGTATAGCATTGTGTCTACCACATGATATGAAGAGAGTGCAGTATGCAATACTATAGTTGGCTGTCACGTTATAGCCACCAATACGTACATGTATAATAATATATGTACAATGATTATTGTTCAAATATTTGTACATCGTTAAAGTAACTGCTACAAATCATATGTAATATATTACTTATGCAATGAAAAGTTAGAATTTCGTCTGACAAAACAGTAATGAAAAATGATATATTTCCCAATAAAAAAAAACTTACAATAATTATAAACATTTAGATAAACGTCCGTGTTCAGGAGAAAGATATGGAGATTTTTTTGCATCTGTAAAATTATAAATCGTACCCTACTTTTGCGAAGATCATCCCACTAAACCTTAATCTTTATATTTTACAACATGTGTGTTTGAGAGATCAACTTTTAACTAATGCTGAAAGCAAACACGAAACGCTCGATTCCCAGCATCTCTCCTGCATCCACCATCTACGCAAGTGAAGTTGCAATTGTAATTAGCCGTCGAGTTTTGTGAGTATTTATAGAGTAGCCACAGTACTAATTTTAACCATATTCATTAATTTAGAAACTGATCACATTTATTTGTATAAATTGTGGAAACAAATTTTAATTAAAAAATGTTTGTAGTAGGCTATGTGTTCGGTTTGTTTTAATCCTTATAAACAGCTTAGTCGGAGTTTTATTTTTAAATAGTCTAAAATTGTATTTTATAAAATATAAACATTTTGCATGTGTGTTTTACTATGCTGGTTTGTTTCGATATTTAACTTTTATAGTCTTTAAAATCCATTTGTAATTAAGTGTGTTTTACATTACTGGATCGGTTACGTAGAGTAGAAAATTGCACAAACGGTCGCCTTTCTTTATACTTTCTGTATTGTGACTTACAGTGCAACAAAGCATGTTTAATAACGTTATTTAGGCATTCAACATAAAAATTACCATTTGTTTCATTTTTATTTTTAAAAAACTAAGCCGTGTTAATATTGTGTATTGCACGGATGTTGCCTAATCATTGCGAGTAATTTTTATTGTATTAAATGAATACATGTACATAAAAAATGGGACTACTGTGCTGTGAAAACATTTTAGTCATCATTGATTGTTTTATTTGTATTTAAGATAGGTGTAATATTTCCGATTTTCTTGGTTTTATAAAGTTGAATGGGTCTCTTTTGCAATACAAAGGAAATGTGTCAGGTGTGAAAGCTTGTGAAATATATTTCCGGTAAAATATACATACATTCGTGGGCTAAATATATTTTAAATTCTGTCCCAAGGGTCTTCCAATTTTTGGCAATATTTATATTTGCAGACCTAATTAAAATATTATATTATAATATACATCTGTTATATTTATTTGAAACGCATAAAATTATAAAAGTAATTATAAGTTACATGTAAAATATACATACTATCAATATGTGTATTTAAAATAAATTGTAGTTACGAAAAAGATCACAAAAATCTACATTCACAGTCAGACAAATATATAAATTGTGGTTTTTATCGCCATCTAGTGACCGATTTTCACACAAAACGGCATGATAACTATTATTAGGCGCAGTTAAGTCGATGTGGACTTCTGGTGACCATATAAACAGGATTCGTCCAGAACCTTCTGTTCCCGGCCAGGTCTTCGGGCTTCCAAAGACATGTTCATTGTTATGTCGACTGACTCCATTAATCTGGTTTCTTTTCGTCTTCTTCCTCTTTTACCTTTCAAAACATAATGGTATTTTCCATTGCGTTGAGGCTTCCGGTCCCGCTTATTCATTGTTCATCTTTAACATAATAAAAGAGTTATAAAACAACATATTTGGTCTTTCGTCTTTGAAATACCTCGATATTTTTGAAGACTGTCTGTAACCCTTCACTTATATTCTCGCAAGTGCCAGTCTGCGACGTATTTAAGTGGCTTTTAAAGGAGGCAGAAGTTGTTTATGTCACTAAAGCATGAAAGTTCCATTGTAGACCTACGCAGCTGACATTTTTTTTAGTTTGTACTTAGCTTAGTTTATCGAGTTTTATTGCTAAACCTGCGCATGTATAACAACACGCAAAAAATGCGAATGTAAATAACACAATTCTACAAATTTAGGGAAATGTGGACCGCAATTGTAATTAATCTTTACTACTTTACTTTACTAATTGACACATCCGTCAATTTAAAAGCAATAAAAAGTATAGTATGCAAGCAGAGATAACTGTGCCGTGTACACATTTTAGGCCTAACTGTAACCGTTAATGTTGATGTTACACTTCATAATTCCGTGAATGAAGGCAGAAATGTATTTTTAAGTTTAGATTTTCTTTCATCAGTATTAGGGGTAAAATTAAACTTGGAAATATATATTTTTCAAAATGAAGTGTGGGAGATATCCATAGCGGCAGTATTTGGGAAAACTGACTCTCCAATGTGGATATGGCGCCACCTAGTGCTTTTTGTTGTACATTGTCGGGATATTAAATGATTGTCTAAATGAGCTTAGCTGTGATAAGCGACGAAATTCATGACGAGGTGACATGAAAATACATTCCAAAAGTTTCCAGTTACGGGGATTTTAATAAGAATGAGACCCACAGCACAATACTTTTATTGAAAATTTTCTTTAAAATGGTATGACTTCGCGATTCCCTCCGAAGGGAAACATGGGAATTTGTAACAAAGAGGTTTTTACTCGTGCGGAGGACATTAAATGTAGTAGTTGTCATTTTTCGTAACTGGAGGGTACGTGTCTCCAGCTGACTTAAGAGTGGGCATGTAATTTGCATTACATTTACGGGTTCTGCCGATCTAAGATTGCTCCTGTACTCTGTTACCTTAAGCAACAGCTTCGCCATTTGATCCAGTCTGAAGAATAATAGTCTGCAGCCATCGGTGCTTATGTTGTAAGTCGGTGTCAGATAAGGCTGGGCGATATGGACAAAAAAATCATATCTTGATATAATTTGGCAGAATGGCGATATACGATGTATATCTCAATATATCAGTTCAGTAAGTCAAAACAATACAAAATGTAACAAAACCACTTTAACAAAACAAAGGTTAAAGTCCATGACAAATTAATTTATAATTAACTAACAGGCCCACGGTATCTGAAGTGCTTTAAGTACAAGTGCAATTAGGCTACGGATTATGAACACAATGCAAATGTAAGATAAATATTTGCACGAAAACAAAAACTGACATGTATAAATGTATTTGAAATAATATGGAAATGTAGCATATAACACAAATATAACGATGTTATCAAATAAAAGATAATAGGCTAATAATGACCTGTCACGTACATGCTCTCCATTATTTCAACAAACAAGTTAATAAACTGTAGCCCATAAATTGCACAAGTGCAATTAGGTTTTCGTTTTTATACAACTTTTTTATACAACTTTTAATATTTTATACAAAATATTATATACAACTGTACAAACAACAGAAAATCCTGCTAAGGTGATCATAAGCATTTCATTCTAACCTAAACATTTCAGTACTTCACTACCATTTATAATTTAAAATTTGATTTGATATGATACCTTGCAATACTTGTACTGGAACCTTAAAAAGAATACGCCTTTCGTGCATTTTGAACTGGCTACTTAAATGCGATCTCTAATTACAGCTCTTCCTTTCATATACAGGTTCAGCTACACAGAGACCACAATCGATCCAAGTTGTTACTAATACCCCAACCGTTAACTTTTATATTATATTTTTACACATCAAAAAGTATTCGTTTGCAGTTCAAATGACTATGGCACTGTCCGATGTGAACCTCATGCTATTTTCATAAACTGATTGTGCATCGGGGTCAAGCCTGTCCCAGCATGCGAGTGTGGGTCAGGTTGCTAGCAGAGAAGTGTACTGGAGCCTGGAGCAGGCGGCGAGGGAGCAGGGAAAAGACGTTTCGCAAAACTGAAACGGAACTTCAAATTCAAATTGAAAAACTTTAGAACTACATTTAACTCGGTATAAACCACCTCACTCCATATTTTACAATCGTGATATACCTTCAATCCTAGTGTCATACAGAGAATATTTGGAAGTGGAGCAAAAATACATGTAACGAATACCTGCATTTCTTGACAGTGTTTAACAGGACAGCTCAGTACATCTGAGTTGGCAGTACAGCGCCATCCACTGGAGGAATCTTTGGACCGCTAATCGGTGCACATTACCAGTCTTATCCTAAACAAAGGGAAAAATAAGTTTTTATCATGCTCTCAGCACGGCTGTAATAAGCTCCGCAACAATTTCATACCCACTGACTTAATAACCAGGCATATTTCTTATGTTAAACTGCTTCATGAAACTGCATCACACAGGCAGCCATTTTACATTTAATGTCAGGTGTATACTTCTCAGCTGGGGGCACCTATGACTGTTAAAACTGCTGGCAAACACAGTGTGCTAGAATTGTCTTATATAAAGGGGTGCTATACGGATGCATTCCAGTATGTGATATTAACATCTCCATAAAAGCAAAGCTGCAGCATTTATACTGAACAAAAATATAAACGCAACACTCTTGTTTCTGCTCCCATTTTTCATGAGATGGACTTAAAGACCTACAATTCATTCCAGATACACAATATTACCATTTCTCTCAAACATTTCTCACAAATCAGTCTAAATGTGTGATAGTGAGCACTTCTGCTTTGCTGAGATAATCCATCCCACCTCACAGGTGTGCCACATCAAGATGCTGATCTGACATCATGGGTAGTGCACAGGTGTACCTTATACTGCCCACAATAAAAGGCCACCCTGGAATGTGCAGTTTTTTGCTTTATTGGGGGTCTGGGGACTCAGAACCGGTCAGTATCTGGTGTGACCACCATTTGCCTCATGCAATGCAACACATCTTCTTCGCATAGAGTTTATCAGATTGTCAATTGTGGCCTGTGGAATGTTGGTACACTCCTCTTCAATGGCTGTGCGAAGTTGTTGGATATTAGTGGGAACTGGTACACGCTGTCGTATACGCCGGTCAAGCACATCCCAAACATGCTCAACGGGTGACATGTCCGGTGAGTATGCTGGCCATGCAAGAACTGGGACATTTTCAGCTTCCAAGAACTGTGTACAGATCCTTGCAACATGGGGCCGTGCATTATCTGTCTGAGTGGCTGGTCTCAGACGATCTTGGAGGTGAACCTGCTGGATGTGGAGGTCCTGGGCTGGTGTGGTTACACGTGGTCTGCGGTTGTGAGGCCGGTTGGATGTACTGCCATATTCTCTGAAACGCCTTTGGAGACGGCTTATGGTTGAGAAATGAACATTCAATGCACGAGCAACAGATCTGGTTGACATTCCTGCTGTCAGCATGCCAATTGCACGCTCCCTCAATGCTTGTGGCATCTGTGGCATTTTGCTGTGAGACAAAACTGCACATTCCAGGGTGGCCTTTTATTGTGGGCAGTATAAGGTACACCTGTGCACTACCCATGATGTCAGATCAGCATCTTGATGTGGCACACCTGTGAGGTGGGATGGATTATCTCAGCAAAGCAGAAGTGCTCACTATCACACATTTAGACTGATTTGTGAGAAATGTTTGAGAGAAATGGTAATATTGTGTATCTGGAATGAATTGTAGATCTTTAAGTCCATCTCATGAAAAATGGGAGCAAAAACAAAAGTGTTGCGTTTATATTTTTGTTCAGTGTACAAAGCATGCCTCGTTATACATTGTGTATGTGTTTTGTGCGACACAGAAGGCTGCTAAATGCAGGGTAATTTATGGACTGTCTGAGCTAATTATAGCCTGGAATCTCTGCGCAACAGGGACTGTAAGACGATCCCATCTGCTTATTGCCGGTTCGTCAGATAACAGTGCCCAGACACAGTGCAGCTCTTGTGCCTGGCTGTTTCTCTAACAGCCCCATGGAGTTTGCTGGAGAATCGTTGCATTTTGGTGGCTCTGCTCCTTTGGGGAGTCATGAGAGTCAGCCCTGGGAGCAGGATATGAGAGTCGAGGCTCGACAACCCGAACGGAGAGCTTCGGTGTCCTCCGAAGAATCAGACATAGAGGCCCCTCCAGTCATTGCCAGAAAAGTGTCTTTTGCCGACGCCTTCGGGCTGGACCTGGTGTCCGTGAAGGAGTTTGACACCTGGAACACCCCGACTCCGGCTGCCGTCAGTCCATCGGACCACAGCAGCCTCCAGGACTCTGAGGAATACTGCCTCTCACACCTCTTTGCAGTGCCGTCTTCAGCGGAGGAACTGAGGCGGATACTGCAAGAACAGAAGGTCCAGCTAGAGCATGTGGAACTGCTTCCTGGAACAACATCGCTAAGGGGAACCATCAGGGTCTTGAATTTATGCTTCGACAAGCAGGTATATGCTCGGACCACTCTGGACAAGTGGGGCTCGCGCTTTGACCTGCTGGCAGAATTCGTACCGGGATCGAGCGATGGTGAGACCGACAGGTTCTCCTTCATGTTTAGCTTGATGCCCCCATCCGAGGGGCAAAGGGGTAGGGTGGAGTTCTGCCTCCGATATGAGACGACGATGGGGACCTTCTGGGACAACAACGGTGGAAGGAATTATGTGCTGTTTTATGACAGAAGGACAGTCAGAGACATGAAAGCGCAAGTTCAGGAAGAGCTTTTCCAGCCAAACAAGAAAAGCTGCCTGAAGGCCAGCAGGTGGGCACCCTGGGGTCACCCTGCCTCCTTAACATTCATTCTTTGTCTTCTCAGCTATCTAATGATATTATTATTAATACTGTTATAATAATATTATTAATATTATATAATCATTACTTAGGAAAATCCAGCACATCCATAACTTTGTGGCATCACACAGTTTTAAATATCATTCGATGACAAACGACTAAACATGTTATGGTATGTCTAAAAGCCCAGGTTTAATCCAATAATTGCATTTCCACAACAACGATTGGTTAACAAACTAGTTTTACTTGCAGTCACTTTACTTAGATTGGTTGCCATCAACAACCCTCTGGTAACACACAACACTACACTCAGGCAGGCACGTGGTCACAAGGTAAAATTACAGGGTTAATGAACCCCCCCCCCCGGACTACAGGCCTGCTCTTCGGTGTTGTGACGCCACGTGATTCTCGGATATCCCCATACAGCAGATGTATCAAGCAGTGTTCTGACACTTGTATAAATATTTTACTGATGATGCACATTTCATGCTTAATATCCTGCAGTAATAAAATAACAGATTTTGTAGCGTCTGTCCCCTGAGGACACAGATGTGTTTTGGAAAATATGTCTGAATGTGGATTTGGATTAGCAGGCTGGGAAGATCATGTGAAGTTCATCATCCATGATATTTGTGCAAAAACAATCTCTTGGCAGATGGCCCAGTTTCCTCTTGATCATGCTGAGAATTATTTTTATTTATAAACCCAAACCACTGGGAACAGCAGAATGAGATTCTTCTTAAGTGTTTCTCAAGGAATCAGCAGGACAACAAAATGTTGGCAGTGTTTATGTCATCATACTGTTCATACTGATCATACTGTGCATACTGTTCATTATGAATAACACAATATCACAGCTGAATATGACACTTGGTGGAAATTTCTGAAGTGATGGTTACTATCAGTAAGTGAGAAACACAACTATTAACAAGAGAGTTAAAAACGTCTGCTTACATTTTCATTCATGTTAGCTAACGTGTCATTTTTATCTTTTCTGAGAATCTATGTTGCATTCTTACCCACCAACATCTTAACTGTCTTACTGGTTTTTAGAGACAGTCCAGCTGACTTTCATCTAGCAAAGACTCCTGTTGAAATTCCAGGTAGGCTTCTTTGTGGAGGAACTTAACTTTGTTAAGTGAAGGAATTCTGCTAATGAGCCGTGCAGCTTTTCATTTAAACGTTTCTTATTTTCCCAGATGCAACAGGAATCGACAAAGATGTGGGGTCTGCTGGGACACAGTTAGAAGAGGGCCAGGAGTCGGTGAGGTGTACGCTCATCTCACACTGGTGTACACACATCTCACACTGGTGTACACTCATCTCACACTGGTGTACACTCATCTCACACCAGTGTGCATGCATTTCACACTGGTCTACATGCATCTCACACTGGTGTACACTCATCTCACACTGGTGTACACTCATCTCACACTGGTGTACACTCATCTCACACCAGTGTGCATGCATTTCACACTGGTCTACATGCATCTCACACTGGTACACATGCATTTCACGCCAGTCAACACATATCCCACACCAGTGTACATGCATCTCACACCATTGTACATGCATCTCACACTAGTGTACATGCATCTCACACCATTGTACGTGCATCTCACAACCCAGATGCCTGCAGATCTGGGTGCATCTTCATGCTTCCAACTCACACCGCTTCTTGAGCCACTTAACCATGTGACGTATACCTTTTCATTACCATGACAGGTTCTGTGTCTCATTTTCTGTTTATTTCTGCCTCTTGTCACCAGCTGAGCAAAGCCATGTGCTCTTCTGACTAAGCAGCACTGTATCACATGTTCGTTGAACACAGCAGTATGGAGATCACCATGTACACTGTATCTATCACTGGCGCACAGCAGCTGAGCAGCACACAGCAGTGTGGAGATCACCATGTACACTGTATCTATCACTGGCACACAGCAGCTGAGCAGCACACAGCAGTGTGGAGATCACCATGTACACTGTATCTATCACTGGCGCACAGCAGCTGAGCAGCACACAGCAGATGAGACTGTATACTGCTGTATATCTGATAGCATGCTCATGATGCAGGGAAGTGCAGTGAAATGGATATGTCAAGATGTCCTCAAATGTCAAGAGCGCAGGACACGTGCAAAGTGCTTATGTGCACCATAATGGGGGTGTTGAGGCACCTCGATGCCCAAGACTGTGAAGTGACCCACAGTAAGATGGGGGGTAAATAAACTTCGGTTTTCCCCTCAAGGTTCAAAGCTCATCTCAATCCCACTATTTATTTTTATAAATACTATTTTTAAGAGTGACACTTCTGGAATGGGCCTGTGTGCAGGGGACAGTATCCAGCCCGGCGTGATCTATGCACTGCCACCGCTCTTGGGCTCATCAGAGCTTAAAACTCTAAACCAAATGCTTTCAGCTTTTTCAGAAGTCACACTATCTCATGCTAACTATTCTGCAAGGCTGAAAAAAATACAGTCTGTAGTGTTATTTATTCATTTATGTTCTTCTTGGCTAAATACTGTAGAGATTTTTGCTGGGATGAGTAAAGCTAGCAAAAAATAATTTCAAAAACATACACTTTCTGAAGCGGTGTTTAGTTAAGCAGTAGGATTAGCTCAGGGTTGCTGTGTAAGCTTTAGTCTGTCATCTCTTCACAGGAGGGTTGTGACTGGCACAGCGCCCGCAGGAGCAGACGGAGGATGGCCCGGTTGGTGCAGTTACAAGACCACTTCTCACGCAGGGAGGCAGAGCCTGTGCGGGCAATCACTCCGGAACCCCCTGCAGTCGGTGTGTCACCGTCAGAGAGTGCCACTCCCTGCCCTCCCGGACAGTGCAAGAGTGACGAGCAAGCACAGTCACACCCTCAGGCTACTCTCCCACTCGGTGATGCAGATTCGAAAAGCAGACAGGCTGCTTCTATGCCAACAGACCCATGGGAATCTTTTCTCAGCATTGATAACACAGTGCACGCCACAGCACTGGAGATGGCCACTTCTTCTAGCCCCTTCTTGGATCTGCCTCCTTCCTGTTTGCAGGATGTTATCAGCCAATTAGATTTTAGCAGCAGGCCACCAGTGTTAATGGAAAACCATGAGGGATGTTGCACACGTGGGTCGGATTGGCATCCTCTCTGGGGTGACCTCGAAGTGGAGATCTGCAGGGTAAACACGAAGGGCTCATATAGCGGTAGAGATGACAGACTGCTTGGTCACGATCCTCACGTAGAGTCAGAGTCTCATGAGGGATCCTGTTCTCAAACAGAGTTATACAAGGAGGACGCAGATGTTCGGGGGAGCAGGGAGCAAGCAGGGGCAATCAGGGGGGGCGACAGCAATGCTCAGCTAAATAGTGCAGCTCTCCCTGTTGGCCATTTGACAGCGATTGCTGTAGATCATTTTCCTGTTAGTTCTCTCATGACCCCTGTTACTGGGATTCACTGTCCAACTGAGAATGACAAAGCAGGTTTCCTGCTTGGAGGGAGAAGAGGTGCTAGTGAAAAGGATGAACCTGCTGACAAGATACAAAATACAGCTGCTAAGGAAGAAATTAGCCTGGGTGAAGCAGATGATCGTTTAACTGAAAAAGACAAAATAGTGAGCTGTTCACCCGAAGTTGCTGTCAGAGAGCCAATAGACAATTTAGTTGACATCAGTCCAGGTGGGTTAGTTAACCATTCAGTCAAAATGGCAGTAGATGTATTAGTTAACCAGTCATCTGACATCAGTGCAGCTGAGCTGATTAGCAATTCCACTGAGATAAGTGCAGAAGAGCTGGTTGATAAATTAGCTAAAATCAGTACAAGTGAGTTGGTTAACCATTCAGCTGAAATCGGCGCAGATGAGAAAATTGACCATTCAGCTGAAATGACTGCATGTGAGCTGGCTGATAATTCAGCTGAAATCAGTGCAGTTCAGCTGCTTCACCATTCATCTGAAATCAGTGCAGGTGAGCTGGCTGATAATTCAGCTGAAATCACTGCAGTTCAGCTGGTTGACTATTTAACTGAAATCAGTGCAAGTGAGCAAGTTGATTATTCAGTCAACCATTCAAACAAAATGATAGACAAATTACTTGACCATTCATCTGAAATCACTGCAGGTGAGCTGGCTGATAATTCAGCTGAAATCAGGGCAGTTCAGCTGCTTCACCATTCAGCTGAAATTAGTGCAGATGAGCATGGTGACCATTCATCTGAAATCAGTGCAGGTGAGCTGGCTGATAATTCAGCTGAAATCACTGCAGTTCAGCTGGTTGACTATTTAACTGAAATCAGTGCAAGTGAGCAAGTTGATTATTCAGTCAACCATTCAGACAAAATGATAGACAAATTACTTGACCATTCATCTGAAATCACTGCAGGTGAGCTGGCTGATAATTCAGCTGAAATCAGGGCAGTTCAGCTGCTTCACCATTCAGCTGAAATCAGTGCAGATGAGCTGGTTGATAATTCAGTTGAAATCACTGCAGTGGAGCTGGTTGACTATTTAACTGAAATCAGTGCAAGTGAGCAAGTTGATTATTCAGTCAAAATCACCCCAAGCGATGCAGTCAACCATTCAGACAAAATGGTAGTAGACGAACTTGTTAAACATTCAGCTAAAATCAGTGCAGATGAGCATGGTGACAATTCATCTGAAATCACTGCAGGTGAGCTGGCTGATAATTCAGCTGAAAATAGTGCAGTTCAGCTGGTTCACCATTCAGCTGAAATCAGTGCTGATGAGCTGGTTGATAATTCAGTTGAAATCACTGCAGATGAGCTGGTTGAGTATTTAACTGAAATCAGTGCAAGTGAGCAAGTTGATTATTCAGTCAAAATCACCCCAAGCGAGGCAGTCAACCATTCAGACAAAATGGTAGTAGATGAATTTGTTAAACATTCAGCTGAAATCAGTGCAGATGAGCTGGCTGATAATTCAGCTGAAATCAGTACAATTCAGCTGGTTCACCATTCAGCTGAAATCAGTGCAGATGAGCTGGTTGAAAATTCAGATGAAATCACTACAGTTGAGCTGGTTGAGTATTTAACTGAAATCAGTACAAGTGAGCAAGTTGATTATTCAGTCAAAATCACCTCAAGCGAGCCAGTCAACCATTCAGACAAAATGGTTGTAGACGAACTTTTTAAACATTCAGCTGAAATCAGTGCAGATGAGCATGGTGACCATTCAGCGGAAATCACTGCAGATGAGCTGGTTGATAATTCAGTCAACCATTCAGACAAAATTATAGACAAATTACTTGACCATTCATCTGAAATTAGTGCAGATGAGCTGGTTGATAATTCAGCTGAAATCACTGCAGTTGAGCTGGTTCACTATTCAGCTGAAATCAGTGTAAATGGACTCAACAAAGATGCAATAAAAATGATTCCAGGCAACATAACTTCAAACCAGCCAGTAGGTCATTCAGATAGAATACATCCTGGACAGGTGATAGACCATATAGTTCAATGTTATGGGGACCATTCAGAGTGGAGAGTGGATACATCAGGTACATCCCAGAGTGCAACACTACATCTCTTGAACACCAACAGTGTAGAGAGAATTTTACTAGAGTACAAGGAAGATCGTACGATGTCTCCAATTACAGACAGTCTGGTGTATAACAGAGACTGTCATACAGAGATGGACATTGTAAACATACCACAGGAGCTCAGTATCCAGGATGAGGAAAAAGAGGCCACCAGAGATGAGGGTGACTGTGGAAGATCACAAGCTAATGACCCAGATGAAAGACAACAGGTAGATGCATACAGACTTCGAGACATTGAAAAAGTGAAAAGAAGAATGGAAAATGCATCGAGAGGAAAAGAGGGAGGAGAGGTGACCAGAGGAAGGGAGCGGTCTCATGCAGCAAGAGAAACAGTGGTCCTGCTCCATGCTAAGGGTAGGGGGTTTCTCAGCACCAAGAGCAAGGGTAAGAGTAGTGATTTGTTTAAAGCAGGGCTGGAGGACTCAATGGACGCAGGGAAAGCGTCATATGTAGGGCAGGATATGGGTGTTGAAGAGGGAAATCTGCACAGCACCATTGTGAGCCTTCCTGGGAATAATGAGCTCAGAGTAAAAGACCTCCAAAGGCAAGAAGAGAGACAGCCCCCAGCTAGTGCTGTGGAAGGCCTTCCCACACCTGCGAGTACAAGGTGCTCGGCCAGGGACTGGGGAGACCACATGCCCTGCATCTTGACAGATGAGGACGCTGAGGACTCTCAGGGAATAGCAGTGCCCTTCCACTTAACCCTGGGAACACAGAAAGAGCCTATAGCTGTCAGAATGAGCCCCGAGGAGCGAGCAGAAGCTAAGAACATGGGGTACATGTTGCATCTGCTGGGAATAATCACCCCACATCATCTCACAAGAACAGTCTTGTACGTTGTCCTGTTAGCTGTCCTCTGTGTTGCAGTTTACCAGTATGGCTTTCTGGCTTGCTTTGCACTTTATCTGTGTTTGGCTTGTCTCTTATCCCATCACAGAGAGAAACAAGACTTACAAGAAAGGGACAGAACAAAACAGTCAGAAAATAAAGAATACAGACCATGATTGTGCCAACTTCAGATGTATTTGGACATTTTGAATTGATTCATGGTTTGTCTCAAGATCTTGTGAGAACAAAATAATTTTTCGGGAACCAAAATAGTGAAGGTTTATTAGATAGAACTTTGTTAATCTTAAATGGACCATTTGGATAATCATTAATTGGCATTTCAGATATTGATGCTGAGTACTGAGTGTCTGAGGAGTAGATGAATTGTAGTGCCATTTGGGTAGGTCTTTCTCATAGACATGGAACATGTGTTGTCATTGATTCCTCACTATGTCAGGACACTGTTTGTCCTCAATAAAAAATGTCGAAGTGTAATCATTTGCCAAACGATGTTCATGATTAGTGTGACTGGCTGAGTCAAATTGCAGAGTTTGAGTTTTGGTCATGCTATTGATATTTTCCCTCTAAATTAAATTCATGTTTATGAATGAATTTAACAGGCTTTCATGAATATGTGATATTTATTTGCTTTATGTTAAATATCCTGTCATATTAAAATAAAATTATATTGATTTTGTAAAATCTTTTGTAAGATAATTTGCCTGATCCTCAGCTTTTCAGTCAGGCTACAGTCATTTGGCTACAGAGTTTCAGAAGACATTTCCATTGGCTGGTTTTACTTCAGGTGACTCAATATTTCCCAGGCAATGGAGTGGCTATTCCCACTCTATCCCTGCCCTATTTCTCCTGTCACCAGATACCGACCAGCATCAGTGACATATTGGGTCACCAGCCGAGTCACGCGCACATGTGAAGACGCCGGAGTCGTGGTGGACGTGACTCCACTTTTTAGGACGCGGGCGGTGGCACTAGCAGACTCGGACACATTTCCAGATGGTGAGCCCTGCTCAGCAGCCAGGCAAGCAGCCAAGTCCTGATCTTTCCAAACCCATTGTTTTTCCACAGAGACAATGGTACAGTGAATCATGACAGATTTAATTTATGGAGGCGATCCAGTCATTGACTTTTATTTTTTGTATGTGTATAACATGAGGCTGTATTTGAAGAAGGTCATTTGATATGGTTGGCAGCAATGGTGACCTTTAGTTGCTGGCTCAGTGATTAAGGCCGGGACAGCTGGAGGTGCTCGTCAAGCAGGCTTCAAAATGCCTATCTGCCCCAAAGGTCAGTTGGACGGCTAAATCCCCTAGTCTGTAGGGTCAGTGCATATCTGATCCTGCTCTTCGTGTCTCTTCCCCCTTTGACCAGCAGGTGTCACTGACCTTCCTGGGTTGTCACTCTTTGTCTGAAAACCTTTGTATGTGCATTTTATTCCCTGGGCCATTACTTAGCTTGGTGGGTTGAGTGTGCAACTCTGAGACTCTTCCGGTCATTGCGTTGCCCTGCTTGTGTTCTGCATCAGTATCCCTGGTGTTTAATTTCCAGTTTGTAGTAAGTATTCCTAGTTTTGGTGTTTGTTAATGATAACCCAATCAGCATAGTACAGGGAAACAGGCAACAGGTGGAGGAACTAAACAAATAACACACAAGGATTTTCAGACAAGGAGTGACAAGCCAGGATGGCCAGCGACACCTGCTGGCCAAACTGGGAATAGACATGAAGGGTAGAATGAGACGGGCGCTGACCCTGACAGAGTGACTGTCTACCCAGGGCTCACGCAGCCCATACACTTCATTTGTCTTTTTGCAGGTAGAACACAACTAGACTCATCAAAGGGGCAAATACTCAGTTACCCCCCACCCCCGCACAGGACTCTGCAATAGCACGGAGCAGTTTCTGTCATTGATGTTTCATAAAACATTTAAGTTAGGGTTACATGGTTGAGCAGATGGAAAACAGATTAAAGTGTTTGCTGTTTAAGCAGTATATACAGTATATATATGTGCTACACTCGAACCCATCGCCCTGTCCTTCTCCCTGTCTCAGTTTTGTAACCTCTTGCAGGAAAACACCCAGAAGCTTGGCACTGCGCTGCTGCTTGCTGCAGCTGCCTAAACATTTACGTTCCTCATGTCAGATATCGATGTCTTCATGATCCGTTTCACAGTCCTTAACTGTCCTCAAACACGAGACAACCCACATGTGTCAGCAACATTTAAGGTGACTAAATGCCATCCAGGCAGCAGCTTCCCATCGAGTTTGGTTTGACCATAGATCTGAGTCCAGAGGCTGGAATGTAGAACTGATAAGGTGATGAAGGTCGTGCATTTGAAATTAAACATGGTGATATAAAAGCCCCCATCGAAAAACACTGGCAAAAAAAATCCCATTTATCACCAGGGATGATAGGATTTCACTTCCGATTTGAGTAGTTTGGTTCCTTTTTTTTTTTGTACTCCAAAGAAATCTGTTTTTAATCACTCAAAGCGTTTCCGATGACCTGGGACCAAATCAAACTAATGCAAGAGCATCATTACTCGAAATCACGCCAAGTCCGCAGCTGGCAGCCTTACTTTGCATGATGATGAAGCAGATTCTGCAGTAACATGCTGATTTGGTGAAAATGTCATGAGCAAAAACCATATATTTTTATTTTTTTATAATTTATACCATATCCCAGTTGCGTGTAACAATATAGTAATTTCACATAAAGTGCAAGACAGAAAATAGCAGCCAAATGTTGTTTATCTCCAGTGTTTTTTAAGTTGCTGCCCGAGAACTTGAATGCAGAACCATGTAAGAAAACATTTATGGATTATTACTCAATTGTCATATTTTCCTGGGTCAAAAACCAATTTCCAGTTTCCTTTATCAGCAAGTTTATTTTTTGCTATTTTATTTCTTTTCAGGTGAAGTATTGCTAGATCTTTGTAGGCATTCACCTGGAAAAACTTTTGAAGTTTGAATTTCTTGACTTATATAGCATATAATTGATCTGTGCAAAGTACCTTTAATATGAAAGTGTAACTGAGGTGTACAGTTCCTCATTTCACCATCCTGTGTTGCAGCTCATCATGTTTAAAAACTATCAGAAAATCATATAATTATCTGCTCATTCAAGCCCATTTTAAAAGCCCTGGTTTGACAATCATGCACATTATTCTGTCACAGATGAATAATGAAGACATCACATTGTGATTCTTGTGTGTAATGTGAGACATGGAATTCAACAGTGAACTGCAGATCTAATAGTAGGCTTGTGTTTGAAATACCTGTTACAGTGTCTCAGCTCCCGAATTTAGGTTATATAGTTTAAATCCTTCGTGACAATCACCTTGTTTATCCAGTTACTGAAATAACAGTTTCTGTGATGTGGGTCAGTATCTATTGCCATCACATCCTGATGAAACAACGAGGGTGTTCTTACATCCAAAATGTATCCATATGTGTTTGCCAACTCCAGAAGACATCCAACTGTGAGATTATTCTGAGTTGGTGATCTTTGTCTTGGTCACAGCCAAAAGACACAAAGACAAAAACATCGCGGATATATAATTTCAAACACTACCTTAACAGGTACAAAGCTGTTACATAAAGTGAAAATCTGTCGTCACATCTAAAAAGACAACAGGGTTCAAAGTGCCCTATCTCATCACGTCTTCATATTAAAGCTAATATATACGACTGTAAATAATCTAACCACTAGATGGCAAAATTGCTCAGTTTTTCACTTTCATGTGAGGGGCGTGGCCATGACTATGATGGCATCCATAAGTACTGCCACATTGGCTGATGACTCAAACTGCAGAAGCCAGTCAGAATACAGTTCATTAAGACTCCAAAGCCTCTTTTTTTGCACATACTAAACCTGGAGATGGACACTGCCATATTAGGCCTTTTGCACCATAAGATTTAAAAGAGGCTTTAACTGACATCCTTTATAATTTAACCTTTATAATCTTTTTATTAATAAAACTCAATTATAATTCATAGAAGATCAAATTGATTTGACTGTTTTGATCCTGGTTATTTTGCAAAAGCCGTTTTTCTTTCCTGCTAATGAAAGCAGCGTTAGTGTTAATTCTCGGCACAGAAGGTCTTTATCCTCCCTCCCAGAAAAGCAGAGCAGACAATCTGCTCCACACGGTTGGGGACATCATGCCAGTTCTAAAACAACAGCTTTTTCGGATCAGATTCTCTCCAGTCAGTCCCTCTAAAGGGGCTCCTGAATAATGATGAGTACAAACCAGAGACTGGGGGGTGAGTGGCTCGGCAGGCGGCCTCTGTGGCCCTGAGCACGACCCTTAGCCCCACAGCTGCAGGGCCGCTGCATGCTGACGGACCACCCAGTCTACCTGCACTTGTGTAATGGCAACATAATGGATCATTTAATATTTTTCCATACTGGAGGCTGGCAGTGAAGTCCCTGAACCTTAAGCTTCACGGTGTGAAACATACACCAAATGAACTATGACACAGACATTCATTCATTCTCAGTCTGTTTTTATTATTTTATTGATGAATTACACCTCAGTGACAAACTGTACCTTCTGGGTAGGATCTGTGGGGGCGGGGGGGGGGGGGTGCTAGCTTTTACTCAGTTGTACTAATAACAGATAGATAAGCAATGCTGAAGGGAATTGCTTACCTTAAGAACATCTTCTGTGTAAATCTGTATGTGCGTGTGTGTCTGTGTGTTACGAGCCTGCTCACCCAGTCCAAAGATTTCTGGCATCCTGGTGATAGGTGCCCAACCTCTCCATAAACCAGTTAAATCTTTACATTAATGGGAAAAGCTCCCAGAGGAGAGTGGAAATGGATTATAAGCTGAGCTCCTAAGGACTGTGCCGATTCAATTTTCCCAGAGATTCTGGCTACGGTAAAACCTACACATGTGTAAATGAGTAAATTAATTGCCTTTGCATGACTCTGGGACCATTAAACACGTTGTTGTGAATGCTTCACTGCAAACCTGTTCAGGTAGCAGATCCTGCCTTGGGAGGATGAGAGTGCCTTTGGCACTGGGCCACTAGTCATAATACTGTGCCTTTGTAGCACTTTAATCTCTGTATCTGCAGTATTATTATGACACGTTAATCTCTGTAGCTATGGCTGTATTATTGTAACACATTAATCTCTGTAGTTGCAGTTGTATTACTGTAACAGGTTAATCTCTGTACCTATGGCTGTGTTATTGTAACATGTTAATCTCTGTAGTTGTAGTTGTATTATTGTAACAGGTTAATCTCTGTACCTATGGTTGTATTATTGTAACACGTTAATCTCTGTAGTTGTAGTTGTATTATTGTAACAGGTTAATCTCTGTACCTATGGCTGTGTTATTGTAACATGTTAATCTCTGTAGTTGTAGTTGTATTATTGTAACAGGTTCATCTCTGTACCTATGGTTGTATTATTGTAACACGATAATCTCTGTAGTTGTAGTTGTATTATTGTAACAGGTTAATCTCTGTACCTATGGCTGTGTTATTGTAACATGTTAATCTCTGTAGTTGTATTATTGTAACACGTTAATCTCTGTAGTTGTAGTTGTATTATTGTAACAGGTTAATCTCTGTACCTATGGCTGTGTTATTGTAACATGTTAATCTCTGTAGTTGTATTATTGTAACAGGTTAATCTCTGTACCTATGGTTGTATTATTGTAACACGTTAATCTTTGTAGTTGTAGTTGTATTATTGTAACAGGTTAATCTATGTACCTATGGTTGTATTATTGTAACACATTAATCTCTGTAGTTGTAGTCGTATTATTGTAACAGGTTAATCTCTGAACGCCATGGCACATTGTGTATCAGCACCTCACTGAGTTTGCTAGAGGAAAACAGCAACATTTTCCTGCAATCAACTGATTCTGCCCGGTTTTTTTGGTGGCAGAGGTCCTGCCTTCACCTCTTTGTTTTTATTCAGAATATCATTTGTGACCTTTGTTAGAAACCTGTTATACATTAGGCTGTAAATACTAGTGGCGAAAACTCTGTCCGGAAACTCGCAGCTGATTTTGTAAGGAAATGCTGCTTTGTCGACCTGACACCATGGCAGGCACCATGAAGATGAAGGTTTGCTTGTGGCAAAACCTCAGCGGAGGTCTGTGACGCACCTCGGCATGACGCACTCATGCTTCTATTGATATCTGGGTTTGTTTTCACCACCGTATGGTAAAAACAGTTCATGGAGAGGAAGTAGTTTGTGTTCCGTTAATTCAGGAGACTGATTTTTGCCATGAGTGACAGGGCCGCGAAGGGCCCAGTGCCCTGAGTCTACCAGTGTTCAGAGTCTCCATGCGCTAAGGGGAAGGAGGCTGAGAGGATGCACAAAGGCAGTTGTGTAACAGTCTTGAGGACGCCACCCACCAACCACTGTTAAGCCCAGGACTACAGTGTTTTATTTAAGCTCTCTACGTGGGTGTTCCACAAAGCAGGGGGGTGGTCCACAAAGTAGGTAATGTTCCAAAAAGCAGGGGATGTTCCCCAAATCAGGGGATGTTCCCCAGCAGGGGCATTGTATGTACATGTGCTGCTGCGTACAGAGTTATGTGTGCAAACCTGTATCTGCAGGTATGTACTCTTATGTGTTGTGTTATTGTGGGAGATTATAGCCACCCAAAGCATCACAAAACAACAGTGATGTGCCATCGTGTTACTCTTATTGTTGTTGTTAAATGACCATATGATGGTGGCTCATGCAAAATAGCTATATGAAAGCAAGGGGGTGCCCAATTTCATTCTTGGACAGAGACGTTGCCATAGTGACTGCCTCTGTGTCGAATTAGTATGAGAGAGATGCTTGCACAGCCTCTCATATGGCAACAGGAATTTCTGAGGTTGTTTGTCTCTGCTGGTTCAGTGTCTTAAGCAGCTATATTGCAAAAATAATTATATATATATATATATATATATATATATATATATATATATATATATATATATATATATATAAATTATATCAATTGTGCTTTTACGGCTGGATCCAGCACGAAAAGTTGCATCAATGACCTTCAAAGAAGATCTTCAGGTATTCCACCAAATGCAGATTCACTCCAGAGAGCATCTGACCTCCTAAAGAAATGCAAACTCAGTCAAACGTGATGTAAAAATATCTGTCATTTCAAGGAAATATGACCCTCTATCACTAGAACCTTTTAGCCTTTTGGGAAAGTTACACAATTACCTTATTCCTCACAACTGCACCCCCAACACCATCTTTGGCTTCTTACGCTACACATGCATGTTAATTGCATCAAGTGTCATTGTACCAACGTGGAAATACATGGGTGCTTGTGTTTAATTTCTTTCCAGATGAGTCACTATCAGATAAACCATTTTATGTTTCACTGCCTCCAATTTCACTGTCAATATTAATTCAATCAAAATTACATAGAAGATCCAGATCATCTTGTCTTTCTGAAGATGATCCAAGTCTGCCCTGCGGAAAGCAGTGCAGCGCTGTGCATTCATGGTTTAAGTATGGAAAATGCTCAGTAATAAATTCTGGAGTAGCAGTACACACTGTTCAAAGGCAATAGAATGAAAGCACAGTCTGCTGGGAACAGTGACTGTTCAGTACACTAGGGCAAAGTCTAACAGATCCTGCAGTAACGGCTTCATCTTGACCTCTAAAGACCTGAAAGCATCCAGGTACATATTCAGGCCTGAAGAACTCAACTACTTTCCAGATCTGAGGTTACTTTCCTCCTGGGCCCTTATGTTTTCCTATGTTGGGTCTTCTTTGTGGCCACGCTGACAAGGAGCAACAAACTAGGCCTCGTGAACAAGCCATGATCTTCTCTTAGTCTCCCTGACTAGATGCCAGGCAAGGAAGTTCACTGCGGAGAGTGATGGCTAATGACATAGATCCCAAGGATTACAACCTTTTTCATTTTAATTAGACCACTGCATTGTCCTTGGTCTATATCACTATATGTTTCCATACACATTTATTATCAGATTGCGTTTCTGCATACTTTCTCCTGACACTCATAATTTCCCCAGTATCCAATAACACCATTTGCACCTACAGAACATTCAGCAGGTTCACTGTAGCATCTTCTTGATCTGGAGAACCTGGAGTAAACTCAGCAATAACATAGTAAGGACAGGGCAACTCCATGCACATAGACCCAGGCCAGGGAATCCAACCCTCTTCCCCAGGGATGCATATAGACCCAGGCCGGGGAATCCAACCCTCTTCCCCAGGGATGCACATAGACCCAGGCCGGGGAATCCAACCCTCTTCCCCAGTGATGCACATAGACCCAGGCCGGGGAATCCAACCCTCTTCCCCAGTGATGCACATAGACCCAGGCCGGGGAATCCAACCCTCTTCCCCAGTGATGCACATAGACCCAGGCCGGGGAATCCAACCCTCTTCCCCAGGGATGCACATAGACCCAGGCCGGGGAATCCAACCCTCTTCCCCAGGGGTGCGAGGTGACCATGCTGACCACCACACCCCCAGTACCACTTTGTAATGATGTTTAATCACATGACAATCAGGAACTGATTTTGTGTGTTGGGTGAGGGAGTAACAAAGTATCCTGTCTGATGAAAAGGGGCTGCTATCTGGTCCTGGCTGGAAAACCTGGAGTGGATCAAGGGTCACTTTCTCCAGAGGTTCAGCGGGGGTCTCCTCTCTAAAATGTTTGGGTCAGGACAACCCATCACCCCTGATCCCAGGGAATCGATGGCATTTGGTCAGGGACACAGCTACTCTATTAACAGCCTTGACCTTTTTGAGAGTGGCCATATACTGCAAGTCTAATAAAACCCCTGAGCAGAGTGCATGTGAGCAGAGTGTGTGTGAGCGGAGTGTGTGTGAGCGGAGTGTGTGTGAGCAGAGTGTGTGTGAGCAGAGTGTGTGTGAGCGGAGTGTGTGTGAGCAGAGTGCGGTGTGAGTGTGTGTGAGCAGAGTGCGCTGTGATTGTGTGTGAGCAGAATGCGTATGAGCAGAGAGCGCTGTGAGCAGTGAGTGTGAGCAGAGTGTGCTGTGAGTGTGTGTAAGCAGAGTGTGCTGTGAGTGTGTGTAAGCAGAGTGCGCTGTGGGTGTGTGTGAGCAGAGTGTGCTGTGGGTGTGTGTGAGCAGAGTGCGCTGTGAGTGTGTGTGAGCAGAGTGTGCTGTGGGTGTGTGTGAGCAGAGTGCGCTGTGAGTGTGTGTGAGCAGAGTGTGCTGTGAGTGTGTGTGAGCAAAGTGTGCTGTGAGTGTGTGTGAGCAGAGTGCGCTGTGAGTGTGTGTGAGCAGAATGCGTATGAGCAGAGAGCGCTGTGAGCAGTGAGTGTGAGCAGAGTGTGCTGTGAGTGTGTGTAAGCAGAGTGTGCTGTGAGTGTGTGTAAGCAGAGTGCGCTGTGGGTGTGTGTGAGCAGAGTGTGCTGTGGGTGTGTGTGAACAGAGTGCGCTGTGAGTGTGTGTGAGCAGAGTGTGCTGTGGGTGTGTGTGAGCAGAGTGCGCTGTGAGTGTGTGTGAGCAGAGTGTGCTGTGAGTGTGTGTGAGCAGAGTGCACTGTGAGTGTGTGTGAGCAGAGTGTGCTGTGAGTGTGTGTGAGCAGAGTGCGTGTGAGCAGAGTGCGGTGTGAGTGTGTGTGAGCAGAGTGCGGTGTGAGTGTGTGTGAGCAAAGTGTGCTGTGAGTGTGTGTGAGCAGAGTGTGCTGTGAGTGTGTGTGAGCAGAGTGCATGTGAGCAGAGTGCGCTGTGAGTGTGTGTGAGCAGAGTGTGCTGTAGGTGTGTGTGAGCAGAGTGTGCTGTGGGTGTGTGTGAGCAGAGTGTGCTGTGAGTGTGTGTGAGCAGAGTGCACTGTGAGTGTGTGTGAGCAGAGTATGCTGTGGGTGTGTGTGAGCAGAGTGTGCTGTGAGTGTGTGTGAGCAGAGTGCGTGTGAGCAGAGTGCACTGTGAGTGTGTGTGAGCAGAGTGTGCTGTGAGTGTGTGTGAGCAGAGTGTGCTGTGAGTGTGTGTGAGCAGAGTGCGTATGAGCAGAGAGCGCTGTGAGTGTGTGTGAGCAGAGTGTGCTGTGAGTGTGTCTGAGCAGAGTGCGTATGAGCAGAGAGCGTTGTGAGCAGTGAGTGTGAGCAGAGACCCCGTAGGGAGCCATGTCACGCATGTCACTGGCCCCTTCTCTCCCACGACCCAACTGCTCTCTATCATTAAATTTGCAGGGAGCAATCAGACTTAGCTTAATTACCTCAGCGCCCCACCAGGCTCTCTCTCTCTCTCTCTCTCTCTCTCTCACACACACACACACACACACACACACACACACACACACAGAGCCAGGTCAGGAGTCAAACCCACAATCACAGGAGAATGTCCAAGCCTCCTTACCATGTTTCGGAGGGTGTCTAAATGAATGTTAAAGCATTTTCTCCTGTTTCCCCTGACAGCGTGATTAAATCCAGGAGATTACGGCCTCTCAGTCTGACTCAGCCACATCTCAGGAACAGTAATTCACATGCCTATGCATATCATTTATAGCTATCCCTTGTTTCTAATGCAATGCATTCTATTCAGTATTTCAAAGGCTCTCATATAGGGCTTATGAATTTGTGTCTAAATGTACATCTTTGCTGCATAATAGTATTAATTTGGCAATATTAAGTTATTCATAGTTTTTAGTTACAAAGCAAACTATGTCACCAGACCTACCTAATCTGAACATATAACAATGGTACTGAAGGTTTGGGTAGATCTCTGTCTCCTCTTTGCTACATTTGCTCCTGTATGTACTTTGTATATAATCTATCAAATAAATCCAAATATAAGTTACACCCTGATTTTCCCCTAACCACTCCTGCCCCAAATCCCTCCAGCCCCAAATCCCTCCTGCCCATAACCCTTCCTGCCCCAACTCCCTCCTACCCCTAACCCTTTTTGCCCCTAACCCCTCCTGCCTCAAATCCCTCTTGCCCCTAACCCCTCCTGCCCCAAATCCCTCCTGCCCCTAACCATTCCTGCCCCAAATCCCTCCTGCCTCAAATCCCTACAGCCCCTAACTCCTCCTGCCCCTAACCCCTCCTGCCCCAAATCCCTCCTGCCTCTAACCCCTCCTGCCCCAACCCCTCCTGCCCCAAATCCCTCCTATTCCTAACCCCTCCTGCCCCTAACCCCTCTTGCCCCAAATCCCTCCTGCCTCAAATCCCTCCTATTCCTAACCCCTCCTGCCCCAAATCCCTCCTGCCCCTAACCCATCCTGCCACTAACCCTTTTTGCCCCTAACCCTTCCTGCCCCAAATCCCTACTGCCCCTAACCCTTCCTGCCCCTAACCCCTCCTGCCCCTAACCCCTCTTGCCCCAAATCCCTCCTGCCTCAAATCCCTCCTATTCCTAACCCCTCCTGCCCCAAATCCCTCCTGCCCCTAACCCATCCTGCCACTAACCCTTTTTGCCCCTAACCCTTCCTGCCCCAAATCCCTACTGCCCCTAACCCTTCCTGCCCCTAACCCCTCCTGCCCCTAACCCTTTTTGCCCCTAACCCCTCCTGCCCCAAATTCCTCCTGCCCATAACCCCTCCTGCCCCTAAACCCTACTGCCCCTAACCCTTCCTGCCTCTAACCCTTCCTGCCCCTAACCCTTCCTGCCCAAAATCCTTACTGCCCCTAACCCTTTTTGCCCCTAACCCCTCCTGCCCCAAATCCCTACTGCCCCAAATCTCTACTGCCCCTAACTCTTCCTGCCCATAACCCTTCCTGCCCCAAATCCCTCCTGCCCCTAACCCTTTTTGCCCCTAACCCCTCCTGCCCCAAATCCCTCCTGCCCCAATCACTCCTGCCTCAAATCCCTCCTATTCCTAACCCCTCCTTCCCCTAACCCCTCCTATTCCTAACCCCTCCTGCCCCTAACCCCTCTTGCCCCAAATCCCTCCTATTCCTAACCCCTCCTGCCCCTAACCCCTCCTATTCCTAACCCCTCCTGCCCCTAACCCCTCCTATTCCGAACCCCTCCTGCCCCTAACCCCTCTTGCCCCAAATCCCTCCTGCCCCTAACCCCTCATATTGCTAACCCCTCCTGCCCCTAACCCCTCCTATTCCTAACCCCTCCTGCCCCTAACCCCTCTTGCCCCAAATCCCTCCTATTCCTAACCCCTCCTGCCCCTAACCCATCTTGCCCCAAATCCCTCCTGCCCCTAACCCCTCCTATTCCAAACCCCTCCTGCCCCTAACCCCTCTTGCCCGAAATCCCTACTGCCCCTAACCCTTCCTGCCCCAAATTTCTCCTGCCCCTAACCCTTTTTGCCCCTAACCCCTCCTATTCCTAACCCCTCCTGCCCCTAACCCCTCTTGCCCCAAATCCCTCCTATTCCTAACCCCTCCTGCCCCTAACCCCTCTTGCCCCAAATCCCTCCTGCCCCTAACCCTTCATATTGCTAACCCCTCCTGCCCCTAACCCCTCCTATTCCTAACCCCTCCTGCCCCTAACCCCTCTTGCCCCAAATCCCTCCTGCCCCTAACCCCTCTTGCCCCAAATCCCTCCTATTCCTAACCCCTCCTGCCCCTAACCCCTCTTGCCCCAAATCCCTCCTGCCCCTAACCCCTCTTGCCCCAAATCCCTCCTGCCCCTAACCCTTTTTGCCCCTAACCCCTCCTGCCCCAAATCCCTACTGCCCCTAACCCTTCCTGCCTCTAACACTTCCTGCCCCCAACCCTTCCTGCCCCTAACCCCTCCTGCCCCAAATCCCTACTGCCCCAAATCCCTCCTATTCCTAACCCCTCCTGCCCCTAACCCCTCTTGCCCCAAATCCCTCCTGCCCCTAACCCATCTTGCCCCAAATCCCTCCTGCCCCTAACCCTTTTTACTCCTAACCCCTCCTGCCCCAAATCCCTACTGCCCCTAACCCCTCTTGCCCCAAATCCCTCCTGCCCCTAACCCCTCATATTCCTAACCCCTCCTGCCCCTAACCCCTCCTGCCCCAAATCCCTCTTGCCCCAAATCCCTCCTGCCCCTAACCCCTCATATTGCTAACCCCTCCTGCCCCTAACCCCTCCTATTCCTAACCCCTCCTGCCCCTAACCCCTCTTGCCCCAAATCCCTCCTATTCCTAACCCCTCCTGCCCCTAACCCATCTTGCCCCAAATCCCTCCTGCCCCTAACCCCTCCTATTCCAAACCCCTCCTGCCCCTAACCCCTCTTGCCCGAAATCCCTACTGCCCCTAACCCTTCCTGCCCCAAATTTCTCCTGCCCCTAACCCTTTTTGCCCCTAACCCCTCCTATTCCTAACCCCTCCTGCCCCTAACCCCTCTTGCCCCAAATCCCTCCTATTCCTAACCCCTCCTGCCCCTAACCCCTCTTGCCCCAAATCCCTCCTGCCCCTAACCCTTCATATTGCTAACCCCTCCTGCCCCTAACCCCTCCTATTCCTAACCCCTCCTGCCCCTAACCCCTCTTGCCCCAAATCCCTCCTGCCCCTAACCCCTCTTGCCCCAAATCCCTCCTATTCCTAACCCCTCCTGCCCCTAACCCCTCTTGCCCCAAATCCCTCCTGCCCCTAACCCCTCTTGCCCCAAATCCCTCCTGCCCCTAACCCTTTTTGCCCCTAACCCCTCCTGCCCCAAATCCCTACTGCCCCTAACCCTTCCTGCCTCTAACACTTCCTGCCCCCAACCCTTCCTGCCCCTAACCCCTCCTGCCCCAAATCCCTACTGCCCCAAATCCCTCCTATTCCTAACCCCTCCTGCCCCTAACCCCTCTTGCCCCAAATCCCTCCTGCCCCTAACCCATCTTGCCCCAAATCCCTCCTGCCCCTAACCCTTTTTACTCCTAACCCCTCCTGCCCCAAATCCCTACTGCCCCTAACCCCTCTTGCCCCAAATCCCTCCTGCCCCTAACCCCTCATATTCCTAACCCCTCCTGCCCCTAACCCCTCCTGCCCCAAATCCCTACTCCCCCTAACCCTTCCTGCCTCTAACCCTTCCTGCCCCTAACCCTTCCTGCCCTAAATCCCTACTGCCCCTAACCCTTCCTGCCCCTAATCCCTCCTGCCCCTAACCCCTACTGCCCCAAATCCCAGATGATTCTGGTTGTCTGTTCATTTACTGCAAATAATATGATTTGTAATATTTGCATTGTAAGTTGCGTTATGTATATGATGACAGTGTTTGCCCATAATGTTTGCAAACTTATTGTTTATAAAATGTGAGTTTTACTCACGAGTTTTATAGCCATTGTTTGTACTTGGTTTTCTTTACCACACCAATTTGAGATCATGGTTGTGTTCATATTTATCATGAATTTCTGTTGTTTGTATTTAACAACCACAGGACATTCTAAGCTACATTTCACACAGTCATACACAAGTCAGAGGTCTGGAGGAGAGAATAGCCTGATGTTTGAAGATTCCCATGCAGTATGTTCCCTCAAAGAACTCCCAGTGGAGTGTCCTATAAAAACCATCAGTAGTTTCACACTTTGGGCTTTAGTGATGGCACAAAATCTACTTCCCTCTAATTGTGTGGTTACTCAGCACTCTTGGGTGGTGGCAAAGTGTGCTGCTGTGAGTGTGTGTTAGATGGCACTCAGCCATCTCCATCTACTGAGTCATTGTCTCAGACCAATGATTCATGGACCAGTGTGGTTGCTAATGCACAGGTGGGCAGCCTCTCACCCTTGACTTCTGCCATAAATCCAACAATAAAGTGGAAGAGAGGCAACATTTTCTACTAGAGGGTTCTGGGAGCACCGACATATAAGTGGTTGAGGGGAACCAATAGTGAACAATGCGGAGGTCGGGTCACTGGCCGTCCGCAGGCAGGAGGGACCCTGCCATGCTGTGAGGAGGTGTAGCAGTGTGTGCAACAAAGTGGTTCTGAATCACAGCCCTTTTGGCCAACTGTTGGATGTTTGCTGGAGCTGGTGGACGGCACTTGGCATTACATTGCATTTACATTTTATTTATGTAACAGACACTTTTATGTACAATTTATTAGTATCAGCCGGTCCCCGGAGCAAACTGGGGTTAAGAGCCCTTGTTCAAGGGCCCAACAATGACAACACTCTGCTGACCATGGGACTTGAATCAGTGACTTTCTGATCATGGGCTGCTGACTGACACATGGTGGGGGAGGGGCATAGAGCAGGGCAGTCTGAACCTGCTGACTGACTCGTGGTGGGGGAGGGGCATAGAGCAGGGCAGTCTGAACCTGCTGACTGACTCGTGGTGGGGGAGGGGCATAGAGCAGGGCAGTCTGAACCTGCTGACTGACTCGTGGTGGGGGAGGGGCATAGAGCAGGGCAGTCTGAACCTGCTGACTGACACATGGTGGGGGAGGGGCATAGAGCAGGGAAGTCTGAACCTGCTAACTGACTCCTGTGGGGGAGGGGCATAGAGCAGGGCAGTCTGAACCTGCTGACTGACTCGTGGTGGGGGAGGGGCATAGAGCAGGGTAGTCTGAACCTGCTGACTGACTCGTGGTGGGGGAGGGGCATAGAGCAGGGCAGTCTGAACCTGCTAACTGATTCCTGTGGGGGAGGGGCATAGAGCAGGGCAGTCGGAACCTGCTGACTGACTCGTGGTGGGGGAGGGGCATAGAGCAGGGCAGTCTGAACCTGCTGACTGACTCGTGGTGGGGGAGGGGCATAGAGCAGGGCAGTCTGAACCTGCTGACTGACTCGTGGTGGGGGAGGGGCATAGAGCAGGGCAGTCTGAACCTGCTAACTGATTCCTGTGGGGGAGGGGCATAGAGCAGGGCAGTCTGAACCTGCTGACTGACTCGTGGTGGGGGAGGGGCATAGAGCAGGGCAGTCTGAACCTGCTGACTGACTTGTGGTGGGGGAGGGGCATAGAGCAGGGCAGTCTGAACCTGCTGACTGACTCGTGGTGGGGGAGGGGCATAGAGCAGGGCAGTCTGAACCTGCTAACTGACTCCTGTGGGGGAGGGGCATAGAGCAGGGCAGTCTGAACCTGCTAACTGACTCATGGTGGGGGAGGGGCATAGAGCAGGGCAGTCTGAACCTGCTGACTGACTCGTGGTGGGGGAGGGGCATAGAGCAGGGCAGTCTGAACCTGCTAACTGACTCCTGTGGGGGAGGGGC
This sequence comes from Brienomyrus brachyistius, assembly GCF_023856365.1. NCBI lineage: Eukaryota > Metazoa > Chordata > Actinopteri > Osteoglossiformes > Mormyridae > Brienomyrus > Brienomyrus brachyistius. Next base: position 987,930 of record NC_064533.1, read on the forward strand.
ATAGAGCAGGGCAGTCTGAACCTGCTAACTGACTCCTGGTGGGGGAGGGGCATAGAGCAGGGCAGTCTGAACCTGCTGACTGACTCGTGGTGGGGGAGGGGCATAGAGCAGGGCAGTCTGAACCTGCTAACTGACTCCTGTGGGGGAGGGGCATAGAGAAGGGCAGTCTGAACCTGCTAACTGACTCCTGGTGGGGGAGGGGCATAGAGCAGGGCAGTCTGAACCTGCTAACTGACTCCTGTGGGGGAGGGGCATAGAGCAGGGCAGTCTGAAGAACCTGCAAACTGACTCCTGGTGGGGGAGGGGCATACCGCAGGGCAGTCTGAACCTGCTAACTGACTCCTGGTGGGGGAGGGGCATAGAGCAGGGCAGTCTGAACCTGCAAACTGACTCCTGTGGGGGAGGAACATAGAGCAGGGCAGTCTGAACCTGCTAACTGACTCCTGGTGGGGAGGGGCATAGAGCAGGGCAGTCTGAACCTGCTAACTGACTCCTGGTGGGGGAGGGGCATAGAGCAGGGCAGTCTGAACCTGCTAATTGACTCCTGGTGGGGGAGGGGCATAGAGCAGGGCAGTCTGAACCTGCTAACTGACTCCTGTGGGGGAGGGGCATAGAGCAGGGCAGTCTGAACCTGCTAACTGACTCCTGGTGGGGGAGGGGCATAGAGCAGGGCAGTCTGAACCTGCTAATTGACTCCTGGTGGGGGAGGGGCATAGAGCAGGGCAGTCTGAACCTGCTAACTGACTCCTGTGGGGGAGGGGCATAGAGCAGGGCAGTCTGAACCTGCACACATCATTTGATGCTATGAAACCTCTCTGCCTCTGCCTGTCCCTCTGCTGGAGCATCCTGAAGAAACGGATTCTCTGCAATTAAACAAAACAACAAATAACTTGTGTATGATAATTCCGCCTTTTCCCGCTGTAACAGAGTTTTCCTTTGCTACAACCTGTTCTGGAGGCCCCTTGCTGGTCCAAAATGACTTGATCCAGGATGTTTTTGTCTCACTTGTCTGCTCCAGTTTCCTCGTATGCCATGACCTGCTGCCATATTGATTACTTTGTCCGGTTTGGTTTTTCGCTCCTGTGAGCCCCACTGCTGGGGCAAGCGCTCTGTTTACAGAATTCAAATGAACAGTTACAGTTCACTGGATGAACGGTTACAGTTCACTGGATCTTTAGTGTGCAGTAACTGAGCTCCACGTCTGCTTCACAAACAAGGGTCTATGGAAGCTTCACAGAGCAGGCATGTGGCTGACGGACAGAGTGATACTGAAGTCTCACAAGGAGACAGGGAATAGAATAGTGATACGTGTTCAGTCCCTGTGGGCCAGTTCTCTGAGCCCATCATGCTGTGAGACACACAGACACACATACAGGTGAGAGCAAGCTTCGGGGGTGGGGGTGGAGGATTACAGGACGCCTGGAGCTGGTGGGTAAGGGCCTCACTCAAAGACTGACAGACATGTGCTGAGACTGGGGCTCAAACTGGCAACCTTCCAATCCCAGCCAGAGAGGTTTAGCCTGCTGAGCCACACATCACTCCCCTATGAGGGGGGGGGCACTTCACTCGCAGGCCATTGGGGGGGCAGTGATATTGAAATAACGCACGCAGTGACACTAACGCATGCAGTGACATTCTGATCCTGACCTCCTGCATTTTGCAGTTATCAGGAGTGCAATCAGTGGCATTGTTAATTTCATGGGCTGACAGCTGCTGACAGCTTGATCCCAGGGAACGCAAAGGCACGGCTTAATAAGTGAATGGATTGCTTTACCTTCAGAATGGATGACCCTTCTGCCCCCCTGAAACCGTTTGTGGCACTGTTATGTGATGTGACATCACCTCCCAGCTGAGTGTCTTCATGCCCAGATAAGCCACCGCCTGCAGTGTCGGAGAGGGGGGCGGGCCAAAGGAGGGTGCAGCCATTGACTGTAATGCGATTGATGCTGAAGCTGCTCGAAGGCCGCAGCGCACACACAGGATTAAACGGCAGAGGGACGGAGGGCCGTGAGTGGCGAGGGGCACTCCGCTGGGCGTGGCGCATGGGGGAACCTGCCGAGGGAATCCCTGTTCGGCTCTGCTGCTTGCAGGCTGTGATAACTGCAAAGAATCCTTGGGAAAGTGGCAGCTCCAGGATACTGGAGGCTAAATCACTCAGCCAGTTGGAGCTATGCTTTCATGATGGCAGGTGGCCGGGAGGGCCAGCATTATCCTGGCTAGCTTAGCCCAGCCCTCTGCCCTTCTTTAACGATTTAGGACATAATGCACCTACTCAAGTCATCCGCTGATTTTAGTTGTCATCAAAATGTCTTTTGCTGTTAATCAACGGTGACAACAACGCCCAGTTATTTATTTATTTTGAGCGAGAATGCACTCTCCGCCCCGATGTCCCCAAGGCAACGGTGTCGTTAAGCAAACATGAATATGACGGTAAACACCGAAAAGGAGCTGGAAAGCGACGCAGCATGACAGTTCGATTCAGGATGAACTGTAGGTCACCATGGCAACAGCATCAGTGCTACAGTGATACACATCCTTTATCTGGCAGGTATCCTTTTCAGTAGGAAAACTCAAAACAATTTTGGGGCATCATCTATTACCGTTTGTGATAACTTGATGAATCAAACCAATGTTCTTAGTAATAAACTTACTATGTATGCCACAAGAGTGTGTATATATACAGTATATATAACTCTATAGGTCACCACAAACTGATCATTCCCAAATTACAATTGATTGAACTGCACATTACCTAAAAGGCATAAATGTCATTGGCTCTCAGTGATTAGGGGAGCAGCTCAGACGCTGTGCGTGAGCGGAGTGGCCGGCGCTTACATCATCATACGATCTTCTTCCAAGTGCTACTCTCTCTCCTGTACAACTCCACACCCATAACAAGATCAGACCTTCATTCTGAAGTGAAGATAGTAGGTTAGCATGTGAGAAAACTGCTTTCATTTCATCTTCACTATATCTGCTTTTGACAGAAGCATCACAGCACAAACATGCTATGGAGATATATCTGGATTATCTTTAAAGAGCAAAAACAGGCCTGACGATGCGTGTCAGTTGGGGATGTCATCTGTCACAGACACACAAAGATAACGCCTATTGGTACAAATGATCTTAAAACTGGGTATAGTGGTTATCATGGAATCAGCTAAGTACAGTAATGCATCTGTTTGGCCAGGTGCATCAAACATCACCTTAACTAGGCATCGAGACTAAACTTAGTGATGCAGCTAGCCAGCATTGCACTGCTTAGTATATAACAGCAATGTGCATGCATCAGTAACAGTGCATACATCCATATTCTGTACCTCACACACACACCTAGGGGCAAGTTAGTAACTCCAAATAACCTCAGCATGTGTTTGGGACTGTGGGGTGAGACTGGAGTCCTGGCAGGAACATGATCAATACTGGGAGACACAAACTCCACACACACGACCCAGCCAGGGGTATGATCCCTACGCCCAGAGGTGCCAGGCAGCAATGCTAATCACTGTGCCACTGTGCGACAGTCAGTTTACATGACTATTATGTTGTCATAATGTTGTCTTACAAATTAACATGCAAAACTATCAAATGGGCCAAACTACTACTTTATATTTCAGATTATTAATTTAACATACTTTTTTTTTCTCCACAGAACCTCAAGGTTGTTGGCCTGCAGAGTTAGGGTTAGGGTTAGCATGTCGATATGGGTTCTGATGGTAGGGATCTGTGTGGGTGCTGTGTGTGTTCGGGAGGTGTGGGGCTGGTTTGCTCACTAGCAGTGTGCTGTACAGCTTTACTGGCAGTTCGCTTTGTCACCTACCTCACACACTAGGCGGGATGTCAGGGTTACAGCTGAGACAGCTGAGCATTCCAAAGGGGGCGTGGCTACAACTGAAAACTTAAATGGTTTGAATAGATGTACATTTTTATAGTAGAGTACATAGGATTTACTTACCAACAAAAATAATAATGTAAATAAGTATTTCAAACTTTATTGTGGCATCCGGGGCAATACTTGATCTTTTAATATTAAATGAGAGTAAACTAATGTAATGTAACCTAACCTGAAGGGTCCATTACAAAGAATGACTACAGAGGCACCCTAGAAACACACTTTCACTTGGAGAACCTTGCGGTACCTTATTTCATCTCATTGTCTTGCATGTACAGGAAATTGCATCTCATGGTGGAGCACTGCATCTGATTTTCTTCACTGGATCACCAATATTCTGCTCTCCATTACAAGGCCACTTCATCACACTTTCTCACTTAGAAGGGCACTCTAGAGGGCATGAGATTCCACCAGAAATGAACCCATAGGGCACCTTATATGGCACTGAATCTCATTTTCCCCACTGGAGAGGCATCCATTAGGACAATTACCCACTTACTCACACATAGACAGATACCCTATGCAGCACTGCATTTCATTTTCCCCACTGGAGAGGCATCCATTAGGACATTTCATCACATTCTCTTGCTCAGTTGGGCACATGATCATACTATCTGGCATGAAGGGGGACTCTAGGTGGTAGTTTGTCTTTTTTTACATAAGAAGGGCTGCAAATTGCAGTGTTTTTGCTGCTCTAAAGGGCACTTCAGCGATTTTTTTCTTAACCATCTGGCCATCAAGGACCTTTAGTCCACCAGTAGGAAGTGACACAATGTACATGCACTGCAAAAATGGTGTCATATGATGAAAGTCAGCCTTTGACATTCAGAGACTACTCTGTCTGACTTTGGAAAACAGCAGGACATGCATGCTACCTCACTGGCTCTTGGTTTGTTGCAGTGTGTGTAGGAAGTGTGTGTAGAACATCTTGATGTCTCTATTAACTTCAACACAAAGCAAGGAATAAGTCTGACCAGTGCGTTTTAAATGATTACTGATGTGAAAACAAAATAAAACTCTCAAGGAAAACCGGAAGACTTCATACCTAAAATGACGTATCACAAGCTCCATGTAGACATGACACAAATCAGCAGAATGGTTTCCACTGAAGAGAAAAGCGATGAATGAGGGAGGCATCAATGTTATAAATGAAATGCATGTAGCTTTCACTAGCTAAGCGTGCATTTACTGCATGCCCTAAAAAGCAGAAGTTGATTGCTTTCCATTGTAGAGCTGGGCAGAAAACTTATATGACAAGTCATTTTAGTGCCCTTAGAAACATGATGAATGAAGTGAGCGCCTTAGTGTATTAAATCCTTATTCCAGGTGCAAATAATCCCAGATGCCAAAACGAAGGTATGTGGCACTTAGTCCATGCAGGACTGGTTGTTTTAGCTGCCACAGTGATAATGCTAAACTCTGCTCTGCTGCTCCTCCACTCACTCCTCCTTCCCTGTAATTCATACTATCTCTCTGCTGTTCCTCCGCTCACTCCTCCCCCCAGTCATTGATACTAATCCTCTGCTGCTCCTCCACTTACTCCTCCTCCCGTCATTCATATTAACTTTCTGCTACTCCTCTGCTCACTCCTCCCCATCATACATACTAACCCTCTGCTGCTCCTCTACTCACTCCTCCCCAATCATTTATACTATCCCTCTGCTGCTCCTCTGCTCACTCCACCCCCCAGTCATTGATACTGACCCTCTGCTGCTCCTCAACTCACTCCTCCTCCCATCATTCCTACTAACCCTCTGCTGCTCCTCCACTCACTCTTCCTCCCATCATTAATACTGACCCTCTGCTGCTCCTCCGCTCACTCTTCCTCCCCCTAGTCATTCATACTGACCCTCTGCTGCTCCTCAACTCACTCCTCCTCCCATCATTCATACTAACCCTCTGCTGCTCACCCTTCTCCCCTGCTATTCATACTAACTCTCTGTTCCTTGTTAGGCCACATATTTTTGCTGGTGCTTGGAAGCCTCCAGAAAACAGTGCTCTGGTATTGCTGGCGTGTCAGTGGACTCGCTCCTTGCTTACTGCCAGATAGATCAGCGCCTCAGTGGATCGTTTGTGTGCATTCCTCGCACACATCAGTGCACACAAGCACCCCAGCCGGTGTGAATCAGCCCCATGTTCAGGCAGGTTCCCATAGCTGGTAAAATACATTTGTAGGAACTCTTTGAATTTTTCACAGAATTTGATTATCCAGGTCTCTCGGAAACCATGGGTGGCTCTAGCTTACTTTCTGGGGGGACGTCGTCCAAAGAGGAATTATGAGTGCAAAACATGAATAGTTATGAGTGCTGCAATGTGCACAAAGCAAAAAGCACCTTATGTTCTTAAATTACATAGTAATGATGGCTATGGTGCATGCATATTCATACAGTTTGCTGAACTACTAAAATTATAGTCACACCATCTGTTTTTGAGAAAACTCATCTACTATCTATGATCAACATCACTCAGAGCCAATGAAAATGGGGGAGGGGCACCCAAGGAGGCATTCTCTACCGTCATTGGACACTGTCCATGCATCCTGCAGCATGTAACAAGGCACCAATTCACAGGGTGTGTTGGTTGTATTGCATTTCATCATTATTCTTCAGCTCTGATAATTTTTTTTATATTGCCCACGACATTATGGGAACAACCATAAAAGATCTGATGTTTCAACCAGCCAACATGTGTTTTGCAGTAATAAAAACATGAATAGTTAGTATATAGTACAGAATTTACTGACTAAAAACAAAGGCAATAAATGATAAATATAGCCACTTATTTAACAACTCTTTGTCTTAATTCAACATATTCAAATCAAGAGTTTTGCAAAAGAAAAGAAAAAAAATAAAAACACTTGACCAACACACTAAACATTCCCTTGCAATCAGCCTTAATGGTAAGTCATTAAACATCATTTTATACTACCTGATATGCACTTTAATTGAATGTTTTAACACTGTGAAATATGAGGATATTAGGAAAATATTTAATTATTATAAAATGACCCACCTGCAGGCAAGAATATACAATAATATACAGCATAGTAATGATTATTGAGCAATAAAATTATATATCCATTCACAAAGTTCTTCTAGTGGGTGTAAATTTCCACTCAATGTAAAATTGCATATTTCATTTAGAAAAAAATAGGTAGCAGCTATTTTCTTTATAATTTGAATGGACTGTGAAATTTCATTTTCATTTCTGAATATCATTAAAATATACCTTGGCATTCTCAAGATTCAAGAGTTATGCTTAGCTGCATGTCTACCTGGGCCTTTCCACTGCAGAGCCGTCAGCGGTGCTTCACTGTCGGACTCCACTGCAGAGCCATTGGCGGTGCTTCATTGTCGGACTCCACTGCAGAGCCATTGGCGGTGCTTCACTGTCGGACTCCACTACGGTGCCGTCGGAAGTGCTTCACTGTTGGACTCCACTGCAGAGCTGTCGGCGGTGCTTCTCTGTCGGACCCCACTGCAGAGCCGTCGGTGGTGCTTCACTGTCGGACTCCACTGCAGAGACATTGGCGGTGCTTCACTTGTTGGACTCCACTGCAGAGCCATTGGCGGTGCTTTACTGTCGGACTCCACTGCAGAGCCGTTGGCGGTGCTTCACTGTCGGACTCCACTACGGTGCCGTCGGAAGTGCTTCACTGTCGGACTCCACTGCAGAGCCGTCGGTGGTGCTTTACTGTTGGAATCCACTGCAGAGCCAATGGCGGTGCTTCACTGTCGGACTCCACTGCAGAGCCGTCGGTGGTGCTTTGCTGTCAGACTCCACTGCAGAGCCATTGGCAGTGCTTCACTTGTCGGACTCCACTGCAGAGCAGTTGGCGGTGCTTCACTGTCGGACTCCACTACAGTGCCATCGGCAGTGCTTTACTGTCGGACTCCACTGCAGAGCTGTCAGCGGTGCTTCACTGTCGGACTCCACTACAGTGCAGTCGGCGGTGCTTCACTGTCGGACTCCACTGCAGAGCCGTCGGTGGTGCTTCACTGTCGGACTCCACTGCAGAACCATTGGCGGTGCTTCACTTGTCGGACTCCACTGCAGAGCTGTTGGCGGTGCTTTACTCTCAGACCACACTGCAGAGCCGTTGGCGGTGCTTCCCTGTCGGACTCCACTACAGTGCCGTCAGAAGTGCTTCACTGTCGGACTCCACTGAAGAGCCATTGGCAGTGCTTCACTTGTCGGATTCCTCCGAAGGACACAACAATACCCTTTGTTTCATTGAAGTTCATAGTAAAGTTGTTGTCATGGTTCATGCCAACAGCTCATTCCTGTAAGCAAAGGTTTGGTTTCAGCATCAGGAGGAAACAAACAACCCCAACCCCCTGCTCCCCTAAATATATGTGGTCCTCCTACGATATTGACAGGGACATGTCCTCACCGTCCATGACCAAATCTCTGGCAGAGATTCAACGTGAATAATCACAGAATATAAGGCACGATGAAGGCTAAATTCACAGCAAGCAAACTGCATTTTTCCAGGTGCCGAGTGCAACCTCAGTACTGGTTTAAAGCTCATTTCACGCAGAAACGCAAAAATGCTCCAGCCCATTGCGCAGAATTTATCTCAGTTAAAGCCACAAAGGGTCTTTGCGCAAGCAGGATTAAATGTCTATAAATAACAGGTTGTTAAATTACGACACCTCACATTCAATTCTTAAAAGCTGTTGAGGCTCCAATACACGGCATACAGGTAAATGGGATTCATTAGGCTTTTTGATATATAATGTAAACATATTTTTCATACTTAAAGGGCAATTTAATTGAGGTATCATCTGCTGTTTTTGGTATGAGAATTTAAATGTGAAAGATTGTCATTAATCCAGAGGAGGATTTAAAGTCATAAAGTGGCATAATTTGTAATCAACCTTAAGTTATCTTCATAATGTTTTACCAACAGAAAATAACAAGTCTGTTCCACTTTTACATGAGGAGTGAGTTTAATATGGCTATTACATAGTCTTAATGTTGTCTTACAAATTAACATGCAAAACGATTCTGATTATTTATTTGACATACATTTTTCTCCAAAGAACCTCAAACTTGTTGGCCAGCAGATACAGTGATTTTAGTCATTTTAACATTTGGGCATAAGCGTGTCGATATGGGTGCTGATGTTAGGATGCAGGTGTGGGTGCCGTGTTTCTTCAGGGGGGGCAGGGGATTCGGGGCTGGATCGGTCACTCGGCCATCTTCAGGGGTGTTAGGATGCAGGTGTGGGTGCTGTGTGACTTCAGGGAGGCAGGGGATTGGGGACTGGATCGGTCACTCGGCCATCTTCAGGGGTGTTAGGATGCAGGTGTGGGTGCCGTGTGTCTTCAGGGGGGCAGGGGATTCGGGGCTGGATCGGTCACTCGGCCATCTTCAGGGGTGTTAGGATGCAGGTGTGGGTGCCGTATGACTTCAGGGGTGGCAGGGGATTCGGGGCTGGATCGGTCACTCTGCCATCTTCAGGGGTGTTAGGATGCAGGTGTGGGTGCCGTGTTTCATCAGGGGGGGCAGGGGATTCGGGGCTGGATCGGTCACTCGGCCATCTTCAGGGGTGTTAGGATGCAGGTGTGGGTGCTGTGTGACTTCAGGGAGGCAGGGGATTGGGGACTGGATCGGTCACTCGGCCATCTTCAGGGGTGTTAGGATGCAGGTGTGGGTGCTGTGTGACTTCAGGGAGGCAGGGGATTCGGGGCTGGATCGGTCACTCGGCCATCTTCAGGGGTGTTAGGATGCAGGTGTGGGTGCTGTGTGACTTCAGGGAGGCAGGGGATTGGGGACTGGATCGGTCACTCTGCCATCTTCAGGGGTGTTAGGATGCAGGTGTGGGTGCCGTGTGTCTTCAGGGGGGCAGGGGATTCGGGGCTGGATCGGTCACTCGGCCATCTTCAGGGGTGTTAGGATGCAGGTGTGGGTGCCGTATGACTTCAGGGGTGGCAGGGGATTCGGGGCTGGATCGGTCACTCTGCCATCTTCAGGGGTGTTAGGATGCAGGTGTGGGTGCCGTGTTTCATCAGGGGGGGCAGGGGATTCGGGGCTGGATCGGTCACTCTGCCATCTTCAGGGGTGTTAGGATGCAGGTGTGGGTGCCGTGTGACTTCAGGGGGGCAAGGGATTCGGGGCTGGATCGGTCACTCGGCCATCTTCAGGGATGTTAGGATGCAGGTGTGGGTGCCGTGTGACTTCAGGGGGGCAAGGGATTCGGGGCTGGATCGGTCACTCTGCCATCTTCAGGGGTGTTAGGATGCAGGTGTGGGTGCCGTGTTTCATCAGGGGGGGCAGGGGATTCGGGGCTGGATCGGTCACTCTGCCATCTTCAGGGGTGTTAGGATGCAGGTGTGGGTGCCGTGTGACTTCAGGGGGGCAAGGGATTCGGGGCTGGATCGGTCACTCGGCCATCTTCAGGGATGTTAGGATGCAGGTGTGGGTGCCGTGTGACTTCAGGGGGGCAAGGGATTCGGGGCTGGATCGGTCACTCGGCCATCTTCAGGGGTGTTAGGATGCAGGTGTGGGTGTTTACACTGTATGGGTGTATCTGCACTGTATCACTGCATCTACACTGTATTGCTGTTTAACCAGGATGTGATGTGAGTTTACAGAGAGCCCTGATCCCAGAGGCGCCAGGCAACAGTGATATCAACAGCTGGATAAACAAGTTGATTGGTAGAAAATTCAGGAAAGGTATCAAAAGACCTGAAGTGTACAAGCAAAGCACAGTGCTTGTTGTTATTATCTGTCAGCTGGTGAGTGGATATGTCTATAAGATGCTGGTGCTTCACAAAGCAGTAGCAAATCTCCGGAGTGTGAGGCCAAAATCTCAACAAGAGTAAAACAGAAAACTGCCAAGAAAGTTGCAAAGAACCCAAAAGACACACTCAGGGCTCTGATCTAATCCAAGTCCAGACTTAAACCCCACTGAGATATTCTGGCAAAACCCAAGATATGCAGTTTGTGCTGGAAAGCCCCAGTGTCCCTCAGAAATTCTGCACAGAGAAGTGAGACGAAATCAGTTAGCAACTGAGGATGGAAAAACTACGCGCAGTGTTTGGTGTGTCAGTATAGTGCAGTCCTCTATGAAACCCATAAAACATATATTATACTTAAATATGGTGAACTGTCTCTAAAATCATTCCATTCATTTTGGCTTTTAGCATTAAATGTACTTCACAGAACAGGCCAATCGTCGGCTACATAACGAGCCAAAGCATTTGGGGAAAAACTGTAGTGATCCAAATGCATTTAAAGTTAATTAAATAGAAATTTATTTTCTATGTCATAGTGATAAAAAAAATCTAGTCCACTGAAAAAACATTAAAAAGTCTAAAGAAAAACGTATATACTTTAATAATATTTATTTACATTATGAATATTTATTTATTTATAATTGTTATATTAATAATAAAATGAAATTATAATAAATACATAATGAACTAATGAATTTAAGGAATAAATAATTCATCGAAATAATGAATGATAAAAATTTTCACTATTTGCGGTTTTTTATTCGTCTAGTGGGGGCAGTACAGCAAATAAATGATGTGGGTCCGATCGCTTCGCTAAAAGTCGTGGCGGAGAATGTTTTTTAATCATCTGGCACACCGTCCATAATAATCATCTGATCACTTCGTGGGACGACATGGCTTCTGCTCCAGCATCGCTCGGCTTAGACTAAGTGCTTCAGGTGTTTTTCTTCCCTTTCTTTACAATGCCGGGATGTCTGGAGATTCCGTCTTTCGTCTTGCGAAACGGGCACCGCTGTTCTCTCGCCGTACTCGGACGGCACGCACAGAGAAGGAGTTGTGGCTAGTGAAGCTGGTACGAGATGCTATGCTGGGAGCCCCGCAGCCGCAACATAAACGCCAATTGACCGCTGATCCTCTTTCCTCGACGCCCGCAGATGGCATCCGAAATGTGTCTGTCCTCCTGGAGAGGGTGAGGAACTGGTCCCCGGAAACAGCAGTGCCATACTAACGAGATGGACTTAATCAGGAAGATAGTAAAGAAGAAAATGTGAACAGATACAGCAATCTACTGAGGAAGTTAAAAAAAATCTTTAGAGCCCCCCCAGAGGAAGTGAAAAACATCGTGATCGAAGAAGAATGAGGCAGGGATCCGTGTCGTTTCTGCTCCTTTGGAGCATTATATAACAGTTGGGTTCTGGTCCAAATTTACAAGAAAATTGACTGTGCTTTTTTGGTTGTTTTTTTGTTGTTGTTGTTGCTGTTTTTCAGTTCGATCGCAGCTGGAAACGACATTCTGTGTCTCCAAAGTGTTTCGCTAAAGAAATAAGCCGTCCGGTTTGTTATTTCTAATTTAACCGGAGATGATTGAGGATGATGACAAAGACGGTCGGTTATTAATTGCCTTGCTTATCTGTGTGTATAGATATTGTACAAATGAAATGACTTTTTGTATAAATGCTAAAGCATCTTTAATTGGTCCTTTAGGCCTATTTAAACCTGTTATTGCTTAATTCATTTTATGAATGACTTTACTCCAATACGTTGGCTGCAGCAGCTGACAGTGTAAACAAGCTACTGTACTCTTAGAAACATGCCCCCGTTAAATATACTTATATGTATTGGCATTGCTCGGTTACAGACGGATAATCTTTAAATTCCGTCTTTCTGGTTAATTTTTTAAACACACACACACACACACACACACACACACACAGAGAGAGAGAGAGAGAGAGAGAGAGAGAGAGAGAGAGAGAGAGAATATATTTACAAATTTATAATATATTTATAGAATGTATTATAGAATTAAGCCTATAATCACTCATGTTGCTTGATGATTTAACAGCAGCTAAAATGCAAACAGGTAATGTCCACGTGCATGCAGCCACCCCCTCATACGGAACTAATAATCATACTGGACACGATGACAACACAGCTAGGGACGTAAAGTCTACTTTCCCAGTAAAACTGACAGTATGTATTGGTCAATGTTGGATATACACCAAAGGACGAGGTAGGCCTAAAAGATGAAGATGTCCATGACTTATTTTTAACCAACACAGAACGTTAACGAAGTAAGTAGCACTGACAAACGCCTCGTGAGCGGAAAAGACAGGTTACCGCTCAGAATAAAGCGGCCATGCAGACTATAACGCTTTTGCGATCCCTTACTGTGCCTGTCAGTCACACATCTTAGTCGTATGGCAGCAGGGCTGCTGCGTCAGTCCTCAGCTTTGCGTTTGGAAATATTTAGCTTTTACCCATATTCCCATGGGTGTCTTCCTGATACTCCCAGAATATATATTTTAATTGGGCTGGACACAATATTCCTCGTTATATAAAACTATGTGTATAAAAGGCACTCTCCTGTTATCTCCGTGACAGGCTTCGAGGCACTCTGACCCTAACTGGGAAAGCGATTGTTTAAAACAGATACATGGATGCCATGTATTACTAGTACAAAAAATATAAAGTGAATAAAACAGTTTCATCTAATTAACTCTAATAGGATCAATAACAAACAAAATCAATTATTTAGATTATCGTTGGTCCGCCTTTTGGCTCCAGTGAAGATCATGACAAATGCACTGGGAAAATGAAAACCAAAAAAATGCTCAATATACTAAAAAACGCGTGTACTTGGAGAAAACGGAGAGCACCTCTAAAACATAAAACACGAAGAGATATAGCAACATGGATTAATATGTGCAGCGTGGACGGGAAATAACTAATCAGGACCCTGGTGGCAATCCCGGATAAGGGGAGAAGAAGATGTAAAGTTCTGATGCTCAGCATCAAGCAGATGTTGCGCTGGCCAGACCAGACGCGGCTTGGATCACAAATAGGAGCAGTGCGCATGCGCGGTCCCTGCCGTTTACTGTATATGCGCCGAGGAAAAAAAGAACAGAAGCAACAAAACCAACCTTTTTACAGCAAAGTGGCTCGTGCTTTATAAATAACCTCCTGGGAAACAAAGAGCCATCTCAACAGGTACTGTGTAAATCGTGTCTTAAACGTCGCTTTTGCTCGGCCTCGCGTTTGAAATTTTGCATTAATTACCGATAATGCATAGCTAGCTTGGACTTATATATTGTTCTGCCCAGCTAATGGATGTGCCGTTCGCGGAATACCTGTAATCTAACGTTAACATTTAAATGGCATCATTGCAAAGGGTAGCATCGGTGGGCTACAACTAAAAACGAAATGAAAAACACCTTTGAATGATCTTTTTATTATGCATTCCTTTATTAAGAGCGGCTGTGCTTGCGCTGTATTAATATTCGAAATATAAATTCATACATATTAATCATCCTTCGTGTTTAACTGAAGAGTGAGTACTGTTTTTAGCCGAAGGGTGGTATACACGCATTGTTTAAAATGATATATCGCACGTCACGTAACGATCGTGCCTTTTTGCCTATAATTTGATGTTATTAAGATATTTTAAAGGCAGTCATTATAATTTAATACGCTTATTGGTGCAGCTTGCTCAGTGATTCGCCCAGCCCCTTCGTCCGCACTGTACATTATATTTAGCACTGTGAGTTTCATTCTTTTAAACCCCTTTTCCGTCAGAGGCATGTCTACTCTCAGTGACAAAGCGTCGCCGCTGTCTTGCTGCACGCCACCTCCATTAATTTACACCAAAAGCACGAAGAGTGACTGGGGCTCGCAGGAGGTTAGTTACCCTCCGGTTAGATGCGTGAATCCTGCAGGCTCCTTGGGTGTGATCGGCGGCTTTTCCTATTGCATATCTAACACGTTGTCCGTGCCTACCTTTTAAACATACTCAATTAACCTATAAAATAAACATGGATCAATGTAAAACCGCCGCTATCCTAACTGTCATTGTCTTTTTGTAAGATTTAATCGAGCGCTCGCCTTAGTTAAAAAGAAACGGTTATCGAAAGTGGCTCAGTTATTGTAATGGGGATTAAAATGGTCTCGACGAGCTGATCATACAAACGAGCGGCGCACCCGAAGGCAGTTGGTCCGCATTTACTGCACTCGATTTTATATGGGGTAGGCAAAGGAAGAAATAACTGTTGAGAAGGAAAAAACAAATAAGCACAAAAGAAGGAGAATCCTGGTTTGTTGTGCAGCTCCTTGTCACCTGCTGTGGTTTTGAGCGATGCTACTTAGGTGAATCTTTGCATGGAGATCCTGATGAGTGGAATGATATTTTTCAGGGATTTTAGTGTGATGAAACAAAGGAACAAAGGATGCTTTAGAAGAGCTGCTGTCTTCAAGTCTGGATTGTATTTCAAAGCACACCGATGGATCTATCCTCTTGCAGTACCTTTAGATCGTGATATGTGACTGACGGCATCGCTTATGATCCCTCTATCTATGGCGAACTATAGCCATGCAGGTGAGCACAGCATCTTGCAGAGTGTGTCTCCCCTCGCCACGTTCCTCAAACTGACCTCCCTAGGCTTCATCATCGGGGTTGGCGTGGTCGGCAACTTCCTGATCTCCATCCTGCTCATCAAAGACAAGAGTCTGCACAGGCCACCCTATTACTTTCTGCTGGACCTCTGTGCCTCTGACATCCTGCGCTCGGCGATCTGCTTCCCGTTCGTGTTCACCTCGGTGAAGAATGGCTCAGCGTGGACGTACGGCACGCTCACCTGCAAAGTGATCGCCTTCCTGGGGGTGCTCGCCTGCTTCCACACGGCCTTCATGCTCTTCTGCGTCAGCGTGACCCGCTATCTGGCCATCGCGCACCACCGCTTCTACACCAAGAGGCTGACCTTCTGGACCTGCTTGGCCGTCATCTGCATGGTGTGGACGCTCTCGGTGGCCATGGCCTTCCCGCCCGTGCTGGACGTGGGCACCTACTCCTTCATCCGGGAGGAGGACCAATGTACCTTCCAGCACCGCTCCTTCCGGGCCAACGACTCTCTGGGCTTCATGCTCCTCCTGGCCCTCATCCTTCTGGCCACCCAGCTCGTCTACCTCAAGCTCATCTTCTTCGTCCATGACCGGCGGAAGATGAAGCCCGTTCAGTTCGTGCCGGCCGTCAGCCAGAACTGGACCTTCCACGGACCCGGGGCCAGTGGGCAGGCAGCCGCCAACTGGCTGGCCGGCTTCGGTCGGGGTCCGACCCCGCCCACCCTGCTGGGGATCCGGCAGAACGCAAACCCGGCGGGCCGGCGCCGCCTGCTGGTCCTGGACGAGTTCAAGACGGAGAAGCGCATCAGCAGGATGTTTTACGTCATGACGTTCTTCTTTCTGACGCTGTGGGGACCCTACCTGGTGGCGTGCTACTGGAGGGTGTTTGCCCGGGCCCTGGCTGTGCCGGGGGGCTACCTGACGGCAGCCGTCTGGATGAGCTTCGCCCAGGCCGGTGTCAACCCCTTCATCTGCATTTTCTCCAATCGCGAGCTCAGGCGCTGTTTCAGCACCACGCTCCTGTACTGCAGGAAATCCCGGTTACCGAGGGAACCCTACTGTGTTATATGAAGGCTTGTTTCTGTGATTGATTCTCTGGGCAGTTTGGTCATACGCCTCCCCACCCAGTGCCCAGCAGAAGGGAAGGGAACTGTCCGTCAGTAGATTCGGAATGGGGAGTCCGGAGGCGCTTGGTGGATATTGTAAATGTTCAGGAATGGGATGTCCTACTGTGTTTGTTATGGTAATTTATTTGCTGTGGAAGCCTGTTTGAAGCCACAAAAGCAAAAATATAAAAACAAAACTCGAACTCTGGATGTTTGAAGATTATTCTGTGAGGTAAGGGTTTTGCAAAAAAAATAATAAAAAGTTGGGGGAGGGACTTAAGTGTATCCTTACCTCTGAGAAATGGAATTATTTTACATTTAAAAATTGCACTAAAGAAAATATATGAAATGTTTTGTTATTTTTTTGCTCAACCATGGCTTTTACAGACTAGAGGTAAGGTAAGGCAGCGGGTCACACCTTTCAAAGACTACACACTGAATGCTTTAGCTTACTGACGATTAGTTCGCTAAAGACAAGCTGAGTTTCACCCAGTGACCTTTGGTACTGAAGTCCACCTTTTCCACAGGTTAGAAAGTGATCTCAGTGTAAGTGATATTTTTCCGAGTGGGGGGTGGGTGGGTTAACAGTATCGTTGTGCTTTTTTGAATTGCAACTTAGGACTTATTTATTGTAGTTTTAATATTCATATGTCCTAGTTTTCCCACATTGTTATTTTTTGTCTACTGTTTTTACGATGATGATGATGATGATGATGATGGTGATTGGCTTACAAAACACACACCTTTTTTTTGGAGAACAGAGCCCAAATGAACAGCGAAGGAGCGTCGTCTGTCACCGTCACTTGTCACCGTGCCTGGCCTGCCCTGCTAATGTCCCTGCAGGAGAGCTCACCTTAATGGCTCTAATACAGCACCATCTATTTTATTGTGCTTAAGCTGCACGCTACCCCCAATTCCCACCAAACCCCCACACCCACACGGACCAGCGCCTTACCGCCGGTCCCGTTGT
The DNA here is from genome assembly GCF_023856365.1 of Brienomyrus brachyistius. NCBI lineage: Eukaryota > Metazoa > Chordata > Actinopteri > Osteoglossiformes > Mormyridae > Brienomyrus > Brienomyrus brachyistius. The sequence goes on from NC_064533.1 coordinate 1,005,252, forward strand.
GGTCCGATCGTACAGCCACTGTGTAAGACCCTATTTCACACCAAGACCCAAGCCTTAGTTAGAAATACTGCACAATTTGTAAACCCAAGCTGAAGAAATGACACCTGCTGTATTGAAGGCACAGCGTCCCGATCATCTGTTCCCCACATTTGTTGTCTGGTTGATTCGGATCACGCTTTTGACTCCTGTGACCATTCTAGTCCCGACGAATGGGGATTTTCCTCTGTGTTGAGTAGCTGAAATGTCCGTTTGTGACTGTTTCATTTTGGAAGGTTTGGATGTGGCTTTAACCTGATTTGGGGGACTGCATTCTGCCAAACGTTACCTGTGTACACTGTTGCTTACATTTTGGAAATAAAATTTTACATTTTTCAAATTAATTTTATTTCCCCCCGTCTTCTTCGTGTGGGTGACCCCGGCACGTTTAGCGTTGGCCAATGGCATGTCCCGGGTGCCCCTTTTGTCGCCTGGTTGAATTCCCACAGGGAATCTTCTGTAGATCCTGTGATCCCATGTTCACCGACCTTGAGGGAATGATGCCGGGGTGTTATCGCTGTGGCGTGCTTTTATGGTGGATGTCAGTTAGGGCCATCTTCTTAAACAGGATGCAAAAATACAAAGCACATGTTCAGGTGGAGCACTGCATGTAAACGGCAGCCTAAGCGGCGGCACAGCGGGAGTGTGGTGGGGAAGCATTTGAACCTGGAGCTAGAAGGATCTGTTTCGCAAGGCATTCTGGGAAGGCCATTATGATTGCGCCTTTGTGGTTTGGTTGTTTCACTTCTTACAGAACTTTGTGAAAGGGTAGAAGTGTAAATTATGCACGTTGTGTTAGATAAAAGCACCTGAATAAGGAAAAGGAAGCGGACGATGGTTTTATTCTTCAAGGTGGTGTTAGTCATAGTGCCTCTAAGTTATAGGCGTGAATCTGCAAGCTTGGCTTCACAAGAAATTACCTGAAAGTCTCTGAATGTCACACAAGTGCTTAATGTCTGCTTTAGGCCACCGTATCATGTAAAGTAGGCGGGCAGGTGCAGGACAGCGTTTGATGGACAGAGAGTTAGGGGCGACTTGTTCGCAGGTCTGGGGAGCCTCATTGGAAATGATAAAGGGCACCCCCCGTTCTTTTGCCTGGGAAGTGAACTCGGCACCACGTTTCTCTTAATGTCAGGTCGTCGATGTGACCACGAGCCGAATGATACCTGGCAAACTCCTTAGTCTCTTGTCCTCCGTCCTCAGTCTCTGAAGCCTTGACCGGCATTTATGAATGAGTGGGATGGATGCTCCATGTTGGACACATATGAGGCTGGTAATTAGGGAGTCTGGTTCCAGGGCCGGAACCTCTGTATCTGTGATCAGAAACTTGTCGCTATTGAGTGGGCCTCACTATGTCTGTCGACTGTCACATGTCTGCGGAGCACTGAGCAAGGCTCCTACCCCCCCGCCTCCTGGGCACCATCGGTGGCTGCCTTTCACTGAGACCCCCAAGCTTACTCTCGTCTGTGTGTGTCTCATGGAGAGTGGGGGGGGGGGGGGCATAGGCAGAAGGAGAATTTCCCCACAAGGCTAGAGAAAGTGTCATCCTGTCCTAACGGGCTCCTACTCATCTGTGGAGGCGTGTGGTTCGGTGATACTGGGCACCTGTTTCCACTGGTACCTGTGATCGGCTCCTGTTCTGAAACGAAAGACATGCTGGACTGTGGCTGGAGGCTTAACAGTCATTTGCTTCTTTTATTTATGCTGTTTCTGTGTTTTGTTTGCCTCCGCACTCCACTGGATTGGTGTTTACCTCTTGATAAGATGCAGCATCATTTGCTGGAAAACACAGCTGTTATTTGCATATCTTGCCGCTCCTATTAATAAGCGCCTTTTACCGAATGCCTTACTGCACTAATGAGGCATGACGGGGCAACGGTGAGGTCACACGGTGCCAGGATGAAACAGCACGCATGTGGGCTTCCTTCTTCGAGGCTGTATTGTGTTGCATAGTTTGCTTTTAAGTGAGTAGGAACGTGCAGAGGACAAATCCTCTTTAGTAAAATTCCATTACTTATACACGTCTGTCTCTGCTGCTGCTGCAGAAATGGCAGGAATCTTCTTTTTTGTTATTAATGGCGAGTTAATTGCACCACCAGGGCGTATTTAAAGTAGCATTTGCTGCTATTTAGACAGTGGGATGTGGAAAAATAAATAGCGTCTGTTGTTTGCTATCGTTTCAGTTTCTGTGTGCCTGCGTGTGCTCGACAGTTTGCGGTCCCCGTGGGCAGCCTTGTAGCCGGAGAGCGGGCGGCCGCTTCATGCCTGCGAGGAAAGGGATGCTGCTGATCGGGGTCCTCTGTGCTTTAGGGAGCTCTGAGGAGGACTTGCATCATAGCTACACATCCATCTCTGCACGCCATCTCAGCCACTCGACATTCATGTTAGTTTAAAGGTTTCCCAGGTAATGGCAGAGGTGATTGGCTGGCAGCTGACCCCCATCACATGGCCTTCCAGGGAGAAGCCTATTGGGTCTCAACCCTGAACCCCTTTGATTAAGTGCCGCCTGCATTCAGCTCTTATCGATCGTTCTGTTTTGGAGCGGCGAAGCCGAGGATGTGTTTTGTTGTTTTTGTCTGCTGTTGAAATTTGGAATCAGCACCCAAGTGGCTAAATAATAAGAAGCAATGCCTTTGTTACAAAAAATAAATAACTGCAGAATAATGTTTTTGTTTCAGTGTCAGATCTGGAAATACTGTGTTCTGTAGAAGTGAAAAAAAAAATGTTTCAGGCGGAGGAAACCGCAACAGAGTGCCAAATCTCCAATCCAAGAGATATTTCTGTTTCCTCAGATATGCTGCCACGATGGTCTCATACAGTCATTCTGTAATCAGGGTACAAAAAACATGGGTCCCTGTTAAAAGGTTCATCTCCCCTCCACTCATTAGTAAATATGTCTGTGAGCAGTGCCGTGTCATGTCCCTAATGTCCGCTGCAGGGCGCGCTGCCTGCATTCTGCCAGCGAGGAGCCAGCTGCCCTGCGTGACCGCATGGCTTAGTGCTTGGACTGATTGTAAAAGGTGCAAATATCAAATGATCTAGGATTTTGTAAGGTGGGAACATAACAGGAGCTGTAATTCATACACAGGTGCCAACCTTATCATTAGCCAATGATATGTTTTGAATTGGTGAGTGATAGGGGCAGGGGCATTGCAGGAACCAATCAGCTTTCAGCTGGGGCCCGTGTCCCTGTGGTTCTACCCCTGGCGGTTATGTTACATATGATTAGCTGGAGCTGCATAGGGTGTGAACACTGTTTATCATCAGGTGGGTAAAGGCCCATTACTACCTGTATTTAAGGTGAACTTACTGCCCCCTAATGGAGGACCAAAGTAGTGCAAACATACACCACACGCCACTCAGAGTGAGGGGACAACCGTTTCCCCATCCCCCACCAGTGTGCCAAGATGGTGCCACTGGTGGCTGCCTGGCGCATGGGGTCAGCTCAGTGGTGCCATTAGAGCTCCACACGGCAGGTATCAGGTCCATGGCAACATGCCCATATGAGGGGGGGCGCGGCATAGCGTCACACCCCGCGGGGGGGGTGTGCCCCCCCCCCGAGCTGGAAAAGACTGGAATATGCGTCACATTTACTGGGAGTCAAGAGGCAGTGGGGGCGTTTTCCTTAGGGAGGGAGGAGAGGAGGCCGGCTCAGGTGACTGCTGGGTGTGGAGTCCGTGTCTGTACCCCTGGACACTCACAGCTCACCATTTAGTGACCACTGTTTAAGTCTAATGTTAAATATTAAAAACTGAACGCAGTTACTTAGCGCCAATACATAAATATGCCCCATTTTCTAAAAATGTGAACAAAAAAGTAGCATGATAATATTCAACAGAAGAATACATTTAATTTTATTTGTTTAGCAAATGCTTTTGTGCAAAATACTTATCTGACAAAGAATGTAAATAAAAGCATTTTCCCCCCAAAAATCATGATTTTAACAATAATTGTACAAAACGAATCATCCCTAAATGAACAGGAGACACAACTGAAGGAGGATTCCCCTAATTCTGCGCTAAAAGACTGAATGTTGCAGGTGTACTTTACAATAGCGTTTTCTAAAGCTATTTTGTGTATATTTTGTGTTAATTTAAAATTACAATCCATTTAAATTGAACTGAAATGATGGTTCTTATTTCAGAAGTATGTTCATAATCTGAAAACATTCAACTGTATTTGAAGATGCTACGTTTCAGACTGAGGATAATGCTGCTAGGCTTCCGGAAGCCTTGAGATTCTCCAGCCAGCTAAATAAGGGACTAAGCCACCTTCATTCTTTCGCCGCTTGACAAACACGCCCTGCCCCATTTTTAATCTCGCTGTGACTTGCCTTATTTTAACGGCTGTTTGTATCAATGAGAGTACGGCCGCTCATTTTGTATTTGCCGCTGTTTTTTTCGCCCGGCTCCGCAGCATCTCACCGTCCTTTCATGCACATCTCATTACATCTTTACATCTTTGGTATGTTAATGAAAATGGATCAGAGGCAATGTGCCTCAACAGAAACTAATTAATTATCTCTAGATTGCCCCACGACAGAGCAGCGCGGTTCCTCCTGGACGCTTGCTGCCAGCCCCTCTGCCGGGAGCTCGAGCCAAAACACGCCCCCCGGAGGGCGGCCGCTGTGTGACGATGCTAAGGTGAAATGCACCCACCTCAGAACCTGGCTGGCAAGCGCAAAGGCGTTTGATTGTTTAAATGCACATTATTGTGTCTCAACACACAAAAATGTATCTTCATTATTCTGTCATTATGGTCTCAATTCATGGTGAACGTTAATATTTTTTTCTTTCCTGTCTTTGAAGTCTTTGAAAACCAAAAGATTTAATATCCACTTTACGAATGGATGCTCTTGCCGTTTCAAATGCTGGCCACCAGCTCACCTTATTAACTTCATTAGTAAGTGATAGCCCTCTGCCTCGCTGCCCCCTCCGGGACTTATTGCATCCCCACCTATCTCAACATCCCAAAAACAGACAACACGGAATGCGAAATAAGAGCGCGAGCAGACATGCAAACACGAATATGCGGCTGTAGCTGCACGCATATTCATATATGCAAACAAACCCATAACACACATAAGGATTAAAGGGAGACTCGCTCTCCTCACGGTTGGATGAAGTCATTTTTTTGCAAAATACCAAACTGATTAATGCAGGCTTCAATTAGGTTTAATGAGGAGTCATTATGCTCCCAGCTCAGATTTATTTTAATCTTATACTTCCATGTGACTTGTTAATTACATGATGCTAATCTACATTTTATTTTTTGCTTTCATTCAGTTTGCTGTGCTCACGTCAAGTAAATGAAGGTTTCAATTAGATAAAGCCAATTCATTTCTCCTGACCTTTCAATATGCTGTTATTTTGAATAATCCCCTCCATTCATCCATCCATTTTCTGTAATTGCTTGTATATTTATGATTGCATGGGGTGCTCCATTCCTGTAGACTACAGGTGCAAGGTAGGAAACAACCCAGGATGGGGCGGCAGCCAATCACACGGCACACTCTGTCTTGCCCCGCTTCTGTCACTCCTGTTCTCTGTGATGAGCCACGCCTGTTAATTATTTGTTTTGCCTCTCAGCTCAGCTCTTGTGTGACTCACTCCAGCTGCCTCTTATGTACTCCCTCGTCAGTGGTGTTATAAAGTGCCTCCCAGGCTTATGCTTCCCAGTCCAGTCATTGATGTCATCCCTGGCATATTAGCTGTTGTTGCTCCTGCCTGTTATCCGCTCCCTTTGTGTTTCCTGTCCTTTGGTTTTTTTGATCCCTTGTGATCCTTTAGTTTTGCCCCTCCTCCCAAATAAATCCCTGTTCGGTTTTGCCCTGTATCTTGCTCCTGTGTCTTTCCTCCAGCTATGTTTCATGGGACATTCACACACCATTCACTCGTACAAGCACACCTACAGGCTATCTGGTACTTACAATTAACCTCAGCATGTTTTTGGGTTGCGGGGGGAAAGCAGAGTACCTGGAGGAAAACCCACGACAAACCCTGGTCCCAGAGGTGTGAGGTGACAGTGCTGACCAATGTACCACTGTACCGCCCCACTACTCCCCTCCTCCTTAAAGCCATTTTTATGTTGTTATATAAGTATAACAAGCAAGGGAGATGCTCACATATGTTATGTTAAAGGATAAATGCTTTGGCATTTTGCAGTTAATCGTCTCGTAAGGGGATATATTTGTGAGTCTCCGGGATGACCAGCCAGTAGTGAAGAACCTGATACATAAGCTGACTGAACAGCTGTGATGGAATGATTAGTTTATTTATACCAGACTTGTTTATCGATAGAACTAATTTTCTGAAGTGTCCAGAACTGCTTCTCTTAATGGTTCATATCAGTCTTGAACATGGGGAGAGCAGCCTAGAATTACTCTGATGAGAGTCCATCAATCTGTTTTTGAACCACTTATCTCGGTCTGGGCCTCATGAGATGAGGTGGCACAGGGTACAAGGGTGGGGTACTCCCCCTTATCACAGGGCACAAGGCTGGGGTGCCCCCCTTATCACAGGGCACAAACACACATGCTCAGACTGTGTGTAATTCACAGGCGCTTTGGGATGAAGCCAGGCAACACAGGTAGATCACACAAAGTACAGATGCGCAAAGCGGTTGGATTCAAATGCCTGCGCCTGAAACACTGCAGGTGTGAGCCAACGGTGCTGCCCAGTCAGTCACCAGGCCACAATATCCATCCATCCATCCATCCATCCATCCATTTTTCACCATTTATGCGTGGTCAGGTCACGGGGGCAGCAGTCTAAGCAGGGGTCACCAGACCTCCCTCTCACCAGCCAGATATAATCTCTCCAGCGTGTCCTGGGTCTGCCCCAGGGCCTCTTCCCAGGTGGAAGCACCTCCCCAGGGAGTCACCCAGGAGGCATCCTAGATAGATGCCTGAACCAGCTTAACTGGCTCCTTTCGGAGGAGTAGCTCTATTTTGAGAAACTCCCAAATGTCTTACCTCTTCACCTTATCTCTAAGGCTGAGCTCAGCCACCCTGTGGAGGAAACTCATTTTTACCACTTGAATCCGCGATCTCCTTCTTTTGGTCACTACCCAGAGCTCATGACCATTGGCAAGGGTAGGAATGTAGATCAACTGGTAAATTGAGAGCATTGCCTTCTAGCTCAGCTCCCTCGTTGCCATGACAGATCTGTCTGTCGATCTCCTGCTGCCTTCTTCCCTCATTCATGAACAAGACCGCAAGGTACTTAAACTCCTGTGCTTGGGGCAGCAACTAATCCCCTACCTGGAGCAGGCAATCTACCCTTTACTGGTTGAGAACCATGGCATCAGATTTGGAGGTGCTGATCCTCATCCAAACTGCCCCACACTCAGCTGCAAACAGCTGCAGTGCATGCTGCAGATCACTGACCGATAATGCCAACAGGACCACTTCATCCGCAAAGAGCAAAGACGAGATCCTAAGACCCCCAATCGGACCCCCTCCACCCCTTAGCTAGACCCAGAAATTCTGTCCAGAAAAATTATGAACAGAATTGGTGACAAAGGGCAGCCCTGGCGGAGTCCAACACCCACCGGGAAGGAGGCTGATTGGCTGCTGACAATGCCAACCAAGCTTCTGCTCTCTTTGCACAGGGACCTGATGGCCTGCAACATCGGACCCCGTACTCCATACTTCAGAAGCCCCCCCACAGCATCACATGCCTTTTTTAAATCCACAAAACACATGCAGACTGGTTGGGCAAACTCCCATGAATCCTCCAGTATCCTTGTCAGGGTAAAAAGCTGGTCCAGTGTTCCACAGCGAGGACAGAATCCACACTTTTCCTCCTGAATCCAAGGTTCAACTAAGAGAGGGACCTTCCTCCTGCATAAACTTTCCTAGGGAGGCTGAGGAGTGTGATCGCCCTGAAGTGGAGACACTTCCTCTGGTCCCCTTGCTTAAACCACCACCCCAGTCTAGCAATCCAAAGGCACCATCCTCAATGTCCATGCAATGTTGAAGAGGCATGTCAGCCAAGACAGCCCAGAAACATCAAGAGTTCTCAAGACCGCAGGGCGAATTTCATCCATCCCATTTCAGTGACCTGAGCCCTAGAGATGGGCAAGTTCCCCCCTGAGTCTTCCAGCTGTACTTCCTCCAAGGAAGGAGTATCCGTGGGATTTAGGAGATCCTCAAAGTATTCTTTCTACCACCCGACTATATCCCCAGTTGACGTCATAAATTCTCAATCCCTGCTATAAACAACATGGGTAAAGCCCTGCTACGCCACCCCCCCCGAGCCTCCTGATGATTTGTCAGGACCTTTTCCAGGCCGACTGAAAGTTCTTATCCATAGTCTCACCAAACTTCTCTCACACCTGAGTTTTTTGCTCCAGCAACCGCCAAAGCCACTTTCTGATTCACCTGCCACAACCTGTCGACTGCTTCAGGAGTCCCACAAGCTAACCAAGCTAAGAAGGCCTCCTTAAACCTGACAGGTCCCGTTAACATAGGTGTCCACCACCAGTTTCGGGGATTGCCACTGCGACAGGCACCAACAACCGTATGGCCACAGCTCCGCAATGCTGCCTCAGGCTCATTTCCCACCAGAGAGCTTAAGTTCCATTTACCGAGAGCCAGTTTTGGTTGCCGATGATTGGTCTGTCGAGGCCCCTGCCTTTGACTGCCACCCAATCTGTTCTGCACCCAAGCCCCACAACTCCCCATGTGGGTAGTGGACCGACATGGGGTCAAACCCATGTTACCGCTTTGGGGTTTGCCTGGCCGGGCCCCATGCGTGGAGACACGGCCACCAGCACTCACCTTTGAGCCCCCTCCCCAGGCCTGACTCCAGGGCCAGACCCCGGTCTCCCCAGTCCGAGCGGGGTAACATACTTCTTGGTTTTATCTCTGAGGGTCGATATGGCTGCTAACCTTGGACCAATTTGCCTTAGAAGACCCTACCAGGGGAAATTTGCCCCAGACAACATAGCTCCTATAATGCATTATAATGGTAAGTGCCTTCATAATGAATTACAATGGTCGGTATAAGAATTAATGAAGAATTATGGCATCTTCTATTGACACTTCATAAGTTCGAGTGATGCTCTCATCATTAATACACAATATCAAAAGCTTCATTATGCATTATAATGGTAGGTATAAGGATTAAGGATGCCTTTTTCTGCAGTAAAGGTATCTACAGTGTATTACAGATGAGAGCTTCATACAATATTCATGATGCATAATGAACATGGCTGTAATGTGTTATGTCTCACTATAAATATTGATAGCCATGTTTATCATGCTTTATGATGCATTATAATGTGCTACCAATGTGTTCATATATTCCTATAGACAAGGCATTCATAGAAAGTGTTACTACACTTTCTATTTATTTTAAAAAAAGGAACTTTGGACTTATAGTATATGCAGTATATTTAGTCTGTCCAGCACATTCTCATGGATTATATGATTGCATGTGCCTCTCTGATTCGTCAGTGTAAATGACCAGTGAGGACATAACAGGCTATTGAAAGTTCCTTTCTGAGAGGTATGGGAGTGAGCAGGAAGTGAGCTGAACCACTGGCTCCCAGGGAAATGCTCGCTGCTTGGAAGCTGCTCCCCCTTTTAGGTTAGGGGACAAAGTGCTTTACTTGATACTCATTAAGGTTCTCCTTCAGGTGTATAAAATGAAGCATGCAAACATTTATGGCTATGCATGAGCACACAATGCAATTAAGGACTCCCTTTGTATTAAACATTGTTCTCTATTGGCAGTTACTGGAGTAGCTTGAGGAATTGCGTCTTTGTGAATAGATTACCCAGGGCTTTGCTGCACAACAACCTTCAGAAGCTGTCACTATGCTTCTGCAGCCCTGGACGCATTGTGCTCACGTACTCATATACAAAATGTTACCTCCTGTAGCAGTAAACCTGTTTGTGTGGCTGTGCACTGTAAGGAGAATTTCTGACGAATTTAATGTCTTATGTTCTTGCACCCGATGGCACGACGTACCGCTGATGGCTAACAGGAGGCTGTTTATAAGGATCAGCGGACTGCGACAGACTGAACCGCCTCACAGCTACCTGAAGCATAGCAAAGCCACACAATGTAAGATACTGCCTTTGTGGCTGAAGTGAACTTTAATGACAGCAACAAAGACAGGATGAAGGTGAGGGGATTTAATCATCTAACAAACTGACAGGCATCACGTGGCATCCGGACTGGAGATGGTGTTTCATTTCCTAGCAGAGGGATTTGCCCTCATGAAATCTTCCATTTGTAAAAGACATCGATAAAAACTGTACAAAATAATGAGATGAATGAATGAATGAGATGAATGAATGAATGGGTATGAATGAGACATGGGCCCCTGGCCCTTCGTTGCCGTTCACGTGGCAGAGGTCTCTGATGAAAGGGCGGGATCTGAGGTGAACTTTCTGGAAGAATAGGACAAAATGCAGCAGCACTCTGGCATAATTCTCACTGCACTCTCTTAATGATGTCATTGAAAAAGAGCAGGAATCTCCATTAACCAGTACAGGTCCTTCATCCTGCATGTAACTGACCTGGATGATACTAGCTGTGAAAAGGAATGCTTATCACTAGTTCATTAGGAGTGTGTGCCGCACATTTACTATAAGAATACATATTTCTTACACATCAGTTGTTAACTATTATAATAATCTGGGTTCCTTTCTCCTTTGTTAACACAGCAGGACCTTAATTTGTGTTTTGGACAATGCTATAAATACTGCAATCATGAACATTTAATTGGGGAGATATGTTGGTTTATGGTATTTTGTAATATTGGCTATAATGTGATTTCTGCGGGATAGGGGACTTGACAAATGTTAACAGATTTTTTTATTTGTACAAAAATATGTGTTTTCTTGTCCTCTTGTATGGTGTCTTACCTCCCACACTAATGATGGATCTCCATGTGGTTCTGGGACATCGTGTACAGAGTGTTTCTTGGATCAGCATAGCTTATGTTGATGGTTTTCAATCGACAGGAAGAGCAGGAGGTGATAACATGCACACCAGAAATTTAGCAACACACAAAGCTTCAGATGACGCTTTAAGGAGACTGATGGAGTCCATTCTTAGCGTGTTACATACTGCTAAAGTAATGTATTAAAATGGCTGTTTGATACTCATGCATCACATTAGCTCCTGACCTTCTGCATTTGCAGCTAAGCTAAGGGTTTATAAAATATAATAACCTGCAAGATGGAGCTAGTTTGTGTGTGTATGTTTTTTGTAGCATCATAATGCCCCTTGCAAATTCAAACATATAGTTTGTAATACAGACCCATGGGTAAAGACTTCATTAACTTACATGCAGTTCAGTAAACAAAAATTCTGTCTACAGGTTCATGAATCCCTTGACTTTAGGTCTGTGTTACACCAGCTACACTTGCTATATATGTAACCAGCGAATCGCTCTTAGAGCGACGTTACATCACGTTTCTTAATGGGTTTCACTGTAGAATCTGGGCGCTTTTATTTAACGGCTGTTACCCACGCAGCTTAAATCTCACGTCCCAGCAGCCTCAGCCACCAAGACTGTTAAGGGCTTCACCCGAATTGTGATGGAATGTAGATTAAGAGCAGAGAATTTCTGAGGGAGCTTAACTTCTATAGAAGGTGTAGATTCATCAGGGAAGGCTCCGGGCGGACTACGAGTTTGCTGTCTATATGCTTTCCTTAAAGTAAAATTGTGGATTTTGTGCTAGATAAAAAAAGCTTAATAACTACATCCAGTGATTACACAGTGCTCTTTCTGCTGCACCGAACTCTTCCTTAACGCCGGAATATGTGCAAGAGCTTTCAGTGTTTCTAGAATTTTCCTCTTTTTTGTCCTTCTGTCAAGTAGCTCTAACTGTCACCTAAGGAGATGAAGTACAGAATATGGACTCTAACAATCCTGCTCACAACAGTGCTTTTGTCCCACATCCAGCGAAGCCTGTAAGGGCATGAAAATCCTCCCACGTTCATCTTTGCTTCAGAGCTGACGCTGGCCCGCTTGACATAATCGATGCTCCTGTACTGCTCCATCTGTGGGTGCTGTTCCTCAGTGTTTATAAATATGACAGGCTAATTAAAAGTGTAAAGTGTAAGGAAGGGGCATGAAGCCTGCCCTGAAGAACGGGGAACCTGCTTGTCTGACACGGGGAAGGTGTGGGGGTGCAGCCGCCCGCAGATGTCAGGCCCGTAGGCGGAAAGGTGCAGATACCCGGCATGTGCCCCCCCATTTCATTCGTGAAGCATATTACTGTGGTATATGCCTATGGTGAGAGGCGAGGATGGGTTTCTGTTCACTTACAGTATGTGGGGGGCAGGGGTAAGGATAGCAGACCATCTAACAATGTGCCTGTCGTACTCTGATGCCATACAGCGGTGGCCAGCCTGCTGTCGCTTTTTGCTTTTGGGCTTCTGGCATCTGAGATCATGTTCGTGGGTTTTTTCTCCAAAACAAGGGCAGAACTGAGGTCCCAGTGCTGACAGCAAGTGATGCCACAGTAACAGATGGAAAGGCGACCAGACCTGAATATATAACTTGTGTGAAGGGACACAGTGGCTAATGCACTTTGGTCAGCTGCGTGTTTGCTAATTTTATTTATATTCTTGACTGGTACACACGTGATTATGAATGTACTGCTCTTCGGAACACGTCTTTACCAGTCCTTAAATGATGTAACTGGGTCAGAGTCCTTTTGGCACATAGGACATAATCAAGACCTCCATGTACTTGTAGACTAGCTGTCTGCAGAACATGTAGCAATTACTCTTGAGGAGTTAGTTCCGTGCTAAAAAACACGCTTGAAATCTCAACCTTCTACCTCTAAAAGGGCTCCTTTTTGATCTTTATTAAATGGCTTGTCTATTAGAATTTTACAGAATGCCAGCATCCATAAACGGAATTCCAAAATGCTGCAATTCCGAGTTCTGAAGCAGCCATTCGGCTGTCCTTGACAATGCGGCCTGACCGGCTAAAGGCCTCGGGCTGCCCTCAACTCATTTGGTCAGCGTCCCTTTGTGCCCGAGAGGGAAATGCATGAGTCTGCTCTTAAATCGCTCGGCTCTAAAATTCCTGAATTCTGCCGTTTGAAGACTTCCGCTTTAAGTGCACGAGCCCCGTGTGCACAAAACAACAGCAGCATGCATCACGTATTCCAGATAATTGGCCTAGTAAATGGATGTGACCTACTCTGGAAAAATAAGGGCCTGTGTGAGTTAGACAGCTGTAAGCGCTGGTCTGGCATGACAAAGTAGCCTATCCTCTAGGCGAGTTCCTCCTCTGTCTCTTGACCTACTTCACTGTACTTATCTGCGCTTTGAACTTGGGTTTCTCGAATTAAACTCTCTAAGGGGACAAGCCTCAGCTCCTACTCCTGTGCCCTCCTCTTCTTTATTGTGTTGTTTTGACCCTGACATGTCGGAGGAGTTTTAGACAAGAACTATGCCCAGCACACAAGTTTCACTCTCACAGTTGCAACATTCCTCCGATTCCAGATCCATTGAGGGAATATGAACATTAATTAACCCAACTGTTAGGTCTGGAGATTAAACGATCAGAAGGACCGCAAATGATATTCACCAAGCAGGAAAAAAAGCCAAGGTTCCCCCTCTGTGAGGCTCACCTCACGAACTGAAAGGTCGTCTCACACACCTGTTAGCCCACTTACTGAGCCTTGGCAGGCAGCATAAGACTGACACGTTGGAGCTGTTTATCAAGGCAACGTTCAGGTCAGTCCATAGCCTCCACTGAGCATATAAGGAAAACAGCAGCTCATACTGAAAGAGAGACTTACCGTGTTACTCTGTGACTAAAGAAGATGTCACTTTAACTGAGCCAACAACAGGTCACTGTATAAATCAGTTATTTAAGACCTTATGTTACATTTCATATGCCATTAAACTCATTGAATTACATAAATTATTATATTAAACTCGTTGAATAAATGTTTATATAGTTACCCAAATACATATTCTGTTATGATTATGTATACATGTAAGCATGTAATTACATTCATATACCTAGTTAGAATTGCAAACTTTTTAACATTAATTTAACAATAAAAGGTTCAAAGGGATTAAAAATAATTATTTTTATGTTAGTCACTTTCCTTAAAAAACAGTATTGCTGTATTTGAAAATACTTCAATTAAAGACGATTAAGAGTTCAATCAGGAATATGATGGTGAAGGTCTTAAAAGCAAGGATACATACGGATGAGGGAACATTTAAAAAATGTATATATCATGTTCATATATCACTGGGACCCTGATCTTGGTGAGTGGTTATGAAAGAAGAATTTATTTATATATATATTTGTGTTTTTTTGTTAATTATAGATCATATGGTCATAATTCATTTTCAGAAACAACCGCAGGAGAGCCCAGTGGTGCTGTCCAGTGCAGCGAAATAATTCATTTCTCTCTGCCCTGACAGCAGTTTGCTATTAATGCATTGCTTGTTTTCAGCTGATGTGCCAAGTCGTGGCAGGGCGCTCTCACACACGCGCACCTACGGGCAGCTTGGTAACTCCAGTTAACCTCTGGACTGTGGAGGAAATTGTACAAAATCTCCCTGGATGAAACCCCATTACAGCACAGAGGGAACATGCAAACTCCACACACGTGGAGCCGTGACGGAGTCTCAAACCCTGGACCCCGTGCTGTGAGGCGACAGAGCTACCCACTGCACCACTGTGTCGCCTGTGTGGAGGGTAAGGGCTCAAAATGAGCTTCAGCCCACACATCCCAAGCACTGGTCTGTTCATATACACCTGTTCTGGCATTAGGGATCCAAAAGCTGTCCAGTGCCGGATCAGCGCCTCCAACTGTGTGTTTTCAGTCACATGCCTTTCAGAAACAATGATATTTGCCACATCTGTAATTATAACTGTCCTTTCTAAGCATATAATGCACATATGTGATGGAACCTCAGGGTACAAGGACCCGATAACATGATCCCCACCTCCAAAGGCTGGCCTGGGCAGAACAGGGCAACATTCTCAGCAAACCAACCCGATGTGTCCTTCAGCGCACGAGGAATTCTGCATGAGGGCTTCCCTTCATATTGAGTCTCATGCGGGGATATTAGACCTTTGATGCTGAAATACAGAGTATTTTAAGGGAACTTACTGTGTCTGGCAGTAATGCAGCGTTTTGGGGAGGCTAAGTAGGTTGCACATTAGCAGATTAAAGATAACAAATTATGACATCATCATTGTCTGATGCTGTGTAATTTTTATACCATCAGCATGCAACTCAGCATTGGGGGGGTTAGTTGGTATGGCTGTAGACCCCCACCTCCTCAGCTGTGGCTCTGAATTCCCCCCTTGTTTTGGGGCTACGCTAGTTCTGTATTTTATGGGATTCCTGTTTGACACTCTACAACAGTATCCCTGAAACAATAGCTTTTAGGAACCTGTCTGTGTGTCTATATTAAATTTGCATTATTTTCATGCCAGTGTAATACACAATAATAATATACAAACTTTGTTGTTTTTCTCTGTCAAACGCTCCCCTGACTGGCTCTCTGGGCTGTGCCCTCCAGCTTCACAACCTGACTTTCCCACCTCTCTGTCCAGAGCATCCTGACAATAAGGTCCCTCAAATAGACAAGGCTGATGCTAATTACCCAGCATGCACCAAAAGGCAAAGCCTCTGGGAAACAGATAGAATCATTGTGTTCTCTCTAACAGGGAAGAGGGGAATCCATATGGCACGCATTCCCGCATGCCTTGGTGCAGGAAGTCATGCAAGCACCTTCTGTGATGATTGCGTGTGACATGCGCAGTCTGCCAGAAGAGCCAGAATGCTTGGGGACAGAGCCAGCTCCAGACGGTGCGAGACCCCAGCCCCTGGCCCGCCTCTCTGCCTCACAGCAGGTCTCACAAGGGGGACGATTGCTGAGGAGCTGAGGTGTCCTCTGGTGGCCCTGACTTTGAGATCCCATTTCTGTGTTTGTTTCCCAAATTTCCCTCTGTGTGATACTAACAGTGCTCCTCTGGAGTCCTTTCTGTCCTGTTCCCGTCTTTCCACTCGTGAGTGTGTCTGTGCTGGTTCGGCATACGTCAGTCCAGCCGGATGGTGACATCATTCCCCTGGAAACCGGACAACGGTTCTGTCGGTTCCCTGAACCGGAGAGCTGGCTTTTTCGCTTTTGCAGACTAGTCCTCTTGCCTAGTAAGTTGTGCCAGATGTGGATCCAGTCAACAGCAGCCTGTTACACATGTGAATGTGAAAGCGCTCTCTAGAACATTCCAAATAAAAGCTCCTTTTCCCTATTGGTGCAGTTAAAGCTTCATAGTTTAAAGTCTCCAAAAGAGTGATCATTGCATGTTTTTTTATAAATTGACAGTGTCCCTGTACCTTGGCTTGCTGATATATTTTAATCCTACATGATAAAGAATACTAAGAGGCAGTCAGCCTGTACAAGATCCCATGTCAAGGGTTCACATTCTGACATGGTTTTCCTCCCAGTGGTGATTGTCACCCGCTAATTAATTCACCTTTGGCAGGGTTTATAATCCCGAGCTTTACTTGAGACCCGTGGGTATGTTTGGGCTTTGGCAGGACAGGAAGGTCTGCATTTTGAAGCGAAAGCCCTCAGCTGACAAGCTGCAATAGAGATGCTGCAGCCAAAGTCCAAAGGAAATCACTGGAAGGACTGCAGTGCTTTTTGATTATTTTGGGTAAATGTCATGTATTATTTACGGGCTACTTAAAAATGTAACTGTGTTTTATACACTTAGGTATTACTCAATCAATCGATTTTAAAGAACTCTTAAACAGCCCCTGAGTGTAGACACTATGTATTTTCCCACAAAGTGGTCCATTAATGGCTGCAACCAAGGACACTTCCCAGACCTGACACTATCGCATAGTTTATGTTCTGCTGTGTTACAGCATGGCATGGTGCGGGCGGCAAAAAGAAGGTGACGATCCACTTAGTGGCTCACGAGATAAGGCATTTATTAGTTAACAGAAACGACGAAGGGAAACCCACCAAAATAAAGGGACCACAACGGGTCGTAAGTCAATGGGCAAAGTAACAACTAATAGGGAACCATAAATAAACATGCAAGGGAAAGCGGGCAACAAAGCAGGAACTAGAAAAACCAAGCAGAGAGACAACACACAGTCACAGGGGCAAGAACTGACTAGGGAAATGAGCAAAGGCAGGCAAAACGCTGAACACGTTTACATCCATAATAAGAAAATCAAATTATTCTATTAGTCCGACTAAAACGGACTTTTAAAGTACATGTAAAAATGTTAGTCCAACTGAAATGATACTAAATCAAATTTCTCTCAGTTGGAATAAGATAGGGAGTCGATTTACTGCATGTATATGGTCAATTAAACTAGGTGCTCTGTACGTGCTCCACAGTTTCCTCCTTGGGTTTTGACCCGGAAGTAACAGAAGAAGCTGGTACACAGACGAAGAATGGAGCATAGCAGAGGACACCGCACATACTGTATGTACGAGATGTACAGCGCTGCAAAGCTGTCCAATTCATCGCTCAACTAAAGGGCGCTTTTCCACTGCACCAGGTACCGTACTTTTGGTACTTCAAGAAGGTACCAAAAGGATGGTGCTTCATGGTATAAAACTGGCATAAAAACTGGTACTAGCGCCAAACAACATCACAACGCAAGGTGGGAATGTTGTACTGAATTCAAAAAATGACTGTAAAATATTATAGGGCTGGACAATGTGCAAAATTAATAACATCGCTTGTTATGCACATGCAATTCTTACATCGCTAGTGAGCTAGATTGAGATCAGACTTTTTCTTACGGTCAGTTTTGTACAGACATTATAACGCAGAGAGTATTGGTTTCGCTAAAACATTTTATTCTGTCATAGGAAAAAAGCATTTTTTTGCAATTTTAATGATTATTCACTTTCAAGATTATATAGTATATGTTTAAAAATCACTTTAAAGTTGACCTCTGCTGCTTTTGCACGAGTGCTGCATGCCTTCTCCAAGACAATCATAATAATTTTTGTTCTTAATTGCTGTTTAAATCACTCCTAGACAGGTTAGTGAGAAATGTATGTTTGACTCATTTTTTATTTTATAAATACTGCAATTTTTGTTACAACAAAATAACATGGCAATATTTGAAAAATTTCCAATACCGTACTGTTATAGTACATAATACAAAATACTTTTGTCACTTCATTTGTCCACGCATCCATTATTATAAATTTATTTAATTTTTTTTTACATTTGTGGTGTAACAGGTCAGCCAGAAAAAGCCCAGTACAAACAAGCTGAGAGGAGCCATATCGTCACCTACTGTAGCAGAGTCATACTTCGGTCAATAAATCGATTCCCCTCCCATGCATGTATACTGGGACAAGGACAGCAGTCTGATTAAATGGAGTAATCAAGCTATAACCGTAGTTCTACTTAGCTATGCATCTAAACGTACTGACTGATAACAAGGACTAAAAAAAGGCAGATGTGAATTATTAAAAACAACAAGTCTGGGGATAAATTTAATGATAAAAGTGTAAGAACATTTCAGGATATTAGGGCTCAATACAATGCTCCTAGTACCTCCTTCTATAGATACCTATGTCTCAAATGGGCAATGCGTCCTTATGGTGTTCCTTTAGACTCGGAACTCTCTCTCCATCCGCTCCGAAAGCTAATAGACTGTAGTATTCAAAATTGTTCCTGTTCTGCAACTCATCTTTATTCTCTTTTTGTTAAATCGTCATATAAGCCACTTGGTGTCGTCGCGGTCTGGTCAAAAGACCGGACATGCGAAGTAGAGGATACTCTGTCGCACTTGGGAGACAGTTTCTTTGTCTTCTAGGAATCCTAACCATCAAATGATACATTGTTCATAGAATTTATTTGACTCCATTGAAATGATTTTACATGAATATTTCCTCATCCCCTAATTGTAACTTCTGTTCTCATTGGGTATTAGGCTCTTTTTTCATTTTTTTGGGACTGCCCCACCCTCCTTTCTTTCTGGCACCAGATGGCTACTGATATATTTTTTCTAATAGGCAGGTATGTACTATCAACAACCGCAATCCATTTATTCTGAATGATTATTAGACCTGGACTTGATCTTTTCTGACTCTTGCTGCTTGAAAGCATTTATTAATTTTTTATCTGATTTTATTTTTTCTTTTACGTTTGTACATGCTACACATTTTTTGCATACTGAGCAGATGTTTACCAGAGGGTTTGTTTTTGGGTAGGAGGGGTGGGTATGAAAAGTGTCTGCCTGTTTATCTGTTCTGCAAGTTTTCCTTTTTCTTTTCTTATTGTACTGACAAATATAAAACAGTTAACAAAAAAACAACCACAAATCAACAAGGGCACAGGACAACAAGACACACGTGAAGCAACTAACACTAATGAACACAACTAAGGAACTAGAGACCTGAAACTAAGGAAACACATGGAAATACACAGAACACAATGAAAGCAGGACAGAACACAAGGAGGACAAACCTAGAACAGGAAACACAAACGAAACATGAAACACTGGGGAACCGAAACTCTAATACAATATAAGATAAATACAGGATAAGGTTGCCCTGTGATGGGCTGGCCCCCCGTCCTGAGTTGTTCCCTGCATCATGCCCCTACCTCCTAGGATAGGCTCTGGACCCCCCAGAAGAATAGGCGGTTTGGAAAATGGATGGATGGATGGACAAGATAAGGTCAAATACAAGACAAGGTTGGTCATTAGCCTGACTGGGGGAATGCAGTCCCTAAGCCGCACACTCAACCTATCAAGTCATGCTGCGAGTTGGGGAACAGGGAGAGCACACTGGGGCTGAAGAACAAGAAAGGTGGAGAACAGGATGGACAGCATCACCTGCTGGCCAAACAGGGAAGAGACATGAAGGGCAGAGTCAGACTGGTGACCTGATACTGCTCCATAGAGTCCACAGAATTGGATCAGTCACACATGCAATTTTAATATAATTATACATTTTCATTCAAATAAATTTGATTCCAATGCTGTCCCAAGGTCTAATGGTCGAGTCTGCATCTCAGTTACCACTGATCTAGTAACACTGAATACCTACTATTATTCATTGTTTTATCAATCATATGTCAGCAGTGGAAATTTCACACATTTTCTGAATTATGAATTTGATAGAGAGACCTAGAGATTCACAGTAAACTAAATATCAATGGTAGCATTTATCCAAGTGTTCGAGGGCTGAAAAAAGCACCTTGACCTCACTAAAGAAGGGATCAGTTAATTTCTTTAATGAGGTCGTGAGCTAATGCAGATTGAGTATGAAGATTTTAGTCTTTGAGGAACTTTTAGCCCATTCAGAGCATTGGAGATAAAGGGGCGTGTGAGTGTGTGAGTGACACGCAGGGTGACAGTAATAGCCGGAGAGGGTGGCCAGCCTTCACTGCATGTTGATGGTGACAACCACAGATGGTGTTATGAAGAATCGGCTTTTAAATGAATCTGCAGGCGTTCCCATAAGAAATGTCCTTTGAGGGAGCGATAGAGCAGCCTGTTATTTAACAGCGACCTCTTTCACTCTTTGGAAGGTGTTTGCTGATCCAGTGGCTCTTACTGGGTCTCAGCTCGGGGGGCAAAAATGTTAGGACAGGTTAGAATCAGGAACGTTTAATAAAAAACATGGGAATGCATGACCCCCACCTCCGGCACAGACTCTGCCCTGACAGTGAAACAGTCGCTGAATTTTCAGTTAAGAAAAATGTGCCTATTTGGAATTAGGGGGCATGTGTGTGGCTTGCAGCACAGACGGCGAATGGGTGCATCTCCGTTTTGCTGTTTCTTTGGGAAGATGGTGAAATGCGATTGGCCATGCCGCGGAGACAAGGCATGTGCTTCCAGCCAATGGGAAGTCCACTTTGTCTGGTGTGATTAACCTCTCCCAAAGGCTGAGGGGGCAGTGATCTGGTATTCCAGACTCAGGAATATGGTAGAGTATGTGTTGAGGGGCCCCTTTTCTCAGATAATTTAAGCTACTGTATCCTCCAGTCCTTGAGAGGCATGACACGACAACTATAACCTACCAGGGAACCTCATAAGATGTCTGGATCAATTCAAACCTTGGTGTCCCCCTAGCATACCCAATTTCCCATGCCAGGAGGGCATCCTGTTAATGTCACTGATCTAGTCTATTCATTCATTCATTCATTCATTCATTCATTCATTCATTCATTCATTCATTCTCCACCACTTATCCAGGGCCAGGTAATGGGGTCAGCAGTCTAAGCAGAGATGCCTCTCACCAGCCACCTCCTCCAGCTCCTCCAGGGGGATACCAAGGCCATCCCAGGCCAGCCCAGAGATATAATCTCTGCAAAATATCCTGGGTCTGCCCCCCAGGGAGGCATCTTGGATGCATACTTGATGGATGCCCAAAAATGCCTGAACCACCTCAACTGGCTCCTTTCAATGTGAATGCCCAAGTTCTGAGGCTGAGCCCAGAGTCTCTGTGAAGGAAACTCTTTTCTGATGCTTGTAACCACAATTTCATTCATTCAACCCCAAAGCTTTTGACCATAGGTGTTACGGCAGTGCATGATGCAGTCGGAAAAGGAAGGACGATCCACGGTGCAGCTCGTCACAAAAATAGGGTTTATTAACCAAAATATGACACAAAAGGGAAAACCACAAAATTAAGGGATCATGACGGTTCAAAAACAAAACAGGAAAAATATGAATTAACTAAAAAGAAACTAGGAGACAGAGTAAAACTGGGAGTTAGTAGCTGTGGTTATCTCCCAGTCTAACACGGAATAATAACAACAATGACTGACTGAGGGAATGAACAAAGGCAGACACTTAAATACACAGAAACCAGGACTAACATAGGGCAGGTGTGGACCATAACAAAAAAAGCAACCATCCAATAAAAGTGCAGGGCAACAAGCAACAAGTGGGATGAATAACAATTAACAAACATGGGAACTAGGGAACATTGACAAACACTGAGGGGCAACAGAAGGAAAGACTAGGAACATTAGCACAAACAGAACAAAATAAAACAATGAAAGAAACAAGCATGGTAAATCAAAACAGGGACAAAAAGATAAACCATAACCAAAAACCATTTATAAATAATACAAAAGGGGCCAGCCTGAAACTCATGACTGGAGGGGTACAGCGTCTGAGCCACATACTGCTGAGCTACACAGTGGCCCAGGGAGCAGGGAAACACGCTATTGGCTGAAGGACTACTAGACCAAAGAGGGGGGAAAGCAGGATGACCAGCGACATCTGCTGGTCAAAAGGGTATAAGATACATAGAACAGGATTGGATGGCTGCCGGCCCTGACAAGGTGAGGGTAGGAATGTAGATCGACAGCTTTGCCTTCCGGCAAGGTCTCACGTCTCTCTTTACCACAACAGGACAGTATAATGTCCACATTAGTCTCAACGCTGCACTCATCTGCCTGTCAGTCTCCCGCTCCCTTTTTCCCCTCACTTGTGAACAAGATCCTGAGACACTAAAACTCTTCTGCTTGAGGCAGTAACTGATCCCCTATTAGGAGAGAGCAATACATCTTTTTCCGGTTGAGAACCATGACCTCAGACTTGGAGGTGCTGATCCTCATCCTGGTCCCCTCACACTCAGCTGCAAACTGCCCCAGTGCATGCTGCAGGTCACAGTCTGGTGAAGCCAACAGGACCACATCATCGAACAAAAGCAAAGACGTGATGCTGAGGCCCCTGAACCAGACCTCTCCACCTTTTGGCTATACCTAGAAATTCTAGCCATGTTACGAACAAAACTGGTGACACAGAGCAGCCCTGGTGGAGTCTGACACCCACCAGGAATGAGTCTGACTTGCTGCTGGTAATGCAAACCAAACTCTTACTCTGGTTATACATGGACCTGATGCTTCCATAACAGTGGACCCCATACCCCATACTCTTGAAGCACCCCCCACAAAACACATGTCAACTGCTTGGGAAAACTCTCATGAACTCTCCAGTATCCTTGTGAGAGTGAAGAGCTGGTGCAATGTTTCACAACCAAGGTGGAATCTACATTGTTCTGAGGTTTAGCCAATGGATGGACCCTCCTCCAGGGCTATGATTTGGCCAGCATAGACCTTCCCAAAGAGGCTGAGGAGTGTGATCCCCCTGGAGTTGGAACACATCCTCCGGTCTCCTTTCTTAAAGATTTGGACCACCACCCCAGTCTAGCAACTCAAATCACCATCCTCAACGTCTACACAATATTGAAGGGACGTGTCAGCCAAGACAACAAAACAGCATCAAGAGTTCTCAAGAACTCACGGCAAATTTCATACATCCCTGGAGCCTTACCACCAAAAAGTTTGACTACTTCAGTGACCTCAGCCCTAGATGGGCAAGTTCCCCCTTGAGTCTTCCAGCTCTACTTCCTCTAACAAAGGAATATCAGTGGGATTCAGGAGATCCTTCCACTGCCCAACTATATCCCCAGTTGACTCCTCCCAACACCTGAGTTTTTGCTTCAGTAACTGCCAGAGCTGCTTTCTATTTAGCTTGCAGGTACCTATCAGCTGCCTCAGGAGTCCCACAAGCTAACTAAGCTTGGAAAACCTCCTTCTTTACCTTAACAGCTCCCTTTACAACTGATTCAGTCAATGGATTCTCTTTTCCCCCAGACCTAACCATTTTCCTAAAATAGGGGAGTCAGTTTTGTACATTTCATTTCATACCCAGCTCACACGAGGGTCCCTTTTTGAACTTGACCAATGCTGGGTCACTTAGGCTTTAGAAATCAGGACAGATTCCCCTATAATATATTTCAGGACAGTGACCCCCATTGTGTCCTTATTTCGGATATGAAACAGTTATTTAAGCTCACGTTCTGCTCAGTTAACCCACAAGGAACCCTTTTCTTTGTCCCATAAATCCGTTTTGGCCAAATTATGCTGATAGCTATTAGCATGCAACGTACCAAATGGAGTAACAGGGTGCACACATACAGTGACCCCAAGCTAGTAAGAGAGATAATCGCGGTGCCCACATGGCTGTGGCAAAAAAATTAAACCATATCTGGTGTTGCAAGGCATTCTGGAAAGCATTCTGGAAAGAGTGATCACCACACATTGGCTGCAATACAAGGCTTGTGGTTGCACCTGAAAACAGCCTGTTGTGAGATCCTGGTAACGTCTCATTCAATCCTGTCTCTGCCGAGCGTGTTCGGATGGCGAGGGCTTGCTTTAGCTACCTGGCAGTTCTCCAGGTGATGAACAACAGCAGGCTGAATATCACACTTCCTTCCCCAAGCAGAGACTGGGCGAGCCTCAGTGTATCCATGCAGGGCTAACTCTTAGCAAGATGGGGGTGCCATTTCAGGTGTTAGAGGCATGCAGCCTGCCTTTTGGGAGAAGCTTTAAAGGAGATGCTTGCATTTCAGAGGCAATTCTAGAGGGACCCTAGGGGGCCTAGACAAAAGATTCCATGGGGGATTTCAATTCACCCCTCCAGGACACGGTGAAACTTATTACGATTATTTTAGTATGATGCCTAAATTAATGTCAAAGAGAACTGAACACAATTTAAGAATTTAAGTCCTTTTTACTTTTGTGAAAAACAAAATACACAAGTAAAGCAGATTTTGGTTGGGGATGCTGTAAAGCACTTTGAGACAATGTAATGTTGTGATAACGCATAATACAAAAATAAATGTGTTTATTGTTTGTTTGTTGATTTGTCCCCACAATGAATTAAGTAATCAGGCACCTTTGTAGGGTCCCTCCCGGCTCGGGGCCCTGGCAGTCGCCTGCCTTACCTGGCCTGTCACTATGCCTCTGTTGCATTTTCTCTCAGGGTCTTTGGGCAGACATGCTTCTTACCTTCGCATCTGACGGAGATCCGAAGTTGTGGAAAGTTAAGGCATGCTGTGGTTAATGCTCTGCTAAAATTAAACCCCTGATTTTTGCTAAGGTAGGCTTGGGGAGCGATTCCACCCACTGATGAAATGCTTTGTTATAGTAGTTTTCTTCATCAGGTAAGAGAAAAAGGGCATGAAGGGAAATGGACATAAAACATCATCACAAACCAAAAACTGAACTGAAAATCCAGGTTTCCAGCAGTCCCACAAGAAATGGGAATGACTGAGCTTTACACTGGGAGTGGCACTCACAGGGATACGTGTTGGGAATGCCGCAGCCATTGTGGGGCAGGTGAACATCCTGCTCATCCACCACACCTGTGCCCTGGGAACTACCATTTAAAATTGGTTTCTTGATGGAGCCAAGAAGACACACACAGCCTGTGATGCCTGATCCCACAGCCTGCTGAAGCCCTTTCTGAGAACTTCTGCCCTTTTTATTTTCTTGTTGATGAAAGCTGCTTCCCATGCAGTGTCTTGCGGTCCTGCTAACTCTCCAGACACCTCCAGGATACTGGAGCTTGTGGGAGTAATAATGAAATTAATAAATATCCTTCTTGATCGAGGCTAGCCTGGAGGACCCGCGAGCTCAGAGCCCTCCCCGGGGGGGCCATGTCCTGCCACCATGTATTAGACACTTAAATCTGACACAACATCTGTGGTTCATCACGAGGCCCTGTGACAAGGCCCATATCAGTGACATTCTGAGAGCGGCCTCACACAGTTTTGGTTCAGCACAAGGCCCTGTGCCAAGGCACGTATGGCCCAAATTCTGAAGGCGGCCTTGCACAGCTGTGGTTCACCACGAGGCCCTCTGCTAAGGTTTACATCAGCAACATTCTGAGGGCTGCCTGCAACAGCTGTAGTTCACCACCAGGCCCTCTGCTAAGGTTTACATCAGCAACATTCTAAGGGTGGCCTCGCACAGCTGTAGTTCACCACCAGGCCCTCTGCTAAGGTTTACATCAGCAACATTCTGAGGGCGGCCTCGCACAGCTGTAGTTCACCACCAGGCCCTCTGCTAAGGTTTACATCAGCAACATTCTGAGGGCGGCCTCGCACAGCTGTGGTTCACCACGAGGCCCTCTGCTAAGGTTTACATCAGCAACATTCTGAGGGCGGCCTCGCACAGCTGTAGTTCACCACGAGGCCCTCTGCTAAGGTTTACATCAGCAACATTCTGAGGGCGGCCTCGCACAGCTGTGGTTCACCACGAGGCCCTCTGCTAAGGTTTACATCAGCAACATTCTGAGGGCGGCCTCGCACAGCTGTGGTTCACCACGAGGCCCTCTGCTAAGGTTTACATCAGCAACATTCTGAGGGCGGCCTCGCACAGCTGTGGTTCACCACGAGGCCCTCTGCTAAGGTGCATATTAGCAACATTCTGAGGGCGGCCTCGCACAGCTGTGGTTCACCACGAGGCCCTCTGCTAAGGTGCATATTAGCAACATTCTGAGGGCGGCCTCGCACAGCTGTGGTTCACCACGAGGCCCTCTGCTAAGGTGCATATTAGCAACATTCTGAGGGCGGCCTCGCACAGCTGTGGTTCACCACGAGGCCCTCTGCTAAGGTTTACATCAGCAACATTCTAAGGGTGGCCTCGCACAGCTGTAGTTCACCACCAGGCCCTCTGCTAAGGTTTACATCAGCAACATTCTAAGGGCGGCCTCGCACAGCTGTGGTTCACCACGAGGCCCTCTGCTAAGGTGCATATTAGCAACATTTTGAGGGCTGCCTGCAACAGCTGTAGTTCACCACCAGGCCCTCTGCTAAGGTTTACATTAGCAACATTCTGAGGGCGGCCTCGCACAGCTGTGGTTCACCACGAGGCCCTCTGCTAAGGTGTATATGACCTACATTCTGAGGGTGGCCTCGCACAGCTGTGGTTCACTACGAGGCCCTCTGCTAAGGTGTATATGACCTACATTCTGAGGGCGGCCTCGCACAGCTGTGGTTCACCACGAGGCCCTCTGCTAAGGTGTACATTAGCAACATTCTGAGGGCGGCCTCGCACAGCTGTGGTTCACCACGAGGCCCTCTGCTAAGGTGTATATGACCTACATTCTGAGGGCGGCCTCGCACAGCTGTGGTTCACCACGAGGCCCTCTGCTAAGGTGTACATTAGCAACATTCTGAGGGCGGCCTCGCACAGCTGTGGTTCACCACGAGGCCCTCTGCTAAGGTGCATATTAGCAACATTCTGAGGGCGGCCTCGCACAGCTGTGGTTCACCACGAGGCCCTCTGCTAAGGTGTACATCAGCAACATTCTGAGAGCGGCCTCGCACAGCTGTGGTTCACCACGAGGCCCTCTGCTAAGGTGCATATTAGCAACATTCTGAGGGCGGCCTCGCACAGCTGTGGTTCACCACGAGGCCCTCTGCTAAGGTGCATATTAGCAACATTCTGAGGGCGGCCTCGCACAGCTGTGGTTCACCACGAGGCCCTCTGCTAAGGTGCATATTAGCAACATTCTGAGGGCGGCCTCGCACAGCTGTGGTTCACCACGAGGCCCTCTGCTAAGGTGTACATCAGCAACATTCTGAGGGCGGCCTCGCACAGCTGTGGTTCACCACGAGGCCCTCTGCTAAGGTGTATATGACCTACATTCTGAGGGCGGCCTCGCACAGCTGTGCAAACACCTCGCTGAAAAAACAAAAACAACTAAAAATAAATCTGTCTGGCTTCGTTTAATTATACATTGGACAGAGACAAGCAGCCTGGGCTTAGAGATCAGTTTAAATTAAGCATTACATTATTCAAACAGACAAGAAAATACTTGCTAAGAGCATGTTCATCTTCAGATGACATTTAAAATGGTGTAGCCCAGTAAATGAAGGCTTTGTCTAAACAGGTGGTCCAGTTATATGAATAGAGCACTGAGGGTGATTAAGTATGAAAGGAAGGTCACACCTGCTCTTTCTGTCAATTTTTATATGATAAAGATGTACAAGATAATGTGGTTGGACACAGAAGAGCCCGCAGGAGTGCATAGCAACAAGTGTTATACAAATGGTTTCATCCTCATATAGCGTCCACCCTGAAGAGACTCTCAAGCTCTACAACAAAGTTTAGGCAGTAGGATGAAGATTACTGTGTAGGTCATATACACAGACAGGCATGCACACACAAAATTACAGCGACAAAGAAAGCAATCACATTCTGTCCCTCACTTAGGGACCTAAAACCCACCCTGCCAGTCACTCTACTGCCTTGCAGCCCCCTGTATGGATGACATCCTTAACCTGAAATATGCAATGAAAAAAATCACATATTCTGCAGGTCCCCTATGATCTTGATACAAGTGGACAGATGGATCAACAGACGGACGAATGGACAGATAGATGGATGGATGGGAAGCTCCCTATACAATAAACCATAGGCTTTTTCTATTATTTCATACAAAAACAAATGCCATAGGATCGTCCCAAGGATACGCTTCCAGTAAGAAGAGGTCTGCATATGGCTTTGCATAAATAAAACACTGCGGTTTTGGATGAAAGTGTCCAGTGAGTAACACGATAATGTGACATTACTGTTCCACTTGGTTCAGAAACGAGTCCAGTTAATTGATTTTTCTTCTGCTTCTACCATCCAGCCACATTTACTCATAGGGAAGCTTCTCTCTGAATTTAATCTTGATATTAATATCATTGGGTGGAATTTAGATTTTATGACCGATAGACTGCAGCGCATGAGGGTTAATGGTGTAAGGCATTTTTCTATGAACTGAATGTGTCTAAAACTCAGGACGTCATTATTGGTCGTCAGTACTGAACTCCCCAACTCCTCAGTCTATGAGGGAGCTGAGGTTGAGGTGGTAGAGAAGGGCAAATATTTGGGAATAGTTTCTGAAAATAGGTTGCACTTTCAGAATTATGCTCATGCTATTTCGAAGAGGGTGTGCCAAAATGAAAACTATGTTTTATAGTAATTTTATTGAATATTGATATTTTTGTATGGTGTCGTGGTTTGGGACTCCTTTCATTGTGTGGCAGTCAGTACGGTGAATTTGCACAAATGGTGGCACCAAACACTTTTTACACCCTGCAGCTTGGCAGATTTTTTCTGTCTACATGAAATGCTCTTGCACTGTGCTGTACTGCAATGCTGTCCTGGTGCTCTGCCTGCTATGATTTTTGTGTTGAATTTATGGTGAAAAGTTTGGGCTCTATTTTGACGATCTTGCGCAAAACGTAAAGCGCAAGCCGGAACAACCAGACTTTGCACCAGTGCAAGGCACAAAAATGTTGTTCTAACTCTCTTAATTATTCAGAGGCATGCTTTGGGCATTACATGCAATAAGCCAATCAGAATGGCGCGTAACCTCACCTTTAAAAGGCAGTGGCACATGATCTACAGAGGATTGGTATTACAATGCCGTGTTTGCCCGACAAGCCAAACCGCTTTTCGCGTGAGGAAACAGTGTTTGTGCGTGAAGTGAAAAGGCACAAGCACGTCATCTATGGGGGCACCACTGTTCCACCAAGCCTTTCAAGGAGAAGCAGGCGTGGGGTGAGGTAGCAGTGAGTGTGTCCTTGTTTTCTGGCATCATTAGACCATCCTAGCTGTGCCAAAAGTGGTATAATGATGTCAGAAGACAGGGAAGCTCGCTGCTGAATGAGAGCAGTGACTGGAAACGGGGACAATAATTATGCTGGTGTGGTTTGTTTTTCCAATTTTGGCTCTGCAGTTTGTAAAATATAAATTAAAGTGCAATGTTTATTCAAACAAAATGTTTTAAAATGTTCAAATATAAGGCAATAGGGCTATTATCTTTCTACATTTTCCAATTCAGATTCCTTACCAGGCTTCAGACGATCCAGCTCGTCTGCCAGCTGACCCCTTCGAGAAGCGTTCACTCCTTGGCTGGCATCGGCACATGCAGTTCAGCATCACGCCTTCTAAAGTCCTCACTTATGTCCAACAGACATCCATCATCCATGGCAACCTTACACAACATACAACATGCCACAAGGACCGCTGTGACCTTCTGAAGGCTGTATTGTAATGTTCCACCTGGCTTATCTAAACATGTGAAACCCATTTTCAGCAATCCAGATGTCCTTTCAGTTACAGGAGGAGGAGGAAGTAAGGGGATTACGCAGATTACAGCGCATTGCCCCTCCCACCACATGAGAAACCACCTCAGGGATGAGAGCCTGAGTGCAGCCATGTGGCAGGTGACACCTCAGCACCACACTAGCCTGAATGGACCAGTGTGAGTTTTTTTTCCAGTGGCTGGAGGGCCAATGCTGCCACCAGCTCCCAACTTGGAGGACCTTCTTACAGGGTCAGCAACGTCCTCCTGCTGCCTTACAATAGCAATGCGCTCTGGCAATGTGCCCAGCCACTCATTCAAACAACACCGCTGCTACAAGCAATAAGTGGGAGCAAATCATTTGCTACTTTGACGGCATGCACACATGGCATGAAAATGAGCAATGCACTGGTACAAAACTAGCAAATCTAGAAAATATGGCCCTCTACGTTTTAACACTTGGCAGCAACTACATTCCGTCTTGTGGAATAATTGACTTGAGTTGACTTGAGTTTGAAAATTAACATCTTCGAAATGGGGGGGGGGGGCTTTATACTGGTGGTGAACCAATATTTCAGGGGAATTGAGGTCTATTTAACCATGCAGATATGGGGTTTTGAACTAGAGGAAGGTCTACGCTGCTATTTCAAGGATTTCAATATTACATAAAGTCCACTATTATAGAACTCAGAATGTATATATATACCTTTTTTATGTATATTTATATGTTCACACCTACACACACAAACACACACACAGCCATCCTTCAGAAGTCTTCACACTCACACCGGCATGCTGCCATTCCTGAGCAAGCTCTGCAGCTGAATCAACTTTAGGAGACGGTCCTGGTGCTTCCTGGACTTTCTTGGGCGCCCTGAAGCCTTCTTCATAACAACTGAGCCTCTCCCCTTGAAGTTCTTGATGCGATAAATGGCTGATTTAGGTTCAATCTTACTAGCACCAATATCCTTGCCTGTGAAGCCCTTTTTGTGCAAAGTAATGATGACGGCATGTGTTTCCTTGCAGGTAACCATGGTTAACAGAGGAAGAATAATGATCAATCAATCAAGTACCACCCTCCGCTCTGCTATTCTAAGTCAGTCAGCATGACAGAATGATCTCCACCTTTGTTAACGAGAAAATCACTGAAATTATACCAGCTGGTCCTTTTGTGTCAGTGCTGAAATGCAGTGGAAATGGGTTTTTTGGGATTAAGTTAATATTCATGTGAAAGAGGGACTTTGCAATTAAGGTGCAGTTAGTGTAAAGTGTTACCGAATTATGCTGTGACAAATTTTCATTCAATATAATGAAGTTGTTGGCCACTGGAATTATTGCTAATTCACCAACATGTGCGCCATTTCTGAAAATCCAGTGTTAAAAAGGCAAATGCCAGTTAACCCTCTGAGGTCTAAGGGTAGGGAGCACACTCTCACTGACTGGGGCAGGTTCACACGTTTCATTCAATATCATAAACTTCATTCATAGTAAATACATTTCTTTTAATGTATTACACATCTTAATTTTAATGTACTTTGTAAAGAAGTCAGATTTATGTGAAGTTTGTAATTTGACATCAAAGTATAGTTTGGAACACTTGCAGGAACATTATAAGAGTACATAGTAAGCAATGGTGGAAGTTTTTTTTTATCCCAGATATCTGATCACCAAAGTCTTGGCTACATGAAGATGCCTAAATGCAACATTCAGTTGGATAAATAGATAAGAAAAACTCATGTCACTATTTCTGGGCTCTTTCATTGAATATGTAGCAACTTTCATGTGTATGAATGAGCCATTCACACCTGGCCACACCCCTCCCCCCCCCCTTTTATGGCGCTGATAGGGATCTGGATCGCGTTTCACCGTTGCGTTGTTCATCAAATTATCACGCAAATGTGATTTGAATATGCGGAAATGCGGGTATTTAGAATGCGAATAGTGACGAGTAGTGCACTACATGCACCCGATGCAGGTACAACAAAGTAAGTGACATGGTTTATTTTTCGCCAATTTAACCTAATTTTAAAAATTTAAATACTTCCGACAATTAACATTTTGAAAAGAAGACAGATTACGGATTTAGCGGTTTTTTCATGTTTCTACAATATGATTTCAGCAAGTTATGAATCTAATTACACGAGAAAGAGACCCCAGAGGGTTAATTAGCACTGGAAATAATGAATATAACCAGGGGTGCACATAACTGGTACGCAAGTACGCATTCACCTTTAAGAATGATACGTATGATAATGAACTGTTTGTAAAAGCACAAATGTGTACTTATTTTATGTGCATTTGCGCTGCTATGAAAACAAAATATAATGTGTTTTAATCTTCATATGGTAACTCGACTTCATTTGCAGTATATGGGTTAAAATTCAAGGTATTTTCTTGTCATAGCAGTGCAAGGGGGAAGTGTAGTAGTTGCCGTGGGTTGTAGCGCCGGGCCGTACTGAACCGGCTTGAGGAGGGAGCTGTGGAAGGTGGGACAGATTCGTTACATGCTGGGTAGTTGGAGACGATAGGATTAAGGTCCCACTTGCTGTACTACCTTGAAGGCACCTATGAAATGAGGGGACAACTTATGGCAGGACGGCAGTTTCAGGTTGCGGGTTGACAGTCGGGAAGGTACATTGGAGCCGAGTGACGGTGGTGATCAGCGGCTGTCTGCTGTTGTCATTGGGTGCCCGCAACTCCAGGGTGTCCTGAGCTTCAAGATGTAAGTACCCATTGGATTACAGCAGAGTGGAAAGCGTCGGGCACGTATACCTTGTCTTGAGGTCACCCGGCTGGTGCACCCTGACATTCGTTGGCACTTTGGATAGACTCGTCTAAGGACCAGATGATTGGATCTGCAAAGCAGGTGGGAGCTGGGATTGGGATCGTCCTGTCTTCAGCCATGAGAGGGTTGTGCTGTCGGGATAAGGCGTCCGCCTTCGTATTCTTTTTCCCAGGGAGATAGGAGACCTTGAAATCAAAGCGAGTAAAGAACAGAGCCCAATGTGCTTGTCAGGGATTTAGTCGCTTAGCCTTTTGGAGATATTCCAAGTTGCAGTGATCCGTAAACACCATGAAAGGGTACTTCCAACCAGTGTCGCCACTGCTCCAGGACCAGTTTTATGACAAGCAGTTTGCGGTTCCCAACATCGTAGTTCCGCTCAGCCGAAGAGAGTTTCTTTGAGAAACCTAATCACGCTGGATAAGCACCACTCCGACTCGACTTCGTATGAATGCTCTGGATCCAGCTGCTGAAGCATGGGGGTGGAGCAGAAAGCCTGCTGTCGCCTCTGGGTTCCACTGGAGAATGGAGCGGGGTCCTTGGGTAAGATTAGTGAGGGGAGCTGCCACCTCACAGAAGTTGCGGAAAAACTGATGATAGAAGTTAGCAAAAACCAAAAACGTGTAGCTCTTTGACGGTGCGGGAAACTAGCCAGTCCTGTATGGCCTTTATTTTCTGTTCATCCATGGCCACCACTCCAGGCTGAATGAGGTACCCTAGGAACTTAAGACTGCAGCAATGGAACTCACACTTCTTTCCTTTGCCGTAAAGGTGATGTTCCAGCAGTTTCTCCAGGACCTGTCGGACATGATGTACATGCTGCTCATAGGACGTAGAGAAGATCAGAATTTCATCAATTTACATGATCACAAAACGATTCAGCATTCCCCAAAACACCTCATACATGAATGCTTGGAAGATTGACGGGCTGTTAGCGAGCCCGTACGGCATGACCCAGTACTCGTATTAGCCCATGTTAGTTAGGAATGAGGTCTTCCAGTCATCACCCTCCTTTATATGCATGAGGTTATAGGTGCTCCGTAGATTCAGCTTGGTGAAGATGGTGGCTGTCCGAAACTGTTCTAGGGCAGATGGAATCAAAGGTTCACGTCGTTTAATGATCATGGCATTTAGGGCACGATAATCGATGCACCGCCTGTCACGCCCGGCTCGTCCGCTCCTCCTGTGTGCCACGCCCCCTGCTTACCCACGTGTGTTTCCCGAATTGTACCCAGCTGTTTCCGTTTGCTGTCATTCAGTCTGGTGTATTTAAGTCCTGGTCTCCCCAGTTTGCCTTGTCTGTCATTGATGTTAGTGGCGTTACATGTCTCCTGCTCCCCGTTACCTCATTAAACCCCTGTTTTCTCGTTATCCCGCTTGCCTGCCTGCTCCTTCCACGCCCTACCGCACGATCGCCGCTTACCTCCGCGACCGGTCGTGACAGAATGACAGACCCACTCAACAAGGCACAGCAGCAGACCGAGAGCCAACGTCTCGGTCTGCTGCAAGAGGTATATTATTGGCTAAACCAGCCCGAAGTCCGGGAGGATCCCGTCGCGCTGAACTTAGCCACTGACAGCTGCGATCTCCTGCTGGCGATGTCCCCATCGGAGGGCGGGCATCGTCTAGGAGAGGTGCGCTCCAACCTCAACCAGCTGATTCAGCGCCTAACAGCGCGGAGGTTGGGGCTGGACGCACGGTGCGTCCCGGAGGTTGTTCCCCAGCCGTCCGTCCTGTCGGACGTGGAGCAGCCTCCCGCGGACACCGTGACAAAGAGGAAGAAGAAGAAGAAGCACGCGATCGCCCCTGCAATCGTTCTGGGAGCGTGCGCGCTCATCCCCGCTTCTCTCCTAACCGGGGAATTGGAGGACTCCCCGGCTGACCTTGACGTCATCACCGCAGCTAAGCTGCCTGCGCTGGCAGCTTCCCCAGTCCGGGGAGAGCACCCAGCCGCCGCTGAGTTGCTACCGCCCCTCGAGCGGTACTACTTCCGGCCCGCGCTATCCCGCGTGTGCCCCGGGCACTTAAAGGGACCACGTCCGTCTTGCCCGCACGGGACCTACCGGTCCCGCCTCCTGTGCCTGCAGCCCCTGCTCAGCCCGAGCAGCCGCCTCCTGTGCCTGCAGCCCCTGCTCAGCCCGAGCAGCCGCCTCCTGTGCCTGCAGCCCCTGCTCAGCCCGAGCAGCCGCCTCCTGTGCCTGCAGCCCCTGCTCAGCCCGCGCAGCCGCCTCCTGTGCCTGCAGCCCCTGCTCAGCCCGAGCAGCCGCCTCCTGTGCCTGCAGCCCCTGCTCAGCCCGCGCAGCCGCCGCCGCCTGCGCAGCCACCATTGCCGGCGGACCCCGCAGCTCCCGGGCAGGCGCCCCCACTGCAGCAACCTGCAGCTCCCGGGCAGGCGCCCCCACTGCAGCAACCTGCAGCTCCCGGGCAGGCGCCCCCACTGCAGCAGCCTGCAGCTCCCGGGCAGGCGCCCCCACTGCAGCAGCCTGCAGCTCCCGGGCCGGCGCCCCCACTGCAGCCACCTCCTGTTCCTGACCGCGCTCCAGTTCCTGACCGCGCTCCAGTTCCTGACCGCGCTCCAGTTCCTGCAAAGGCGCCCCCTCTGCAGCCGCCTGCTGCAGCTCCCGGGCAGGCGCCCCCTCTGCAGCCGCCTGCTGCAGCTCCCGGGCAGGCGCCCCCACTGCAGCAACCTGCAGCTCCCGGGCAGGCGCCCCCTCTGCAGCCAGCTCCTGTTCCTGACCGCGCTCCTGTTCCTGTCCCGGCGCCCCCTCCGCCTGCAGCAGCTCCCGAGGCGCCCTGAATGACTTTACTGCCTGTCCCTGGCCCCGCTCCTGTAACCCCTTGTCCCTCGTCCCGGCCACGTCGACCCCGACCTAG
This sequence comes from Brienomyrus brachyistius, assembly GCF_023856365.1. Classification (NCBI taxonomy): domain Eukaryota; kingdom Metazoa; phylum Chordata; class Actinopteri; order Osteoglossiformes; family Mormyridae; genus Brienomyrus; species Brienomyrus brachyistius. The sequence goes on from NC_064533.1 coordinate 1,040,831, forward strand.
GGTCGGCCTGTCTGTGTCCCGCAAGGGGAGGGGACACAGACGCAGGGCTGGGGTCCCGCCCGCTCTGCCCCCTGGCTCGCCCTGCCTCGCCTGCGCTGGGGCTCGGTTGGCGCCTGCGGGTCCTGGCCCTCCGGGTCGGCTGTCGCCTGCGGGTCCCTCTCCGGTGCCTCGTCGCCCTGCCTCGCTCCCCTCTCCGGGTCCTGGTCGGTCGCCTGGGGTGTTCCCCGACGGCGGCTCCTCGGTCGCCTGCGGGGCCCCTACCTCCGGCCCTCCCCCGGACATCGCCGCCTGCTGCGGCTCCCCCTTCCTCCGTGCCTTCGCCCTGGCCCCTTCCAGCTCCCTCGTCCCCTTCCCTGGTGCTCCCTCCTGCTCCCTCCCTGGCCCCTCCGCGGGTCCCTCGCCCTGTCTCCTCTGCCCCTTCTCGGTCCCCTCCGGCTCCGGCCTCCCGGCCGCCTGCGGCCCCTCCGGCTGCCGCCCGTCGCCCGCTGGGGCTCCCTCGGGCTCCCCTTCCTTCCCCCTCCTTCTCTCCCTTCTTTCCCATCTCTGTCCCGCCTGTCTTTTCTCCTCCTTCCGTCTTTGTCCCTCGTCCCTTCGCTCCTTGTGTTCCTCCTTCTCCCTCTGGCTTCCCTCCGTTCACTCCCGGTCCTTTTGTCCCGCCTGTTCCCTCTGTGTCTCCCTTTCTGATCTGTCTCTCCGCTTTCCCGGCCCTTTGTCAGCTCCTGTCCTATGTTCTGTCTCTTGCCTTGTTTTGTGCTTCGGTCCTGTTCCCCGTCGTGCGTTGATTCTGTTCTTGTTTTTCAGGTTTTGGTTCCCTGGTCTCGTCCCGTCCTTCGCCTCCTCCTGGGCGCGCCCGGTGTAGCGCGCCTTTGGGGGGGGGTTCTGTCACGCCCGGCTCGTCCGCTCCTCCTGTGTGCCACGCCCCCTGCTTACCCACGTGTGTTTCCCGAATTGTACCCAGCTGTTTCCGTTTGCTGTCATTCAGTCTGGTGTATTTAAGTCCTGGTCTCCCCAGTTTGCCTTGTCTGTCATTGATGTTAGTGGCGTTACATGTCTCCTGCTCCCCGTTACCTCATTAAACCCCTGTTTTCCCGTTATCCCGCTTGCCTGCCTGCTCCTTCCACGCCCTACCGCACGATCGCCGCTTACCTCCGCGACCGGTCGTGACACCGCCGGAGACCTCCATCCTTTTTCTTAATGAATAAGATGAGGGATGCCACCGGCAAGGTTGAGGGTTGAATAATTCCCTGTTTTTAAGCATCCCGTACAAACGTGTTCATTGCCTCCTCTTCCATGTGTGACAGAGCAAACAGTCAAGTCTTAGGGAGTGGCACCCCCTCCAGGAGATCAATGACGCAATCACAACACCGGTGTGGGGGAAGCTGGAAGGATCGGATCTTGCTAAAGATGTCCAAGAAATCTCTATACTTGGGAGGCACTACAGAGAGGTCCTCAAGCTCCGGACTCTTCACAGAAGTCACCTTACAAGGCAAGATAGTCAGTGAAACATACATCAGACCAAGCAGTGAGTTCAGCTGTATGCCAGTTAACTTAGTGGTTTTGAAGTCTGAGCCAGAGATGTCCAAAAAAATGGGGATCACGGAAATAAGGAAGGATTAGAATGGATATGGTTTCTTGATGCAACACTCCCACCCACTGGGTTACTGGGCAGGTACGATGTGGTATCTGTTCATGTGCATGTAGCGGCTTCCCGTGAACCCCTAAAATTGTTATCAGTGTGGGAAGTCGCTCTGTTTGGATATGAAGCCTTCAGGCAAAAGACAGGTCGATAAAGTTCCCCACGGCTCCTGAATCCAACAGCCCATACGCTGCTTCTTTCTCAAAATGCTACATGAAAAACTGTCCAGCATGCGGGTGGACCCCTGCCTGGTTGCCTGGATCACTGACTACCTCACCGACAGACCACAGTATGCTAGGTTGAAGAACAATCACATCTGACACAGTGGTCAGCAGCACAGAAGCACCACAGGGAACTGCTGTCTCCTCTCCTCTTCAACCTGTACACCTCAGACTCCTGCTACAACTCTGAATTGTGTCACATTCAGAAATTTGCAGACGACACGGCCATCATGAGATGTATTAGGGATGACCAGGAAGAAGAGTACAGGAGTCTGGTGAGGAATTTTGTTGTCTGGTGCCACACAAACCACCTGCAGCTCAACACCTCAAAAACCAAGGAACTAGTTATAGATTTTGGGAGGTCCAGTCCAAGTTTACGACCATATGGAGGTGGTCCACGCCTACAAGTACCTTGGGCTGTGGGTGGATAATAAACTGGACTGGACATACAACACCCAGCACCTGTACAAAAAGGGCCAAAGCAGGCCGTACTTCCTGAGGAGGCTGCGGTCCTTTAACACCTGCAGGAAGCTCCTGTGGTTGTTTTTAGTAGTCTGCGGTGTCCAGCTTCCTTTTCTTCGGTGTGGTGTGCTGGAGGAGCGGCACAGCAAAGAAGGACTCATCCAGACTGGAAAAACTAATCAGGAGAGCTTCTCTGTTGTCGGCATGAAGCTGGACACTCTGGCGACAGTGGCAGAGAAAAGGGCTTTGAACAAACTGCTGGCCATTATGGATAATGTCAGGCTCCTCTGCACAGTGTCAGTAACAACCAGAGGAGTATGATCAGTGACAGGATGCTTCTCCTCTAACCCAGAACTAACAGATGTAAAAATTCCTTTGTCCCACACGCCATCAAACTGTTCAATTCCTCATTGGGGGGCAGAAGGGGGAACGGGAGGGTGGACAGAAGAACTTTTTATTAACTTTACAATAGACAACATAACTGTGCAATTAACCCGTCCAATAATTATTTATTATTACTAACATCACACTGCTATTTATTATTATTTTCTATATTTTTTAGCTTAGATTTTTTTTGTAATTGTAACTGTACTATTATGCAGGTGTACTGTTGCTGCTAGAAAACTGAATTTCCCAGAGGAACCTATACTCTTGATTAATAAAGTCTGTATGTCTGTCTGTCTATCTGTCTTTCTATCTATGTATCTGTCAATCAATTAAACCCCATTGCAGAACAAAAGGGATCAACACCTGTTTCTGAGTTATCTCTAAGAAATCAAAGGTCCCCACCTCAGTTGAATCCCGGGGCTGTGAAGGACGGACAGGTCAGTTCTGGATGGTGGGTCGGGGTTCTCTGCAGTACAGACACAGGTGCTGTTGATACTGACGCTGTCTCTCAGCAGCAGTTAGGGGCATGCGATCCAGTTGCATCGGCTTAACAGGGGATGGACGACTCGGCTGGCACTCCGGTTTGGGTCAACGTAATCCTCAACGGATCTTGTGTCTCCTCTTGCGGTGAGTTCATCTCGCAGATCTGGGTTCAGAGCTCGTCCATCCAGGATCTTGAGGAAGTTGTTGGGCCACCACAACCCAGCTGCGATAGTACAGAAAAGTCGGCCGCCGTGGAAAAGTCGGCTGCCGTCTTGTTTCCTTGTTTCGCAGGTCACATAGTTTCTCTCCCAGACTTCGTCCCACTTCTGGATGATCGAACACCTCTCAGAAGGAGTCCTGAAAGCCACAGGCCGAGGAAAGGAGAGGGCTGTCATCCATCCACAGTGAGGTGGCTCATTCTTGCCCTCTCCCACTTAGCAGGGAGATGATGAAGCGCACCCGAGCCGGGTGTTCATCAATATAGAGCCCACATTGCATCAGAAAAATGGTAAATGGTAAATGGATTGCATTTATATAGCACCTTTTCTACGAACACTCAAAGCACTTTACAATTGTGCCTTACATTCACCCATTTACACACACATTCACACACTGGAGGTGGAGGCTGACATGCAAGACACCAACCTTGAGTGTCTTGCTCAAGGAAACTTCGATGGGGTCAGGAGGAACCAAGGCTCAAACCTGCAACCCTCCGGTTGCCAGATGATAGTAGGCCTCATCATCCCCATGGTAATATGACCCATGAGCGAGCTTCATCCCTCATATCACATCTCTTAATCCCCTCCCCCAAGCCTCATCATCCCCAAGGTAATATGACCAATGAGCGAGCTTCATCCCTCAGATCACATCTCTTAATCCCCTCCCCCAAGCCTCATCATCCTCAGGGTAATCTGACCAATGAGCGAGCTTCATCCCTCAGATCACATCTCTTAATCCCCTCCCCCAAGCCTCATCATCCTCAGGGTAATCTGACCAATGAGCGAGCTTCATCCCTCAGATCACATCTCTTAATCCCCTCCCCCAAGCCTCATCATCCTCAGGGTAATCTGACCAATGAGCGAGCTTCATCCCTCAGATCACATCTCTTAATCCCCTCCCCCAATCCTCCTCATTCCCAGGGTAATCTGACCAATGAGTGAGCTTCATCCATCAGATCACATCTCTTAATCCCCTCCCCCAAGCCTCATCATCCCCAGGGTAATCTGACCAATGAGCGAGCTTCATCCCTCAGATCACATCTCTTAATCCCCTCCCCCAAGCCTCATCATCCTCAGGGTAATCTGACCAATGAGCGAGCTTCATCCCTCAGATCACATCTCTTAATCCCCACCCATAAACCTCATTTTCCCTGTCTTCTATTGATAAGTCTACACATCATCATCAAGTTGGCATTCACGACTCATATCTCAGCGACAGTAAACAAAGTTAGCTGGACATGTTTAATAGTTACATAAAGCTTATGATCATTAATATCTGTGAATGTGTATTTTTATGCTGTGTGCGGTTTTGAAATGGTGCCTCAGATTTGGTTTGCATAACACTGCTGTTGCAGGTAGACTTATTTTAAAATTTTCTGGGCAAGAACAAAATGTTTGGTATAATTTTATTTTTGCTTCATTGTTCGATCACCTTAACAATGTGGATGAATATATAGTTGGTATTTTAATGAATATTGCTCACAATGTTTGATACTGATAGTTTCTGAAAAGGCACTGCAGTAAAACTAGTGCTATATATACTGTAAATATGGTGGTATATATACCCTGTTGTTATGGTCCTGCTCTTTGGTTTAATATGGCCTTGGCAGCAGTCAGCCATGCTTTCATCATTCTTCTTCAACAGTCACCTCATCCCAGAATCTTGAAATCATCCCTGACAGACACCGTAAGAAGAAAAGACACAGATGTGTCAGGCCATAATCAAACATTGGTTAAATTTAACTGAATATCATTCAATAATCCCTCCAAAGATTGAGACCTGTGTGTGGTGGAGGGGTTCGTGTTTCTTAATGACCCACAGGATTGTGTCATCCGGAGAGTGCGTTCCTGGTCGGTCCCCAGTGCTGAACAGGTCTGTGGGGAGAGGCCTAATAAAGTATAATACCTACAAAGACCTTCAATGAAAGGTAGCAAGAAGAACAATTGTCCCTGTCCTGAATCGGGTCAGTGGGTTCAGTCTCCTGCGAGTGCCAGATAGTCAGCACACTCAAGTGTGAAACCGCTATATGAAATCATCTTGTGGATGAGTGGGAAGGTGTAGTGGGAGGGGGTAAGCAGACGGATCAGACTCCGTGAATGGACACGGGCTTTGGGAACATGGAAGGTTACCTCTCTGGCGAGGAAGGAGTCTCAGATGGTGTGGGAGATAGAAGGGTATCAGCCGGGTGGGGTCAGTCTTAGCTCCATGGTCAGCGTTGGCTCTAGAACCAAATCTCTTTAGTGGGGCTTAGAGTGTCTCCTACTCCTCCTGTGTGGTGAATTATCTGTGGTGAATGACCTGTGGTGAATGAGTGTGGTGAATGACCTGTGGTGAATGAGTGTGGTGAATGACCTGTGGTGAAGGAGATGTGGTGAATGACCTGTGGTGAATGAGATGTGGTGAATGACCTGCGGTGAATGAGATGTGGTGAATGACCTGTGGTGAATGAGATGTGGTGAATGAGATATTTTTATGCATGTAGTAAAAATTTTGACTAAAGCCATCCCAAGTCTCCTGCTGATAGTCAATGGCGTAACAGGAGGCATAGGTTATAACTCACAGCCAGTGTGTTATTTAAGTTTATTGCAATCGGTTGTTTTCTTTAAACTTAAAAAACATTTGCCCACTTAATGGGACAATTCACTCTGAAACTGAAAAACTATATGTTTTAGAGGGGGTTTAGCGCTCTCTATCCATATAGGATTATCTACTGGAGTTACTAGTTTTGGAGATATCGGCCATATAAATGTTGGTCTTCTCTTGAATATAATGCAAGGCAACGGCATTCTTTCTTGGAGATTATGAAGACGGATAAAGCAACTTCAGATTAGCAAACAGGGCTGTACAACAGTATCCCTGAAACAATAGCTTTTAGGACCTGTCTGTGTGTCTATATTAAATTTGCATTATTTTCATGCCAGTGTAATACACAATAATAATATACAAACTTGTTGTTTTTCTCTGTCAAACGGTCTCCTGACTGGCTCTCTGGGCTGTGCCCTCCAGCTTCACAACCTGACTTTCCCACTTCTCTGTCCAGAGCATCCTGACAATAAGGTCCCTCAAATAGACAAGGCTGATGCTAATTACCCAGCATGCACCAAAAGGCAAACTCTGGGAATCGACACACCTTCAAACACTAACCCATGCTGGTGTTTGCATATGTGGCAATCAAGTAGCATCCATAAAATCAGTCTTTTGCGGTGGTGGTTGAAAAACTAGCCTTACAATCAGAAGGTTGTGGGATCAGAACCCAAAATAAAGGTGGCTGTTGCTGTGCCATATCCACATCCAGCACTCTGCCTGCACTGAGCTGACAGACATTTCCATAACTTACTAATTACCATTACTGAACAAATGCAGCCACTACACATTTTTACTCTCAGGGATTTATGTCTAATTTAGTTACAATTCTGATTTCCAGTATTTTCCATTGCCTCCAAACTGCCTGCCTATCGACCTGTTTAGTCAGTGCTTGCACTCCTACAAGCCTGGTACTTCATAAATCACTATGTGACCTAATCAGCCTTATCGCACCGATCCTTCCATCACTGTGATGTTAATATTTTACCAGTACCTATAATGTTTCAGGAAGATTCCATAACATGTGCTTTTAAGATTTATCATACATTCACTGAAACAGGACTTCTCCCTGTAAGTTCACTCATTGCCCATATTTAAGGAATTAACAAAGATTTAAAATAGTTAAATCCTTTGTACAAGCCATTCCACAATGTTAAATGACTGCTGCAGTCTACAGTGGGTTAACCGTTGACCGTGCATTCTCCTGTTTAGCTCCCCAGCTTTGGAACTCATTCCCTACTGCCATCCGTTCATCGACCTCTGTTTCAGATTTTAAAACCAAAAAAACCTTTCTTTTTGCTGAGGCATTTAACCTTCCATGCATAATATATTATGTCTGTTTTTTGAATACTTTCTCTGTAAGCGTCTTTGAGTTCATATAAAAGCACTATATAAATAAAATGAATTATTATTATTGTTATTATTGTTATTATTATTATTATTATTATAAACGATGTGATCTAATGTTAAGTGGGTTAACAACATGATCTCAGAAGGACTAGGCAAATATTGGCAGGCAGGGGGATCCTCTGTCGTCGGCCAAACATTTGAGTCCATCGAGTCTGGTGGATCTCACCATTTTCCTTCTCCGTGTCACTGAATTCATTTCCAGTTCCGACGTTTTTCACGTTCTTGCTTGGCTGCTAGACTTTCCATCCACTCTGCTGTGTTTCTAGAAGAACGTCTTGGTGATTTTGAGGGGATGAGGGAATGTTTATTTTGGAAGGTGGCTGCACCCCCCCCCCCCTTAGCCTCCAGCCTTTTTTTACTGGATATGTAAGATGGATTTTTTCAAAAGGGTTTGAATCTTCCACCGTAGTGGTGTCATATACCTGTGTTATGCATAGATGAATTGGTTTGGAAATTATACTGTGAGAATTTATATGAAACTCACTGGAAATATATGACATCTTCAGGGTTTATGCTCAGGATAAAACAGCCCAAAATAAGATACCCTAAAGAAATCCCACATCCAGACCCCCCCCAGGTTACCATAGCAACCTACAGAAGCATTGTAGCTTCCAGAATAGATACAGTAACAATATATATCTGTCGAGGTTAGACTGAGGCTGGGGGGATGCTTTGTTTGGAGACAAGCAGATCATCCTACAGAGTCGTGCCCCAGCCCCACCCATGGCGCCCCCTGCCAACATTATCAAATCAGGGCGTATTACCAAACATCACCTGCTGGTTCCTTTGGACCAGCGCACCATCGTTGAGAGCCACACTCGTGTAAAACCACGTTCAGAGGCATCGTAGTCCGTGCTCACACTCTGGGTGCTACTTTGGTTTACTACAGTGGGCAAAGTTAAGAACCCCAGGAAAACTGGAAGCAGACACTGTTCCGGGCCTGAATCATTCATTAAGGAGCGATAGTGCTAAATGTTTCTCTTTTCGTGCGTTAGGAGTGTCTTACTGCCATGTTCCACATCTCTTCTGCTCCTTTTTATTTATTTATTTATTTTGTTTCTTTTTCCTTTTTTTATTTCCCACCCGCCCCCCCCTTCGGAGGACAACTTTATTTTACATTAAATTAAAGGTACAGTGTAAGGAGTGTGGCCGCTCCGAACTCACCTGTCCTAGTACCGTGATTTAAAAAAAAGGGGGGAAGGGGAGGGGGACACTGACACAGAAATCGTAACCATAACAGACATTAATCACCATGGGGGGGGGGGGGGGGGGGAGGTAAACAGAAATAATAATAAGAATAGTAATAAAGGTGGGATGGAGAATACAGAGTACAAACAACCATAAGAAACATAACAGTCATTACAAGGACATCAGACAGCAAAAATTATATCAGCAACAATATCTTCTGCTTTTAAATTGGCTCAAACCTCTCTGGTACTGGCTGGGCATTGGCATCTCCTCCTGCATTCTGTACCTCTGATAGGGCCAAAGCCAGTAAAAGGTTTACTTACTGTGGATCTCTTGAACTGGAAGGCTGAGTGAATATGGGAATTTGCTGATGGGAGATGGAATTTTTGTCTGATCCCAACTCTCAGGTACTGGGATACGGAATGATGCTCATCTGCCCTTTAAGTCAGCAGCTTGTTTGTCCTGTTACTCTTCATCTTTGCAAGTAGCCCAGGATGTATGATCTAGAAGGACACTGGTGACGTAACGGGGATGACTGAGAGCTGAAAGGCAGAAGAGTTGACATCAATCTCAGCTAAGGTGCCATCAAAATGATAGCAGAACTGCCAAGCCAGAACCGATACAGGAAATGCCATAGAGTACCAAAAACGTCTCAACAATCTCAAGGATCTCAGTTCTGTTATCTGGCTTTTTTTATTGTTATTATTATTATTATTATTATTATTATTATTATTATTACTTACTCCTACTTTTGTTTTATGTTTGTTCTGCACTTTTTTTTCTCTGCTCAACTGATTTTTATTTGTAATATTATTATTAATTGTATTCCTCAATTAATGACTTTTTTAAGCAGGACTTGTCATTTAAGCAGGACTTGTCATTTATGGATTTGTGTTTTCCAGTCTTGCGTTGCCCTAGAGAAGGCGTGGCTGACAGACTTGCATTCCCCTACAGAAGGCGTGGCTGACAGTCTTGCGTTCCCCTAGAGAAGGTGTGACTGACAGACTTGCGTTGCCCTAGAGAAGGTCTGACTGACAGTCTTACATTGCCCTAGAGAAGGCGTGGCAGACAGTTTTGCGTTCCCCTAGAGAAGGTGTGACTGACAGACTTGCGTTGCCCTAGAGAAGGCGTGGCTGACAGACTTGCGTGGCCCTAGAGAAGGTGTGACTGACAGACTTGCGTTGCCCTAGAGAAGGTGTGACTGACAGTCTTGCGTTCCCCTAGAGAAGGCGTGACTGACAGTCTTGCGTTCCCCTAGAGAAGGCGTGGCTGACAGTCTTGCGTTCCCCTAGAGAAGGCGTGGCTGACAGTCTTGCGTTCCCCTAGAGAAGGTGTGACTGACAGTCTTGCGTTCCCCTAGAGAAGGCGTGGCTGACAGACTTGCGTTCCGCTAGAGAAGGCATGGCTGACAGTCTTGTGTTCCCCTAAAGAAGGCGTGGCTGACAGTCTTGCGTTCCCCTAGAGAAGGCGTGCCTGACCGCCTTGCGTTCCCCTAGAGAAGGCGTGGCTGACAGTCTTGCGTTCCCCTGGAGAAGGCGTGCCTGACCGCCTTGCGTTGCCCTACAGAAGGCGTGCCTGACAGTCTTGTGTTCCCCTGGAGAAGGTGTGACTGACAGACTTGTGTTCCCCTGGAGAAGGCGTGGCTGACAGTCTTGTGTTACCCTAGAGAAGGAGTGGCTGTCAGTTTTGTGTTCCCCTAGAGAAGGCGTGCCTGACCGCCTTGCGTTGTCCTACAGAAGGCGTGCCTGACAGTCTTGTGTTCCCCTGGAGAAGGTGTGACTGACAGACTTGTGTTCCCCTAGAGAAGGTGTGGCTGACCGCCTTGCGTTGCCCTAGAGAAGGTGTGACTGACAGTCTTGTGTTCCCCTAGAGAAGGCGTGCCTGACCGCCTTGCGTTGCCCTAGAGAAGGCGTGCCTGACAGTCTTGTGTTCCCCTAGAGAAGGCGTGCCTGACCGCCTTGCGTTGCCCTACAGAAGGCGTGCCTGACAGTCTTGTGTTCCCCTGGAGAAGGTGTGACTGACAGACTTGTGTTCCCCTAGAGAAGGCGTGGCTGACAGTCTTGCGTTCCCCTAGAGAAGGCGTGGCTGACAGTCTTGCGTTCCCCTATAGAAGGCGTGGCTGACAGTCTTGCGTTCCCCTAGAGAAGGCGTGGCTGACAGTCTTGCGTTCCCCTATAGAAGGCGTGGCTGACAGTCTTGCGTTCCCCTAGAGAAGGCGTGGCTGACAGTCTTGCGTTCCCCTATAGAAGGCGTGGCTGACAGTCTTGCGTTCCCCTAGAGAAGGCGTGGCTGACAGTCTTGCGTTCCCCTAGAGAAGGCGTGGCTGACAGTCTTGCGTTCCCCTAGAGAAGGCGTGGCTGACAGTCTTGCGTTCCCCTAGAGAAGGCGTGCCTGACAGTCTTGCGTTCCCCTAGAGAAGGCGTGGCTGACAGTCTTGCGTTCCCCTAGAGAAGGCGTGGCTGACAGTCTTGCGTTCCCCTATAGAAGGCGTGGCTGACAGTCTTGCGTTCCCCTAGAGAAGGCGTGGCTGACAGTCTTGCGTTCCCCTATAGAAGGCGTGGCTGACAGTCTTGCGTTCCCCTAGAGAAGGCGTGGCTGACAGTCTTGCGTTCCCCTAGAGAAGGCGTGGCTGACAGTCTTGCGTTCCCCTAGAGAAGGCGTGGCTGACAGTCTTGCGTTCCCCTAGAGAAGGCGTGCCTGACAGTCTTGCGTTCCCCTAGAGAAGGCGTGGCTGACAGTCTTGTGTTCCCCTAGAGAAGGCGTGGCTGACAGTCTTGCGTTCCCCTAGAGAAGGCGTGCCTGACAGTCTTGTGTTCCCCTGGAGAAGGTGTGACTGACAGACTTGCGTTCCCCTAGAGAAGGCGTGGCTTTGAAGCCTTTGTCACGCATTTAGCGTCTGCTTTCCCTGCCAGCCCAAAACGGATACCTAAATACCTGCTTAATCATGCTGGTTTTTTTTATACCTTTCAGCACTGTGTGCTGGAATGCTGTCAGAATTACAGTTCATCACATAAGCTTGTTTATGCTCTGAACCATTGCTGAATGCCAAATTTGTGATATAGCAGACTTGTGATTCAAGACTTGCAGGGGATGTCAGGCATTCTGCTTCTCTGTGATTACTTTCTATAAGACAAGGGTGTCGCAGCACTCAGACTGGCAGTAACACTGCGGCCTTTTAAATCCTGTTTTTGTTGGTCAACACTGTCTGTACACATCAGAGCATGTATGTTTGTGTTTGTGTGTGTGTGGGTTCACATTGATAATCATCAGCACAATACTGATACACAACCATCTCTACACATCAGAGCATGCATGTGCGAATTTGTGTGTTGGTTCACATTCATAATCACCAGCACAGTAGTGATACACCAGTGTCTGTATACATCGGAGCATGTGTGTGTGTGGGTGCAGACTGATTTTTCTATTTCTCAGGGGCTTTGCTAGGATCTTAAGACATCCATGGCCTCGCCCAGAGATCTCATCTGTCTGAAGTTTCTCAAACTGAGAGCATGATTCATTAAATTTCTGAGCTAAACATGCCATTCAAGGCTCTTTTGAATTCATGCAGGGCTTCAGCCCAGAACGATTCCTGGCTCCTGATGCATCTGTCATTTCTCATTACATTTCTGTGTAGGAAGTAAGACGCATAATATTAGCATTACTGACTTATTTTCTGTATTATAAAGGGTTGTGATTTCCAGCCATAAGAAGGATGTAAACAGACAAATGTGAATAACAGTGGCAGCTCCCCATCCCTGCACCCAATGGACTCTCCATGGCACACATTACATACAGGGTAATTCAGAGACACCAATTAATTTCATTGCATGTATTTGGACAGTGGGAGGAAACCTGCCAAGGTGCAACGAGAAAGATCTCGGTGTGTATGTTGATGCTTCAATGTCCCACTCTCACCAGTGTGGGGAAGCAATTAAAAAGGCCAATAGGATGTTGGGTTACATCTCTAGGTGTGTGGAGTTTAAGTCAAGGGAGGTGATGCTACGATTATATAATTCCTTGGTAAGACCCCACCTAGAATATTGTGTGCAGGTTTGGTCACCATATCTTAAAAAGGACATTGGTGCCTTGGAAAAGGTTCAACGTAAGGCTATGAGAATGATTCCTGGTCTTAGAGGAATGTCTTATGATGAGAGGTTAGCTGAGATGAATCTGTTTAGCCTCGAGCAAAGGAGACTAAGGGGGGACATGATCCAGGTGTATAAGATTCTAACAGGTCTGGATGCTGTTCAGCCGAATAGCTACTTTAATATTAGTTCAAATACTAGAACTCATGGCCATAACTGGAAATTAGTGGGAGAACATGAATTTGAGGAAGCACTTCTTTACACAGCGTGTAGTTAGAGTATGGAATAGTCTTCCTGTTAGTGCAGCGCAAGCTAAAATCCTGGGTTCCTTTAAATCAGAGCTAGATAAGATTTTAACAACTCTATTAGGTAAGTTCTCCCCAAATGAGCTTGATGGGCCGAATGGCCTCCTGTCCTTTGTAAATTTCTCATGTTCTTATGAGAATAAGCACAGCCCCTGATTCCAAGGGTGTGAGCTGACAGCACCACCCACTGGACCATCATGTCACACCGAAACCGAGATGTATGTCTGCTGGTAGTCCTGCGCATTTCTGCTGATAAACGATACCAGTGAACAGAATGTCATTTTCTTAAATTAGCCAGATTTGCTTCATTTTTTGTGACATTGATGCAATTTTTTTCTTCACTGGAGGTACCAGCTGCTGCTTCATTTTGTAAACTAGGCTTATTTGTACTGGCATGCTGCCCGGGATGCGACCCAGCCTTGTGCACTACACTGCCTGTGTTAGGCTCCTGGTCCCCCAGGACACTGACTGTTGCAGGGAATACACCCAGGTGCAGTTTCGAAACACCAGCGCGCTTACCTGCATGTCTTTCAATTGCTGCAGAATAGCTGTGTGACTTGGGAAGAGTTTGCAAACTGCCCGGGATTTGACCACCCAATACTGGATGTTTGAAGCAACCGTAGTGAAGCCAGGGTGACCATACTGTGCTTTGGGAAAAGAGACCAGCGGAGACAGGAGGCGCAGAAAGGTGTCAGAGCGACGGAAATATGCACACAGAAAGTATTCTGACTGCAGAAAGCAAATGTCCCGGACGTAAGAGGCCCTTTCATCTCCCAAAAAAGAGGACAAATTCAGGAAAAAGAGGAGGTATGGTCACCCTACCTAAGGCACCATGCAGCCCCTTGTGCCAGCACTGAGCGTGATGCAGGGCCATATTCCCAGCACGCTGTTTCGGGGGGGGCTGCCCCTGCAGCTGGCTTCCCTGCCGCGGAGGAGATCCACAGTCAGCCCTGCAGCTCTCTATTTTTATCTGCTCTCTGCTGCTTCCCACAACTGTGGCCGTTTGTGTTTGGTGATGCGTGAGTATCTTCGGTGCTGATGAATTAATCATGCAGCCATTTATGCTTCTGGATTGTGAGGCCTGTCTAAGAGACAAGGGGCAGATTTAGCCTGAGAAGTGTTTCCTTCTCCTTCCCCTCTGCAGGCTGAAGTTGCTGGAGATCTGCATGCCTTTCGCATTGCCATTTCCCACTCATGTCGCTCGCTCCTCTAGGTGCTGCTTCTCTAGTTGCTTCTCTTTAGTTAGCGTTAGTTAGGCCTTAGTTAGGGTTGATATATTTACCTCGTTTTACGTACCCCATGCTGTGTCCTTTGATATTGTATTGTATTGTGTATTCGGTTGTATGGTATTGTTTCCATGACACCGTATTTTGTGTTATTTCAGTCAGTTTTAAATTATCTGCTATTTTTATATTTTATTTTTGACTGTCAAGCACCTTGGTCACTTTTAGTGTTGTAAAGAGCTATACTGTATAAATAAATGATTGATTGATTGATTGATTCTCCTTGCTCGCTCCTCTAGTTGCTGATCCTCTTGCTCGCTCCTGTAGTTGCTGCTCCTCTTGCTCGCTCCTCTAGTTGCTGCTCCTCTTGCTCGCTCCTCTAGTTGCTGCTCCTCTTGCTCGCTCTTGCAGTTGCTGATCCTCTTGCTCGCTCCTGTAGTTGCTGCTCCTCTTGCTCGCTCCTCCAGTTGCTGCTCCTCTAGGTGCTGCTCCTCTAGGTGCTGCACCTGCTGCTGCCTGTTCCTCCACGTTCTCCCCTATCTCTGACAGTGTCCAACAGCCCTCAGGTCGACACATCCACCATCTGTGGTTATATAATCACAATGCACTTGTCTAGCTGATCACACACCTCACTGAACTGCCCCATCAGCATCGAGTCACCGGCCACTCTAGAAAATGCTCTAATGTGTGCGCTTTTGCCCGTTTGCTTCTCAATGTTTTTTTTAAGTCCAATCAGATATTTCCAAATACATCTTTTAACGTGTAATTTCTGGTTCACTGAGCATCTTACGCTCTTCTCTCGCTTGCCTGCTTCCACATCTGTAGAGTGTGTTAACTCCTCATGACCGTCGCCTTAAAAAGTCTGTTACTCTACCTTCATGCTGCCAGGTGGACCTCCGGTCCGGTCCGATTCCCCCCAGAATCTTCATCTGCTCCCAGGTGGAGTAGGAGGAATTTCACACCGGCGGCACCTAATTTGGATCTCACCTCTCAGGGGGGTACTGTGGGTCTGCGCCGTCTGTTCAGAGCCTCACGCCTTACAGAGCCAGCAGACTGAGGAGCGTTCCTGGATCAGAATCCCACTATTTCCACTTTTGGCGTGTGGTTTTGTTCCTCCAGAGCACATGAGCATTCAATTCAACTAATCATTGGCCCAATTTTTATAATGAACCTGCTTTCCCAGAGGTGAGGTCATTAGCTAATTAGAGAGAGCCTGAGAATGATCATGCAGAGCGTCCTGTCGGAATCTGGCTTGGGGGCGTGATCTGTGACTTTCATCCATATGCTGCCCACAGGAGTTCGAAGAGACAGCCTTTATTTAAGCTCACCGCCCGCTGTGGTATTTTTAAAAATCTCACTAGCCTTCTGCAGAGCCGGTGTAATTTGGTCACATCTGAAATTTATTCGAAAATCCTAAGTGACATCCCGTACACCCTGTGCTGCTCAGTGGAACAACCTAGCTGTGCATTACGGAGACATTCCTGAGCATCGCATGACGCTTTCCGGGCCACTTGGCCTCCCCATGAGGTATAACTGAGCAGGTCCGGATTCCAAAGCCCAGCAGAAGTACCTGGAGTATCTCAGCCATGGACCACAGAAGACATCTGAACAAAAGGCCATGTCCACTTGTTTGTGTGCTCTGCAGAATTTCAGATATAAAGCTTTGTTTAAAAAACATGGATATTATTCAGGCCTCTCTTAATAATGTTTTATAAGTTTACATTAAATAGTTTATAGGTAATTTTTCATGATTGTCTCTCACTACACCCTTCAATGGTTTCCCCCAATCCCCTTGAGGTCCATGATCTCGGAGAGAGCTGCGATCTCTTGATGACGACTCACGGACGCGAGCAGGTGATGCCCCCTCTGCCGGCTGCTCTGTTGAAATGAGCAGTAGGACGAGATGATTGCACACTAGCTTCAGTGCCCTCAGACACCGCGACTCTCCGAGAGGCACGCCGCGACTTCAGTGTAACTGTGTTTATGCCGCTGGCGAAGACGCCTGTTTGTGTCGTTTCCATGGTTTCGGCACCCTAGAGCTGACGGACCTTTCTGCCTGCCTACGCATAACTGTGATGACTGAGTGAGCACGCGCTGCTGTCAAGCTGTTTGCTAACATGATGCAGCGCACAGCTGTGCCACCTAACTGGTCTTTGCCTGAGAATGGCTGTCTGGTCAGGGTGGCTCTCTTCCTCTCATTAGCTCAATCAATATGACTAAGTTTCATCATTCGGACGTAATGGCGCTGAACAGATCAGATTATTAAAAAGTCATTGCAGGCTTCCATCACTTTCCCTGACATCCATATATGGGCAGAAAATGCTGTTGCATAGAAAGTAGAGCCTGATGAGAGGATCTGTCTGGATAATAATCATCCAATTGCCATATAATTTCATATTACAGTGGTCAAATGAGGAGCCTATTTACACCCTAATGCTACAGGCTGGATGTGGTTCTCTGGGATAGAACTCATGATTGATTACCGTCGTTGGTCACAGATTCAGATCCCATAGCCAGCAGAGGCCCTTGACCCCCTTGTCCAGGGACACTGTATGCATTCACTGATATAAATGTCTGTGTGTTCATTAAGACCAAAATGGGATATGCGATAAGCACTCAATTTCCCCACAGGGATCAATAATGTATCTTATATTCTGAAGAATCTCTTTGGATTAATTACACAAAAAGTAAAGTGTGGGAGTTCTAACCTTTGACTTGTGAGGTAACTTTAGTTATCTGAAAGTTTAACATTGTCCTCAAATCCTTGGAGTTTCAGAGAGTGACAGGTAAGCGGTGTGACCCTCACTGTGAAAGAATAGCCCATGCGCAGAAAGCGTGACTCCAACCTGATTTTTTACCTTATTTACTTCTTGTCACCCGACGATGATAAAGTATAGGATCTGTGTCCCGATGACAAAAACTTGGTGTGACCAGGAGCATAATGGCTGCCACCCTCATCACATGGTGTCCTCTGGTCCCTTACCAGCTAAGCTATGTAAGAGGCCCCTCCTCATGTAATTAACTTGGATGTCCATATACACTTTGCATTTGATCTATTTGGCTTTTACACTGCAAAAACTGTTGTTGATTTCAGCCGCAGTCAGGAGGGCCTCTTATCCATGACCAGAGGCCTTTCAGGGTCGGCCAATGCTCTCTACATTTCTTAATCTAGTTTAATTTCTTAATCTTTCTTAATTTAGTTTAACACTTCTTATTGCTTTAATGGACCAATTCAAGTGTATTTGCCTTGATATTATTCAGTAATACTGTAATATTTTTATTACATTTGGGAATTGTATTATGTTTTTGGGGAAGAATAATTCGGATGTATCAGAATTTAATTTGAACTGCTGTGTAATATATTTCTCAAATCACAAGACATTGGCACATGGTGACCTGTCAAATGTTTTCCTTAACGAACAAGGAGCTCCTGTCACTGTTTTACGGGAGGGCATTCTTATGTGACCTCTTTAAAAAATGGTGACGTAATGCACATTCTGTAAATTCTTGGGCCAACAGGGTGCATTTATAGGACTTATGTGCTGTATAAAACTATATATTCATCAGTATTCTCTAAATCTCCAGAGTTGTTCTTGGTTCTACCCCTAGGGGCAATAATTCTTCATGTCATTGGGCTATGTGGGCTCAGTGGGCTAAGCCTCTGTGCCTGTGATTGGAAGGTCACTAGTTCGAGCCAGGCCTTGGAACATCTGCAGATCCTTCAGCAATACCCTTAACCCTTAGCTCCCTGGGTGCTGCTATAAGTAGCTGCCTTTCACACAGAGAGCAATAAAAAGAATTTCCCCATGGGGGTCAATATAGTATCTATTGTTATAATTATCATTTTGCCCACCCGCTCCACTCGTAGGGTATAATCACACTAGCCGATCCATACCGTGCCTGAGCCTGTTTGACTAGTGTGATCGCTCCATGCTGTGCTCGATTGTGTTTGACTAGTGTGATCGCTCCATACCATGCCCGGACGCGTTTGGATAGCGTGATCGCTCCATACCATGCCCGGACGCGTTTGGCTAGTGTGATCGCTCCATACCATGCCCGGACGCGTTTGGATAGCGTGATCGCTCCATACCATGCCCGGACGCGTTTGGCTAGTGTGATCGCTCCATACCATGCCCGGACGCGTTTGGCTAGTGTGATCGCTCCATACCATGCCCGGACGCGTTTGGATAGCGTGATCGCTCCATACCATGCCCGGACGCGTTTGGATAGCGTTATCGCTCCATACCATGCCCGGACGCGTATGGATAGCGTGGTCGCTCCATACCATGCCCGGACGCGTATGGATAGCGTGATCGCTCCATATCATGCCCGGACGAGTTTGGATAGCGTGATCGCTCCATACCATGCCCGGACGCGTTTGGCTAGTGTGATCCCTCCATACCATGCCCGGACGCGTTTGGCTAGTGTGATCGCTCCATATCATGCCCGGACGCGTTTGGCTAGTGTGATCGCTCCATACCATACTCGGACGTGTTTGGCTAGTGTGATCGCTCCATACCATGCCTGAGCACGTTTTACTAGTGTGATTGCTCTCAACCACCCTTGAACACTTTTGACTAGTGTGATCGCTTCTACTCTGCCCGGGCATGTTTCACTAGTATGATCGCTCCATACATGTACGAGCACATTTGACTAGTGTGATCACTCTGTACTGTGCCTCAGCTGGTTTGATTAGTATGATCACGTCTGAGCAGGTTTGAGTAATGTGACCACTCTGTGCTGCACTTGAGCATGTTTTACTAGTGTGATTGCTCTCAACCACCCTTGAACACTTTTGACTAGTGTGATCGCTTCTACTCTGCCCGGGCATTTTTCACTAGTATGATCGCTCCAAGGGGCGGCAAGGTGGTGCAGTGGTTAGCACTGTTGCCTCACACCTCTGGGACCCGGGTTCGAGTCTCCGACTGGGTCACATGTGTGTGGAGTTTGCATGTTCTCCCCATGTCGTCGTGGGGTTTCCTCCGGGTACTCCGGTTTCCCCCCACAGTCCAAAGACATGCTGAGGCTAATTGGAGTTGCTAAATTGCCCGTAGGTGTGCGTGTGTGAGTGAATGGTGTGTGAGTGTGCCCTGCGATGGGCTGGCCCCCCGTCCTGGGTTGTTCCCTGCCTCGTGCCCCTTGCTTCCGGGATAGGCTCCGGACCCCCCGCGACCCAGTAGGATAAGCGGTTTGGAAAATGGATGGATGGATGGATGATCGCTCCATACATGTACGAGTACATTTGACTAGTGTTTTCACTCTGTACTGTGCCTCAGCAGGTTTGATTACTATGATCACTCCTTACCATGCTGAAGCATGTTTGATTAGTTTTATTGCCTCGCACTGTGCAGAGCATGTTTGACTAGTGTGATCACTCCATACTGTGCTCGAATGTATTTGACTAGTGTGATCGCTCCATACCATGCCCAAGTACGTTTGGCTACTGTGATCGCTCCATACTGTGCTCGAATGTGTTTGGCTAGTGTAATCGCTCCATACCGTGCCAATACACATTTGACTAGTGTGATCACTCCATACCGTGCCTGAGCACATTTGATTAGTATGATCACTCCATACTATGCCTGAGCATGTTTGATTAGTGTGATCACTCCATACTATGCCTGAGCACGTTTGATTAGTGTGATCGCTCCATACTATGCCTGAGCATGTTTGATTAGTGTGATCGCTCCATACTATGCCTGAGCATGTTTGATTAGTGTGATCACTCCATACTATGCCTGAGCACGTTTGATTAGTGTGATCGCTCCATACTATGCCTGAGCATGTTTGATTAGTGTGATCGCTCCATACTATGCCTGAGCACGTTTGATTAGTGTGATCGCTCCATACTATGCCTGAGCATGTTTGATTAGTGTGATCGCTCCGTACTATGCCTGAGCATGTTTGATTAGTGTGATCGCTCCGTACTATACCTGGGAGAATTTGACTAGTTTGTTCGCTTTGTTATGTGCCTCAGAGCATCACCCCTCAGGTTGAAGGTTAACAAACTTGCTCAAAGGTCCAGAGACGTGAGACTGTTCTGCTGAGACTTGTTAGCCTTCTAAGTCACTTACAGTCGTATTTCCTCTGTACCATGCCCGGACGCGTTTGGCTAGCGTGATCGCTCCATACCATGCCCGGATGCGTTTGGATAGCGTGATCGCTCCATACCATGCCCGGACGCGTTTGGCTAGTGTGATCCTTCCATACCATGCCCGGACGCGTTTGGCTAGTGTGATCCCTCCATACCATGCCTGGACGTGTTTGGATAGCGTGATCGCTCCATACCATGCCCGGACGCGTTTGGCTAGTGTGATCCCTCCATACCATGCCCGGACGCGTTTGGATGGCGTGATCGCTCCATACCATGCCCGGACGCGTTTGGCTAGTGTGATCCCTCCATACCATGCCCGGACGCGTTTGGCTAGCGTGATCGCTCCATACCATGCCCGGACACGTTTGGCTAGCGTGATCGCTCCATACCATGCCCGGACGTGTTTGGCTAGCGTGATCGCTCCATCCCATGCCCGGACGCGTTTGGCTAGTGTGATCGCTCCATACCATGCCCGGACGCGTTTGGCTAGCGTGATCGCTCCATACCATGCCCGGACGCGTTTGGCTAGTGTGATCGCTCCATACCATACCCGGACGCGTTTGGCTAGTGTGATCGCTCCATATCATGTCCGGACGCGTTTGGCTAGTGTGATCGCTCCATACCATGCCCGGACGCGTTTGGTTAGTGTGATCGCTCCATACCATGCCCGGACGCGTTTGGCTAGTGTGATTGCTCCATACCATGCCCGGATGCGTTTGGTTAGTGTGATCGCTCCATACCATGCCCGGATGGGTTTGGCTATTGTGATCGCTCCAGAAAGTGCCTAGGCACATTTGACTAGGGTAATTGCTCCATACCGTGCCTGAGCACGTTTTACTAGTGTGATTGCTCTCAACTGCCCTTGAACACTTTTGACTAGTGTGATCGCTTCTACTCTGCCCGGGCATGTTTCACTAGTATGATCGCTCCATACATGTACGAGCACATTTGACTAGTGTGATCACTCTGTACTGTGCCTCAGCTGGTTTGATTAGTATGATCACGTCTGAGCAGGTTTGAGTAATGTGACCACTCTGTACTGCACTTGAGCATGTTTGAGTAGTGTGATTGCTCTGCACTGTACTGGAGTACATTTGACTAGTGTTTTCACTCTGTACTGTGCCTCAGCAGGTTTGATTACTATGATCACTCCTTACCATGCTGAAGCATGTTTGATTAGTTTTATTGCCTCGCACCGTGCAGAGCATGTTTGACTAGTGTGATCGCTCCATATTGTGCCTAGGCACATTACACTTAACCGTACCCTGGCCCACTTGGAGAGGTGGGCCGGAGCACCATTATACATGGTACAGATGTAGCGTGATCGATAACCGTGCCTAAATACGAAACACAAACATGACATCAATGATGCGACTGACACACACATGTTTACATGAACCAAACAGGAAGGAACGATTGCCAAATCCTCGGGGCTCTGAATCCAAAGGGCATCCAGACACGGATATGCAAGTTACCACAGACACCAAAAACACTGGTCCTCAGAACTCTGAGTGAATCCAGAGCAGTGTCCTTCACAGGCTGAAGGAGCCTGACCATGAAGAGCTCACCTGATGTCAGTGAAGGTGCCTGCACATACCCCCCTCCCCCTCCCCCTCCCCCCATCTCTTCATCCCTAAATGAACAGTGGGAGAGAAGATATCCACATGTGTAGGTTGCTGCTATTTTCTTGCTTTTTCTTTGCTTTGTATTACATTTTCCAACTAAATATGCTTAGTTAGTGGTGGTTGGTAATAGGAGCCTTGTCATGAAATTCTAATAGATTTGTGTTTTCAAGTCGAAGAATTGACCCTCTCGACAGTGTTCAGTTCAGCATTTCTTTTCTTGCGTTGTAGCGGCAGTGTGGCTCGTATAAGTAGTTCTAACACAGTCATATTAGCAAAGCGGCAAATACACTGTTGATGTAGGAGGTTAAGGGGTTTATCTTATGTTTAAGAGATTAAACACTAAAGTAGCCTTCAAACTGCGTCCAGGTGAGCCCTGACTGGGGGTTGGGTAGGCATGGGGGGTGGAACTGTGTGCTTCTCACAGCTCTGTGATGTTCACTCAGCTAAGCCAGGGGTCAGCAATCAGGTGAGTTTGACAGTGTAATAAACTCAGCACTGGGCTGATCAACATGTCACACTTCATCACAAATTCTCCAGGAATCACCCCTTTGGTTAAATGTCCTTTTATTCTGAGTCAAACAGAGAGTAACTTTGAGGACTGTAAATGTAATATTCTGTTGCTGTTCTTGTGAACACTGTCAAAAGTGTAGTGATGTTTTAATTATTTGTGCCAGGCCAATAAATAAATGAATAAAAAACAATGATTTGTGGGTAATATGTGCATTATGATATAGAAATTAAAATGACCAGTTAAGTTTTCAAGAAGCTCATACAGTATATGAGTAGCAAGCTGATATCAGCATTTAAATAATACTTGATTCTGGGTATACTTGATGTGTTCCTTTTTTAAACACAAACTTCTGGTCATGTGTAAATAATTTGGCTTTAGCGGTATCAGAAGACAACACATATTTACAAAGGGCTTGAAGTAGGTTATTCTTGGTGAGTAATATTTGTAAAAATGTTTCATAACAATTGTAAGCAAATGTTTGTCTATGTTAGACAAATAGAGCAGGCAAGCAGCTCGTAATTCCTTCTAACCCAGTAACAAGTATAAATGCACAAATTTCTGTTCAGCTGCAATTGCTTGCATTGTTTCTGAAAAATGAGGTCATCCCACAATGCTTTGCATTTCTGTCAGCTGGGGAGTTTTCTGAGGAAGGATTAGTGTTACATAAGAATTTGGGGGCTGTAACAGAAATTCCTGATTAATATGTCTGTCGTTTTGCTTTCTGGCTGTTACACGTGACTTTGTTTCCTGTCTATTTCTGTGTGCCACACCAGTGACCATGGGGAGCAGCTGCGGTTTGTTGCTATTCCGTTTTTAACCAAAGACAATGCAGCCTTCCTTGCAGGTGAGCATCTCAGCATGAAGAACGACAGGCAGTGCTGACGCAGAGCCTTATAGATGTATCTTTGAATCTTCTGTCTCTTTCTACACGGATGTTTCTGATTAACAAGGTGATGCGTTCAGACAGGCCGAATGGTGACACAGGGACGTCCTGGTGATTCTGCTGTGTCTGCAGAGATCTCTTGTCCCATAAAGGCTTCTGCCAAACTTTGACCTCGCCACTTCTACCATAGAGGTGATGCTACCCCAGATGTACAGATTTCAAGTTTTGTTCTGCCTCTATGAGAGTCGCTGCTTGGACAGGAAGTGACCTCATTGTTCCAATGATTTAACACAGTAGCCAACAGCAGGTGATCCTCTTAACCCTGTTTGACCTCTGTCTACCCAGCCTTCTTCCTTTTATTAAGGGAAAACCTCACCTAGACTCCATTCCATGAATAGCATCTATCACAAATATAGATATATCATCATTTGCTTTATCCTTTTTTTTACTTGAATTTTGCTTTTTAAGATTCATAACCACGGTGGATGTTAAAATCGGACCATCCATCAAGATTATTGTATTCCTGTTCACCATTATAAAGACTGAACTGGGGACCTGAATGGCTAGTACAGCACAGGGAGGGGCCGGTACAGAACAGGGAGGGGCCGGTACAGCACAGGGAGGGGCTAGCATAGCATAAGGAGGGATTCGTACAGCACAGGGAGGGGCGGGTACAGCATACAGAGGGACCAGTAAAGCACAGGGAGGGGCGGGTACAGAATACGGAGGCAATAGGTACAGCACAGATAGGGTCCAGCGCAGCACACGGAGTGGCGGGTACAGCATTCGGAGCGGCAGGTACAGCATACGGAGGGGTTGATACAGCACAGGGAGGGACCAGCGCAGGATACGGAGAGGCGGGTGTAGCACACGGAGGGGTAGATACAGCATATGGAGGGGCGGATATGGCACAGGGAGGGGCAGATATGGCATACGGAGGGGCGGATACGGCACAGGGAGGGGCAGATATGGCATACGGAGGGGCGGATACGGCACAGGGAGGGGCAGATATGGCATACGGAGGTGCGGATACGGCACAGGGAGGGTCAGATATGGCATACGGAGGGGCGGATACGGCACAGGGAGGGGCAGATATGGCATACGGAGGTGCGGATACGGCACAGGGAGGGTCAGATATGGCATACGGAGGGGCGGATACGGCACAGGGAGGGACCAGCGCAGGATACGGAGAGGCGGGTACAGCATTCGGAGCGGCAGGTACAGCATACGGAGGGGTTGATACAGCACAGGGAGGGACCAGCGCAGGATACGGAGAGGCGGGTGTAGCACACGGAGGGGTAGATACAGCATATGGAGGGGCGGATATGGCACAGGGCGGGGCAGATATGGCATACGGAGGGGCGGATACGGCACAGGGAGGGGCAGATATGGCATACGGAGGTGCGGATACGGCACAGGGAGGGGCAGATATGGCATACGGAGGGGCGGATACGGCACAGGGAGGGGCAGATATGGCATACAGAGGGGCGGATACGGCATACGGAGAGGTCGGTATGGCATACGGAGGGATTGGTACGGCATACGGAGAGGTTGGGACGGCATACAGAGAGGTAGGTACGGCATACGGAGAGGTGGGTACGGCATACGGAGAGGTCGGTATGGCATACGGAGGGATTGGTACGGCATATGGAGGGATTAGTACGGCATATGGAGGGATTAGAACGGTATACGGAGAGGTCGGTACGGCATACGGAGAGGTCGGTACGGCATACGGAGGGATTGGTACGGTATACGGAGAGGTCGGAATGGCATGCAGAGGGATTGGTACGGCATACGGAGGGATTGATACGGCATACGGAGAGGTCGGTACGGCAAACGGAGGGATTGGTACGGCATACGGAGAGGTCGGTATGGCATACGGAGGGATTGGTACGGCATATGGACGGCTTGCTATGGCATACGGAGGTATTGGTTCGGCATACGGAGGGATTGGTACGGCATACGGAGGGATTGGAACGGCATACGGAGAGGTCGGTACGGCATACGGAGAGGTCGGTACGGCATACGGAGGGATTGGTACGGCATACAGAGGGCTTGGTACGGCATACGGAGGGATTGGTATGGCATACGGAGGGATTGATACGGCATACGGAGAGGTCGGTATGGCATACAGAGGGATTGATACGGCATACTTAGAGGTAGGTACGGCATACGGAGGGATTGGTACGGTATACGGAGAGGTCGGAATGGCATGCAGAGGGATTGGTACGGCATACGGAGAGGTCGGTACGGCATACAGAGAGGTAGGTACAGCATCCGGAGGGAATTGGTACGGCATACGGAGTGGTCGGTACAGCATACGGAGAGGTCGGTACGGCATACAGAGGGCTTGGTACGGCATACGGAGGGATTGGTACGGCATACGGAGGGATTGGTACGGCATACGGAGAGGTCGGTACGGTATACGGAGAGGTCGGTACGGCATACGGTGGGATTGGTACGGCATACGGAGGGATTGGTGCGGCATGCAGGTCCAGGTGTACAGCTTCCAGCTCCTTCCAATCAGTCTGGAATTTTCCATAGACTAAGCTTCAGAACAAATATCGGAGTCCAATTAACTCCACTGGCAGATTAGTAGACAGTATAGATTGAAATTTCCTTTGAGATACGGTCATGTATGCACTGGCCTAAAACTTACTTTATTTCTTTGCAGACGAATGAGCAGTTTGTTGGAAATGTATTTAAGTTTAATTGAAGCGAGGTTATCCCAAGGGACGGGCTATATGTAAATATTATAAATCATTTCCTTAATTACGAGGATGCTAATGTATTAAATCCGTACTATCATCACCATCTTTGCTGTGAAATGGAGACTGACAGGCGTCGGGTCCTCTGTGCATTCTGGGTAATCTTAGCATTAAAATCTAATATAGAAAACATGCCCAAGAGACAGCATGCCCATTTCCTTGTTGGGTCTCTCATTGTCTTGAAGGATCTTCAGCCAGGAACTCGAAGAGCTGATCCCTTACTGGATACATTGGAGATCTCTCTTTCTCTAGACCAAAATCTTCTTCAGGAAAAACAGTTACTGGTAGCAATTCAGAGAAAAGGCTTTCTGAAAACAGTCAGGGAATAAGCAGTAATGCAGTGGTTAAAATAAATCTCTAAAACTGAAACAAAAAAGTTTTTAAAACAAAGTTTTAAATCCCAGGATGGGCTCTGCAGTGGTACCCTGGAGCAGAGTATTTAAGATGAAAAATCCAGCCGTAAAACGGTTTGAAAATGTGGCCAGGATGAAAGTGTCAGATAAAGGAGTAAATGTTGGTTACCTGACAAGAGCTAATTCCGACTTCATCCCAGGGCTGCAGTACAGCTTGGACTGACCCTCTCTGTCTGTGATCGGAATGTCATCATAGTTAAGTGTATGTGGGCCCTCTAGCAGAGCCCTAATCCCCGGCTCCCTGCGTGCTACAGGGTGGGGGGCCCTTTCCTGGGACCCCAAAGATTGCACAATGGGACAAAGCAGAAACAGAATTTCCTCCACAGGCAATAACAGTGTCACTACTCCATTGATTTTGTTTGCTTGTCCAGGGCTGTTGCTTACTGCATGTGCGTGGAGATGCTCCTCACTGCAGGGGAACACGTCACACTGGATGGTCTTTGTGGAGCACTTTATCTCCAGGCCCCACCCCCGCCAAGACAGCAAGGCCGTTGATCCTCGTGACGCATCGTGCATATCGGGGCCCGGTGGGGGCTGCATGTTTTGATGAGTGTGACAGGGGAGAAGGAGCAGGGCAGCCGTTACACCCAGCAGTGGCTGGGGGGGGGGGGAACTTCACAGAGGCCTCTGGGTCAGGGGAGCTGGCGTTCTCAACTTAGCCAGCAGGGGGTGGTGTTGTGAGTCCACATCAGAGTAGCCTTCCTATATGTGCGCTATGGTAGACAAGCAAAAATATTGCTGTAGCAACACAAATCATACTTGTAGTGCTTCCAGTTAAAACAATGGTTCCCCAAAAACTGAACAGCAAGTCCCTCCCCCCAAGCCCTTGTGTGTATTTGTGTGTGTGGATTAGATTTATATTACATTATGGGGACCAGATTTTCCCGACAATGTGACAAAAACCTGTTATTTTTGATGTTGTGGGGACCATTTTTCAGGTGCCCGGGGTGACAATGCAATCAAAAAATTTAAAATGCCGAAAAGTGTCATATTTTGTTTGGTTACTTATGGTTAAAGTTCAGGTGGGGTGGGGGTTAAGGCTGTCAGGTTGGGATTAGAGTTCTCTCCATAGAAATGAATCAAGAGTCCCCACAAATACATAGTTAAAAACCTGTGTGTGTCTGTGTGTGTGTTGAGGGGGATTGTACTGTACGAATAGCACACTTATAAATAGCATGTGCTTGAAGAATGCATTACAAATTCACAGGACCACACTGTATTCCCCCCCCACCCCATCTCCTTCTCTCTCTCTGGCTGTCCCCCCCTCTCCCTCCTTCTGCCTGTACCCCCCTCTCCCTCTGCCTGATCTCCTGTCTCTCTATCACACACACTCTCTCTCTCTCCCTCCTTCTGCCTGTACCCCCCTCTCTCTCCCTCCCTCTGCCTGTCCCTCTCTTTCTCTATCTCTCTCTCTCTTTCTCTATCTCTCTCCCTCCCTCTGCCTGTCCCTCTCTTTCTCTATCTCTCTCTCCCTTTGCCTGTCTCTTTGTGTACCTCTCTCTGCCTGTCCCTCTCTC
The DNA here is from genome assembly GCF_023856365.1 of Brienomyrus brachyistius. Lineage (NCBI taxonomy): Eukaryota > Metazoa > Chordata > Actinopteri > Osteoglossiformes > Mormyridae > Brienomyrus > Brienomyrus brachyistius. The sequence continues at coordinate 1,068,844 of NC_064533.1, forward strand.
TCTCCCTCCCTCTGCCTGATCCTCTCTCTCTCTCTCTCTCTCTCTCTCTGTACCTCCCTCCCTCTGCCTGATCCTCTCTCTCTCTCTCTCTCTCTCTCTCTGTACCTCCCTCCCTCTGCCTGATCCTCTCTCTCTCTCTCTGTACCTCCCTCCCTCTGCCTGATCCTCTCTCTCTCTCTCTCACTCTCTCTCTCCCTCCCCTCTGCCTGTACCCTCCTCTCTCTCCCTCCCTCTGCCTGCCTCTCTCTCTCTCTCTCTCTCTCTCACTCTCTCCCTCCCTCCCTCTGCCTGATCCTCTCTCTCTCTCTCTCTCTCTCTCTCTTTCTCTATCTCTCTCCCTCCCTCTGCCTGTCCCTCTCTTTCTCTATCTCTCTCTCCCTTTGCCTGTCTCTTTGTGTACCTCTCTCTGCCTGTCCCTCTCTCTCTCCCTCCCTCTGATTGACCCCCCCTCTGCCTGATCCTCTCTCTCTCTCTCTCTCTCTCTCTCTGTACCTCCCTCCCTCTGCCTGATCCTCTCTCTCTCTCTCTCTCTCTCTCTCTCTGTACCTCCCTCCCCTCTGCCTGATCCTCTCTCTCTCTCTCTCTCTCTCCCTCCCCTCTGCCTGTACCCTCCTCTCTCTCCCTCCCTCTGCCTGTCCCTCTCTTTCTCTATCTCTCTCTCCCTTTGCCTGTCTCTTTGTGTACCTCTCTCTGCCTGTCCCTCTCTTTCTCTATCTCTCTCTCCCTTTGCCTGTCTCTTTGTGTACCTCTCTCTGCCTGTCCCTCTCTCTCTCCCTCCCTCTGATTGACCCCCCCCTCTGCCTGACCCTCTCTCTCTCCCTCCCTCTGATTGACCCCCCCTCTGCCTGACCCTCTCTCTCTCCCTCCCTCTGCCTGATCCTCTCTCTCTCTGTCTCACTTTCTTCTCATCAGTGCAGTTATTATTTCTCTAACTGTTGGACTGTTACAGCTTAACACAGACAGACCTTACTGATGGTCAATAAAATAATTTGAGCTGTATGTATGCTAAAATATTTCCCTTTGGAAAAAAAGGGAAGAGCAAGAAAAAAGAAAAGAGCTTAGAGGTAATGAGGCTGACTGACCATATTAATGATCCAGAATGCACGCAGGCTTCTCCAGCAAAGCACAAGCTGCCTGTCTGCAGTGACACTGATCTGAGAGCAGCCCAGAGGAACCTTGCTGGACTGTAGCATATTTTGGCCTCATGGCTGCCCACCCCCCTCTCGGATGAAGTGGAACAGTGAGACGACTCCTGATTGGTTCATTGTCCCTTGATTCACATGAGCGGAGTAGCCTGATGTGGGAGCAGCTGGCGTTGCTGTAGTTCTGTGGAGCCTTCAGAAGTGTGTGGGCATATACACAAATCTGTGAGCACCTGAAGAGCTGAGATGCTCCCTAGCAAGGCCTCGCACACACTGAGGCATCTTGTTTTCCTGTCCTGTCAGCTGATGCCCAGATGGGGGCCCCATTTAATGAGGGAACGGGCTGGATGGGAGAGACATCGTGCAGCTTAATGGTCCAGTTTGGGAGGAGAGCATCTGGATAATGGTCCCAGTGTACACTGTTAAAAGGGAGCATCTCGATGTCAGAGCAACATGCCATTTGGTGCTCGGAAACACCCGGAAAATTGGTGAGATATGGCTGTGAGATGCATTGTGGGAAATGATATCTTTTTTTTTTTTCCCTTTGTCCTGTCCGGCAGCTTTAGCAGAATCATGGTCTGAATGCACTGCTGTGCCAAACATGTTTGCTTTACCATGAGGGGCTCTATAAGCTGTGTATAGGCCCCTCATGTTAATCGATTTCTTTTTATTTAAAATTTATTTATTTAATTTTTTCACACATGTAAAAATGGAAATGATTTCTGATATGTTTTGAAGATTAGAGTTAAGAATCATCCCTACTTTAAAATGTTTAAATGTTTAAATTCTTCCTGCCATTTTTTTCCAAACTTCATTAATAAAACACTTGATTCATCAAAGCACCGCTTTTAGCTTTTCAGCCTCCCACTGACATGTGATCCTGGGAAGGTTTTCACATAATTTTCACCCCCATAAAACACTCGGCCTTTGTGGTCTTCTGAAGAGCGGATGGATTGGAAGAACAAATAAATAAATGATGACAATGGAAAGTTGATGTTGTGCTACCTCGAAATTGGAGTGACTTTAATGGCTGTTCACCCAGAGAACTCTACACACTCAGATCAGGCAAAAGCATGAACTCCGTGATAGAACAAGCCCTGAAGTGCCCTGCGTGGTCCAGGCATCATAGAGACTAGACCTCCAGTGCAGTCTTTGAAGAATCCCAGGAATCTCTTTTAATACGAAATGGACTATGTGGCTTAAGAGCTTGAGCAAAATCCTCACAAAGGCAAATCAGACAGCCCTTCTCTGCTGTTTTATCTCCCCCAGTCTAGTGGAAAAGTATGATCTGAAAAGTGCATTAAACTGTTTGGTTCCTCCAGCCACCATTAAATATTAATAGTGTGGATATAGGACCGACTAAAACATATTGGAACGGGACTTGGATCCTTGTTCATCCATGGGCACCTTATGAGACCGAGACACGTGTCCGCCTGGTCGTCTCATTCCATGGGCATGTGAATACAAAGTGCTGGCAGAAGATGGCGCAGCCCACAGAAAACGACACCACACCGCGAGTGTATCGCAAGTGCGGAAGCCTGCAGATGGCTAATTAATTGAGGAGATCCTTGTGATCAAACTTGAAGGATGTGACTGCATGAAAAATTAAATTACACAGGACTCAAATGTACCTCAATCCAATTATAAACAAGATCAACACAGGACACTCACCAGATGTCATGGCAACTGATTTTTTTGAAGGCAATGTAGGCGTTTTATCAAACAGGAAAGTCTGTGGAACTTATAATGGAAGTTAACTCTGAAACATAACAGGTCAAGGAGCAGCTAATGTCTACCATGTGAAGACACTTAAGGACACTATACTAATTGCTTCCAATGAGGCAGTGTGAACAGGCTGTATATAATTGATTTTTAAACGTCTAGCCTGGGTTTTTAAACGTATAGCCTGGGTTTTTAAACGTATAGCCTGCTCACCTTCTCTTTAGCTGCTGTTTCCATGAGCACATGGAGGCATCTTAGTGTACCACAGCCTCAGCCTCAGAGGTCTCAAACCTTCGGTTTTTGTTCAGCCTTCATGCAGTGATTGTCAGGGAGGTAGTCCTTGTTCTTCAGTCCCTCTGCAGGAGTGGAGGAGTCATTGCACCTCTCCAGGCGGCTGGCATCATAGTAGGATTTGGATTTGTTTTTAAAGTGTTGAAAATCACTGGTTAGGGGACTAAATACTTTAGCCTAGAGTAGGGTTAAGGTTTTACCTTTCGTGATTAAAACTTGTTGCAGCAAAAACCCGCTGTTGTACATTGTAGGATACGTTCCTCATAGGCAGAGATGGATTGAAAAGAGGATGCCCACTCACATTTGTCGTAACAGTTTTATGTCCGTGTGTATGCAGAGAGTGATGCATATTTCCAGCAAACTATATCAGGAGATAGTTTTAATAGACAGATTTAATATACACTAAAATTCTAAAATTAATGTTATGGTATCCAGAGGGGGATTTTCTCTAGTCATAGGGTCCAGTCAGGTCCAGTGTCTGGTCATTTGCCCTGAAGTCCCAGTCAAGTCTAAGTGTTTCTATTAGTTTTGCCAAGTTGAGTCCAAGTCAAGTCGCAAGTCAGTAACTTGGGTCCCCACCTCTGCTGTCAACATATTCCAAGCACCAACTCAATCCATTTGCACATTGATGTGGAAAATCTTAACTTTACCTCCTGTGAGTGGCTTTTCTTTCATGTTTGTCAACAGCAGCGAACAGCGGTGGGTGGGGTTCCGCTAATACACTAACTGCTAATTGGTGAAGCAAATATTTCAGTTAGCTGTACTTTACACTGGCATTGACACTGACTCAAGAGGCATCCATGAAAGGAAGCTTCCGGAATGCTGCTTCAGCAGAGTGTCCCATTCCCCGTGCCTCGCACATCAGTGATGGTGTGACTAAGAAGTGGAAAACAATGTGAGAAATGCTCATGTTTTTCTGATGTATCTCTGGCCCAAGGACTGTAATCTCACCACATGTCACTGCTGTAGCAGACAGGAAAAGGCGGCTCCTTCCTGACTGGCCCAAGATTCCTGCCTCTGCTGTGGCGGCCAATCTGAGGCCTCTTGTGAGGTTCAGGTTAATGTGAAGGGTTCAGGAAACTCTTGAAGGATTATTCATTTCACCCATATGACCTGTTTTGCCCTGATTGCAAGTGATAGTCAGCTGGGACACATAGCAGGTACATCTTCAAAGGGTCTCTTGGATAGAAAGCGAGCCTGACTGTGACTGAGACATGTGACTGAGACCTGTGACTGAGACATGTCACTGAGACATGTCACTGAGACATGTCACTGAGACATGTCACTGAGACATGTCACTGAGACATGTGACTTCATTTGCAGATTACACACGCCAAAACAGTACATTGGACACCGTAATACTCAGAATGAAATAAGCATATCTTTTTGCCTACAATACCAAGTCTGAATATGCTTGGAAGATGGTTTAATATTGAAATGTTGTGACCCATTCGTGTGGAAACGTTGTCAAAGTGCACATCGTTAATGTTCAACACAAATTTGGGAAAATATATTGTGTGAAAAGTGATCTATTAAAGATGTTTTGAAATTTGCACAGATGATATATTTAATGCGCACTTTGATGACGCTTCCTTACTTAAGCTGCGCCAGGCTTTATTAATATCGGTGAAAATGATGAACATAAAGTGTGCAGGTAAGAATATGCATCCAACAGCCTGGATAATGGATGTGCTAATAGACACATATGATAACACTGTAATTCCTTATGTAGGTTTACACTGGGCTGTCCGGGGGCTGGAACTTCCCATCAGAAATCTAGTCCCACTCTGGACCTGTCTGCTTTTTACTCTAAGTCAAACATATACTGCTCAAAAAATTAAAGGAACACATTTTACTTTGTATTGCATCGAGTCAATTAAACGTCTGGGATATTGCTCTGCTCGGTTATGTAGCGGAGGGGGCTGTTAATCAGTATCAGCTGCTTTGGTGTTAATGAAATTCAGAAGAGGTGAACTAGAGGGGCAGCAATGAGACGACCCCCAAACAGGAATGGTTTAACAGTGGAGGCCACTCTAGAGGGGCAGCAATGAGACGACCCCCAAACAGGAATGGTTTAACAGTGGAGGCCACTGGCATTTTCCCCTCTTCATCTTTTCTGACTGTTTTCTCACTAGCTTTGCATTTGGTGATGGTCAGTGTCACTTCTGGTAGCATGAGGCGAAACCTGGACCCTATAGAGGCTGCACAGGCAGTCCAACGCCTCCAGGATGGCGCATCAATACGTGCCAGAAGGTTTGCTGTGTCTCCCAGCACAGTCTCAAGGGCATGGAGGAGATTCCAGGAGACAGGCAGTTACTCTAGGAGAGCTGGACAGGCCCGGAGAAGGTGCTTTACCCATTAGCTTAACCGGGATCTGCTCCTTCGTGCAAAGAGGAACAGGATGAGCACTGCCAAAGCCCTACAGAATGACCTCCAGCAGGCCACTGGTGTGAATGTCTCTAACCAAACAATCAGAAACAGACTTCATGAGGGTGGCCTGAAGGCCCAATGTCCTCTAGTGGACCCTCACTGCGCTCACTGCACAGCACCATGGAGCTCGATTGGCATTTGCCATAGAATACCAGAATTGGCAGGTCAGCCACTGGCACCCTGTACTTTTTACAGGTGAGAGCAGGTTCACCCTGAGCACATGTGACAGATGTGAAAGGGTCTGGAGAAGCTCTGGAGAACATTATACTGCCTGTAACATTGTTCAGCATGACCGGTTTGGTGGTGGGTCAGTGATGGTCTGGGGAGGCATGGAGGGACATACAGACCTCTACAGGCTAGACAACGGCACCTTCACTGCCATTAGGTATCAGGATGAAATCCTTGGACCCATAGTCAGACCCTACGCTGGTGCAGTGGGTCCTGGATTCCTCCTGGTGCACGACAATGCCCGGCCTCATGTGGCGAGAGTATGCAGGCAGTTCCTGGAGGATGAAGGAATTGATACCATTGACCCCCCACGCTCCCACGCTCCCACACTAGCCCCCATGCTAGCCTGACCTAAATCCAATAGAACACCTCTGGGACATTATGTTTCAGTCCATCAGACGCCACCAGGCTGCACCTCAGGCTGTCCATGACCTCAGTGATGCCCTGGTCCAGATCTGGGAGGAGATCCCCCAGGACGCCATCCGTCGTCTCATAAAGAGCATGCACTGATGTTGTCAGGCATGCATACAATCACGTGGGGGCCATACAAACTACTGAGTATGATTTTTTTGTTGCTGCAATGAAATTTCGGCAAAATGGACTAGCCTGCTGCATCATTTTTTCACTTTTATATATATCTTTGAATTCAGCCCTCTATAGGTTGATTATTTTCATTTCCATCAGACGATGTGACATCCTTTTGTTCCTAACATATTACCCAGTCCATATCAGTATAGATATCCAACATGATTTTTTCCCATTGAGATCTGAGGTGTTTTCCAAGTGTTTCGTTAATTATTTTGAGCAGTGTATTATTCAGCATATCAGACAAAACCTCTTTGCATAAATTTTCACAAATTTTGAGCTTCATTGGTTATGATTAAAAGTAAAAATATTATCATATGGCAACCGACATAATGCATTACAGACTGAACCCTTTGCCCTTGAATAGAAAAGTACCAGCCTGGGTATATCCAAGTATTGAAAGACAGGTATAACAATGCATGTTTTTGTGCCACCTAAAGACGAACATCTTTACCATGTCTAGAGAGTTAAAAATACCGTGTGGAGATGTATGGAGAAAAAATGCAGTGTTGAGTCATATTGTGTCTCACAGTTTGTTCGCTGCTCCATAGGGATTAGACTTTTGGCACTTTCCTGTCTGCTTTGTTAATCTAGGGCTCCATGGCTTCCCGGCACTTTTCAAACTACATCTTTTATCAACTGGGCCGAAAAATGGATGTAAAAGGATTAGCCAATCACAAACTCAATCCTGCCCCCCCCCCCCCCCCAAAAGTAATTGACAGAGCGCCTATTATTACGAAAAGTGGCATTAGGAAGTAAAAAGCTGGTTCGGAAATCCGTCATTCGGAAAGAGATGTGGAAAGTTTAACTTTATTGTCAAATATAATTCAAATAATTTGAGTAATCCTATAAAATAATATTCATATTATTTAAAAATAAAATAACACATTTAATTTATTATCAAAATATTCTTCTAGGGCAAGCAAGCTATTAAGAAATAATTAAGTTAAACATAGACAATGTCAATGGCATTTTTCCAGCAAATACTTAATAGGTTTGTGGGAATAATGGTGAATTTGCTGGTTATGTATCATGTTCATTAGTTGAGCTCAGGATTTAATAGTAAAGGTTGAGGCGGCACATAGTTCATGTTTGGGGTACATAGGTCATATTTGGGGTACATTGGTCATATTTGGGGCACATAGGTCATATTTGGGGCACATTGGTCATATTTGGGACACATAGATCATATTTGGGACACATAGGTCATATTTGGGGCACATTTGTCATATTTGGGGCACATTGGTCATATTTGGGGCACATAGATCATATTTGGGACACATAGATCATATTTGGGACACATAGGTCATATTTGATAGATAGATAGATACAGTGGGGCAAAAAAGTATTTGGTCAGCCACCGATTGTGCAAGTTCTCCCACTGAAAATGATGGCAGAGGTCAGTAATTTTCATCATAGGTACACTTCAACTGTGAGAGACAGAATGTGAAAAAAAAATCCATGAATTCACATGGTAGGATTTTTAAAGAATTTATTTGTAAATTAGGAAGGAAAATAAGTATTTGGTCAATTCAAACAAGGAAAATCTCTGGCTCTCACAGACCTGTAACGTCTTCTTTAAGAAGCTTTTCTGTCCTCCACTCGTTACCTGTCTTAATGGCACCTGTTCGAACTCATTATCTGTATAAAAGACACCTGTCCACAGCCTCAAACAGTCAGACTCCAAACTCCACTATGGCCAAGACCAAAGAGCTTTCGAAGGACACCAGGAAAAGAATTGTAGACCTGCACCAGACTGGGAAGAGTGAATCTACAATAGGCAAGCAGCTTGGTGTGAAAAAATCAACTGTGGGAGCAATTATCAGAAAATGGAAGACATACAAGACCACTGATAATCTCCCTCGATCTGGGGCTCCACGCAAGATCTCATCCCGTGGGGTCAAAATGATCATGAGAACGGTGAGCAAAAATCCCAGAACCACACGGGGGGACCTGGTGAATGACCTGCAGAGAGCTGGGACCAAAGTAACAAAGGTCACCATCAGTAACACACTACAACGGCAGGGAATCAAATCCTGCAGTGCCAGACGTGTTCCGCTGCTGAAGCCAGTGCATGTCCAGGCCCGTCTGAAGTTTGCCAGAGAGCACATGGATGATACAGCAGAGGATTGGGAGAATGTCATGTGGTCAGATGAAACCAAAGTAGAACTTTTTGGTCTAAACTCAACTCGTCGTGTTTGGAGGAAGAAGAATACTGAGTTGCATCCCAAGAACACCATACCTACTGTGAAGCATGGGGGGGGAAACATCATGCTTTGGGGCTGTTTTTCTGCTAAGGGGACAGGACGACTGATCCGTGTTAAGGACAGAATGAATGGGGCCATGTATCGTGAGATCTTGAGCCAAAACCTCCTTCCATCAGTGAGAGCTTTGAAGATGAAACGTGGCTGGGTCTTCCAACATGACAATGATCCCAAACACACTGCCCGGGCAACAAAGGAGTGGCTCCGTAAGAAGCATTTGAAAGTCCTGGAGTGGCCTAGCCAGTCTCCAGACCTCAACCCCATAGAAAATCTGTGGAGGGAGTTGAAAGTCCGTGTTGCTCGGCGACAGCCCCAAAACATCACTGCTCTCGAGAAGATCTGCATGGAGGAATGGGCCAAAATACCAGCTACTGTGTGTGCAAACCTGGTAAAGACCTATAGTAATCGTTTGACCTCTGTTATTGCCAACAAAGGTTATGTTACAAAGTATTGAGTTGAATTTTTGTTATTGACCAAATACTTATTTTCCACCCTAATTTACAAATAAATTCTTTAAAAATCCTACCATGTGAATTCATGGATTTTTTTTTCACATTCTGTCTCTCACAGTTGAAGTGTACCTATGATGAAAATTACTGACCTCTGCCATCATTTTCAGTGGGAGAACTTGCACAATCGGTGGCTGACCAAATACTTTTTTGCCCCACTGTAGGTAGATAGATAGATAGATAGATAGATAGATAGATAGATAGATAGATAGATAGATAGATAGATAGATAGATAGAAACTTTATTAATCCCTCGGGTAGGTTCCTCTGGAAATTCGGTTTCCAAGAGCACAGCACCGACAGAAGTTACACAACGTGAGCAAATGTTATATATATATACATATATATATTTGGGGCACATAGGTCATATTTGGGGCACATAGGTCATATTTGGGGCACATAAGGTCATATTTTGTAACATAGCAGTAATTAGCAGATTATAATAAAACAATCAATCTACACCCTCCAGGTTGAATATGAACAGAAATATTAAATCACCGTGGACTTTTTCCCATATGAAGTTCATTTCCATTAATGTGAGGACATATAGCATGTCTCAAAGGTGAGACACACATCCACACATCACATCCAGAGACAGGCCTGAATGCTACATGCTTATTCCAAGGAATCCATCAGGCACTGTTTGCTTGAGTGAGTGAACCAATGAAATGAAGGACACAGTTAATTAGCTTGAGGCCAATACACAAGGAGACATGCTAACGTCACAAATCAAAGAGCAGGGCAGGGGGTGAGGTGATGCTGCTTTGCCTGAATCACACGCAGCAGCTACATGAGCTGAGCATGGCCAGCCTGAGCATGGCCAGCCGCAGCTTTGAATGTTTGTCGTGGCCAGTGATCTTCCTCCTTCCTGTAGTTATTGTGCAGCTTGTTCAGTTTCCCCCCTCCCTGTGCTTCCTGATCCCTCTGCAAAGGCCTGCTGACCTCTTCTGCATTCAGGAAAAACCCTCTTCTTGTCATTGTGGGCTGGAGTATTATTTGTGAGATAACTAATTATTTTCTTGGGATTAATTACACCCACGCACAAGTTAATGGAGTCAGTGAAGCAGAGAGGGGGCCCATCGATGTCCTCACCATATGGGTAGCAAAATGATCTCAGTCTGTCACCTTCAGTTCTGCAGAGAAACCAAGGGGTTTGATTTCAGTGACCAGCTGTGCAGGTTGTGGAATGACCAATCAAATCCAGGGAGGGCAAATCCACTGCATATATCCTTCACATTTGCACAGAAAGACCCTCTTCAGTTGTCTCCCACTTCACAGAAGCTGCTTGGAGTATCATAGAATGAGGTGTGAAGTCGCAAGGCTGAGTTCACCATGAATGTGCTAGGGTGTCATTTTTGAAAACGGGCATATGGCCTCACATGCAGCCTCCGTGTGGCCAGTGGTGGAACGTAAACATCATGTAGGAAATGGTGACCAGGTAGCCCAGCCTCGGCTGTTCGTGTCCCGGGAGAAGATTTGCGTGGAACGACACCACTAGGAGTTAGAGTTAATAATGATGCCAATCCCGTCTCCATTCCCCTTTGCTCTGTTTTTTATGTTATGTTCACCTCAGCGGGGTGTGGATCTGTAATCATATCCACATGTGGGCCTTTGAGCAAAGTCCTATTACTGCCAGGACACCGTGCACTCATTCACCTGATTTGCCGTGGAGCCCCGAGGCCGAGAGCTCAGCCATTTTGTACACAAGTGACCTAACAGTTTGCTTAATCGCTATAGGCAGGTAGAGCTTGCAGTTATTTCCTGCCTCTGTCCCAGCTTAACTGCCCGTTTGCCTTTGTCCCTAACGATCAGCCCCGGTGAAATAGGCCCCTGTTTGGGGCCCGCCAGTTTCAGGGCAGAGAATGACAGAGCAAAACAAAGACAAATAAAAAGTAATCAAACAAGACAGAACAACAAGAAGGAGAACTAGGAAAGAAGTAGAAACATAGCTGTGGGACAAAGGCTGCCACGGTACCATCTTTATTACAGTTACATTTTGTAGCACTGGTACCTGCCCTACCCTCATCTTCCAGCAAAGGAAAGTAACTGTTTATGTTCCCTGAATGTATAGATATTTGGATGGATAATGTGATGTTCTGGAAAGTGATAATAATAATAATAATAATAATATTAATATTATTATCGGGGTCTTGTTCACGAGTGGGGGAACGATGGAGCGGGAGATCGACAGGCGGATCGGTGCGGCGTCAGCAGTCATGCGGGCGCTGCATCGGTCTGTCATGGTGAAGAGAGAGCTGAGCCAAAAGGCGAAGCTCTCGATTTATCAGTCGATCTACGTTCCTACCCTCACCTATGGTCATGAGCTATGGGTAGTGACCGAAAGAACGAGATCGCGGGTGCAAGCGGCCGAAATGAGTTTCCTCCGCAGGGTGGCTGGGCTTTCCCTTAGATATAGGGTGAGGAGCTCAGTCATTCGGGAGGGACTCAGAGTAGAGCCGCTGCTCCTCCGCATCGAGAGGAGCCGGATGAGGTGGCTCGGGCATTTGATTAGGATGCCTCCTGGACGCCTCCCTGGGGAGGTGTTCCGGGCATGTCCCACTGGGAGGAGGCCCCGGGGAAGACCCAGGACACGCTGGAGAGACAATGTCTCACGGCTGGCCTGGGAACGCCTCGGGGTCCCCCCAGAGGAGCTGGATGAAGTGGCCGGGGAGAGGGAAGTCTGGGTCTCCCTGCTGACTGCTGCCCCCGCGACCCAACCCCGGATTCAGCGGTAGATGATGGATGGATGGATGGATGGATAATAATAATAATAATAAATTACATTTATATAGTGCTTTTCACAAACCCAAGTTTGCCTTACAAGGGGTAAAAAAGTATTTACTTTGCTTTTACCGAGGTGCCCTGGCTAATGACCCCTTCAGTAAGAGATTGCGGTCAGTTCCGTGGTCAGAGAGTTTGTCCAAGTGGATCTCAGTTCACATTATCGGCTCCGATGGCTGCACATTGGTATTGCGGTTATGTGGGGGCCACAGCATTACAGTGAATTAAGTGGCTGACTGACCTAAGCTCTCCGAGCTCTAATTAAAACAACATGCCTCCGAATGATAGGAGAGCAATAGTGGGTTTAATTAAATCTGAAATTTGACTGCTTATCGGGCAAAAGTGCTTTCATTACACTCATTTCCTTCCTTGGGGACTGACACCCATGGAGCCAGCAAGGTCTACATGTTCAGCTTTTGTTGAATAGGATGTGTGGTGATATACATGATGGTGTTACTCTCAAATAGCCCCTTTAACAATGAGCAAGGACTTTCATACTCTTGTGAGTCCTGATGGGAACTTGGCATTGAAATTGGCACTGACCCTGGCAGAGGTACAGCTGTAGCCAAAAGTTTTGAGAATGACAGCATTGGTTTTCACAAAGTTTGCCCCTTGAGTGTTTGTAGATCTTTTTGTCAGATGTTTCTGTGGTGTACTGAAGTATATAATTACAAGCATTTCTTAAGTGCCAAAGGCTTTCATTGACAACTGCTGGATGAGTCAATCAAGGAAACAAACCTGTCAAAGCACAAGAAGAGCTGAACTAATTAGCCGAGCACAGGAGTCTTTCGGTTTCATAGGAGTTTGTAAAACCTGCAGCACATAGTGCCCCCCCCGACACCCTGCTTAGCCCAGCTCTCACCGCACACCTCTCTCTGCTGGGCCTGTGTTTTGGCCTTCCATCCATCCATCCATCCATTGTCCAAACGGGGTCGCGGGGGTCCGGAGCCTATCCTGGAAGCAATGGGCACAAGGCAAGGAACAACCCAGGATGGGGGGCCAGCCCATCGCAGGGCACACTCACATACCATTCACACACACATGCACTCCTACGGGCAATTTAGCAAGTCCAATTAGCTTCAGCATGTTTTTGGACTGTGGGGGGAAACCGGAGTACCCGGAGGATACCCCACGACGACATGGGGAGAACATGCAAACTCCGCAAACATGTAACCCAGGCGGAGACTCAACCCCCCCAACACCGGTTCCTAGGGGTGTGAGGCAACAGTGCTAATCACTGCACCACCATGTCACCCCCTGGCCAATACAGAGCCTCTGTAAAGGGTCATTTGGCAGGTACCTTGAAGCTAAGTCATTAATGCTAAAGGGGTGACATTAGTTTTCACATGAATGGGCCTAGTCTTTAAAAACAAGAAAAACACACCAGTTTACAAGTTATAGCCCCATTAGGAGCAGCAGTGCTGCTGACTGTCACACTGGGGTGTATGATGTGTTACCCATGATTCAGTTCAGCTTGCCACACAGGAGAACCAATCATGTCTCCTGACAGCTACACTGCGACAACAGAGAGCTATGATGGCAGTGTGTGTCTTAAGAGTTTCAGGAGAGAAAGACCATTCGAGAACGAGACCCAGTGCTACTCTGCAGATGACTGTAGCGGCAATATGTTAGGCACTAGGTGCTAAAAGGATCAATTGCAACTGTTCTGTATTTCAATGAAAATGTTTTAACAGGGCCTTACACTGCTTCCTTTGAATTTGCTGCTGAGTTTTTACTGGGCTGATCTAATGCATTTGGCTGGTGACTTCAGGTGTGTCCCAGCAAACCTCACACCCCCCACACCATAATCACTCCACAACAAACCCCTATCAGCTCCGCTCCACTGCCTCGTGCTTCCTCCACACTGGCCCGGATAAGTCCTCTGTGATGCGTAGGCAGAATTCCCGGGCGAGGTGCCGGTGGCTGGAAGCCAGGCTGGGCCACTCGCTCGCCGGGTCGCCAGGAGCCATGGCCGCACCACGCATGTGGAAGGGAGACGCAGGCAAGCCGCGGAGATGCTCCTCTCTCAGGCACCTCCCCTCGGCTGGGAGCTCGACCGGCTCTACCACATAATATTAAAGTTTAATAAGATCTGAGGAAAAAGGATATTGATACAGAAAATAAAATCTATTCAAGGGCCTCCTCCTTAGATGTTCCACTGAATATGGAAATATGAGTGGGATGTGTCGAATAGCCTTTTAGAACACACAAACAGTACAGAGGTCCACTCTGTGGGGACCTGACATTTGCTCATACATTCCTTGAGGGCTTGCCATACTGCCAGTGAAATGCTGCAAGACATTGTGAATGAAATGTTCAGCCTTTCAAAGTGCAATGTGTTTGATTAATTCTCAGAAATCCGTGTTCAGGTGCTCTGGGACACATGTTCTTTGTGGCATGGGGGGGGGGGGGGGGCTGGTTGTACTGAAAAGCCACACAGATACTCACACGTGCTGAGGCATCCTCTGATTTACACGCTGTGGTTCCAGTACCTGGTTTCTAAACAGGAGTTCAGCTAAATAAGTTATTTTCACATTGGACATTAACTTATTTTTTACTTGCATCTTTTAAAAACAGACCTTATTTCACTCCTGTACAGTGATTCTTTTTCTTTTAGTCCCAGAAGGGAACCTGAATTTTAGGGCATGGATGCGATTTTCATGATGCTGACATGTCAAGGCGTTGAAGATGCCAGTTCTGTGTGAGAGGCTCGGTGGCTGGTGCCAGTGGCAACAGGCAACAATATTCCAGGGTGACAGTGAGGGGGGAGCCTTACTGCATGCGAGTCTCACTGTCTGCTTTAACCCACCTGCCACGGTTTCCTCCATCAGGGTCTGACACTGTAGCTGGATGAAGCAGCTGGTGTAAATGGCACATTACATGATAAATGGATGTGTAGGTAAACATAAACAAACATGCATGAGGACAGAGGGATGTTAACTTGTGTTAGTGTTAACTTGGCATGGATAAACTGCAGCGAAACAGCTAAATCTCCTTTTTGTTTCCCACTATAATTCGTTGACTTGTAGACTTGAGGTCTGTGTCTGGGCTCATTTTCCATTCAGAATTACACCCAGGACTGGCGTGTGCAATAAAAGTAAATCAGCAAATGAAAAGAAAGTATTTAGCCATTTATAAAGGGCAAGTGGGACCCCATCATAATTTACAAAGTGCAATATCTAGTTTAACCACAGTCTAATTAGGTGGCATCGATAATCATGAACAGTTCTAGAATGACTGAGGCCACCAGAATAAAGGTAAAGGCAATAAAAGAGAGACACTCCTCGTATCTTAATTGTCAGAGGCAGTTTCGTTCAGGCACCTAGTGTGATTGAACATCATAATTGAGCTGAAGTTAAATTGATATATAAAGCAACCCCTCATTTGTGAGCTTAATCCCATCCATCCTGCATAATGGCTTCAGCAGAGAGTTTCCGTGAGCTTATCATGGGCAACACGCTCTGCCGGCTATTTTAAGGCAGCAGCTCACCTAACTGCCTGCTTTTGGATGGCAGGAGGAAACCGGAGGAGCTGGGGGAATCTCACGTGAATCCAAGGAAAATAGACACACAAGGCAGCATGGCAGTGCAGTGGTTAGCACTGGGAGCGGCATGGTGGTGCAGTGGTTAGCACTGTTGCCTCACACCTCTGGGACCCCGGTTCGAGTCTCCACCTGGGTTACACGTGTGTGGAGTTTGCATGTTCTCCCCATGTCGTCGTGGGGTATCCTCCGGGTACTCCGGTTTCCCCCCACAGTCCAAAAACATGCTGAGGCTAATTGGACTTGCTAAATTGCCCGTAGGTGTGCATGTGAGAGTGAATGGTGTGTGACTGTGCCCTGCGATGGGCTGGCCCCCCATCCTGGGTTGTTCCCTGCCTTGTGCCCATTGCTTCCGGGATAGGCTCCGGACCCCCGCGACCCCGTTTGGACAATGGATGGATGGATGGATGGAAGGCCAAAACACAGGCCCAGCAGAGAGAGGTGTGCGGTGAGAGCTGGGCTAAGCAGGGTGTCGGGGGGGGGGGGGCACTATGTGCTGCAGGTTTTACAAACTCCTATGAAACCGAAAGACTCCTGTGCTCGGCTAATTAGTTCAGCTATTCTTGTGCTTTGACTGGTTTGTTTTCTTGATTGACTCATCCAGCAGTTTCACATTAACGTTAGTGACACATGCATGATTATAGGAGACTGACCAATCAGCACACAGTAAGAACCTAGAGCTTAAGTGACTTCCAGGTCTTTTTACTCGAAATGGTTGAAATGGTGGTTTCCAAACCCTGTCCTAGCTCAGTGTCCCCCCTCACGGAGTAGCTGGTCACCCTGGCCACAACGCCTCCCAATTTAATTACAAACAAATTCTGTTATCCAAGGTTTACCCAGCCATTCTGCAGATGATTTGCTAAAGTCATGTTTATGTATCCAGACAAATATGAAGCATTGTTGTTGCCAGTCCCTAGACCGTTGGAGAATTCTGTTCCCGACCAGGACCCCCTGCGCCGTGGCACTCTCCTCCCAGGAACTGCAATGTGCGGCTCTCTGAGGAAAATAATGAAATAATGACGTGCCAAAGAGCAGAAAGAGCTCGCTTGGGAATTTGGGTCCATCTAAAATGGCTCAATCAGAGTTTCCATGCATGAAATGGGGGTTGGGGGGTCATTTCAGATATGGGTTTTATTTCTTTGCCTTTTACCATTTTGGGGATTGTTTATAAGATTCTCATTGGTTCAAATATCCATAGGAAGTAATGGAGGCAAGAAAGGCTTTTTCCTTTCACTGTCTTTGCCTTTGACTTATGACAGGTTGCTGGCATCCTCAATAACTAGGGATGAGCTTTCTGGTTCAAATTAGCATTTTATTGACACCATAAAACCAGAAGCAAGTGAACAAGTGGTTAGTTTGGCCCCAGGGAGAGGTATTTTGGCGATGCACAGTTTGGTTCTTGTGTGTGTATGTATCGGTCTTCACTCACAAGTGTCTCAGTAAACACATTAATATTGACTTAATAGGTTAGCTTTAGTCTTTTCATTTAATAAATATGTGTGCCATACTTAAAAGTGTTGTGTTAATATTTAATGTGCAAGAATTTAGCAATTAAATGCTAAGGTTAAGAGTCTGGGCGTCATCCTTGAAACTGTAGTACTCTTTCATTTCAGTCATGCATTAATCATATCACCCGGTCTGCATACTTCCATCTGCACACCATAAACCGACTCCATGCCTTCCTTACTCCCCATGCTGCTGCCATCCATGTCCATAGCCTTGTCACTTCTAGGATTGATTATTGTAACTCTCTTCTTTTTGGTCTCCTTAACAAGACCCTCCATAAATTCCAACTCCTTCAGAACGGTGCAGCTTGGGTAGTAACTCGTACCCCCCACCCCCCCAGGGAACATATCACCCAGTTCTACAACAGCTTCACTGGTTGCCCATAGAAACTAGAACAGTATTCAAAATTCTTCAAAATCACTTCTCACTTTCAAATGCATTTACAGTCTCGCCCCTCCCCTGCTTCACATTGCCACTCCATCCCGATATCTCAGATCTTCATCTGCCACCCATCTTATCGTTCCCTCTGCCCACCTCATCACCATGGGACCCTGAGCTTTCAGTCGTTTTGCTCCCAGACTTTGGACCTCACATCCGCTGGATATCAGAAATATCGATTCTCTTCCATTGTTTAAGTCAAAACTCAAAACCCACCTGTTTAAATTGGGTAACTCGCTTTAACCCAATTGTTGTATGATTATGTAAATAACTCTTTTTAATTATTTGTTTTATTGTTTGTCTTTTATGGGCTATGTAAGGTGACCTTGGGTTTTAGAACAGAGCCCACAAATAAACTGCATTATCATTATTATTATTGTTATTATTATTACACAATGAGACAACAACAGTGTAAAGGGGAGTAGCTAGAGTGATTCTGAGGGCCTTGTATTGATGGGGGCTCTAAACAATTTGGAACATAGTTCCAAAGGACTGGTCTGGGTTGGGGACCCAAAATGGTATGCTGTCACGCAGCCCAAAATCAGCAGTGACACCCCAGCCCAGTGGCATCAAAACATCGTGCCATTCCACAAAGTATAGAGACTCTGACTGAAATGGAGGGCCGTTCCACAAATGGGTATAGAGACTCTGACTGAAACGGAGGGCCGTTCCACAAATGGGTATAGAGACTCTGACTGAAACGGAGGGCCGTTCCACAAATGAGTATAGAGACTCTGTCTGAAACGGAGGGCCGTTCCACAAATGAGTATAGAGACTCTGACTGAAACGGAGGGCCGTTCCACAAATGAGTATAGAGACTCTGTCTGAAATGGAGGGCCGCTTCCTCATCGCGTGCCTGGCTTCCCTGAAACAGAAGGAGGGAGCGGATAGGATGATGATGTCTATTTTAGACCCATGCAGTGAGGGCAGCTTCCTGAACACGACTGCAGCCTCCTCGCCGCGTGACACCCCAGGTTAATTAGGGACACATTCACCTGTCTGTAGGGACGCTTGGCTGTCAGCCAGAAATAGATCCTGCCTCCTTGATGAATGCATTCCAAGG
Organism: Brienomyrus brachyistius; assembly: GCF_023856365.1. Lineage (NCBI taxonomy): Eukaryota > Metazoa > Chordata > Actinopteri > Osteoglossiformes > Mormyridae > Brienomyrus > Brienomyrus brachyistius. The sequence continues at coordinate 1,087,343 of NC_064533.1, forward strand.
ATCACTTATGAAATGCGATAAACCCCCCCCCCCCCAAAAAAATAATAAAATCGTCATACTGTGAATGCAGTGACTTCGGCAGCATCTCTACACAGACATATGGACATAGCAGATTAGACAGCGTTGTCCCTTTCGGATTTCCACAGGAAGCCCACCGAGTCGACGTGCAGGAAGCCAGGCGCCGCGACTGACTCCGGGCGCCGTATTCTGCATGAGCACGTTGCAATTGGTCCGGTGTGGCCAGCATTACCAAGGAAAACCACAGGGGGGAGTAACTCAGCAGTGTGGAAGAATGGACAGAAGACAGTCGAGATAGCCATGTGATTTATAATCTGCTTAGCATAGCATAATCATAGCAGCGGTCTTAGTACTGAGAAGGAGCACTGAGTCTACGCCAAGCATCTAAAATGCACCAATTACAATACATATGGCAGCATTTACATTACTGCCTAACGGCCATGTTTTTAAGAATGCTAAATTACATGGTAGATTTTGAGAAAATGTTTCATGAAACCAAAATGATACAGTTAAACCCTTAAAAGGCATTTTAATTTTCACAGTGATCTAATTCAATTAGGCAAACACGTATCAGGCAGGATTTTCCCAACTGGACCAGCAGTTTCATTGAACCTAGTAATAAGCGAGCAGGCTACGAGTGGCAGTATGTTTCAGCTGGCTGGGAATCTCTGGGCCGTCAGTCGGCACGCCAGCCAATGCACACGGGACAGCACTGCGGGGACCCAAAGGGGCGGAGCTCCCGGCTGTTTGGCCGGTGGTACCGGATCCATAGCTCAGGGTTGGGGGGGGAGAAGGTGCAGGCGATGTAAGCAACACGCGCTGCAGTTCAGTTTCGCTTTATGAGTCAGTGTACCTCAGCTACACAAGAGCTCATTCTGAAAGAATATCATTTGGTTAAAGGTGATAGTATCACGCTTATGTAACATTTAGAGGAGATTCAGGGGGAGGCACTGCGTGTGCAGACACACACATTATATATATATATATATATATATATATATATATATATATATATATATAGATAGATAGATGGATAGATGGATAGATAGGTAGATGGATAGACAGATATGCATTTTGGTGACGGGGAAAAAAACTGTTTTAAATATCTTACAAATATATGGCCTGTGAACCTCCGGCTCGTGAAAAACGATTTGAATGGTGAAATCATGCCCCCTACTGGTGATGGATGACACAGCGGCTTTGGGTGCTGTAAAAGCTGTAGCAGATGTTTTGCTTCATTGAAGAACCACTTTGCAGAAGCATCACCCTCAGGGCTTCATCTGAGCCACAGCACATCGGGGATCAAACCTGGCACCTATTCATGGTTCAGGAAGGATTCTAGTTTGTCACATATACATTTATTTTTCATTATTTTCTCTATTGGTTTTTCTTGTCATGGTCCTCAGATACAAAATGTCATGGCGTGTTGAGGTTTAAGATCTTTGTCCTTGATTGAATTTGTTTATCAGACAGTTGTACACCGTCTATAGGGTGTCCTTATGTGTCTGATTTGCAGTTAGGCGGGTTGGGGTACAACGTCTACAGGGTGTCCTTATGTGCCTGATTTGCAGGTAGGCGGGTTGGGGTACACCGTCTATAGGGTGTCCTTATGTGCCTGATTTGCAGTTAGGCGGGTTGGGGTACACCGTCTATAGGGTGTCCTTTTGTGTCTGATTTGCAGGTAGGCGGGTTGGGGAACACCGTCTAAAGGGTGTCCTTATGTGCCTGATTTGCAGGTAGGCGGGTTGGGGTACACCGTCTATAGGGTGTCCTTATGTGTCTGATTTGCAGGTAGGCGGGTTGGGGTACACAGTCTATAGGGTGTCCTTATGTGCCTGATTTGCAGGTAGGCGGGTTGGGGTACACAGTCTATAGGGTGTCCTTATGTGTCTGATTTGCAGGTAGGCGGGTTGGGGTACACCGTCTATAGGGTGTCCTTATGTGCCTGATTTGTAGGTAGGCGGGTTGGGGTACACCGTCTATAGGGTGTCCTTATGTGTCTGATTTGCAGGTAGGCGGGTTGGGGTACACCGTCTATAGGGTGTCCTTATGTGCCTGATTTGCAGGTAGGCGGGTTGGGGTACACCGTCTATAGGGTGTCCTTATGTGCCTGATTTGCAGGTAGGCGGGTTGGGGTACACAGTCTATAGGGTGTCCTTATGTGTCTGATTTGCAGGTAGGCGGGTTGGGGTACACAGTCTATAGGGTGTCCTTATGTGCCTGATTTGCAGGTAGGCGGGTTGGGGTACACAGTCTATAGGGTGTCCTTATGTGTCTGATTTGCAGGTAGGCGGGTTGGGGTACACCATCTATAGGGTGTCCTTATGTGCCTGATTTGCAGGTAGGCGGGTTGGGGTACACCGTCTATAGGGTGTCCTTATGTGTCTGATTTGCAGGTAGGCGGGTTGGGGTACACAGTCTATAGGGTGTCCTTATGTGTCTGATTTGCAGGTAGGCGGGTTGGGGTACACCGTCTATAGGGTGTCCTTATGTGTGATTTGCAGGTAGGCGGGTTGGGGTACACCGTCTATAGGGTGTCCTTATGTGTCTGATTTGCAGGTAGGCGGGTTGGGGTACACCGTCTATAGGGTGTCCTTATGTGTCTGATTTGCAGGTAGGCGGGTTGGGGTATACCGTCTACAGGGTGTCCTTATGTGTCTGATTTGTAGGTAGGCGGGTTGGGGTACACCGTCTACAGGGTGTCCTTATGTGTCTGATTTGCAGGTAGGCGGGTTGGGGTATACCGTCTACAGGGTGTCCTTATGTGCCTGATTTGCAGGTAGGCGGGTTGGGGTACACCATCTATAGGGTGTCCTTATGTGCCTGCAAGCTTCCCTGGGATGGACCAGCCTCATGTCCTCTGTGCTTCCTGTAACACTGAGGGTTATAATTGGTATATTTACCAATTTTATTGGTCTCCTCATTACAATTTACTGTCTGGAAAGCTAGCGTGAACGGGTTTAGTTTTCCTGGGCATGACGCGATTACTGCCTCAGAGGAGTTATTGCTGCCAACCTGCATGTCATCTTCTAAAATGGATGAAACAAATGTGCTACATAATTTGTTTATGTTTTAGAAAATGTGCCTGTAGGTTAAAGTTAACCAGACTCTGGGGACCACGGTGCTTGCACTCGGCGGAGTGGCGAACACATGGCAATCTTTAAATGTAATGCTGTGCTGACAGCTTAAATGCTTAAGCGTATTACTAGTGTTACCACCCTTAGAGGTGACGGCGGCTTCGCATTGGTTGCACACTGCACAATGGTCGCCCTTCTTTGTAAAATGCAGCCATGCGCTGGACCGCTTCCTGCGCTCCATCATGTGGATTCCAAGTAGAGGCGTCGTTTCGCGTGACACGAAAAGTCCGGATGAATCGTTTGAGGAATCAGAGGTGTACGATTCCGGTTCTTTGCCACAATAATAACTGGTTCTCGATTCCCATGCCTAGTCACAAGTCAGGAAATTCGTGACATGAGTCTGAGTCACGAGTCAGTGAATCGAGTCCCCACCTCTGGAGTAAGTTCCATGAAAAATGAATACTCAGAATGTTTTACCAGGGCTGCCAACCCTCACCCATCTGGCATTGACACTCAGCCATTCAGACTCACTCTCAGGCAAAACATTTTTACAGGAAATCTATACTATTGCATTATAAACCTAAAATCAGCTACATCAAAAACATTGGGGTAGTTCGCAAACTCCACAGACTATTTTAAAGGTAATAAAACAATTGCATACAGGTGCTGGTCATATAATTAGAATCTTCAAAAAGTTGATTTATTTCACTAATTCCATTCAAGAATTGAAACTTGTATAATGTATACATTCATTCCACACAGACTGACATATTTCAAGTGTTTATTTCTTTTAATTTTGATGATTATAACTGACAACTAATGAAAACCCCAATTCAGTATCTCAGAAAATTCGAATATTGTGAAAAGGTTCAGTATTGAAGACACCTGGTGCCACAGTCTAATCAGCTAATTAACTCAAAACACCTCCAAAGACCTTTAAATGGCTCTGTGTGGAATGAATGTATACATTATACAAGTTTCACCTCTTGAATGGAATTAGTAAAATAAATCAACTTTTTGAAGATATTCTAATTATATGACCAGCACCTGTACATGTGCATGTGTGTGGAGACTTGTCTTGACTCAAAAATCTAACTCCATCCAGCTGACCAAAGTGGGCAACCCTGGTTTTATACAATAGAATCGATACTATTGACAACATTACTGAGAGGCAAAAGTACCGGCAGATTCCAGCCAGCCACTGCAAACATCAGTACCAGGCAAATGGCTGTTTTCAGCAGCTGAACTTACCGTAAACAGACCTCATACCAGACAGAGTAGATATGCTGGTCTTTTTAATTAAAGGGTATAACTAGGTTCATCTTTATCTTTGTAGTGGCTTTAGAAAGTTACAATTCAGACAATTTAACACCCATTATGCTTTGATTTTATATCAACTATAAAATATTAGCTTTATGGCATAAATATCAAAGTAATCTTAGTAAGATGTAAGCTGATTGGCAAATTACTCGCACAAATACTATCACTGTCAGTATGCTTTAAAGTTGAATGGAAGACATGGATAAAGTCCTTTACTGAGGAATGTACTATTTGCGTATTCAATGATGTTTCAAACTCCTCGCGGCGCGGGGAGAACGCGCAAACTCCTCGCCCCGCGGGGAGAACGCGCAAACTCCTCGCCCCGCGGGGAGAACGCGCAAACTCCACACAAGGGTGGAGACTTCATCCCAGAATGCCAGCCAAAGAACTAATGAAACTTATATATGATATGTAAAGAATGTTCTTCTTCCAAAAAGCAGGGTTAGCTTATCTCATGTTTTAAAGTCTGATCTCCATTCATTGCCATTACTTTTGCATTAATGCATTTATAAAATGTTAAATAAATGTAATATAATGATCATTAAGCGCTGTTAAGAACCTGCTTTCTAAACAGAAGTGTCACTGCATTGAAGTGAATCACACAGCACAAGTATATTGTCCTTTCACTGCAGATTTGGTCTTTGAATTGGCACTTCAGTGTCAAATTACTGGCATTGTAGTATCAGTTATAACTCATGAAAATGATTAAGTGAGTGAAAAATAACCTGGAAGTGCTGTAGAATAACACTGAGAAGCGATAATGTTCCAACTGAATGTCAACAGCTGTTCCTCCCCACTCTTCAAGGTCTGGAATTGCTCCAAAGGTCAAACCTCCCACATCCCAATCATGTAGCCCATGTGACACAAGCAGGTGGTGCCTGTCCCGGAACCGAGAGAGATTTCTGCTGCTGGCTTAAAACTTTGCTTCCATCTGTAAAACAGACAGAGGTACAGAACGGCCCTCTGTCACATCGCTAGCGATCGCTCAGCCACCGTCTCTGCCTGTTTGTCAAAGCCAGCCCGGCTCAGAGGCTGCCTGTGAAGTCCTACATGCTTTTCCCCCTTGACCATGGGAAATTGCTCTTCAAAGCACAAAAAAGGTGTACTCCCACAAAATACCCATTTGAACTTCATTTGTGATTGCGAGATGGCTATTACAAGCAGAGCAGAGAATAGGTTGGCATCATTTGATGCAAACAGAACAGGACCTAAAAATAATGCAGGCTGAACTATTTCATGTGGTTATATGAGAAGTCTGTCCCAATACAGCCCAGCAACTGCAGCCCGAGAATCAGATATGCGTAACACAGGCTTATATACCACAGCTTACAGTAGGGGCTTCCCAACCTCAGCTCCATGGCTGCTATTCCACTGGGCGGCAGAACACTGGGGATTTTGCATAGGGGTTGGTCAATTTCCAAAAAAATATTTAACTTACGACCCATGGAATTCACTGATCTGCAGACACGCCCCACAGGCCATTTTATCATACAGCGACAAACCAGCCTACAGGCACAAAGTGCCACTTAAGACCAGACCTCCAATAAAAAATTCCTCTCCGAAAGCAGTCATAATGGACATGTATCAAAATTGCAAAATAAACAAAAAATGCCCTTAGTAGCGGCCATAGTTTCCTTCACATCTGGACCAGGCGATCGCAACGTTCCAGTCTGGGGATCAGTTCTGTAGAGATCCAAGACTGTCATACGTGAGGTACCAGAAAAACCCAAGTGGCAAGCTCCAACTAAGTCCTGCACACGTGCTCCATGACAGGGCCAAGGTGACCCTGGAGTCTTTTCCTAGAAGTACAGGGTGAACCGAAAGGGACACCTTGTACAGCATGACTGAGGGACACTCCAATTCACATGCAGACCGCTACTCATTTGGGAATCAAGCATAAGCTGGAACCGGGAAATCACCAGTGAGATATGAATCAGAAGTTGCCCCATTGCTAAACTGACTACCTCCAATGCATTTGAAATGAGTATTATCTCCATACAAAGATTTAAAAGTCATGCAACTCACGACTTCCATAGCATTAGTAAGAGTTGGGCTGTACATAAAATCCCATTTATTTGGAGACAATTAAGAGTCAGCCAGCATGTATGAAGTGGTTTATTTAGGTCTCAAACCAAAAGCATGCAACATTGAGGTTCCATCAGGTGAAAGGTCCAACTCATTCCCTCACCAAAAGCAGGCTGTCAAAAAGGCTCAGGGTGATTTGACAGCTAATAACGTTTACATATTCAAAACTATGACAGAAATACGTTAAAAGAAAACGGCTTAAGTAGTAAATTTAAGAAAAGCTAAGGCTAAAACATCTCTAGAATTCCCCGACATCCACCCTTTTGTCTCGGAACTTGTTCCTGGCCTTGGTGCGAGCTTTAAAGACCGCTGCATTGTAGAGGTGCTGTTGGGAAAATGGCCACTCATTAGTGTCTTATACTGTTCCATTTTATTCAAATCAAGCCTAAAGATCAACAGATCTTATACCCTATTCGTTAAGTGAAGTAGAGATATTAGACAAGAGTGCTGCGGTCCAGCAATCATACATCTGAGCATGAGAACGGTGCTTTGACAAAACTCACCCGTTCAAAGCGGGAGATCTTCATGGCCTTCAGGGTAGCGGAATCAACCATCACCGGTGGTCCAAGTTCAAACACGTCACGGATGAACTCATTTGCCTGTGGGATTGGGAAAGGAGTTTGAGGAACACCCTCAGTCATCTGATGTACCACACCTACAAAAGGACGGACAGCCAGACTTCCACTTACCTGCAGATGGTAGTTCATCCCAGAGCCAACAAACTCTCGGAAGGCATCATACATTCGCTTCCTCACCCAGCTGTCAATGTACATGCACTCCGTTCCAAAGCGGATAGTCTCAGTGGGGAAGTCTCCCTCCTGTCCACAAAAAATAAAAAAAATTCAGCCTGCCAGACTAATGCAGTTAGGGTTGAGATACCTTGTCAATGAAGAGGCTGTTCAGTCAGCCTGCAACCATCTGGTATTGCACTCACCTCCACGGCTTTCAGAACATCCCTGAAGACTGATCTCTGCTTCCTCCTGTCAGTCTTGGCGTGGTGCTTGCTGCAGTCTGTAGCTAGAGCATTCAGCTTTGCACAGAGAGGATCCAAGCCTTCATGCTCAGACTCCTAAGGAAAGCTTGAGGTTAATCAGGCTCCAGTCAATTTTTAAAATTGCTCAACAGCAGCCTGACTGCTGACACAGGCGACAACTCACTGCATCCTGGCCCCTGGCCAGCTCAAAAAGCAGGGCAATCGTCTCACCAGCAGCGATCCTCATGTTCACATCTTCACACTCTAGCAAACCAGGGAGCTCAGGCATGTGCCTTAAAAGGAAAAAAGCACATCGATGGTCCCTGGGTTCTTACAGATGTGCATAGATCTTTAGCGTTAACATTCTTTGTATGCTGACTATGCTCTACACATCACTGAATATCTGATTGCTTAGAAATGAACTGCAGCCCCCTCCCCACCTGAGCAAGTAACAGATCACTAAGGGTGTGCTGACACTAGCCGATCCGAGCACGTCTGGCCTCCAAGGTCCGGTTCCATACGATGGCCAGGCCCGCTCAGATTGGGCCCTAGGCCCAAGCACGGTTAGTCAGACTCGACACACATCTAGCATGATCGTCAACTGTGCCTGGGTACAGAACACAGGCATGATGTCAATGACGTGACGTGAAACTGCCGCGTTACACACTAAATGAAGCTGTCATCACATCCAAAACAACTGTAAATAAATCACTAAATATGCACATTAATCATGGATTCCATACCACTTTCCTTCCTGCGTTTTCTTCAAACACAAAAATAGTTGCAGGGTGATGATGAATGTGTGCTTGGGCCAGGATCGTGTAGTGCAATGTGAGCACTTAACCATGCTTGGGCATGGTACAGGTGTGAGTACGCCCGACAAAGACCAACATGCAAGCAGCACATGTACATCTACAAACCATTCTAAGAAGTCAATACCAACTGAAACAGTAAAATAAATCAGTTATAATTTCCCCCCCTCCCAGAACTGAACCAGCAAACTTCTAGAAAATTAACCTATAGAAGGTTCTGTCATGGCAAAGATACAGAAGTTCATTTGTAGTTAATTGATCAGTTAAGTGTAGTATTAAAGGTTAAAATTAAAATATAAATCAGCATAATTGCTGCTGACTAGACATTTCCCTGTCCTTAGTCTGGAATATGCATCCAGGTAGTACTGCTGGTGTCAAAACACATGTAGAGTGAACCTAACCGCAACTGCAGCAGGTTTCAACAGAACCTCATTTGTCCAGGGAGAGAGAAAGAGGCAATTCTCTGAGGTCCATGAAACTTCTGGACACAGTATGAGATCCTTCAATGACGAGGAAACAAGATGGATAGTATTTTGGGTCAAACAATCCATCATACAGGAGAGTAATACATCAAGTTCAGTACAGCATCACATTTACTGATACATCCCCCAAGCAATACAATTCATATCAAAAACAAAAGGGGGCTGAAGTTGGTAAAGGGCCGTACTTGTTGAAAAGACGTTTGACTTCTGTGCCGTAACAGATGGTGAGGAGGAGAGCCCAAGCCAGCAGGACGTGGGTGTGAAGGACAGAGGTCTGGGGGCTGACAGCAGCTCGGCTCCCATCTTGCCTGGTGTAGGACTTTGTGAAGAGGTTCTCAAAACACCCCATGGTGGCATACACATCCTGGCACACGGAAAAACCCCAATATAAGGACATCCCCACTTGCTTAAAGCAGCATAGGTACGTTCTTCAGGCGTTTTAGGCTGTACAGATTTACTGCCTAGACATGCTGTACTTACCAATATATCATTTTCTGCAATCAAGCTGCAGATGCCCAAGCTCGTTGCACACTGAGGAGAAAAAGCCAAGTGACTTGAGGCAGCCATGACAGTACAGAGTCTAGTTTGAATGCACTTACTAAACATGACCACGTATTACTAAAGTTCATCAACTTGCACACTTTAAAGCAAAAGGACACTGGCGGTCTGGGAGAGGAAGCTCACTGCTTGTCTGGCTTGAAGGCTGGCGGTTCCATCACTGAGGATGCTCTTGAAGACCGGCTTCAGAGTCTTGAACATCTCCTCACTCTCCAGGCCGGAGCCCAGCTGGATACACAAGAGGCAGGCCAGGGAAGCAGCAGCCTTCTGCTCCTCTCCTTTGCCTCGTTGGGGGAAAAAGCGCAGCCAGAGTCAGTGCTGAACATCGAGGTGGAGCAGAGAGGGTTACGGCTCCCCTAATGCAGAAGTACCTTTCTTTAAGCAGCGCTCTATGCTGTCAGTGATGGTCATCCGTCTCTCGAGAATAAACTCATACAAGATCTTAGTTGCCAAAGCGGTCCTCAGAGCACCAAGGGCAGCCTGCCTGGTCTTAGCACTGCAGAGATGAGAAGATGTGACACTCCACCAGTCGTGGAAATACCCTGCCTAGATACACACTTATGAACAAACTGAGGAAAGCAGAACATTCCAACATCGCCACACTGAACTTTGACCAGAATCAATGATTCGGCCAAGAGTGGAAGTCTGTTTAGCTTCCTCCCTCTCCCGCCCCCTTTAAATCGGTGCCAAAGGTAATCCAATATACCATATTGAACCAAACATGCCTTTTGTCCACAGTGCTGTCGATATAGCCCTTTAACTTGTACTGGAAGTCCTCCTGTGCTGCCCTGTCTTCTGTCGTCTCCCCTCCTGCACAAAATAAACCAACAGTCTGAGATTTGCTTGCCCAGTCGCCATCTATAACACTGGGACTCCTGCAGTCCAAACAAGGAGCCCGCCCCCTTAGGGTATACGCACACTAACCAATCTGCAACCTGAGCCCGAGCACGTCTCACCCTCAAAGTCCTGTTCTTTTGACTAGTGAGCTCGCTCCGTACCGTGCCCAGCCATGGTACACTTAACCGTGTCCTGGCCCGCTTGGGCAGGTGGGCCAGAGCGCGATTAATCCGACTCAGGCACAGTACGGATGTAGTGTGATCGCTAACAGAGTGTGGAACACAGTGACGTCAATGAGGCGACTGACACACGCATGTGCACATGTACACAGGAGGAAGTAACGGATCAGGTAGGCTGTACAGATCCTTATTTTTTTTTTTACAAACATAAGCGTTCATAAAGGTTACAGTAGTTTCTTCTGCTTTCTTCCATTCATCTGTTTGACAAACTTATAACATGCAGTATAGCACAACCTGGAGTCACGGATTCCAGTTTGGTGAGGATAATGTAGCCTGTAGCTGTATTACGAGACTCAAATAAATCACTGACTTGAATCTAGGGAGACCACTATTAACGAGCTGACATGTCAGTATTCTATGTAGCTGATGCGTGCAATTCTGAAGATGTATAATTTAGTTTCGGCAGTAGTTCAAACTTAGAGCGCAAGGTTCTGAATCAACTGAGTGCTAACGATATACAGCATTAACAATGTCTGTAATAACGTAATATGTACTGGTACTTAAAAAGCCAATACCAAGCAGCTTTCACAAATGTGGTACCACGATACGTTTTGCAGTACCAGAATCCCACGCAAAACTAGTCTGCACAAACAATTAGCTGGTAAAACATGGGGCTCTCTTATGCATGTCTCATGGTGCCCAAAAATAAGGAAATTAATCAAGAATTGCACTTTGCCCATTTCCACGTTTTAAACAAGTGTCAGATGACCATGATGAAAGGATCGAAGATCCTCAAGTTCAACATGAGCATAGAGAAGCTCATATTCCGCTTTTCACTTTTACAAAAAAAAAAAAGGAGAAAAGCAAAAATTGTTTTCCATTTCTTTTTCAGCAAGCCAATTATCGATATGCAGTCACGGTCAATGAGGGTGGGGGGGTCTCGGACAGAGAGTCCTGGATATTTCCCAGAATTCTAGTGTTAATGGTGACGAGCATCAGGCTGCAATACATGCTGCACGAAGGGGAAGCAGGTCCTGTTTCATTCCAGTTTCCTTGAGGCTCTACATTACATGGGCAGAATAGCTTCACAAAACCAATGTCCAATGTGGCCTTGAGAGGTGGCCATATCCGCAGGCACAAAAAAACCTTTTGACATGACTTCCATCATCACCCCCCGTCCACCGAGTCGATGGCACATGGCTGGCTCTGGCAGCCACCCACCCCGCAGCAGTGACGGCTCCATTACCTTCATCTGCCAAGCTGGTGGAGTCACTGAGGCTGCTGCAGTGGCTGAGGGTCTCGATGGAGGCATCCTCGTCGCTGAATGGTTGGGCAGCTCCATGGGCACCCCCTGAAGCCCAAACAAGTCCCACTTCAGCACAAGCTACAGCTACCATGTGCAGGATGTATTCGGTTAAAAGGCTGGAACACACCGTTTCTGTGAAACTAGTGCCAAACCAGACAGTCTAGAACAAATACAGACTGACATTCAATCCCTTTTCTTATTAAGTTCAGGCAGGTACAAAACAGGTTTTTCCATCGGAAGTTTAGACTGAAAACTGGACAATAACTTTCGGTTACTCCCAGAACCCAAAGATTACCAGTTCAGACTGGAAAGTATCATCTGACCGAGTTGACAGCAGTAACCGTTCCCTTAATGTTTTCCACATCAAGTGAAACACAAACGTGTCACTTTCCGTATGACGTACAGCGTCACGTGACAAGATAAAGGCCCAGTTGCGAAGTGTTTTCATGACAATGTTCTCACTCCTTCGGATGGAATTCCTCGCCTCTAAAAAGAGTTATAAATCTATCTTGCCCGAAAAAAAACATATCACATTAAATAGGCAATATCGACACCAAACATAATACGGGAAAAAAGAAAGCTTTGAAGGGCAAGTTCCGCTGTACCTTTACAGAACAAAAAACGACGTCATCCAGTTTCGTGGAAGAGCTAATGACCGGTTCACTGATAGCGTTTGGCTTTGGTGACATTTACAGTTTGCACTTTAAACACAGGTTCGGGGGGAGGGGGGGCGTGCCACCCGCGCCGTGTGCAGCCACCTTCACGGGGCCCGCGAGCCGCTCACGTGGCAGGCCGGTTCTGAGCAGCTGAAGCAGGATTTGGCTGCTGCTCAATTTCCTATGCATTGCCCATGACTCACTTTAGACATATATACACCTCAGTAAATATAGAAAACCGTGCTACCCACGGCGAAAGCAATCTTTACAATACTAAACAAAACGTACACGATATATGTTATGGATTATTTTACAAGTACAGACTGGGCGTTTTCCCCCTCTAAATTGCTTTGATCGTTTGCCTGACCTACTGTACGCTCAGCGCGATCACAGCAAGAAATACTAACTCCAAACCGAAATACTCTAGAAGCCACGAAATGAGTTGCGTTTGTATGATAAACAGTCGTAGCTATCTGCTTACAAGTCAAAGAATAAAATTCTTCCTGGACGCAGATGCTAAATCAGAAATGAAGCCTAACGATTATACAATACTCTTTAACGGGTAGCATGTCGAAAGAAGAAAAATGCGAATATCTGCAAAAGACCTGCGTGTAACCAGAGCAATTTATGTGTTTTTCTTCCAAGTGACAAAGCTTGTTTCTTGACATTATCTTGTGGTTCTTACTGGCGTATGTAAATCAACATATCAAAACCTGATCGATCACATGGGTTTAATCCAGTATTTTATCTACTCGTGTTTTATTTGCTTCGAAGCCTATCCCAGTGGTTTTCTTCATTTTGACCGCATATTGTCGTATTTTACGTGAATATAGGATATGCCCTTAATCTTTACCAGCTATTAAACAAATCGAATCGTTAACATTAAAATTCAGATCACAGTACTCAGTTGGCCAAAAAGCAGCATACATGGTAAAATAAAAACACACGTAAAATATTTGTCTTGAAACTAATATATTAAACAGGCAGGGCTGCATTGGATTTTGGGTTTTGTAGTCTGAAAGTTAGTACTCATCCACTGTCATAGCTAAATTTAATGACCAAAAAACTACAAATCCCACTACTCCTTTCGCTATAATTAATCATCTCGGCCAGACAACCAGAAAGCACCGTCCATTTCCTCACCTCGACTACTTCTCTTCTTGGACCTCGGCATCTTCCTATAAAAAATGTACAATTCCAGACAAAATCAACCAATAAATGACCAGTTTTTACTGTAATGTCTCTTCAAATAAAAAAATTCAAGCAACGCTGTTATCGGATAAGAATTGAAAGCGATCCCGGTAAAAGTCTGCGAACGAAAACGATGCATTTTCCCTCTAAAACTAGGGCTGAGTCCAACGCCACTGGCAACATGCTTTTATAGCGCCAGCGTGGCTGGGCGGTCCTTCGCGTGGAGCCGGGCAGCACGGCGCTGGCGCAGCCAATCCCATTACAGGGCACCATTGTTCCCATTGGCTGAGGATTGATCTAATGCCACGTGACGAAAAATATACGCAGTCGTCGTACGTAATGCCGGGTATCGGTGAGAGAAAACACTTTATTTATATTGTACTTTAAGAGCCCTTTGCAGGTGCTATCGCTGTGACATGCATGACAGTGTTGTGACATACACGTCTGTGGAATATGTATGTAATCAGAGCCTACAGACATCACGGATACATTAAAATGTACTTATGTAAAACTGCACGACATATGTCTAAACAAGTATCACCGGTTTCTTTGAATTATATACATGGCATGTTGCATAGAATTGTACGTCGTGTGTTTATAGTGATTGTGAACAGAGGGTTTTGGGGAATTCCTGTGGCACGGTGATAAACTAACCGATGGGCGAGGTCGTGGTCTCCATACGTTGTTTACAAACGAGGCCAGGTCACTTTCATGCTGTCACTGTCCAAGATGTGCTCATTAATATTAGGCGAGCATTTTACTAGCTTCCAGTGGTTTTGCGAATGTAAAATAATGTAGCAATCTGTCATTTGTTAAATAGATCACATTTGTAGAAGCAAAACATGTCCTTACAGCATTTGACACAGTTATCAGTTGCTGGCCCCTGAATCTTGCAGTCCACACTTTTTATCAAAAATAAGCCCATAATTCCAGTGAAGGCTGCCAGGAAACTGCCAGTCACTGTATATGAGTATATATGTATAATAATTTACTTGCTTTTCCTGGTAAATGACAAAATTAATACTAGAGTAGGGTGCATGACCACCTAATCCATGTCAGGGAGGACACTTTGAGCTACTCCAGGTTTTACAAACTACTTTAAAGCTGAAAGGCTCTTGTGATTGGCTAAATAGTTCAGCTCTTCTTGTACTTTGACATGTTAGTTTCCTCCATTAAAAAACTCATTCAACTCTTTCACATTAATGTTAGTGGCACATGTATGATTGTAGGAGACTGACCAAACAGCACACAACAAGAACTCCAGGCTTAAGTGAAATCCAAGCCCTTTTGATTTAAATGGTAGTTTACAAATCCGGTCCGGGCTCAAAGCGTCCTTCCTGACATGGATTATCTGGTCACCCAGTACCACAGACAAGCAGGCATCTACTTATGCTTTTGCTTTAGGATGAATCCAATGAACTTTCCTGACAGCCTGTTGCATCCACATCAGGCACAAAACAGTTTATCCTTATGTGTGTGGTCACATGCTTGTGGTCGACAGCATTTTGGGGTGTCACATAGTCTTCCCCTTTTAACCTGCATCTTTGCACAGTAGCGTCACTATGAGATTTTTAATGAATGTGTGCTTTTGTTTATTGTGGTCATTAAAAAATCTCTAGACATACATATTTTTATTGGGAATAGTGATTGTTTTTGACTGGCTGTATTCACCTAGTAACAGGAGCAGGAAACGCTGCTATGGAGGTGCGGTGCGCCCCCTGCTGGAGATCAGAGCTAATGCGGGTCGCTGTAGTATATATATAAGGGGCAGGATGGAATATTTTGGTTAAGGACGTCGACTTCCAACCTGAAGTCTTCCCTTAGGTTAAAACCTGCGAGGATCTTCTCTGTAAAATCTGTGTGACATTTACCCTTTTCTTCCATCTTGAATTTATTTTTAAGTTGTTTTGAAATGTTACTTAATCAGCTACTTGTAAGAAAGCAACCAAGTTTCAGATTGGTTAGCAGTGAAATTAAGTAGCTGTTCTAGTTATAAGTGGTAGAAAAAACCCCGAGATACCAAAGCCAATCAGTCCATGCAAGACATTTACCGCAGGGCAGAATGATCCAGGATGTAGAGGAACAACAAACACACTCCAAAGCTATATTTTGTGTTCTCTGCTTTTGTGTTCTGAAGACTTAGCACATTATAAGGATTTCAGTTTTGGATTTGTTCATTATTGTTTAAGTGATAAACATTGAAAACCATGTCAAGTCAGTAGCTTTGCAACAGGTGTTCAAATGTATTTTATTTTAACATACAAAACAATTTAACTTTTGGTTATATTTGACACATGCACATACAACTGTGGAAAAAATTGAAAGCACTCTATATTTTTAAACAAATCTGTATTTTTAAATCCTGGTCTAATTATGGTTCTGCTGGCAGAAGGCTACGCCAATCAGCAGGTTGTTTCCACATTCAAAATTTCTAAGACAGCAGAACACAAGAATAAGGTGAGGCAGGAGACACTGGGAATGTCCATGTCACCACAAACCAGCCAGGAAGAGGACGGAAGCGACATGCTAATGCTGGAGATGACTGTTAATTATCCAAAAGTTTCTCATGAATCATAGGGCGACATCAAGTGACCTTCAAAAGGAATGGGAAGCATTAAGTGCAGGTGTGAGGTGCACTGCTAGGACAGTTCATATCAGGCTCCTAGAAGCAGGACTGAAGTCCCCCAAAGAAAAGAAGAAGCCCTTCAATAATGAGAAACATGAATTTTTTTCTTAATTTTTTTCCACGGCTGAATATGCATTATGCATATCGGAACATATATGTTTAAAAACGTTTACAAGTCATGGTGACCATATTAATCATGTTTTCAATGCAGCAGTCACTCCCATCAGTTACGTTTTTAATAACTGAGTAGCACAAGTGCCTGAAAGAGGAGAATGGAGCTGCTGCGGGCAGACAGGCTCTGGGGGAAACCAACAGCAGAGCTGAAAGGCTTCCTTAAAAAGCCTCACTGATTTGCTCACTTAGGCTACACAATATGATTGGCAGGTCTTCACTACTAAGAAAAAGATGGCCCACCCTCCCAGGAAGAAGTGTAACCCTTAATTCATGCTGTTAAAATAGCGGTGTAATTACTGTGAGGATTGATTAGGCTGAATTATGAATTTCATTAATGCAAGCGGCTACAACTTCTTTTTGTGTTTGATACCAGTTTAGCGTAGAGGATTTTGCATGTAATTTCTACCAAACCAGGTGCTTTTTACTCTTAGTGACACCGTTCAGCGTGTGCAGTGGTGTTCAGCACCATCCGCCTTCCACAACTCATGTAGGAGGAACTCACTTCATCTCATTGCCATTCATGGCGTGTGAATGAGTCGGGAGTAAATGTGCGCACAGTCGAAGGTCAGCCTAGAGCTGGCCTGGACCCTGCAGAATCTCACTCAGGCTCTCAGCAGCACCGCGCACAAACTAGGTGGCTCAGCTTCTCTTCCCATGGACTTTTAGGAGAACGCGAAGGTATCAGGTGTGCGCCAGTGCTGCGCCTGCTGACGAGCTCAGCGCCACAAAGGTTTCTTTATCCCTGATTTCATCATACTGGCACCTGCTTCCACAGGCTGACGGCAGCTGTCATGACTTGCATCATGCAACCTGACCTCCACACAAATCCTGCTCACAGGCTGCACGTCTGTAAGTGAGACCTGAATGACACGTCCTCAGCTTCGCCATGAATGACGTGTCCTCAGCTTCACAGTGAATTCCACGTCCTCAGCTTCACAGTGAATTCCACGTCCTCGGCTTCGCAGTGAATTCCACGTCCTCGGCTTCGCAGTGAATGACACGTCGGCTTCGCAGTGAATTCCACGTCCTCGGCTTCACAGTGAATTCCACGTCCTCGACTTCGCAGTGAATTCCACGTCCTCGGCTTCGCAGTGAATGACACGTCGGCTTCGCAGTGAATTCCACGTCCTTGGCTTTGCAGTGAATTCCACGTCCTCGGCTTCGCAGTGAATTCCACATCCTCTGCTTCGCAGTGAATGACACGTCCTCGGCTTCGCAGTGAATGACGTGCCCTCAGCTTCGCAGTGAATTCCACGTCCTCAGCTTCGCAGTGAATTCCACGTCCTCGGCTTCGCAGTGAATGACACGTCGGCTTCGCAATGAATGACACGTCCTCGGCTTCGCAGTGAATGACGTGCCCTCAGCTTCGCAGTGAATGACGTGCCCTCAGCTTCACAGTGAACTCCACGTCCTCAGCTTCGCAGTGAATGACGTGCCCTCAGCTTCGCAGTGAATGACACGTCCTCGGCTTCGCAGTGGTCAGCTTTGGCATAGCGTAGCATTAAAATGCATTACCTGTGTGTCTATTAACCCCACAAGTACCTGCAGCTATAAGCTTCTGCCAGCTGATGAAGCATCATTTCTGTTCTTCTTTGTACGTTAGCATATGGAGGGGAAACTGAAATTTAAAACTAAAATTAAATTACATTTTTTTATTGAGATTAAACATTATAATGGAGACACAAAGGCTACTCAAATGTAATGTTAATAGATTATGTCCATATTGTTCTTGGTGAGTTTCACTTTTGATATTAGTTAGTTTATATTTATATTCAAACAAACTTTATGTTAATTTCAATGAAATACTATAAAAAAAAGAATTGCTAGTGAGATCTGTTAAGAATCATTCCTTAATGAACCATAGTTTCACTTTAGGATTTCAATTTGATTTGTATTTGTGAGCCGGACACTACACCAGTTTGCACACAGGCTTAACTAAAGACTTTGGATTATGAATTTGACGTATTTAAAACATTTTCACTATGAGTTTATGTCTGAAACAATTAATTATGTGACATCCATATATAGAGAAAATGCAGAGAGCAGGTCCTGGAATAACTTGGCTTGTAATTCTGGGCTTTGGACCAGAACCACATGAACTCTTTGGCAAATTGAAACAGTTTACGTCCTGTTACAGGGGACAGAAATGGTGGAGTTTGACTTCTGCAGTCAGTCAACTTGACTGCTGTGAGTGCTGACCAATGACAAAATCATACAGCTTGAAGAAAACACAGAACGACCTCACGTATAAGCCAGAGCCTGTAGGTCCCACTCAGGCTAGTGTCAAGATTATTTATATTTTTAACCAAACATGGTGATGGGACGCTAGGGGGAGCCCTTATTTAATATAATAATGAATGCACTAATGACGATGTGCCTAGGAACAATTGAAATTCAGCTACTGGTGGAAAGACATTAATTATTGAGCCAATATGTTACATTCTGTGTCATAATTTATTTAAGGCCCCTGGCTCTTTGTTTTGGGAAACCAGAAATCAGAATCTATGGGGCGGGTAACAATGCAGGATCGCAGTGGGCTACAGTCTTATTTGGGGGACACTTCCTGTTTTCCCGTCCAGTGGGGAAGCCTCTTTGTAACAGGTTACATCATCACGAATGATTTACGGCTCCAGGCTCTCTCTGAGTTTGAGGTAAAACCTGGAGCTGGAACTGAGGCAGCGTTCATTCATTCTCTTTCCATTGTCAGGCTCTTTCCATTCTGGATTGACTTTAAATACTATGCTTTATATTGCTGTGTTCTGTAAAATTTCTTTCCCAGTAAACAATCTCAGTTCTGATGCACATTCCAGCAGCTCTATTGTTCTGGCTTATGGCGCTGCAGACTTCCAAATTCTGCCAAGACCCTGGGGGAAACGAAGGCTCAGAACAGGCATGATTAGCGGCAGAAACGGCTCAGCAGAATCCTGCCTGACAGGTGTCTCGTCACTCTCCGCTCCCACTGGCTGCCCCTCCCCCCCATCCTCCATCTCACAACCTGCCTTAAAACCGGGGAGCCCCACTGAATACTATGGAGGGGTGTGTGCGTGTGGAGACAGTGCTGAGGTGTCTTGGAGGAGTAAGACAGAAAGAGGAAGGTGCCTGAATTCTAGAACAAAGGCGGGGAAATTCAGCCTGTGCAACAGGAAGGACCAGTGTTACATTATGGATAAACGCTGTCACTGATGGTCAGACTACAGCCAGAACAACTACAGACACCCAAGACTGTGTCCAAAACTTCATTTCTTCCATTGTCTGTTTATCTTGCAGATGCTTTCTAGACATTATCTCGTATCAAAAACCATTCATGCACTATATATATTGATTTTTAAAAATTATAACTAGTCCATGTGTAGACGTGAGCGTAATCCCTGGACCCCAAGCACCAGTATGGATTATCAACATCAAACTTCAGGCCCAGGATGAGGACGCTGGGAAAATCCTACTGGTTCAACATGCTAATTCCTGCTGACAGCAGTATTTTACCCTAACCAGGTCACTGGATTACACAGACTAAAAGCACATTTGCTGCCCGAGTGTTAGCGACTACTGAGGTGATGGTCTCATCACCTGTGGTATGATCCTGCCACACATAGAGTTTGGTACAGGGGGAAAAACGTTTGATGACACATTTACATATGAGCTTCTCAAGAGCAGAAAGCATTCAGTAATTCAATCCCATTTCCCAAGAAAAGTGGCAAAGAATTGCGGTGCCTAATAACACCTTCAGGAAACTAACGGTATCTGCCACCGAAAGAACAACAGCACAGCATTACTATCTGGCAAGGAGCGCTGTTTGGCTACAGTTACTAGCGCACCTGCCAAATTTCCATCGATTGCTCTTCCCAAGCTTTTAGTCGGCGTCTTCTCTGAAGTAAGAGCGGAAGGATGACTCCCATTTCCTCCGACTCTTCCATCCTTAAAATTTGTCTACAGTTTTCGCGCGGCGGGAGGCGAAGTTTCCGTAGTCATTAATTTCAAGTTCAATTAAATGGCAGCCAAATAGCAAACTGCAAAAGCCGGTGGCAGTTGAGCATATTGAATTAGGAAAAATAAATCTCAGTGCAAATTTCTGTTCGCCATCTAACGCGACACTGGACTGGATGCCATTTCTGTACTCATCGGTAAACAAAAAACCGCAGTGGATCTGTTCGCAGTGCGCGCCCGGCGGAAGCTGGCAAATGCTAATTTTATATCATGTGTTCAATGCGCAAAAATTGGGAGAATTGCAAGGCTATACGAAAACTGAGTCTGAATCATCAGTCTGTAAAAATCGCTGATTGTACAGTTTGTAACCCACCCATCCATCTTCTGTAACCATGTATCTAGTACAAGGTCGCGGAAAGCCTGGAGCCTGTCCACGAGGTGCAGGGCAGAAGGCAGAGGGCAGCCTGAACAGGGTGCCAGTCTATCGCAGTGCACGCAGTCACGCTACGGGCCTTTTGGGGTCAGCAGATCATGTAAAGAACCCATCAAAACTTCGGGAGCACATGTACACTCCACACGTATAAAGCTGGGAGTGCTGGAGGTGTGAGGCACAACGCTACCCTCTAAGCAACCATGCAACCCCAGTTAATGATACGTTCGCAAATATTAATATGAATATTACTGTGCGATATGTAATAAGTAATAAACAATGAGTAATATGAAATAAACAGATTTTGGGAAGTCATAATAAAAAAGAATATTGTTTAACAGGAGATGAAATGAGGTGTTATCTTCAAAGGAGGTTATTATAACTCTATTATAACGCTGCTATTCCCTGTACCTCCTAACAAGCCGCGGGATCGTAGATTGCGCTGCGCGCCTCACACTCCCAGACCTCGCAGAAATATCGATCGGCAAGCTTTTATTCCTCTGAAAAAAACTGAAATGTCAGCCGCGAAAAACCCTATTGGGTTGATGGGGGAAACGGCACCAGCACAATGTGACCGGCTCCAGCTCAAGCAGCCGCTTGGCTGCTGGGTAACGCAGCGATGACAGTTCCAAGCAAGTTATTTCTGAAACTGCCGGTACGGAACCACATGGCGGTTCATGCGTGAACATGGACACGTTGGAGAGCCTGGCGGAGCTGTTAAGAATCCTACTGGCGCAGCCAGGGGAGTGGGCTACCGGCGTGTGTTTCATTTATGCGGGATCCCCTACGCTAAGCTGTTAACTATATATGTCCCAAAAACGCTTCACAATTGTCATGTATGTATAAGAGATTGTGATGAAGGGTGAGGCAGCAAGCAGTCCAGATCATGCGGCAGCTGTCGGGGAATGAAAGGTAGTGTAGCACTAAAATGACGGAGGCTCCTTTAACAGAGCGAAAGTAGGTTGCTAACAAAGGTGGTGTCCCTCCACCCATCTCCCACTTCCACGTCTCACTTAATGGTCAGTCTGTTGTTCAGGCGGTAGCGAATCCTTTCCCAAGGTTATTATGTACAAAAATGACGCGGGCTATTTTCAGGAGAAGGGGATGTGTCTCGATAATGTTATATGGTATATCCAGTGGCAGTCTGTAAATTTGCATTTAAAAAGCTTTGAAAACAGGACCCCGGTCCACCATTGCTGACCTCTGCGTGGAGCACCGCAAGCCTTTTTACTGCCCACCACTGAGCTCCGCAGGGCTGGATTTTTATGCGCAGTTCAGGGGTAGCAGACAATGGCCGCTGGCTCCGGCTCCCGCTCCTCTTTCCTACCTCCTTCCCCCGTGTTTAGCAGATCCCCGCTGAGCTATCAGCGCTCGATTTCCTGCCAAGCTGTAAGATGCCTTTTTCAGCGAGTGGTGAGACATGAGGCAATAACTGCACTATGGCATTCTGGTAGAGCAATGAAGAGCCCAAGGTCCCTATGCCCCGCGTACCGCTTATTTATTCAGCATAACCATGCCTGATGTATGCTGGCAGTGGCGCCAGGTCACCCTGACCATGACGCAGGAACATAGCACTAATCTATTCAGTATACAGTGTACTCATTATGAATATGGCACGTAGATACATACTGCATACTTATGTATTAGGTACACTGTGTGTCCATCCCTTTTCAGAAACAGCCTGTCTACTCTAAAGTTTCATTGGAAGAAGGTTCGTGGTCAGTCTATCGTTCAGGGAATTTCATTTCCAATGGTAGCATTCCCTCTCCTAACGTTATTATGTGCAAAAATGACGCAGGCTATTTTCAGGAAGGAAAAAGCGATATGTCCTGATTATGTTACATCATGTGCAGTGGCAGAGTGAATTTGCATTTTGAAAAGCATGTATATTTGTTTTCGGTGATGCGGAATCAGAATGTTGGTCTGCCATTCCTGACCTCTGCATTGAGCCCCGCCTCACGTCAGTGGGGGTGTGGAGCTACACAACCCACACAGTCTCTCATTTTTTCCATAAGACTTTTTGTTTGACAGAGAAGGACTTGCTGTGAGGGCGTTTGCCGTTCGCCTGTAAGATATTCTGTCTGCAAATCTATGTCACCAAAATGCGTAAGACCATTTTATGGAAGAAGACTCTTATTTTTACAGTACTCTGTTTGCAAGCATTAAAATTGATATTCTAAATACAATGAAAGTGAAAGTGGTTAAAACGTCATGGTTTTGAGCTTTTAGTGGTTAGTTGGTAATCTGAACTTTATATTCGATAAGTGTTTCTAGGTGTTTAAAGAGTGGTGTATTATGAACTTTTACAGCATGCGGTAATTGTGTCTAACACACTATTGGCGTGCAAATCTGGGGCGACTGCAGAAAGAGGGCAGACAAAACTACACTGGTGAAAGCTGCACGTGCTGGTGCAGAGACAGCATTTGAACTGGGCCACCATGGGATAGCTCTGCTCTGAAGGCTGAAATGGGGGGTGATCACAGCACAAGGGAGCATTAATGCAGGGAGCATTCTCAGCAGCAGGTAAATGGCTGCTGCCCAGAAGCCCCTCTTCCCATCCTCGACAGGGTCTCTGGGCAGTTTGAAGAGGGGAAACCACAAACACACCGTGAGGGGAAGCGCAAAATGCTGTGTACTCTGTGAAATACTGCAAAAAACACTGTGAAATGTATAGTGAGACCTATACCGCAAAACACTGCAAGAACACTGCAAAACACCGTGAAATGTATAGTGAGACCTATACCACAAGAACACTGCAATACCCTGAAATCTATAGTGAGACTTACAGCAAAAGAAACTGTAAAATGTATAGTGAGACCTACACTATGAAACACTGCAAAAAACAGTGAAATGTGTAATGAGACCTACACTGCAAAAAACACTGAAATGTATGGTGAGACCTACACTGTGAAACTGAAAAACACTCTGAACTATATAGTTCACATCTCCTGCATAGCCTGTGGTGTTAGCAACATTGTGAAGCATTGAGCATTACAGTCACTCAGTCACTGTTAGGTTAAAGAGGCAAAAACATGTATCTGAAAACTTACGTATACTATATGGATAAAAGTCTATTCAATCTTTGATTTGATTGGATGAAGTAATTAATTGTTTCTTTTTTGGTAGGTCGCTCTTGGTCCAGCTTGTGGAGTGGCTCACCTGTGCTCTGGGAGAGTGGAGATACCTGGACTGCTTCAGCTCTACACGAGGGGGGGCATTTTGGTGAAGGAGAAAGTCCCATTTGGTCTAAAGGCTTCCATTGTGAAGGACAGAACTCTTTCTTACATTAATGTGTCACTGCTAATACACCAGAACAGAACTGTACAAATCATATTGTAACACTGAAATGTTCTGGCAATATACATTCTCATATATATCTACAGGGCTATAAATACCTGCTCAGCATCAATTATTTTTGGTTGAATTTTAATTACATTTTTGTTAATTAAATATAATATATTGTCATGGTTCTTTTCTCTGGTTATGGAATTAAATGTTATTAGCCTGTAATACAGGGCATAACTGTATCTCCTCTGTCTTCACGGACCCTGCTAATGTGAGGCTGGCGAATGGGTGTGTAGACAGCTGCTTGTGGTTCTGCTGTATCTGTACCCAGGGCAGCTCACTTTGGAGAAAGTTAGGCTTAGGCTTAGGGTTAGGGTTAGGGTTTAGATGACAGAGACCATGACTTACCGCACGCACTGGCTGCTGCAGTGATCTGTTTAGGTTTGAAACATTACTGCAGCACCTGTTTTTAACACCGACTGTTATAAAGTAGCTAATATAAAGATAAAAAGAAATGCATATTATTTACCTGTGAATTTTGGAGTAAGACTTTATAAGCATTTTAAATATACCACATTGCACACCAGGCTATGATTACTGACCAAATACACATAATAAAAAATGATAATATCATTATCTCTTATTTATATTAACAATT
Source organism: Brienomyrus brachyistius (assembly GCF_023856365.1). Classification (NCBI taxonomy): domain Eukaryota; kingdom Metazoa; phylum Chordata; class Actinopteri; order Osteoglossiformes; family Mormyridae; genus Brienomyrus; species Brienomyrus brachyistius. The sequence goes on from NC_064533.1 coordinate 1,111,934, forward strand.
TTCTTAATCATTGAATTCAGGTGTTTCATTCAGACCCATTGCCACAGCGGTATAAAATGAAGCACCTTCATAGAGTCAGGTTTACAAGCATTTGTCAGAGAATGGGTCACTCTGGGCTGCTCAGTGAATCCGAGTGAACTGCCATAAGATTCCACCTTTGCAATAAGTCACTTTGTGAAATTTCTTCCCTGCTAGATATTTCACAGTCAACTGTAAGTGGTATTACTGCAAAGTGGAAGTGTTAAGGAACAACAGAAACTCAGCCGCGAAGTGGCAGAGCACGTTAAGTAGCAGCGGGGTTGTTGAGTGCTGAGGCACATTATGAGTAAAGGTCGCCAACACTCTGTTAACTCAATAACTGCGGAGTTCAAACCTCCTCTGGCATTAACCCCAGCAAAAAAAACTGTGCACTGGGGGCTTCATGGAATGGGCTTCCATGGCCGAGCTGCTGCATGCAAGCCTCACATCACCAAGGGCAATGCTAAGCGTCGGATGGAGTGGTGTAAAGCACGCTGCCACTGGGCTCTGGAGTGGTGGAAACGTGTTCTGTGAAGTGACGAATCGCGCTTCTCTGTCTGGCAGTCTGATGGACAAGTCTGGCTTTGGTGGATGCCAGGAGAACGTTATCTACCTGCCTGCATTGCGCCAACTGTAAAGTTTGGTGGAGGAGGGATTATGGTGTGGGGTTGTTTTTCAGGGGTTGGGCTAGGCCCCTTAGTTCCAGTGAAGGGAACTCTTAATGCTTCAGCATGCTAGGACATTTTGGACAATTCTATGCCTCCAGTGTGGGAACACTTTGATGAAGGCCCCTTTCTGTTCCAGTATGACTGTGCCCCCGTGCCCAAAGCAAGGTTTATAAAGACATGGTTGGGTGAATTTGGTGTCGAAGAACTTGAACGGCCTGCACAGAGCGTTGACCCTATCGAATACCTTTGGGATGAACAAGAATGGAGATTGCAATGCAGGCCTTCACGTCTAGCATCAATATCTGACCTCTCATATGAATCGGATTTTGGGACACCCCAAAATCTTTTAGAGAACCTTCCCAGAAGGGTGGCCACTGTTATAGCTGCAAAGGGGGGACCGGTGTCCCAGTACTTTTGTCCAGATAGTGTAGCTGTAAAATAAACAGTGTACATGTTGGGGCTCCTAGTAACTGCTGGCTCTGCAGACTGCAGATGTCCAAGGGGTGTCGAGCTCAGTTACCGACACCAAGGACCCCAGTGTGTGCCAGCGGGGGGTGTGGGTATGGAGCACGTCACTCATGTCCGTCGGCATCTGGCAGCGCAGGGCTGAAGAGGGAGAAGGTGACGGCACAAACAGCCCTGGCAGACAGCCAGCTGACCCAGAGGACGCACTGAGCTATCACACACACAGAAAGGTTATCACACTGTGTAGTGTTAATGAAAGTTAAACTGGTTTGTTTGGCAGTGAGGTCGTCTTTAAAATTTCTCGTATTTCAAATGGCACTTCACAGTTGTTTCGAGGCTGACTTGTGGTCAGCATAATCACTGGTTTAACTAGCTGCATGACAAGCTACACTCTGCCTCACTATAATCACTGCCCTTCTCTCTCACCAGGCCCAGAGGATGACATCAGCCTTGCGTAGTCACTCAGTGCACGAGTTTTCCAATTAAATAAGCTGCAGTTCAGTGATAATATCTCTATTACTGTAATCTGTGTTTATATATACTCTATTTTTTATTCTGCTTCATTCCTATGGCTGCAGGTTTGCCTGAAAGTATCTTAATACTAAATATTGTCTTTCAAGGCCATGAAAACAGATAAATCCGCTGTCGAATTTAGCACCCTGCTGTTGGTTTAAGATCCTGGAGAAGGATAAAGGGGGCTGAAAAGGGGGTGACGGAAGATTTGAGGGAGGTGAGCTAAGGGAAGGGAGGATAAAGAGAGAAGCGGAGCCAAGCAGACAGCTGGGGCTGGGGTCAGCACACTGCCCTGCTCCATGGCAGGGGCAGGAGTAACAGCTAAAAGCTGATTGGCCCCCAGAGTGCCCGCTTCCCTGTGACTCAAAACATATCATTGGCTATTGATAAGGTTGGCCCCGGTGTGTGAATTATAGCCCCTCTTACCAAAGACTTACACTTGAAATGCCTTGAAGGAACCTACTGGAGAGACCTCTGAGAGAAGCAGAAGACTTAATCTTTGGTAACTGTCAAGATGTGTCAAGTCACAGCTAAAATCATAAAGCGGCAGCTACACACAGGCCACAGCAAAATGAACGGTGGTCACTGGTCAGCACATTTTCGAATGCAGCATTTTCTTTTTAAGTGAGTTACCAGTATAGTAATTATGTCCAAAAGGAGCATGTTTTCCTGCAAGTCCAGGTCACATCTTAAAGCTTAGCTTGTTGCCATGGCAGCAGTTAAATCCCGAATGTGCATCACTAGTGCACTGACCCCCAGGTTCCCTGTAATGTGCCAAGTGGGACAGAGACAATCTGAGGCATCCCAGTGGTGTGCCCAGCAGTTGGAGGATTTCATAGCACTCACGCCGGGCCTGGATTCCACGTACACATTTTGTGGGGTGTAACTGTGATATGGACTGGCGTCGGTGCGAACAGACACGGCCAGGACCTCTGCCCGGATACGGAGCGGCATCGGTGCAAACGGACACGACCGGAACCTCTGCCCGGATACGGAGCTGCGTCTGTGCAAACGGACACGACCGGGACCTCTGCCCGGATACGGAGCGGCATCGGTGCAAATGGACACGACCGGGACCTCTACCCAGATACGGAGCTGCGTCGGTGCAAACGGACACGACCGGGACCTCTGCCCGGATACATAGCGGCGTCGGTGCGAACGGACACGACCGGGACCTCTACCCAGATACGGAGCGGCTTCGGTGCAAACGGACACGACCGGGACCTCTGCCCAGATACGGATCGGCTTCGGTGCAAATGGACACGGCCGGGACCTCTGCCTGGATACGGAGCAGCGTCATTCAGGCGTCGGTGCGAACGGACACGGCCGGGATCTCTGCCAGGATACGTAGCGGCGTCATTCAGGCCATATCACCATACTGTATGTGTGCACAAATAGGAGCAGAGCATTTTATTCCTGCCTGGGCTTCACAGCTGGCGTATGAATGCAGACCCAGTCAACTGTGCACCGATGATACATACAGACCAATGCACACTGATGTCTGTCTGTCTGTGTCACTCTCTTGATGTAGGTGACAGGTGCTGCGATGTGTCTTCGGCATCCAATTGCAGGCTGGCGTCTGGCCCAGGTGCTGTTCAGTCTCTGTATTTACTCATCCTCTTCTCCTTTGCTCTCCTCCCATAACGCGCAGGTTAGGGTTAGGGTTAGAAATCACCTCGAATAACAAAGAATAAAAATGTGCTTCTTTAATGTTGCTGTCTGAATGCTGTCTGTGTTCTTCACAGAACCAAACGTTCAAATTAAATGCAAGGCGTCCAACAGCTGAACTTTGATCCCTTAGATACAGACAGGCGGTGTGTGACTGTCACAGGTGGTGTCTGACTATCACGGATGGTGTCTGACTGTCACGGACAGTGTGTGACTATCACGAGCAGTATTTGACAGTCACGGGTGGTGTCTGTCACGGGTGGTGTTTGACTATCACAGGTGGTGTCTGTCTGTCACGGGTGGTGTTTGACTATCACGGGTGGTGTTTGACTATCACAGGTGGTGTCTGACTGTCACGGGCAGTGTGTGACTATAACAAGCCGTATTTGACAGTCACGGGTGGTGTCTGTCACGGGTGGTGTCTGACTGTCACGGGTGGTGTCTGACTGTCACTGGCGGTGTGTGTCTGTCACGAGTGGATCATGTGAAGAGCATTCAGGAGTTAGGGTAGGGCTAGGGTTGGAGCTAATGGAATTGTTAGCCCTGTCAGTGCCAAGCTCCAACACGACAGCCAAGCGATCCCGGTCAAAGGCCGTGCTGCGCCCTCAGCAAGCATTACCGTTGGTGCAGTGTGAAGGTTCACCACCCGATTTCACTTTGTGTCAGCCAGTGTCATGCTCTACATGCTTCTCACACTATGGGTGGCAGTAATAAAGCTTCCTGGGGGGGTGAGGGGTGGTATTGCCAGTGGATTGCTAATTCAGTGCCACCTCAGAAGATGGTGCTCTAGGCAGCCGCCTGTGTCGCATAACGGGGTGACAGGCACCGCAGCAAAGGGGCATGTGGCAATGCTTCAGCTGGGGTGGGTGCAGGCTGCAGTGCTGGGAGGGTGGGTCCTGGACGGATGGAACGGTAACGCCAACGCTGTGCCTTTCACCTTAACTGCTCTACCTAAAGCTGAAAATAACGAACGAGCGGCTCGGCCACGGTCATTACCTATGGGTGCGTGCTGTACACCAGCGTGTCTTTTTCCCAGAATAACCGCTCCACCCACCATTTAGCTGCTCAGACGGCGGGCGTGCGCCCTCAAGGTGGATGAGTGAAAATACAGCCCGGCACTTTTGAGGGAGCACGGATAACCGGCAATTAAATAGAAGCTGTCTTCTGTCACTGCTTCTAAGCGGCTCCTTTTGTGAGTTGAGAGTGAGCTCTCCATTCATGATTAAAACTTTAAAACTCCCAGTCCGGTGATAACTGTATCTCTACATAGCAGTAAATGGCGTAAACTGCAGGAATGTAAATTCTTTCAAGCAAAATCGGGTTTAAGCCCAAGGAAGGACGTTGTCACGATAGTTACACTGTACACTGTAGCTGCCCAACAAGGTCTACCAGTTCAAGGGCCTCCAAAATATGTTTTTTTGAAGTGGATGAAAAGCCCAGGGCTCCCCTGTGCTAAAGGGAGCCCAGGTAGCATCTGCTTTTTGGGTTAGGACTGGAATGGAAAGGGAAGGTTGCTGGTTCTAATCCTATGGCCAGTGATAACACTGTTGGACCCTTTAGCCAGTAACACTAATTGCTGCAGAGACACCATTTGATGCCGCTTTCTGATTCTCACTTGTATGTCACTTAGGATGAAATCACCTCCTAAATGTGAAAAATCTCTCTATGTCACCAATGTCCTGTTTGCCTCACATGAACATTGCTTTAGGCAAAAGCATCTGCTAAATGAACATAAATGTGATGTTAATGTAGATGGCGGTACATTTGGAGGTGGAATACCTCTCTGCTGTTAAAATGTCGACGCCGCTGAGTGTGTGTGAGATGCACGGTGTAAGCAGCTGTGGGCTAATCCCCCCATGTTATGGGGGGGGGGGGGGTGATAACCAGCGGCAGGTTGGGGCCAGCTGGGGCATGTCGCTGCAATCATGTGACACCCTCTTCAGCTTACTGCCACCGAAACTAGACGGATTCACTATGCTCATAGTTATTGCTGTGGAAAAACTCGTTCTCCAAGACGGAAAACAGACCGGGAGCACCGGAAGGATGGAAAAGGAGAAATTATACTTGGCCCCTTCGGGGTACAAGTGGGTACGGGGGTCATGGAAAGATACAGGATGAGCTTATCTGCTCTCAAGTCAAAAATGAACAAACCGTAAAGCCCCCAGAACTGCATGTGTGTCCCCAGGACGCACTCTGGCTAATCTGCTAATGTTACACCTTTGAAGGTCGATCAGGTGAACAAAAGGACTCGTCCTGCATCCTTGCTCCTGTAACATCTCCATTTACACAGCCAGACTAACGAAAAACAGCACAGGCTTCCTCCAAGAACCCCTCAAACCAGGGGGGGAAGCTTTGAGGGCCACACCGCGTGTGGATTCCCATCACCCCCCCATCTGTGTAGCAGTAACATGAAGCCGCTATCACTCCGCGCCCCCCCTCGGTGACATGAAGCCGCTATCCCTCCGCGCCCCCCCTCGGTGACATGAAGCCGCTATCCCTCCGCGCCCCCCCTCGGTGACATGAAGCCGCTATCCCTCCGCGCCCCCCCCCCTCAGTCACATGAAGCCGCTATCCCTCCGCGCCCCCCCTCGGTCACATGAAGCCGCTATCCCTCCGCGCCCCCCCCCTCGGTCACATGAAGCCGCTATCCCTCCGCGCCCCCCCCTCGGTGACATGAAGCCGCTATCCCTCCGCGCCCCCCCTCGGTCACATGAAGCCGCTATCCCTCCGCGCCCCCCCTCGGTCACATGAAGCCGCTATCCCTCCGCGCCCCCCCCTCGGTCACATGAAGCCGCTATCCCTCCGCGCCCCCCCTCGGTCACATGAAGCCGCTATCCCTCCGCGCCCCCCCCTCGGTGACATGAAGCCGCTATCCCTCCGCGCCCCCCCCCTCAGTCACATGAAGCCGCTATCCCTCCGCGCCCCCCCCTCGGTGACATGAAGCCGCTATCCCTCCGCGCCCCCCCCTCGGTGACATGAAGCCGCTATCCCTCCGCGCCCCCCCTCGGTGACATGAAGCCGCTATCCGTCCGCGCCCCCCCTCGGTGACATGAAGCCGCTATCCCTCCGCGCCCCCCCTCGGTGACATGAAGCCGCTATCCCTCCGCGCCCCCCCCTCGGTCACATGAAGCCGCTATCCCTCCGCGCCCCCCCTCGGTGACATGAAGCCGCTATCCGTCCGCGCCCCCCCTCGGTGACATGAAGCCGCTATCCCTCCGCGCCCCCCCTCGGTGACATGAAGCCGCTATCCCTCCGCGCCCCCCCTCAGTCACATGAAGCCGCTATCCCTCCGCGCCCCCCCCTCGGTGACATGAAGCCGCTATCCGTCCGCGCCCCCCCTCGGTGACATGAAGCCGCTATCCCTCCGCGCCCCCCCTCAGTCACATGAAGCCGCTATCCCTCCGCGCCCCCCCTCGGTGACATGAAGCCGCTATCCCTCCGCGCCCCCCCCCTCGGTGACATGAAGCCGCTATCCCTCCGCGCCCCCCCCTCAGTCACATGAAGCCGCTATCCCTCCGCGCCCCCCCTCAGTCACATGAAGCCGCTATCCCTCCGCGCCCCCCCTCGGTGACATGAAGCCGCTATCCCTCCGCGCCCCCCCCTCGGTGACATGAAGCCGCTATCCCTCCGCGCCCCCCCCTCAGTCACATGAAGCCGCTATCCCTCCGCGCCCCCCCTCAGTCACATGAAGCCGCTATCCCTCCGCGCCCCCCCCCTCAGTCACATGAAGCCGCTATCCCTCCGCGCCCCCCCCTCGGTGACATGAAGCCGCTATCCCTCCGCGCCCCCCCCTCGGTCACATGAAGCCACTATCCCTCCGCGCCCCCCCCTCAGTCACATGAAGCCGCTATCCGTCCGCGCCCCCCCCCTCGGTCACATGAAGCCGCTATCCCTCCGCGCCCCCCCTCGGTCACATGAAGCCGCTATCCCTCCGCGCCCCCCCCTCGGTCACATGAAGCCACTATCCCTCCGCGCCCCCCCCTCGGTGACATGAAGCCGCTATCCCTCCGCGCCCCCCCCTCGGTGACATGAAGCCGCTATCCCTCCGCGCCCCCCCTCGGTCACATGAAGCCGCTATCCCTCCGCGCCCCCCCCTCGGTCACATGAAGCCGCTATCCCTCCGCGCCCCCCCCTCGGTGACATGAAGCCGCTATCCCTCCGCGCCCCCCCTCGGTCACATGAAGCCGCTATCCCTCCGCGCCCCCCCCCTCGGTCACATGAAGCCACTATCCCTCCGCGCCCCCCCTCGGTGACATGAAGCCGCTATCCCTCCCCGCCCCCCCTCGGTCACATGAAGCCGCTATCCCTCCGCGCCCCCCCTCGGTGACATGAAGCCGCTATCCCTCCGCGCCCCCCCTCAATCACATGAAGCCACTATCCCTCCGCGCCCCCCCCCTCGGTGACATGAAGCCGCTATCCCTCCGCGCCCCCCCCTCGGTGACATGAAGCCGCTATCCCTCCGCGCCCCCCCTCGGTCACATGAAGCCACTATCCCTCCGCGCCCCCCCCTCGGTGACATGAAGCCGCTATCCCTCCGCGCCCCCCCTCGGTGACATGAAGCCGCTATCCCTCCGCGCCCCCCCCTCGGTGACATGAAGCCGCTATCCCTCCGCGCCCCCCCTCGGTCACATGAAGCCACTATCCCTCCGCGCCCCCCCCTCGGTGACATGAAGCCGCTATCCCTCCGCGCCCCCCCCCTCGGTGACATGAAGCCGCTATCCCTCCGCGCCCCCCCTCGGTCACATGAAGCCACTATCCCTCCGCGCCCCCCCCTCGGTGACATGAAGCCGCTATCCCTCCGCGCCCCCCCCCTCGGTGACATGAAGCCGCTATCCCTCCGCGCCCCCCCTCGGTCACATGAAGCCGCTATCCCTCCGCGCCCCCCCTCGGTCACATGAAGCCGCTATCCCTCCGCGCCCCCCCTCGGTGACATGAAGCCGCTATCCCTCCGCGCCCCCCCTCGGTCACATGAAGCCGCTATCCCTCCGCGCCCCCCCTCGGTCACATGAAGCCACTATCCCTCCGCGCCCCCCCTCGGTGACATGAAGCCGCTATCCCTCCGCGCCCCCCCTCGGTCACATGAAGCCGCTATCCCTCCGCGCCCCCCCCTCGGTGACATGAAGCCGCTATCCCTCCGCGCCCCCCCTCGGTCACATGAAGCCGCTATCCCTCCGCGCCCCCCCCTCGGTCACATGAAGCCGCTATCCCTCCGCGCCCCCCCTCGGTCACATGAAGCCACTATCCCTCCGCGCCCCCCCCTCGGTCACATGAAGCCGCTATCCCTCCGCGCCCCCCCCCTCGGTCACATGAAGCCACTATCCCTCCGCGCCCCCCCTCGGTCACATGAAGCCGCTATCCCTCCGCGCCCCCCCTCGGTCACATGAAGCCGCTATCCCTCCGCGCCCCCCCTCGGTGACATGAAGCCGCTATCCCTCCGCGCCCCCCCCTCGGTCACATGAAGCCGCTATCCCTCCGCGCCCCCCCTCGGTGACATGAAGCCGCTATCCCTCCGCGCCCCCCCTCGGTGACATGAAGCCGCTATCCCTCCGCGCCCCCCCTCGGTCACATGAAGCCGCTATCCCTCCGCGCCCCCCCTCGGTGACATGAAGCCGCTATCCCTCCGCGCCCCCCCCCTCGGTCACATGAAGCCGCTATCCCTCCGCGCCCCCCCTCGGTCACATGAAGCCGCTATCCCTCCGCGCCCCCCCCTCGGTCACATGAAGCCACTATCCCTCCGCGCCCCCCCTCGGTGACATGAAGCCGCTATCCCTCCGCGCCCCCCCCTCGGTCACATGAAGCCGCTATCCCTCCGCGCCCCCCCTCGGTGACATGAAGCCGCTATCCCTCCGCGCCCCCCCCTCGGTGACATGAAGCCGCTATCCCTCCGCGCCCCCCCTCGGTCACATGAAGCCGCTATCCCTCCGCGCCCCCCCTCGGTGACATGAAGCCGCTATCCCTCCGCGCCCCCCCTCGGTGACATGAAGCCGCTATCCCTCCGCGCCCCCCCTCGGTCACATGAAGCTGCTTTTCCTTAGGGGCAGAGCTCAAGGGGAAGTTAGCTCCTGCCATTTCATAACTGAGGTCAGCTGAGAGCTTTTATTCTGCTAATTTGCATGCAGGCTTCAATACCTTTAATTTCATACAGATGGATGTTTTCAATTTGCAGCGTTTCAGGTTTAGCACTCATGAATGCTTCCGCTTGGCCCGATCGGGGACTCGGACCAGCAACCGTTAGATGACCATCACACCCTTAGCCACAGCACCACCTGCTGCCCCAGTTCACACCATTCAAGCCTTAACAAACATGAGCCGGGAACTGAACCCTGCGCCTTCCGGACTCAGCTCGGTGGCGTGGAACCCCTCTGTTCCCACAGACAGATCGCATCTCCCTGTCTGTCCTCAGGACTTGTTCAGAGGAGGAGAGTCAGAAATTGCCCACCCACAGTGCTGCGGGTTCCTCCAACGGGAAGAGGCAGGTGAAGGCAGAGGCATTTAGAGGCAGGAAGACTCTCCTTTGCAGCTGTTTACTTTCTGCTCACATAGGATGCCTCAGCGAAAGGGACTCAGGACACCGCGGATGTCACAGCACGCTGACTTTTTCTGCCGTTGGGCACCGCACCCCAGCAGGAACTTCCTGACCTAGAAGGTTGTCACCTTTCGAAGAGCCCGAAGAATTTCATTTGCAAATGCAATTCCACAGTGCTGAAGGTGTCGCCCCCCAACACTGAGTGTGAACTCCACAGCATGGGCTGATAAGTACTTGTGACACTTGTGTACACACACACACATGCACATGTCGGTTAAACATATATTTATGGCGACCGCTCATTAAGTTCTATGGGAAAAATGCTAATGCTAACTATGACGACCTTAACTCCTATCCCGCCCTAACCATAACCATAACCAAGTAAAGTATGAGCGTTTTTGCATTTGCATTTTTAGTTTTTCATTTCAGATTTTTATTAAATTCATATTTAATTTAAAAAACAGGTATTCATCAAGTTGTGGGGACATTGTGTCCCCATAAGGTAAGGTATACTCACTCGCACACATACACACACACACACACACACACACACACACACACACACACACACACACACACACACACACTTGACCACAGTGAAGACACAGAAGAAACAGACATTTTAGACTTGCTATCCTTTTACATTTGAACTGTGTGTGTGTGGGGGGGGGGGGCACAGCCAATGGGGGCCGTGACAGTCTCACACCAGGTGCCTTTCACAGGAAAACCACATATGCCACGGACCTGTCAGCCAATCAGAGCGGATATAAACAGGACCCCCTAATCTGCTCTGCTCAGCCGGACGTCTGTACCACATTACCGATTCATCTACTTTAGTACACAGTGGCATTAAACAGTGCATGGCATGCAGCTATGTAGATCCCACAAGCAAACACAATCTGCATTACACCCTACTCAGATTTTTTTTGGGGGAGGAGGAAATGCCACAGACTAAGGGACTGAACCTTACGAATCACACCTGCCAACGTACAAAATAACGGTGAATCTGAAGCAGGCCAACACCCTTTCCTGTCCCTGCCACTGCTTCTCCTCACTGCTCTCACACGGATGCAGTGTGGCGTGTGAAGCACACGTGTGCAGCCTCTGTTGGCCACTGTGGTTTGGTCTGGTCGTGAAACATGCCATGAGGCTCTGTGCTCGGAAACACCTATCTGGGTCTGTTCTGAGCAGAAGCCACTATTATGTTCCAGCCCGTTTCTGTTTTCCACTGCAGACGGGTCGCTGGGTAAAGGCGTCGCCGGACTTGGAGAGCGACAGTGACATAAAACGGAAGCAACACTTAGTTACTGTTCATACATCAGGATTTACTATGTGCAGTTATTGTATTTTTGTACCGTGTGCTAATTTCTGGTAGCCTGTTTATGAGAATCACTGTGTTATGTTAGCATCAAACCCTAGTAGAATTAGCATTTGCTTGTGCAAATTTAAATTACAAATCCATTCTTTTCAGCTGTTCTGTAGCACTTTTTTAAGATGGAGGATGGACATTTTCAGGTTTGGAGCTATTGGGAGTGCATCACTGCATTGTGATGTGTCATACTGCCAATAATGAATAATATATAGAATATACCCTTTTTCCACCAGATAATCCTGGCCCAGAAAATTGTTATCTCTGTACATGTCAACGAATCAGATGGTGGTGATGCAACCAGCTCAGTTTGGTTTAGCCTTAACAAACGCTTTTGATCCTGCTAGTAAGCAGGTCCATGTCAGCGTGGGTACTGCTCGGTTCACGGTGGCAATGGAAAAGCTCCAAACGGTCCACATTCTCCCGCCTGCCTATGCGTCCACTGGGTGTTCATGATTCATTGATTCAGTTTTATAGGTTATCTTGCCAAAACCTGTAGGCAATGTGTACACGTCTGTATCCACTCGTGTTGTTACATACATTTATTTATTCAGAAGACACTTTAATCCAAAGCGGCACACAAGTGAAATGGCAGAGACGCACAGTTCCAGGAGTAACCGTGGTTATGGGCCCAGCAGTGACATCACTCCTTCGGAGTTTAGAGCCCTGTCCGCACTCTTGCAAAGTTTCACCAGAATATTATGGTATATTTTAAGTCGTGGACAAAGCAAATGAAATAAAAATAATTATGCTTCTTAGAATTTTTTTTTAATACAAATGTCACTGAACCCTTGTGTCAGGCAATCTAATTAACCTTTGTAGTAAACACTTAATTGCCACACAAAAATCAATTACAAAGTTGCCAAAACCTGAAATTTCAAAAGGTATTATTCTGGCTAATCACCAGCCCTGTGGTCAGTGCAGCAGTGCTGTCTTACGGTCTATACACAGTAAGTCCGCCGGACTTTTCTATACAATCTTCAAAACTCACATTACATATAGACCTAATCCTATGTAGAAATTTAACCGTAATTTAAAATCTATTTTGTTTCATCGAAATAATAAGGTAATAAGCAAACCAAAGTGCAAAATACGAAAGAAACCTATCAACGTAAGGATATATTTTAATAACAGTCTACCGCAATGCCGGCATGCATAACGGTGCTTTAAAATTAGACACAGCTTAGACACGTCGACGGGACTCGTAGTCCATGTCAGACACGTGACTACATTTCCCAAAATGCAGCGCGACCCTCTAGTATATTTCGCTGTATTTCGCCCCGGCTCCTGCAATCAGAACAATAACTCCAGCAGATGAGAAGGACCCACTAGTTACAATGTAGCGGGTCGCACGTAAATCCTGCGCTGTGCTGTTGCTTTTTTGCATCAATTTTTAATGTGAAAACCGTCATTATGTGGCTACCGTCTGAACACGAAAAATACGGCGTCGGTAAGTCAATGTGATGCCTCATTATGATTTGTTAACTGTGGATGAGGCATATTTGCAGATGAATGATGAACGACTTTCAGGAAAGAATCTGTGATCATGTGCGTATGTACTACACATTTTTACAAAAATAGCTTGTACTTCTTGCTCAGGACGGATACTTATTAGTGATCTTGCGACATGTCAATCAATGAATATGCCGATGTACAGTTGCGCGACTGTATGCCTACATATGTTTTTAAATTTTAATGTATGAAATGAGGTTTGCCAAGAGCTGGCAGGCATAGGTGTGTGCCTAGTGTCTGATTTGTATTTGGGTCCGGTGCACCGGTGCGCTTTGTTTGATAGATAATCCAGATGTACTGGCAGCTGCAAAGTGCGTCTGATTGGAGTCAACACGTCCAGCTGTCAGCGGGGATACTCGGTTGGGAAGGACCGATCGCATAACGGGGGATTTCCGCTACATCATTTATTTCTTTTGGATTTTCATGCCGCTTGTGCGCTTTTTGTACAGTGAGGACACGAGTAGTTTGACAGACAAGAATCCTCAGATTACAGCATATGTAGAATATCGTACCTTATTTGTGGTACGTTAGTAATCCCAGTACCGCTTGTGATGCGACGTGAAAAGTGTCATGTGCTGAATACCAGGTGTTAACTTTACTTGGGGATTTACTGGGCTTGTCAGCCGCGCAAAGGTCCGCTTGCTTGTCCTTTAGCTGAGCACTGAAGCACTGTGAGGTGTTGCGGGAAGCTCCTGATATTAAATACATCATTTACATACACTTTATTATTTAAAGCTATCTATAGACTTCCGTGTTGGTCTAGTTCGCCAGCGCGGTTTGTGTCGCACGCCTTGTGATTTCTTGGCTCCCGTAATCTGCAGTTATCTGGGATGTCGGGGGTAATGCCAGTCCGGCCTGCTGCAATGCTGCCCAGTATGCCGGCCCCATCTGTCCGTATCCAGCCCGGCAGGTACCGCCTTGCCCGTGATCCCAGCGCTCAGGCTCTGCCTTAGGGTTTTATCCGGCTGACTGCTCGGTACGGGTCTGTCTCTGTACCATTGTTTAATACCCTGTCCGCTGCTGCGTACACGTGTAGTTAATTGTGCGTTTTGTTAAAAGGCTCTTGGTCGCTATTTTCAAAAGATGCTCTTTATGCCGTCATTCGTGCCTAATAAAGCCATTATCTGGTTTCAATAGGCTACGTCTAAGAGAAAGGTGTACGGGCTTGGGCAGGCATTTCCCTGCGGCAGTTCGCCTTTGTGACTCACATTTCCTAAGTGCCGTGTTGAATGGAGTAAATGCAGCCAAAGGCGACACCATTAAACTACGCCGTGTCCACAAACAAGGCTGAGCGGAGCGTCGCCCTGCCCAAGGCAGCTGTGCTGCGGGAAGCGCGATCCAAACGGCCGCCACAGGTCACACGTAGCGGCAGAAGCTGTGGGAGGGGCAGTCGTTGGTGTGGTTTAGGGATCAGGGCTAAGCTGTTGGACCCTTCTGATGGTGCGTCACCTGAGTTTGTCCTGCTATGTCAACTCGGGGGCGTTTGTCAGATAACGGGACGCCGAGTGCACGAATAATCTGATGAGTTTAAAAAATGAATGGAGAAATTGAAAGAGGAGTACAACTGAGTGTGGAGGAGTGGAGAATGACAAAGGGGCGGAGAGGGGACTACCGGAGCAGCGTGCTGGAAGAGAGGCGGCCGGGGGCTTGGCGGATGGAGGGTAATGCTCGGTGTGATCAGGGATTAGCTCTGTAATCCAGGGTCAGCGCCGCAGCACAAGGCAGCCAGACCCGGCTTGTAACTTCATTTTGCGATCCATCAATCAGAGTATATCTACTAAAGCACATTTCTAACAATCAGGTTGTGGAAAGAGCATTTGGCGTCGGTACGGTGTTGTGCTTGAGGTAATTGAAAAGATGGGAAAAAACAACCTAGAATGCCAGTGTTACAGGTTATACTGGTGTGGAGTGTGTGTGTGTGTGTGTGTGTGTGTGTGTGTGTGTGTGTGTCGGGGGGGAGAGAAGAGATATCCTGCATTTGCACGTTAAAGTGTAGGAGGTTGAGGAGGAACTCCTGCGAAAAGGCAGTAAAAATTCAAATGACAAATGCATAGGATATGTGAGTAGTTTAATTGTGTCAATCCATTAATTGTCCATAACATATAAGCATTTAAATAAGTTTAATTCCCAGGTTGTTTGCTAAGGAAATGTGGGCCGCGGTTACACAAATGCTAGGAAAAGCTTAAGTTCCCTAACTCCTACATGTCGATATTAATTTAACGATGCTGTTTTTATTTTTGTGATTCGTCTGAAAAGTGCGGAGAAAGTCTTGGGAAGCAAAGGATCCTTTGTTTTCGGTGGCGCCGGTATCTGCCGCCGGTTTTCAGCTTTTCCAAAACGTCGTCGCACATTTTAAAGGCGATTTAATTTACTGACTCGTCAATGAAATAGATACGATTTTTTGTCAACATACGTCTGACATTTGAGAAGGAGATATCGCATAATAAACCATAACTGAAACCAACTTTGTGACATTTTTATTGCAGTTCTGTTGTGCTTGCGAATCTTCTACATTTACAGTTTCAGCCCATCGTTAATTAAATGTTGTCTTTCGTTTTCTTTGGGGAAAATACCCATGAAATTAATCCTCTAGCTCTTAAACAGTTTAAAATTGAGGATATTTGAAGGTCATGAAAGAAACATATTTTTTTGCTCTTTTGAAATTTCCATTCGTTGTTTGTTCATTTGTATGGCCTTACACTTGTTTTCAGGATTATAATGTCAATTCTGGATACTGCTTTTAAGTGAAAAATCATGGGTATTTTGGGATTAGATAGTAAACAGTCAATTACAAATATGTCATATAACCAATGAACAATCTGATTTGTGTGCAGGGCAGGAATGGACCTGTCACTTTAACCCAAGAAATGCTGATGACAGCAGGGGCTGCATTAAAACTCATTACATCACATCCATTAGCACCATGGGCTTGTCTAATGCGCTGGTAGCATATCCCGCGACAGGCCGTCACCTCGTCGCTATGGATTCCACTCACAAGACAATATGGTGAAGAAGCTACAGAGCTTTGAGGCCAATATTGAAACATCCAGCTGTGTAATTTATTTAATGGAGACATAAGCTTGGATGATTGTAGCTGTTTATTGAAAATAGTGTTAATGTATTCCAATCATGCTTGATAAAGACGACCTTACTGAGGAGACATGGGTGGCAAATTGGACACATTGGCCCTCAGGCACCGCTGCCGAGTCAGAGGGACCTTCTGTCACTCCACTGTGAAGCCTGTGTCAGTGCTGCTGAGTCAAGGGGACTTTCTGTCACTCCAATGTGAAGCCTGTGTCAGTGCTGCTGAGTCAGGGGGACTTTCTGTCACTCCACTCTGAAGCCTGTGTCAGTGCTGCTGAGTCAGGGGGACTTTCTGTCACTCCACTCTGAAGCCTGTGTCAGTGCTGCTGAGTCAGGGGGACTTTCTGTCACTCCACTGTGAAGCCTGTGTCAGTGCTGCTGAGTCAGGGGGACTTTCTGTCACTCCACTGTGAAGCCTGTGTCAGTGCTGCTGAGTCAGGGGGACTTTCTGTCACTCCACTGTGAAGCCTGTGTCAGTGCTGCTGAGTCAGGGGGACTTTCTGTCACTCCACTGTGAAGCCTGTGTCAGTGCTGCTGAGTCAGGGGGACCTTCTGTCACTCCACTGTGAAGCCTGTGTCAGTGCTGCTGAGTCAGGGGGACTTTCTGTCACTCCACTGTGAAGCCTGTGTCAGTGCTGCTGAGTCAGGGGGACTTTCTGTCACTCCACTGTGAAGCCTGTGTCAGTGCTGCTGAGTCAGGGGGACCTTCTGTCACTCCACTGTGAAGCCTGTGTCAGTGCTGCTGAGTCAGGGGGACTTTCTGTCACTCCACTGTGAAGCCTGTGTCAGTGCTGCTGAGTCAGGGGGACCTTCTGTCACTCCACTGTGAAGCCTGTGGAATCTTTCAGCAGATGTAAAATTATTACTTTCGCCATCGTCGGAAGTTCTCCAGATGAGGAGCCGGTTGACAGGCACCAAGATCTGCATGGGTGCTGCGCGGGTGCTAGGCCCTGACTGCTCCCCTGGTGTGGGCGAGAGCTGCATTGGGGTGTGTGTCCGTATGAAACGGACGGGGGAGGTGGGGGACGGTCCCCCTGGGGATGGGGGGCTTGTCCCTGATGCTCCCGCGGCTGCTAATTGCATCTTCATTCGCTGCCCTGTTGCCATCATTAAGCGTATCGCGCAGTGGAAGGAGCTGGCGCAGTCGATAGTGGCTTCTCCCTGGGGGGTGCCACGGCCGGGTGGGGGTGGGGGAGTGTCGGATGCAGCCCATATGGCCCTCTGCGCCATTTCTGGCTCGCCTGAGTCGCTTTATTTTCAGTGCACGGTTTTTGCAGGATGCGTTTTCTTTTTAGGGCCTTATTTTGGCATCAGAATTGAACATTGATTTATTATGTGCGTTTGTCCAAATCGACTGATGACTGATGACGAGCGAAGGGGGTCACACAGCGTCCCAGGAGCAGCTGGGGTCGAGAGCCACGCTCACGGCCCTCATGGTGACATGACTACGCTGCTGGTCATGGAATCTGAACTGACGACCTTCCAGTCATACGCACACAGGCCCACAAGAGTGACCTGCGGTTGTTTGAATGAAGTCTGTCAAATTCATAATAGTAAGAAATGGAGAATACTGCCGTTGCCTGAAATTATGAAACCATTAACTTTGACATAACTTATTACAAAAATTTTATTATTATTTAAAAATAGATTTTGCTTCTTTGGGAAAATTTGCTGTTGTTCATTTCATCTGTTCTCTGTACCCACTTGTCCTACACCGGGTCACGGGGACCAGAGCTTATCCCAGAAGTAAATAAATTTATTGTTGTAGTTATGCAAAATAAATTGTCCTCTTAACACCTCAATTTTTTAGCCACCAGTTGCCATTGGGCTGTACAGTGGAGTACAGCTGGCCTCCATCTGTAATGATATTTAATCCCTGCCGAAAACAAACTGCTAAAAACCTGCTTATGCTGGTTGCTGGTTTTAACTGGTCTAAACCGGTTTTAGATGGTCGCGTCCCAGCTCTTGCTCCTCTTTGATGGTTTAGTTGGGTTGGTCATGCTGGTCTGACCAGCTAAACTAGCCATCATGACCATCATAACCTGGTATGTCCAGCCAAACCATCAAACTATCATGTGAAAACATACCTCAAGCTGGTCAACTATCGTCAAACTGGTCAACCAGCTTGAGACTGTTTTTTTTCAGCGGGGATGAATCCTGTGAGGAATCATGGCTGCCATTTAACGCGGAATGCAGTGACGATAGTGTCGTCTGTGTACTGCCCAAGCCGCTTCCCAGGCCAGTCTGACCTTTACCCTCGATGAGCTCGCTGTCCCTGCACTGGAGGGCACAGACACAGTCTGTCTCAGTAACTGAACTACTGGGCCTGTCTTCGGGGGGGGGGGTTCAGTCTTTTCTCAGCATAATTCTGTTGTATTGTAGCAGTGCCTCCAACGCCTGCTTGGCTTTTGCTCGCTTTGCCTGCTTTACCCGCTTGGCTTTTGCTCGCTTTGCCTGCTTTACCCGCTTGGCTTTTGCCCGCTTTGCCTGCTTTACCCGCTTGGCTTTTGCCCGCTTTGCCTGCTTTACCCGCTTGGCTTTTGCCCGCTTTGCCTGCTTTACCCGCTTGGCTTTTGCCCGCTTGGCTCTCATCCACCATGCATTCATCGGCTTGGCTTTCGCCCGCTTTTGCCCGCTCGGCTTTCGCCTGCTTTTGCCTGCTTTTGCCTGCTCGGCTTTTGCCCGCTTTTGCCCGTTCAGCTTTCGCCTGCTTTTGCCCGCTTTTGCCTGTTCGGCTTTCATCCGCTTTTGCCCGCTCAGCTTTCGCCTGCTTTTGCCCGCTTTTGCCCACTCGGCTTTTGCCCGCTTTTGCCCACTTGGCTTTTGCCCACTTTTGCCCACTCGGCTTTCGCCTGGTTTTGCCTGGTTTTGCCCACTCGGCTTTCGCCTGCTTTTGCCCACCCGGCTTTTGCCCGCTCGGCTTTTGCCCACTTTTGCCCACTTGACTTTCACCCAATTGGCTTTTGCCCGCTTAACCTGCTGCTCATTCCCTCACCCAGCCTCTGGATCATCAGATATGTTGAGAGCTAGTCCTGTCTCTGCTATCGGTTAGCCCTTCTTGCTGTTGGATCCCCCCCGTTGTGCCAAACACTCAGTACCTTCTCACAAAGCCCATCCTGGTGATTTTTGCAGAATAAAGCATGGTGCAGCCCAGGATGGAGCACTTTTTTTGGCCTGTTTACAGTTTAGGCTTCTGTGAGAGAGCTAACTGCTCTAAATTTTGCAGAAGAAAGAAAGAAACAGATGTAATTATCTGTAGGATGAAGCTTCACATTCCTCTTTTCGATAGGAGGAGTAAAACTGACCGCAGTTCGGGAGACCAGTAAGCAGTCCTGTCTTGTTCTGGTTCTGGCAGCCAGGCAGACTGTGGGCATCTTTCTGCGAATGACAACCAGAGGCTTCATGCCAGTTAGTGTGTGCCAGGGCTGGAGTGACTCTTGAAAACTCAATTAGTCCTCATACGTTTAATAAAATATAATGATGACCATAAATCTATCGCTAAATATTCTTAGCTAGTGCTTAATAAATAAGGCAGCCCAGGGCATTTGACCTGATTTTCACAACATTAATATCTGTTTTCAGTTTTGTGTTATATACCATGGAATGATGCCAAACGTTTTACCCACCAAAGATGACGACAAGGTTGCTGCAGAGTATCAGGGTTTACTGCCCTCATGTTTCACGTTTGTATCACCTACCGTCTATTTCGCAACAAAATGTTTTTGCTGAGGTGCGCAGACTCGACATCGCGGTAACTCCTTGGGCTGCGTTACGCTATGGTGGGGGCTGCGCCTTTGGCTGGGAGGGGCTACATTGCCTAACCCATCCTGTTTATGCGGTGAGTGCTTAGGGCTTGATGGCACGCTGAGGTAGCTGTAATTCTGATGGGGAAACCTGCTGTCTGCTGCATGGAGATGCCTGTATGACCACACCTGTCGGCTCACTGTGTGCGGTACAGATTGTCAGAAAATGCTCATGTGGTGAAAATCTTCTAGCACCTTACTGCCTGAGAGGGGATGTGTTAATAGCAGCAGTCCTGCTGCTTTTGAGGAAAGGGGCCATTCAGGGCCCCCACAGTGATGAGTGAAAGTCCCCCTTTGCCATCGATGGCCCCAGATAGTGTGAACCTCAGCGTTGGGGGTTATCTCTGCGTGCATGTTCTCCTGGCAGTGGAGATTAATGACATCGGTGGCCCGGGACTCTGGCACAGGCAATGAGCTCTGCAAACCATAACCATAAGGCTCTGTGAACAGGCCTTAACCACGGCTCTCATTCCCCTCTCCTACCTACTCGGCGGTCTTGGCGGTCTGTGCCACTCCTTTCGATTGCTTTGACCTTCCTTCACCTGTTTAAAAAACTCACTGACTGCTTAATTTTGGAAATTCTGAATTATGCAAAGACAACTATCACTGTATTACGCAGCTTCAGCCAACTGAGTCTTTGCTGGCAACATTTCAGGATTTTGAAGGCATCTATACACCAGAGATGAAGAGTGGCACCTCCATCATCCCCCAGCAGCATGCTGGCCCATCTTGGCCTTACTCACCCTTGAACTCGCACAAATGAAGAATAAACCCACACCCTCTGCATTTTTCCAAAAATGTGTTCGCTGGCTTACAATAAGCATTGTTTTAGTCAATTTGTTCTTCATCAAGCACCAGTTTCCCGTATTTCTGCTTTGGAGTGTTGCCTTATGAATCAGGAGACGCCGTGGACACAGGCGGGATATGGATGTGGAATGTACGGCAGGTCTGCTTGGATGTGTGGAATGCTGCTGGGGAGGGGTCCAGTAGTGTGGCATCAATTTATAGATGCTGGCTTATGATTGTTGGCTGGGATCATCAGTCACAATCATGGTCATTAGTCGAGATTGTTGGTCATGGTCATTCTTGGGACCTGGCACAAAAACATCCTTGTTTTCTGTTATCTTGGATCCACATTCCATCGCAAAGGATTGTGGGATGTCTCCATGACATGGCCTCAAAGAACATCTTGTCATTTGTGTGGTCAAATCGATGAGAGAACAGGTTAGTTGATTGCATGTTGTCTGTTTTGACACACTAGTCAAATGAGTATGATGGAGGCAGCTGACGTTGAGGCTCAACATGGTCTGAGCCTTGGAATAAGCTTTGCTTCTATGCCAGATTCCCAGGTGGGATGGACAGAGGACTCAGGAGCAATGTTCTTTAATGTTCTCTCTATGTGGAAGCTAGTTCTTTTAAAAGCATCTTTAATTAATCCAGTCAGCCATGCATTCTTGTTACTGTTCCACATTTGCCTTTAATGTATTTCTGGCGATGTTTCCCTTTGAACACGTATATTCAAATTGCAGCAGGCCAGCATTCTAATAGGCTGCAAAGCCGGTTCTCTTGAATGAATCTGAAGATGTTTAAAGCAGCAGAGTTGTTTATTCTAAGTATTTTGTATTTTATTGTGCACCTGAATGTGTCCTATTTCCATACTAACCCTCGGTGGTCACAGAAGCGCACCGGGGGACCGTCATTAATATCGGTCTCAGGACATGGGGGTTAGGTTATGCTGAAACACACCGACACTGGGAGATTTTCTGATATTTCTGGTCAAATGTGTTGAATGAGATGCACTGTGAGCTGTTGGCATGATTTTAAACTTCATGAAAAGGATGTCTGATTGGTTGATGTATTTTTGCCACTACATCAAGATAATTGATAAAGACAAAGGGGCCTTGCTCCTGATTTGTCTCTGCTCCTCTTCTGTGAGAATCTGCTCCTGCTTTGTCTCTGCTCCTCTTCTGTGAGAATCTGCTCCTGCTTTGTCTCTGCTCCTCTTCTGTGAGAATCTGCTCCTGCTTTGTCTCTGCTCCTCTTCTGTGAGAATCTGCTCCTGCTTTGTCTCTGCTCCTCTTCTGTGAGAATCTTCTCCTGCTTTGTCTCTGCTCCTCTTCTGTGAGAATCTACTCCTGCTTTCTCTGCTCCTCTTCTGTGAGAATCTGCTCGTGCTTTGTCTCTGCTCCTCATCTGTGAGAATCTGCTCCTGATTTGTCTCTGCTCCTCGTTTATAATAATCTGCTCCTGCTTTGTCTCTGTTCCTCGTCTGTGAGAATCTGCTCCTGCTTTGTCTCTACTCCTCGTTTGTAAGAATCTGCTCCTGCTTTGTCTCTCCTCCTCGTCTTTGAGTATCTGCTCCTGCTTTGTCTCTATTCCTCATTTGTAAGAATCTGCTCCTGCTTTGTCTCTGCTCCTCGTCTGTGAGAATCTGCTCCTGCTTTGTCTCTGCTCCTCGTCTGTGAGAATCTGCTCCTGCTTTGTCTCTGCTCCTCGTCTGTAAGAATCTGCTCCTGCTTTCTCTGCTCCTCTTCTTTGTGAATCTGCTCCTGCTTTCTCTGCTCCTCTTCTGTGTGAATCTGCTCCTGCTTTGTCTCTGCTCCTCGTCTCTGAGAATGTGCTCCTGCTTTGTCTCTGCTCCTCTTCTGTGAGAATCTGCTCCTGCTTTCTCTGCTTCTCTTCTTTGTGAATCTGCTCCTGCTTTGTCTCTGCTCCTCTTCTGTGAGAATCTGCTCCTGCTTTCTCTGTTCCTCGTCTGTGAGAATCTGCTCCTGCTTTGTCTCTGCTCCTCATCTGTAAAAATCTGCTTCTGCTTTCTCTGCTCCTCGTCTGTGAGAATCTGCTCCTGCTTTGTCTCTGCTCTTCGTCTGTAAAAATCTGCTCCTGCTTTGTCTCTGCTCCTCTTCTGTGAGAATCTGTTTCTGCTTTCTCTGCTCCTCGTCTCTGAGAATGTGCTCCTGCTTTGTCTCTGCTCCTCGTCTGTAAAAATCTGCTCCTGCTTTCTCTGCTCCTCGTCTGTGAGAACCTGCTCCTGCTGACCTTGTCTTTCTCCTCTGCATTATTTATTTCTGTGCGCCTGTTGGTTGCGAGCCGCCAAAGCAAAATTTGTGAAGGATGCGTCAGACAAAAAGCTGTTATAATAATTCAAGCTTTGGGCTCAGAGAAAATGGGCTGAGATCAGATGCTTTCCTCTGTTCTGTGCTTTCAAACTGTGAAATGCTGTTTTTTTTGACAGTGTGCTTCTTAGGGTGTCGATTATAATTTTTTTGACATTGGGTTTGTGGGGCGCGGCAGTTACCGTGGCGCCGTAGTTAGCACAGCATCATGGCACAGTGCTGTGCTGAGCACAGTTGCCTCACTCCCCTGGTGACCAGGGTTTGTGTTTCCGCCATGGATCCCTGTGTGTGGAGTGGAGTTTGCATGTTCTCCCCGTGTCATCAGTGAGTTTCCTCTGGGTTCTCCACTTTCCCCCTACAGTCCAACTATATGCTAAGGTGAACTGGAATCGCTAAAATTGTGTGTGCTAATAGTGTGTGAATGTGCCCTACGATGGATTGGTGCCCCATTCTGGGTTGTTCCTTGCCTTGTGCTTGTAGCTTCAGGGATAGGCTCTGTATCCACATGGCCCTGCATAGTACAGGCAGGTATGGAAAATGGATGGATGAAACTTGGGTTTGCCCTGCATGTGAGATGTTTCCCTTATGGCTCTTATATGCATCATTTTTATAGTGGACTTTTATAGTGATGAATATTCGTAGTGGGCGAATGTGGGTGAGTCTCGGCAGGCTGTTAGCAAGCCAGAACTGGTTACTTACTGCAAAGCCAAACCAGCTAGAACCGGTTACTGTTAGGCTAAGCAAGCCTGAACTGGTTACTGCAAGGCTAAGGAAGTCAGAACCAGTTATTGCAACAGTTAATTCCTTCCCACAAGAGTATCTTAGTCATAATGCCAAGTGATGTTTGCATTGTTGCTGGTTTGTAGACAACATAATCCTGGACCCATTACATATGATTCCTGTGGGGTTTCATGATTGTGATAAAGCGATACCATCCGCAGCAGCGTGATTCGCCCGCGATGCCTTTACACTAGGAGACTTGTGTTGCCCGCAACAACCTTTAAAGGGGGCAGTTGGGCCGCATTGCCCCAGTCTTTACAGCATTTACAGTTTCCAGCATCCTTATTCCACACAGTCCCTCAGGGAGACTAACCCTGGGTGCAGTAAAGCGCAGCTCAGCTCAGCGGAAGGACCTGAAATGGATCCGATCTTTGTGGGCAGGGAGATCAAACAGCCTGCAGCAACATTCCTGCCAGACACACTTTGTACCATGTGTTCAGCAGACCACCTGATTACTGATTCTCTGCATGTGCACACGTGTGTCTGTGTGTGCATTTGTGTGTGTGTGGATGTGTGTCTGCCCTTGTGTGTATGTATGGGTGTGTGCATGTGGGTTTGTGGATGTGTATGTGAGTCTGCTCTTGTGTGTGTGTGTGTGTGTGTGTGTGTGTGTGTATGTGTGTGTGTGTGCAGGTGTGGGTCTGAGTAAGTGTGTGTGGGTGTGTGCATATGGGACTGTGTTTGTGTGGATGTGTACGTGTGTGTCTGCCCTTGTGCGAGTGGGTCTGTGTATGTGTGGATGTGTACGTGTGTGTCTGCCTTTGTGCGTGTGGATCTGTGTATGTGTACGTGTGTGTCTGCCCTTGTGCGTGTGGGTCTGTGTATGTGTGGATGTGTACGTGTGTGTCTGCCCTTGTGCGTGTGGGTCTGTGTATGTGTGGATGTGTACGTGTGTGTCTGCCCTTGTGTGTGTGTGGGTCTGTGTATGTGTGGATATGTACGTGTGTGTCTGCCCTTGTGCGTGTGGGTCTGTGTATGTGTGGATGTGTACGTGTGTGTCTGCCCTTGTGTGTGTGTGTGGGTCTGTGTATGTGTGGATGTGTACATGTGTGTCTGCCCTTGTGCGTGTGGGTCTGTGTATGTGTGGATGTGTACATGTGTGTCTGCCCTTGTGCGTGTGGGTCTGTGTATGTGTGGATGTGTACATGTGTGTCTGCCCTTGTGCGTGTGGGTCTGTGTATGTGTGGATGTGTACGTGTGTGTCTGCCCTTGTGCGTGTGGGTCTGTGTATGTGTGGATGTGTAGGTGTGTGTCTGCCCTTGTGCGTGTGGGTCTGTGTATGGGTGGATGTGTACGTGTGTGTCTGCCCTTGTGCGTGTGGGTCTGTGTATGTGTGGATGTGTACGTGTGTGTCTGCCCTTGTGTGTGTGTGTGGGTCTGTGTATGTGTGGATATGTACGTGTGTGTCTGCCCTTGTGCGTGTGGGTCTGTGTATGTGTGGATGTGTACATGTGTGTCTGCCCTTGTGCGTGTGGGTCTGTGTATGTGTGGATGTGTACGTGTGTGTCTGCCCTTGTGCGTGTGGGTCTGTGTATGTGTGGATGTGTACGTGTGTGTCTGCCCTTGTGCGTGTGGGTCTGTGTATGTGTGGATGTGTAGGTGTGTGTCTGCCCTTGTGCGTGTGGGTCTGTGTATGGGTGGATGTGTACGTGTGTGTCTGCCCTTGTGCGTGTGGGTCTGTGTATGTGTGGATGTGTACGTGTGTGTCTGCCCTTGTGTGTGTGTGGGTCTGTGTATGTGTGGATATGTACGTGTGTGTCTGCCCTTGTGCGTGTGGGTCTGTGTATGTGTGGATGTGTACGTGTGTGTCTGCCCTTGTGTGTGTGTGGGTCTGTGTATGTGTGGATGTGTAGGTGTGTGTCTGCCCTTGTGCGTGTGGGTCTGTGTATGTGTGGATGTGTACATGTGTGTCTGCCCTTGTGCGTGTGGGTCTGTGTATGTGTGGATGTGTACATGTGTGTCTGCCCTTGTGCGTGTGGGTCTGTGTATGTGTGGATGTGTACGTGTGTGTCTGCCCTTGTGCGTGTGGGTCTGTGTATGTGTGGATGTGTAGGTGTGTGTCTGCCCTTGTGCGTGTGGGTCTGTGTATGGGTGGATGTGTACGTGTGTGTCTGCCCTTGTGCGTGTGGGTCTGTGTATGTGTGGATGTGTACGTGTGTGTCTGCCCTTGTGCGTGCGGGTCTGTGTATGTGTGGATGTGTACGTGTGTGTCTGCCCTTGTGTGTGTGTAGGTCTGTGTATGTGTGGATGTGTATGTGTGTGTCTGCCCTTGTGCGTGTGGGTCTGTGTATGTGTGGATGTGTACGTGTGTGTCTGCCCTTGTGTGTGTGTGTGTGTGTGTGTGGGTCTGTGTATGAGTGGATGTGTATGTGTGTGTCTGCCCTTGTGCGTGTGGGTCTGTGTATGTGTGGATGTGTACGTGTGTGTCTGCCCTTGTGCGTGTGGGTCTGTGTATGGGTGGATGTGTACGTGTGTGTCTGCCCTTGTGCGTGCTGGTCTGTGTATGTGTGGATGTGTACGTGTGTGTCTGCCCTTGTGTGTGTGTAGGTCTGTGTATGTGTGGATGTGTATGTGTGTGTCTGCCCTTGTGCGTGTGGGTCTGTGTATGTGTGGATGTGTACGTGTGTGTCTGCCCTTGTGTGTGTGTGGGTCTGTGTATGAGTGGATGTGTATGTGTGTGTCTGCCCTTGTGCGTGTGGGTCTGTGTATGTGTGGATGTTTACGTGTTTGTCTGCCCTTGTATGTGTTTGTGCTCAATTGGCAGCTCATTACTGTTTTGGTGTCTGCTAACAGACTGTTGTGACTGTGTGTGTGTGTTGTCTGTATTCTATATCAGACGACGAGGAAAGCCCGTCATTGATATATTGCCCCACTTTATCTATCATCATTTCCTAAAAGCCATTGATGTTTCACATAAATGTAAAATTACTCTTGGGGAATCAGTGTGCGAGTTTAACCGGTATGCTTCACATTACTCCGTAAACAGGCCTCGACAAGTGATCGTATTGATTTCTGGTCTGAATTGTGCTGCGTGGTCCTTGCACACGGTCCGTGGTTATATACCAATCTGCGTTTTAGAAAGTCGTCCACAGATGATTGGTGGGATCCAGCTTCCCTCTCCATAGACCAATGGGGCTCATCATACTTGTGGTTGAGTGGCCTCTGACAGATGGGCTCCTGTGCAGAGGCTACTGGGCTGTGTTGGACAAAATTCAATATAAGCCTCTATCTGACCATAAGTGGTAGATGATAAGAGGGTTTTAGGTTGTTTAGACAACTGGGTTGTCTTGAATCGAACATCGTCCCGCCCCAGTGGAAGTATAGTCTTTCTAATGGTTCAGTTCATGTCTGTAACTGTGCTCTTTAACCGATTTTTGTAACAGGAGCTTCTAAATGGTATTCAATTGTTAGCCTTGACATTCCACATGCATCCGTGTCATTAATGGTGATTTGCTCAACCTCACTTAGAATGCAGGTGTCTGTGTTGAGCTGGCGGGCTCAGATGACATTAAGAGTGTGTTCAAACTGGGTTACACTGCACTGCACACTGCACTACACTGCAAACGACACCGTCACTTTGAAGGACTCCTGTCTGCTGAGGGATGTGGCCCCTGCACTTGTCTGATTGTGTCCCATGATGCCGTTTAAAAAGTCAAATCTTCTGCCTGACTGAGGGCTTGTTTTTCAACATCTGTGTCACTCCAGGGTTATGTAATGTGCTGCTGTACTGAGATCAGTAATTCTTTATGATGTCACAGGGAGACAAAAATATAATTCATCTGTATTTCTTTTTTTTTCGTTAGGAAAATTCATGAAACCTGTCCCTTTATTCTGATGTGTTATGAGACCGTCACTCATCCCTTTTACTCTGTAATGATTTCTTTTCAAAATCCTTATACATCTGTGCCTTGGATTCTGACTTACTGTTGGCAGAAGTCTCGCTCCGGTTATATAGCGACCCGATGGCCCGTAACAACGGACCCTGTACCCCATACTCCCCCCCCCCACAGGATCCCCTGAGGGACACGATCATATGCTTTTTCCAAGTCCACAAAACACATGTAGACTGGTTGACATGCAGACTCGTTCCCAGTGGGTGTTGGACTCCCCAGGGCTGCCCTTTGTCACTGACTCTGTTCATACCCTTTATGGACGGAATTTCTAGGCGTAGCCAAGGGGCGGAGGGGGTCCGGTTAGGGGGGGCTCAGGATCACGTCTTTGCTTTTTCAGTTGATGTGGTCCTGTTGACGTTGTCGGCCAGTAACGTGCAGCATGCACTGGGGCAGTTTGCAGCTGAATGTGAGGGGACCAGGATGAGGACCAGCACCTCCAAGTCTGAGGTCATGGTTCTCGACCGGAAAAGGGTGGATCGCCCTCTCCTGGTGGGGGAAGACTTATATACTCAAGCAGAGGAGTTTAAGTATCTTGGGGTCTTGTTCACAAGTGAGGAAATAAGGGAGCAGGAGATTGACAAGAGGATCGGTGCGGCATTGACAGTAATGCAGATGGTGTACCTTTCAGTCATGGTAAAGACAGAGCTGAGCCGAAAGGCAAAACTACTGACCTGTAGATCAACATTCATACCCTCACCTGTGGTCTTGATCTTGAGCTCTGGGTAGTGACTGAAAGAACGAGATCGTGGGTACAAAAAGCAGAAATACAGGGTGTCTGGGCTCAGTCTTGGAGAGGGTGAGGAGCTCAGACATTCAGGAGGGGCTCAGAGTAGAGGCATGTCCAACTGGGAGGTGACCCCGGGGCAGACCTAGGACACGCTGGAGAGATTATATCTCTAGCCTGGCCTGGGGATGCCTTGGTATTCTCCCGGGGAGCTCGAAGAAGTGGCTGGTGAGAGGGAGGTCTGGGCCTCCCTGCTTAGACCTCTGCCTCTGTGACCCGACCAGCAGAAAATGGATGGATGGATATGAATGTGTGCCTGATATTCGGTTATTTTTTGTTAATAATCCTTTATGCTAAAGGATCTTAGAACAATATTTATTCCTTGACTATTGTTTAATGTCATATGTTGCATTTTCCTGACAAGTCAGTGCATTTTATGTCATTTATCTGCATCCTTGATGAATAACAGCATTTAATTACAAAGGGCTGCAGTAATAAGTGGATCAGTCCCTAAATGCTGTGTGCTACACGCTTACAAGCCCTCTGTCAGAATAACAGAAGCAGACTGTTTTTGAAATGAAAGTGGCATCTCTGAATAATGCCATGTATCACAGAATCCACACATATTTCAAATGTCAGGGTTTGGGACCTGGCTGCTGTGTCAGACTCTCCTGCGTCTGCCTGCAACATCTTTGCCTTTTATGGACCTGAATGCTGCGGCGGTTCTCCCACAGGGCTGGAGGCACCGCACACTTTCCGCTGGAATTTTAACGCAGGCAGTATCAAGGACGCCCTGCAGTCCCCGTGAAAGTGGATGGCTGCCATAATCCGATTGGCAGCAGCGGCGTTAGGCCCCCGTCGGCCCCAGCAGAGAGCAGCCCCAGCTGATATCAGCGGGTCACTATTATGGGGGGGTCCAGCTGTGCTGGCTGCTAGGCCCTCCGCTGGAGAGCGAGAGAAATTAAATCAGGATTAACGTCGGATGTGCAGGGCATCGGGGGAGGGGGTCTGTATGACAGAGGACACCTTACGTTCTTATGGCCAATGGATGCTGTTCTCTGTGGAGGCACTTGGAGGCAGTGATCAAGCTGTACAAGTATTTTAAGGGAGATGGTGGGAGTCAAACCTTAAGATTGTGACAGACGAGAGTTGGCCATTTGAGTAGATATGATATAGTCTGGAGGCGGCATGGTGGCCCAGTGGTTAGCACTGGAGGCGGCATGGTGGCCCAGTGGTTAGCACTGGAGGCGGCATGGTGGCCCAGTGGTTAGCACTGGAGGCGGCATGGTGGCGCAGTGGTTAGCACTGGAGGCGGCATGGTGGCGCAGTGGTTAGCACTGGAGGCGGCATGGTGGCGCAGTGGTTAGCACTGGAGGCGGCATGGTGGTGCAGTGGTTAGCACTGTCGCCTCACACCTCTGGGACCTGGGTTCGAGTTTCCGCCTGGGTCACATGTGTGCGGAGTTTGCATGTTCTCCCCATGTCGTTGTAGGGTTTCCTCCGGGTACTCAGGTTTCCCCCCACAGTCCAAAAACTTGCTGAGGCTAATTGGACTTGCTAAATTGCCCGTAGGAACGCATGTGAGAGTGAATGGTGTGTGAGTGTGCCCTGCAATGGGCTGCCCCCCCCATCCTGGGTTGTTCCCTGCCTCGTGCCCATTGCTTCCGGGATAAGCTCCGGACCCCCCGCGACCCAGTAGGATAAGCGGTTTGGAAAATGAATGGATGGATGATATAGTCTGTTGATTTACCTTTAAATAAGTTATAGTTACATGGAAGAGTTTCAGGGGGTGTGTGTCTTCAGTGTGGATGAGTTTTGTTCCACAGGCTGGAATAGCATCTATGCACAGCCTATGGCAGCTCAAGCCCTGCTTACAGATAATAGTGCATGTAGCAGCCAGTGGGCACAAAGGCTTGGTGTGTGCATTCAGGAAGCCTAATGCCGTCACTTTTCTGTGCATCGTACAGCAGAGGGTCAAGGTGATTCAGTTTTAATTAGTCAAACCGCTGTGCTCCGTTTGGGGAACGCACAGCTGAAAGGCTTCCACGAACACCTCCACGAGCAGCCTGTGAGGTTCTTTTGTCTTTTTTTGGTTCTGCCAATCCTTTTTCCATTATTAAGTAAAAGCTCTAGTGGACACAAGGAGGAGCAGAATGTGGTGAGGTCAGGAGAGGTTACCGTCGGACGGGCAGATTGCGAGCACGATCTCGGCCATCCTGCTGGCTTCCTGCAGCTTTTCCCACCTAAACTGTGCAGGGATTTGCAGACTAGACCTAAATATCCCCAGGTGAACTTGTCCGGCAGCTACACACAGCTGGGCTGCACACCACATCATCGTCGAGCGGGATTAAGAAGCTGGGCTGTTTTTTTGTTCAGTTTGTTTGTTTTTTTGAGCGTGAAAATCCCCGGGAGATAGGTGCTGCTTTTTATAAAGGTGCATTCCACAGAGAGCTCCACCCTCACTCTCAGTTTCTTGTACAGCTACGTACATTGCAGCTTATTAAAATTTTCACTGCCCTCCCAAAATCGCTCTTGCTGCATACGCATCCTCACACGCGCCTAGCATGTGCTCCTGCTTAACATAACATATTTTATTACGTATACTTTATATGTACATATTATAAGGGTTAGCTGATGACCCAGTTCTGAGAATAAACTGGGGCATGTATATTTTTTTCCCCGCTTGGCTCGCTGTGCCTCCGTGTTGACTCTGGTCCTCCTCGTGAATAAATTAGACGAGCACTGCCACTCGGCCTGCGTCTAAATTAGCCCTGTGGAGTCCCAACGGCGGGGCAGCCGGACGGCTTTTCCATTTCGATCCGAGAGTCCGGCACCTCAGACGAGATCGATGCGGTGTAATGGAGCGCTTGCCTTGTTAAGGAGTGTTTTAATACGCCAGTCGCTCAGCAGTGGAAGGTAGTGGCCCCCCCCATACAGGCCGTGGTGCCTGGGGCCTGATGGGCTGGATGTAAATGTTGTCGTTTTCATCAGCTCCAGCCCCCCCATGCAGCTCTCGGGTCCGGGAGCTTATCGCAGCCCTTTGATTGATGTCTGCCTTTCATCCATGGATTTTCCTTTAATGCCTTTTTTTGTGGATGAATCTGTGAATCTGAATGAGTGATGTACTTGATGCTAGAAGGTGTTTCATGAGTGATCTCCAGTGCACCTCATCGATGCCTGAAATCACCCAAACATTTCCTTGCTGTGTTGCCAGTGTTTTTTATGTCAGTATATTTTATTCAGACCTCTGCGTGGGTTCACTGGTTTCACTGTTCTGTGTGGGATGGATTGGACTCCCCTTGCCAGTCAGATGGTCTGATGGGGGCGAGATGATTGATTTAACTGGACCAGTGTACAGGCTCATGCAGCTACTCTCAGACAGTGAAAACCTCAGACACAGATAGATTGTGGGTAACGATATAGCTTTTGCGCCCATGCACGTCTCCTCATGTTATCTCAGGTATGGTTATACTTCATCGTTTATGCCGTGTCTGGCTGTTTAGAATCATTTTGGGACAAGATCCAAAATCATAACAGACCGTCATGAGACAGGATGTGAGAAGGAGGATCACTCCCTGCTGGTGTCACCGGCTCATTGGTGTCTGTCACCAGGTAATGAGGTGATGCAATCCTTTCCTCAAAAGCTGTAAGCTGTGAATCCATGTTAGGAAATGCATTTCAATTTATTTCTTGCCGTCACGTCATCCAGGTGGTTGCTACACAGTGGTGGTGATTGAAGTGGCTCCTCAAAGTGCTTTAGAGGTAAGGAGCATGCACTGATTACAGTGCGTAAGGAGCGTGCACTGATTACAGTGCGTAAGGAGCGTGCACTGATTACAGTGCGTAAGGAGCACGCACTGATACAGTGCATAAGGAGCGTGCACTGATTACTGTGTGTTGCCGCCCCCACCACATGACAAACCCCCTCAGGGATAAGAACCTGAGTGCAGCCATGTGGCGGGTGATACCTCAGTGCCAATCCTGCCACCAACCCTCAAGTTTTTCCATGTAAGTTGGAGGACCTCCTGATAGGGCTGGATGTAGATTAACATCATGCCCAGGGTGAAGAAATTACAGGTTAAAAGCCTTGCTCAAGAGCCCAATGGAATAGAATACTCTGGGCATTCATGGGATTTGAACCAGCAACCTTCTAGCCTCAAAGCCAACACTCTGTCCCACACGCTTTGAATACTTGAAATGCGCTATATTAATATAACATTAATTCATTCATACATACATACATATATACATATATATTTAACTTTTCCTAGACCTCATTTTCATCAAAATATGTTTATTCATTATCTTAACACTAATAACCTCCGTGCAGTGTTTCAGACCGGCTTTCGGCCAGGCCACAGCACTGAAACAGCTCTTTTCAAAGTGGTAAGTGATTTAAGGTTCTACTGAGACTCAGGTAACCTCTCCATTCCAGACCTCAGTACTACCTTTGTTACAATAGATCATACGACTCTGCTGAACCAGCTGCACACCTGGGTTAGCTTCTCCGCTACAATGATGGCCTGATCCAGATCATGCCTAAGTGGGTGTGAGTACTGCGTTGCACTTGATACATGTGCCTGTAAGCTGCTACATGCAGTGTTCCCCAAGGCTCACTCTTAGGCCCTATATTATTTAACCTTCACATGCTACCACTGTCTAGTATAATAAGTAAGCTTCAAAATGAGCTTTCGGCGGCATGCAGCTGACACACAGATATCTGTCCCTGGCTCCTGGTGCACATGGGTCTTTCCACTACCTGCCTGAATGCATTGATGACATAAACTAATGGATGTCACAGAACTTTCTGCAAACAAGAACAAAACAGAGATGCTGTTGGGAATGAAGTATGGAGGAAGGGTGTGCTGCTGTACTTAGGATCAATGTCTCTGTAGGCCAAACGAAGTTATAAACCCGGGAGTCCTTTTCGATGCGGATCTTTGCTTTAATAGTCATATCAGCAGTGTCTGCAAAACAGCATGCTAACACCTTCGTAATATTAGCAAAGTCTAGGCGATGCCGTCATATAATGATTGTGAACAAGTAATACCTGCTTTTGTGTCAGGTAGAATAGATTACTATAGTGCACTATTGATTGGTCTACTTAAGCAATCTATTTCAAATCTACAACGGGTCCAGAGTGTTAACACGCACCAGTAAGAGGGGATCACATCACACCTACTCCTACAGGCCTGCACTGACTTCCTGTGGCTTTTAGGATTGATTTTGAAGTTCTCTTGCTACGTTTTAAAAGTTTACATGAGCTTGCTTCGTCCTACTCCAGTGACATGACTGTGGAGTATGTGCCGGTCAGATCTCTCAGATCAGATTTACTGATTATTCCTAAAACGTGACTGAGGAGGGAGGGGGCACCTTTAAGTCACTGTGGCCCTAAACTCTTCCAGAAAACCTGAGTGCTACTGAATGTCTTGGTGATCTGAAAACTGGCATTTCACCACTGTGTATAATAACTTATTATAGTCATTAAATGTATTTATTTTATGCACTTATTTTATTATTTCTTTTGTACTATGATTTTATTATTTTGTTTTGTAAAATCTTCTGTTTTTTCTTCTTTTAAAATGTCACAAAGCACTTTGTAAACCCTGTGGTTAAAACAGGGCTATATAAATAAAGGCAACAGTACTTAGCGTATCAGTGTGCTTGTTATTGACGGCACTTTATTAACATCAGAGTAACTGACCACAAAAAAGGCAATCAGCTTAACCAGGGTCATCTGATTTTGATTACTAGTGCTGGTAATGGTATGAGAAATTCACCTTTAGGATCCCCCTGAACTGAATCGCTAACATAGCTAATTGAATTATACATTTTTGTGTAATCTATATAGATTGTTATTCAAATGTCATTTTGTTATCATAGTCAAGAGTTTTTTGAGGAAGCTACTCAGGAAGTTGATGATAAGAAGGCCTATGATGTCATCTACTTAGATTTCCAAAAGGCTTTTGATGTTGTCCCCCACAAGAGGCTCCTACTTAAACTCAAAGCGACTGGTATTTTAGGTACCGTAGCGACCTGGATTGATAACTGGTTAACAGATAGGAAACAGCGAGTAGTTATAAGAGGCACAATGTCACAGTGGGCCTGCGTTCATAGTGGGGTACCGCAGGGTTCGATTTTAGGACCACTATTGTTCCTAATTTACATAAATGCTATGAATAGGAATATATACGGTAAACTGGTGAAATATGCAGATGACACCAAGGTGGGTGGTGTAGCAGATACTAAATTAGCGGCTCAGCAGCTACAGCGGGATCTTGATTTAATTAGTGACTGGGCCGATACCTGGCAGATGAAATTTAATGTCGATAAATGTAAGGTACTCCATCTAGGGAGCAGAAATATAAAGTACAGGTATTTCATGGGTCTCACTGAAATAAAGGTAGCCGATCATGAGAAAGACCTTGGTGTGTATGTTGATGCTTCCATGTCCCATTCTCGCCAGTGTGGGGAAGCAATAAAAAAGGCCAATAGGATGTTGGGGTATATCTCCAGGTGTGTGGAGTTTAAGTCAAGGGAGGTAATGCTAAGATTATACAATTCCTTGGTGAGACCTCACCTAGAATATTGTGTGCAGGTTTGTCACCATATCTTAAAAAGGACATTGTGGCCTTAGAAAAGGTGCAGCGTAGTGCCACAAAAATGATTCCTGATCTTAGAGGAATGTCATACGAGGAAAGGTTACTTGAGCTAAATCTGTTCAGTCTCAAGCAAAGGAGACTGAGGGGGGACATGATCCAGGTATATAAGATTCTAACAGGTTTGGATGCTGTTCAACCAAATAGTTACTTCAGCATTAGTTTAAATACACGAACTCGTGGCCATAGGTGGAAATTAGCGGGAGAACATTTCAAGCTGGATTGAAGGAAGCACTTCTTTACACAGCGTGTAGTCAGAGTATGGAATAGTCTTCCTGATAACGTAGTGCAAGCTGAATCCTTGGGTTCCTTTAAATCAGAGCTAGATAAGATTTTAACGACTCTGAGCTATTAGTTTAGTTCTCCCCAAGCGAGCTTGATGGGCCGAATGGCCTCCTCT
The DNA here is from genome assembly GCF_023856365.1 of Brienomyrus brachyistius. Classification (NCBI taxonomy): domain Eukaryota; kingdom Metazoa; phylum Chordata; class Actinopteri; order Osteoglossiformes; family Mormyridae; genus Brienomyrus; species Brienomyrus brachyistius. The sequence continues at coordinate 1,147,131 of NC_064533.1, forward strand.
CGTTTGTATAGTTCTTATGTTCTTATGTTCTTAGTTTCATATGTTAGTTATATGATGGGGTACACAGTCTGATATCCCCCAGAGCTACAATAATCCAAAGTAGTATGATTTGTCCAGTGTCCTTGACTATTTTATTCAGGAAGCTCCAGATCTGCCTGTGGTTTGATCCCTGTTATTATGCTTTTGGTTTCTTCCTGGTGCTCCTTGCCGGCTGATGTTGGAATATGCTGCCCCATCTGTGCTCCTGCATACTGATGCTGAACCTGGACACTGACACCACATGCTGCTCACGAGTCACCCCCACACCGCAGGTTCAATGGCATGACCCAGATTTGCTGTGTCTAGACACTGTGGCTGCCTGGGCTTGCCTGGACACAGGTGTGTGATCTTGAGAATTTACTCCTATTGACGTGAAAGCAGGCATGTTTCTTCAACACGAGTCAGTGGACGGATCATCTCGATGGCACCGAACTCCCCCTTTGGGGCAAAGTCCCCCTTTGGAATGAATATTCAAAGCATGGCTGCCTGACCATGAGTGGCCCATGTGCCCCAGTGACCGTGGTGTTCTGCTCCAGAAGATGACTGACCCTGTGCTTGCCTTGCTGGCTTTATCCTGGAACTTTGACACTGGCCAAGATGCAGATGCTTGGAAACCAGTAAGTTGCTGTACCATAATGTCCCTTAGACAGTAATCCAGTAATCCAGTACACCATTCACTCACACCGATGGACGGTTTGCTATGTCCAATTAACCTTAGCATGTGTTTGGACCGTGGGGGGAAACCAGAGTCCATGGAGGAAACTCCACGTAGACAAGGGGAGAACTTGCAAACTCCACAACTCCACACTCACAGCACCCCTTTGGAGACTCGAAGTTGTGAGCCAGCAGTGTTAACCCCTGCAACACCGTATTTCTTTGGTCACTGAATATTAATACTGAAGTTCTCGCATGTCTGCGGGGCCATGCTTTGATAGGAAGGTCAGAGGTTTTCTCCAGTTATAATGTACGACAGGCTGCTCTTCAGTTTGAATTCCTTTACAGTGTTTCCTGCTTCCGTAGCTGGATCCTTAACTGGGCACCTTCTGTGCCGTTCAATGCTGAAAGATGAGGCGAGGAGGGGGGCACGGGGGTGGGGGGACCTCGAGCTCATGCTGGCAGCATGCCAGGTGGAAATCTTTGCCTCCAATTTCAAACGTTACTGAATGCCTCATCAGTGTCGTCATGGCGATCATGATGTCTCCATAATCACTGTGTGTCTGAGTTATGAAGGGCTGCATGTGCAGTTTATCTGAAGCCCTTAAATAAACCAGGGGAATCTCCGCACTTCACTGCACTCCACACAGCGCTCCACTGTGCTTCCGAGCCCAGTGACACCACAAAGATCTGGCTGCCTTCGCATGACTGAGCCGCTTTACTCTTAGAATAACCTTCCGCCCTTGTTGGAGGTTAGCCATTTGCAATGCGGCTTCCCCCGGAGGGTAAATGTGGAGCAGTAACATGATTCCACGATAGCAGACATTGGTCTTCAGATGCAGAGACGTTGGGTTTGGAGGTGAACTGAGGAGGCTATGCTCTATGGGCTGTCTGAGCCTCCGTTTCAAAAGGCTTGCTTGCTTGACTGCTACTTCATGACTGTTACTAGAGTATTATGCATGCAATTGTAAGCCTCATAGCTGGGTCTGTCTGTGCAGTTATCTCTGCATAGCTTATATTAAGCTCCCTGATGCAGCTCACTGTCTGTGGGTCAGGTCTGCCAGAATGATCAGCAATATTGGGCCATCTTGGCTCAGGAACCCACAGCCTTTAGGAATGCAGCCCAGATTTGTTCCCCCACTATCAACATACTCACCCCCGTCGTTCCCCATCCAAGTTTTTGAGCTCATCATCCCTTCTGGCCTAAATTTTGGAGCAGGACCAGGTAGAGCTTATTGCCAGTAACTTTGCTTTTTGCTGACATCCTCTCTTGGGAGACGTTCTTCAGACCAGGCTCCGGCGTTTGTTCTCCTCCTCTTTGTAGACCTGCTCTTCTTCATCTAGAAACCTTGATTTATATGCATCTGTTAATTTTGAGTATATATGATGACTGACTGGCTGTCTGAGCACAACACTGGTCTGCCTCTTGACTTCATTGCGGGTTTCGGAGAGCTTCAGGCTTTTGCTGCAGGGTCTCAATTTCCTAACTACACCTGATGCATTTTCTCGAAACAGCGCCCCCTTTTGGCTTTTTGAAGCTAAGAAGCAGCTCTTGATTTTCATGGTTTAGCACTTTGCATCCTTCATATTTGCATCTGCATTTTTGACAGTGAGGACCCTTGATGACAGTCTCTCGATTGGCTTTTAGGTTTCGCTTAGCCCAGCCTTGCAGTTCTGACACTAGTTGACATCATTTTCTTGCAGTTGATAGCACAGGGAAGCTCAGTTTGATGGCTGCCCCCCACTTATGTTTGATGCTTATTTATTCATATTTTGATGCATTCGTCTAATTTTTCCATGTTTGTCACTCCAGTTTCCTGTGAAGTGCTACAACGATGGCAGTCTGTCCTGTAACACTAGCAGCCACTCGGCATCTGGTGCCTCCGTTAGTTTGCAGTAACTATATCCCACTCAAGCTCCAGAGGTCCACACTGTACACCTCAACACTCAGTTGCTGTGGTTACTGGAAGTCTTCCTCCAGTAAATCTTCTGGACATAAAATTAAGGTATTCTTGGGAATTTAGCAGGGAACCCAGTACCCCTCACTGTGTAAAATACAGCTGCTCAGTTATAAAACAACTGTCGTCCTGTCTGTTTTATTTATTTAAATGAAGAAAACCACTATGAACCAGGCAGATGTTTTAATGTTCATGTAGCAGTAATTGACTCACCAGTAGACTGTAGACAGACATCTCTTATGGGCCTGTAAGGATTCCCACCCCTGATACCCCCATGATGTGCTGTCCTGTCTGTCACCTCGATCGCGCTGTCCTGTCTGTCACCTCGATCGGTTCTGTTCCGCAGGTCCAGGAGATGTGTGATGTACGCACTCACTGCCATCACACTGTGCTGACTGCACTTATACATTCCCTGTCTTTCTGCAGAAGGGGCCACCCCTTCAGTGCCGCCATAAATCAATATTGTGTATAGGGTTAGGGTTAGCTGTAATTCAGAGAGCTGCGATTGAGGTCAGAGGTCACCCCTCCTCTCTTTTTGGGGTTGTGTGTGTGGGGGTGGTCTCAGAGCAGGTTGATGCCTCCTTCCATGTATGAGCCGGGTACCTGGGCTGTACCGATCTCTCTCTCTCTCTCTCTCTCTCTCTCTCTCCTCTGGTTTGGTGATGGATCTAGATGGGTGCCCCCCCCCCTGGCAGGAGGGTGGCATGGGAAGAGGAGGTGCCTGTTTCATGGAGATGACAGTGTTTAGGGAGCTGCGCGCCTGCATGCATTCTGGGGGGGGGGGGGGGGCACGCCGGCCACATCCGCTGGGGTGACCCGTTTAATGGGGAAGCCAGGCCTGCTTACGGTACATCCTCTGTAGCGGTTAAACAGGAGCCTCACTGCTGTGCCTCACCTGGAGCTGCTGATGCAGTGAACAGCGCCACCTTGAGGACTGCCAATGGATTTTTTTTCTGCCCCGATTATGTAGCATCAAAGCAGTCAGGACAGAATTATGGTCTGAAGTGAGTTAGGACGTGTTTCTGCCTCAGAATGTCTGACCTAAATTTGTATTTATTCTGCAGCAGGTTTAGTATGTTTTCCGGTCTCTCTAAGTCCATCTGAGCTGTACAAAATGCTAGTATCTGCCATCATGGGTGGATACTTGGAGCGTAAAATCCATGAATCTGAACTAATTCAATCATGTTTTGAGAATCAATCACATCCTGTGGTCAGGAATGCGGGTATTATGGATACTGTTTGAAGTTGAGGTTACGGTGTAGTTTTCAGGAGGGAGATTAATGCTCTTCCGTAAAGTGTTACCAGTCAATAAAAGAATTAATAAGCCACCCATGTAACCCTGAGTAGTGAGGCGGAAACAAATGTACTACATGTCCATCAGAGCGTTCAGCCCCTCCTTGGGAAGCCATCTTGCTTGTATTGTAGTGATATGTAATTATGAAATATCTTTGGGGCCAAGGAGACAGAATGGTGTTGCAAGGCTGGGGGGAGGGGGTAGTGATTTATATGTTGTTTTTTCCCATCTTTTACTGGGGGGTGGGGTAATAGTGATTAAGACGTTTCTGTGCTTAGCCTACGTACATACGGCAGTGTCTCCGGGCTCCGGGGATCAAGTGACGGATGTGGACAGAGCAGCTCCTGAGCAGATAGCGACTGTAACGTGTGCGTGTGACACGGTCCAGCTTGTGTCCTGTCTGAAAAGCGTGTTGAAGGTTAAACAGCCCTGGCTGCCCTGCCCACTAGAGCACATAATGATCTTTTTTCATTTCCCAGTGGGTGTGTGTGTGTGTGTGGCCCATTTTCTGTCGCTGCTGCCTTCACGGGCTGCTTAGGCTGAATGTATCTGACTCCTGGCATATCTAAGATCTGCTGACTCACTGCCTACTCAGAACGGCAGCAAAAGGTCCAAGTGTAAAGGTGACGCTGTCTGCCTCTTGGCTTTATTTCTGCCATGATGTTAATAGCTTACAGGAGAGTGATGTTCTGAAGAGCAGGAAGGTGCAGTAAGCTAAAGGCCTTGAATCATCTCTCACAGAACACTGCCATCTAATTCTCTCTGGTTTGCAAAAGACTGATGCTTGGTTTTGGGATTGTAAAGACAAGTGAAGCCATGATTAGTGTCATGGATAATCAGCTAAAATATGTGGGGGGGGGGTTCTGTACCTGTCATGAATGTGACAGACGTAGAGGGGCATCTGCAGCCAGAATGAGGTGCCTGTTGATTAGTTTTCAGATCACTCCAGAATGTGCCCACAAAGAATCATGGGAAATATTTCTGCTGTGTATACAAGGCAATGCTGATTGGCTACCAGGGTGCTAAACAGGAATAGCGTGATGTAATGACTGAGAAACAAGAGGATCTGCCAGGATTCGAGAGCGCAAGTCGTCAGCAAAAGGTTGTCGGTTTAAGTGCCACGAGGAGTTCTGCCATGGTGTTCCTGCCGAGGCGGCCCAGTCCCCGGGGGATGATCCCCTTACAGTTCCTGCTGTTTGTTTCTCCTGCTGTGGTCACTGCCTGGGGAGGTAATTTGCAGCTGTATAAGTCTGCGATGGCAGAGATGCCTCCTGAACCTCAGGAATATCTTAGCTTGTCCTGAGCTTAGTGTCCCTGCGCTTGCTGGCTAACGCTTAGCGCTGCAGTTGTTTGCAGGCCCTTCAGGCTGCCGCTGCAGTTGTTTGCAGGCCCTTTGGGCTGCCGCTGCAGTTGTTTGCAGGCCCTTTGGGCTGCCGCTGCAGTTGTTTGCAGGCCCTTTGGGCTGCCGCTGCAGTTGTTTGCAGGCCCTTTGGGCTGCCGCTGCAGTTGTTTGCAGGCCCTTCGGGCTGCCGCTGCAGTTGTTTGCAGGCCCTTTTGGCTGCCGATGCAGTTGTTTGCAGGCCCTTTGGGCTGCCGCTGCAGTTGTTTGCAGGCCCTTTGGGCTGCTTTGAAATGCTAATCGGGGTCCCCAGGGTATGGATGTGGTGCAGAAGAGGGCAGATACAGGGCAACGCTCTGTATTTAATATCACTTAAGCTTTATTAATCGGTTGGATCCTGCTCGCTGATGAGGGTCGATTCTGCCCCTCTTCATTTGTGATGCTGGGCGCATTGAGCAATAAGCCCAGCATGAGGAACATGCTCCTTCAGATAAATAATTCACAGATATATTTGCCGCCGAGGTCAGTAGAGACCCCCTCGTATCACTAGCCATGAATTTGCATGTTAATGATGGTATGAATAGCGTCCGCTGGCGCCTATAGCGCGGTATGGATGTACATGAGGAAGGGTGACCTTTAAGGGGGGGTTTCCGAGTCACTTTCACTACATTGTATGAATTTAATTCTGCCAAATATTTTTGTGTGTTTTGTAAAACTGCAGCATTGTATATTGTGCATTGTTTTCCCTTGTATTGTCTTTTATGTTTTAGCCAAGTGAGGTTCCTAGGTTGTTTATCTAGCAATTAATATGATTGGTGGCTTTGTTTCTTTTCACTTTAAAAGCTCATTGAACAGCTTCTAAGACAAAATCAAAAAGGTCTTGCGGTGTTCAATGTGTTTCAAACGGTTTGTTCATAAGTAAACATGCAGAGCCCAATGCTAAGAAAGAGGGCAGCCAAGCCCTAACTTACTCAGGACTTATTTAATCAGCTTAGCCAGCTCTTCTCACTGCACTTCAGACCTGGTCTGGCTGTCAGAGGCACTGTACAGCTGGCCCTCACTGAACCTCACTTCCCCTATTATTCAATCAGGTCCCTCTTTAGGTCTCTTTGCTGTGCTCTGTAAACATGAGGTCTGTAGGTATCCCTTGATGATGTGACAATAGATAAGACTTCAAGGATCTGGCCTGTCAGAGACGAAGGACTAAGGGAATTCTGCATCGTGCTCCTATCTAAGTCTACAGCTGCCCTCTGTACTGACATTGCCAGGCTGTCTAACAGGGCCGATATGCTGTAAGACTGTTATACTCCAGTACATTTGGGATCCATTGTGGCTTTGTGTTTGGTCTCTGCTTGGAAAACACCATCTTTTTCCCTCTCTTTATCATGCTTAAACCACCCAGGCTGCCACAGCGAATCTCATGCACTTTGTGTGTGTGTGTGTGTGTGTTTGTGTGTGTGTGTGTCTGTCTGTCTGTGTGTGTGCGCGCGCATGCGTGTGTGTCTGTATCTGTGAGGTACATGTCCATGGCTTTGTGCTTCACTTCCTAACTGGCAGGAAAAGAAATTGATTCATTGCACAGCATGACACCTTTCCAGCACCATCACAGACAGCAGCTGGGCACTGGATCGGCAGGAAGGAGATGTGATGCTGTCCGCCGTGAAGCTCCTGCTGAATCATCTCGAGCACAGCAGTTACAGTCTGCTTCCTCTGCCCCACACATCGTGCCGTCTTTCTCTCTGAATCATTCAATCATACCCCATGGCATATGGAACCAGGATGGGAATCTGACGAGGACCCAGATCTTGGGGTGGGGGGTCATGGCCTTCCTGGAGCTCTGGGCACCTGCCTGATTTCTTGTTTGCATTCGTGGCATAATTTTTGAGAGCAGCAGATGGATGATGGGGCGAAAGAAATGTTGTGTGGTGTTTCTCTGCAGACATGTGTGCTCTATCTGAATTGATGCATTACGTTGCTTTGTGATGAATTATGGGTAAATTCCTCAGAAAGCAATATTTAAACGAACACCCTAGTTCTAAAGAAAAAAATAAAATATTTGTTGCACTTTCTCAACAGTGTTCGGATAGATGGTATTCATAGGGGTCCTTATTGAGCTAGTATCGGAAAATTCATCACAGCGACTTAAAGCACTTATGTAAGTCGCTCTGGCTAAGGGCGTCTGCCAAATGCTGTAAATGTAAATGTAAAGAATAATGCTGAAATCAAACAGTAAAGATGATTCAGTACTGTACTTGAGTAGCATGCTAGTGGCCAGTTTGACCTTCTGACTATGGGGCGAGGGTTTGGGGTGTCCAGGTGCTAACAGACATGTCCCTTTCGTGTTTCAGTTCTGGCCAGTTTTCGTGGGACGGGACAGCATGGCCTACCGCTGGAGATTGGAGACACTGTGCAGATCCTGGAGAAGTGTGAAGGTTAACTGCGGCCTCCTCTGCGACATCACACCCATTGCAGACCTGTTACTGCCTGGCAAGCAAACAGCAGCAGTACACTCATGCATCCAGTGCTTAAGTGGTGTTCTGCTTTGCTCAGTGTGACAGACTCTTTTCTGCCAGTGTCCGTTTCATGAATTCATACCTTCTGCACTAACTGTAGTAACTGATTCCACTTACGTAAAAACAGCGATTATTTCTGAACTCTTCCAAGACACCTGGCTCTCAAGGTGTCACATTTGATACAATTTGGATTTTTCTCTCTCCTTGGTCTAAAATACAGGTGTTTACTGCTCAGAGAAGCAGTGCTTTGATTTTATTTGTAATCTCTGGTGTAGACTGTGGTGGGAGGTGTCGACCCAGTCCATCAACGTGAGCTTTTACAGGAGCGCTGTCTTTCCCATCGCTAATGCTAACTCCATCGGCATGCTTCTGATTGGTCGCGTGTTGGCGGGAGGCTGTGAGGCCTGCAGCGGTGGTAATAAATCACAGAGCACGGCGATTTGGCTTCCGCCCCTGTGCCCGCCGGACTGGATTAAGCACTGCGATAACAGACGCTTGACAGCCCTTCCCGTTGGTGCTAAACACTCCAGCAGGGCGTCACGGCGGCCTTCTCTGTCAGGGCCGCTTGGGCTGATACGAACGGAGAAGTGTGAGCACTCTGTGTTTAGGAAACAAACTAGCTGCATATTAGGGCATGGAGAGATGCGACCAGTCAAGGGTAGCAGAAATGGCTGCTCCTGCCCAGAAAGCTTTTATCCACACGGCATCCTTAATATCTGTCACAGCACTTAATGTCACATGCAATTTTGAGGCCTATTTTGTTCCAGGAGAATGTTAACAGAGAGATTAAAGGCTCTGTGAGCCTAGGAGGGCATTTAGGATGCTGTTTAATGCCGTGGTGCCCTGCCCACATTCTCTCTTTGTCCTCCTCAGGCTGGTACAGAGGGTTTATCCTTAAGAACCCAAATGTGAAGGTGGGTATAAGCGGTCTGTTTGTCTGGGGGGGGGGGGGGGGGGTGTTATGGGATGTAGAGCTCTGCTTCATGTATTTCTCCACATAAGGAGATGACCTGTGATACGTAATCTTGTGTGACGCATTTAGATGCAAACATTGGAATGAGCTGTATCCTGTTTTCCGGCTTCTCTCTTGAAATAAACAGTTGCGATTACTTGTGTTTCGTAAGCTCAGTTGTTGAAGCAATATTATTGTAATTTGTTTTTGAGAGGAATAATTAGGCGTTTTAATCTCCACACAGGGAATTTTCCCATCAAGCTACATTCACTTGAAAAATGCTCATATCAAGAATAAAGGGTAAGTAATGGAGCTGTCTGATGAGAAACGTGTTTTGATTGGATGAAAAGCCTCAGGTTTTATTGCGAGATTGTGGCTGTGCTGATTGAAAGAAGATGATAAATAAGGATATAGGAAGAATCAGTAGAGCTTTGTGTTTTTTATTTAACTGGATGTTTTAGTGATGCACCAGAGTAAATACAGGAGTACATGCAAGGGTGGGGCCACAGGGACACTGGCCCCAGCTGAAAGCCGATTGGCCCCTGGAGTGCCTCCTCCCCTGTCATTCAGTGATTCAAAACATGTTATTGGCTAATTATAAGGTTGGCCCCTCTGCATAAAGTATGACCCCTTTTATGCTCCCCAGCTTAAAAGTATTCTGGAGTCGCCCCTGAGTGTATGTTTCAGTGAGTTCTTGGGCCGGTCGGGGTGACCTGTCGCACCGTTGACCCTCAGGCAGTTTGAGACCGTGGTACCGGAAGAGGACCCGGTGATTACGGAGATGACTTCCACACTGAGGGAGTGGGGAACCATGTGGAAGCAGCTCTATGTGGTGAGTGCTGCCCCAAGCTCGCCCAGGCACCTCGTGTTGCTGGCAGGCCTCAGCACTGCTCAGTGTCTGCTGCTCTGTGCTCAGTGGCGTACGCACTGTCTGATTCCTTTGGCTGGCTTCTGCGTCCCTGTGCAGAGGAACGAGGGGGACCTCTTCCACCGACTGTGGCACGTGATGAACGAGGTGCTGGACCTGCGGAGGCAGGTGTTGGTGGGCCACCTGACGCAGGACCGCATGCGGGACGTCAAACAGCACATCACCGCCCGCCTCGACTGGGGCAACGAGTGAGCCTGGCCCCGCCCCTCCCATCTGTCAAAGGACAAAGAAAAATAGGAGATTTGATATGCTTCTACTTGTAGAGCAGCCTGGGAAACCTTTATAAATTACAGATTTACATTTATTTTTATTTAATTTAGTGGGCAGCGTGTGGCTCAGTGGGCTAAGCCTGTGTGCCTGTAATCAGAAGGTCACAGGTTCAAACCCAGCCTCAGCCTGTGTTTCCTTGAGCAAGGCCCTTAACCCCCAGCTCCCTGGGCGCCGCTACGGGTGGCAGCCCTTCGCAGACAACTTCCTCTATGAAAAAAGAGCAAGTTGTGGGAGGCGTAAAAGACAATTTCCCTACGGGGATCAATAAAAGTGTCTATATATTTAGCAGATGCTGTCTCAACGTACGTACATGTGAGGCAGGTGGTACATTACAGACGTACGGCTGGGTATAAGCGTAGCCAGGCCGAGCTTCCAGTTACTGTCCAGCAGCAGTGTAAGCAGTACTGGGGCAGCAGCTACAATGCCGTAGATTTGGGTGTGAATAGTAGAGACATGTCCTTAACAATACTGTGGAAAGTATCATGTGTGTTGGGGGGCGGGGTGGGGGGTTTGGGGCTGGTCCCTACCAAAGTTGAAACCAAACTTGCGCCCTTGAAGAGCTACACAAGATCTTCCAAAGAAGACAAGACAAGAACCTAATAATAAAGTGTAACCTCTGTGATTAAGGATTCCACAGGATTCAGGTTTTGATGACATTATGTGGCATGCAGGATGTCTGCCCACAACGTCGTGGTGCTCGGTTGCCTGGCTTAGGATCGACCAAAGCCAGTCCCTCCATACTATCATCTCCCCAGCATTCTCTCTTAGCAACATACTCAGAGTGGAATGCTTGGGGTTTTGGTCTGGCTGACATCACTGTGCTTCCCTGTGATAGACAGCTGGGCTTGGACCTGGTGCCGAGGAAGGAGTTCAGCATGGTGGACCCTGATGAGATCAGCGTCACGGAGCTGTACAAGCTGGTAGGTGGACCAGTCTGCCGGAGTTGTAGTTAAGAGCAGGGTGGTCTAGCAGAAGCCTATAGACTGACAGCTGGATTTATGGTATGCTAGTAGGCACCATGCTAGTCGTGGTTTTAGCTTGTATGGTGCCCTGGGCAAACCCCCCTTCAGTGACCCCCTCTCCCCTCCTCAAGAAAAATCATGCTTATCTCCCACTCCCCACCCTCCCTGCCAAAAAACATAATTTCACAAGAACTGTTATTTTTATTACGAAATTTAGAACAATACCAATAAATAATGCTAAATTTCAAACATACAGTAAAATCCTGTTATAGTGGACTCGCTTATAACGGAGTATCGTCTATAACAGACGAGGTCCGCTGGTCCCGGCCGTGTACCTTTACGAACATGCAGAAAAAGCATCGGATATAGTGGTCTCGCATATAATGGAATTTCGTTTATAACGGATAAACAATTTGGTCCCCAGGGCCGCTTTTAGCTGTAGTTTTGTTCGGCTATAACGGACATGCAGGCTCCGCCTACAAGGCGTGTGGCATGCCGGTGATATCCAGCGTAGGTTTGTTCGCTATAATGGACATGCTGGCTCCGCCTACAAGGCGTGTGGCATGCCGGTGATATCCAGCAGTAGTTTTGTTCGCTATAACGAACATGCAGGCTCCGCCTACAAGGCGTGTGGCATGCCGGTGATATCCAGCGTAGGTTTGTTCGCTATAATGGACATGCTGGCTCCGCCTACAAGGCGTGTGGCGTGCCGGTGATATCCAGCAGTAGTTTTGTTCGCTATAACGAACATGCAGGCTCCGCCTACAAGGCGTGTGGCGTGCGGGTGATATCCCGCGTAGGTTTGTTCGCTATAACGGACATGCAGGCTCCGCCTACAAGGCGTGTGGCATGCCGGTGATATCCAGCGTAGGTTTGTTCGCTATAATGGACATGCTGGCTCCGCCTACAAGGCGTGTGGCGTGCCGGTGATATCCAGCAGTAGTTTTGTTCGCTATAACGAACATGCAGGCTCCGCCTACAAGGCGTGTGGCGTGCGGGTGATATCCAGCGTAGGTTTGTTCGCTATAACGGACATGCTGGCTCCGCCTACAAGGCGTGTGGTGTGCTGGTGATATCCAGTGGTAGTTTTGTTCACTATAATGTTTGCTAATCTGGAGATTGAGTTGGATTACTATATGTACAATATAATAATCTATACCACAAGTGTGTCCGCTGGGGTGTGGCATGAGTAAATGGTGTCCTGTAGTTGTGTTCAGGGCATACAGCAACTCTGGATATAATGGACTTTGGATATAATGGACTGTTTTGACAGGTCCCTTGAAGTCCGCTATGACAAGATTTTACTGAATTTTAGTAATTCCATTAGCACTGCACAAAGTTAGAGGTGCGTTATTTGATAGATGCCCCGCTCCCCTTCCACGGGCTCCCAATATCATGAACTGAGTGGTATTGAGTTCCGTCCCCGTCCCCCTCCACATCTGGGACTTCTGAGTGGTAACCTGTCTGGCTCACAAACAAAATCAGGGTGCCTCCCCCAACAAGGTTAATGACCCACATGGTGACATGATATCATTTACAAAATGTGCAAATGAGCGATAGAAAATCCAATTGTGCAAATATCACAATTGATTTTTGTGTGTGTGTGGGTTCCCTGTGCCACACCATGTCATGTTTATGCCCATGTCGCCCACACCCAAATCTGCCAGTCTTAGTAGGTTGATGACCTGTAAAGACTAAAAGTATGGGGCAGAATTACAAAGACTTTCATGATGAGTCGATAAAACTGTAGAAAATAGCATAAATGTCACAGTGTGCGAATGCAGTAGGATCAGTGAACCAAGAAGACTGATGGGTTGTTGAGTGCCATGAAATCATGAACGCTAGCAGGTTCCTGGGATAAATGTCACAGGACCATGAAGGTTGGCAGGCTGGTGAATATGGCAGAACCACAAAGGTGGACAGGTTCAGCAGAGAAGGAACACAGAGCCAAGAGGGCCAGCAGGTGCGGCAGATAAACACCGGAGCGGCAGGCAAAGGGTGGCCGCATCGCCGCCGTCCATTCATACGCCATCTATTTCCATAGCAACCGCAGTGACTAACACTGTGCCGTTCCCAGTGCTTTTCTCACTGGCGTCACTGAGGAACTACAGCTCTATTCTGCAAACAAAGGAGCTCGAGATGAAAGTGTTATGCAGCCAGCCTGCAATATGGATCCTAAGATGAGAGTAATTAGGGAGAAGGGGGATGAGGCAGAGGAAACGATCGCGTTCGAATGTGGCAGCTCACACTGCAAAGGAAGATATTTTCTGCCATGTGACTTTATTTGCTCTTGCCAATGACATTCATCTCAATTGAAATGTCATGAGCAGCTCAATTTTTCTTTCTTTTTTTGCTTAGCTGTTGTATATATTTTTAGCGTTGGGCCCACCCTTCGTTCCATAATGGCACGGAGTGAATGTGTCATCATTTAAACAATAGCTGCCCCGCAGTGCGCAGTGCAAGCCCGAGGGAGTGGGAATGAAGCTCTGCCTGTTGTGGGTCATCATTTTCAGCTGCCAGTGATGGATACCTGGGCCAGAAATCCTGTCTGTATGGGACGGCCTGTAATGACATCTGTGGTGGCGTAGGGGGGACAGCCCTGAGTCCGGGATCCTGCAGATGGTCCGTGACAGGCGTGCGGACCGGGCCGAGCTGCGGGTTGCCTGGGAGGGAATCCCAGAAACGATGCCTGCTTATCATAGTTCGACACTGGTGCTTGGCCCCACTGCCGTGAAGAAGCACAGCCCATGCCCCCCCCCCCCCCCCCCCCCCCCGGCCAACCCCCCATCACCTAAGGGGAACTGGGGAGGGATCATTTCACCCCCATGGGGACTGTGTGGAGGGATGTCCTGTCATAGCTGTGCGTACCCGGCAGTGGTGCTTGGTGGGGGTTTGCTCTCCAGCGGGAGGGGGTGGGGGGGCTGCAATGCAGGGGGGGGGCACTGAGACTCCGTGAACAGCTTGTCAGGGTCACCCGTCACTGGTACAGTGACAGCCAGAATGGGTCATTAGACAGATGTCAAGCTAGGCCCTCGCTCAGGAGGCAACGCGGATAAGTAATAAGCGAGCATCCACCCTTTGGTTCTGCTGCGACCCCCGTGGACCCCCCCGCGCCCCCACTGATTTATGAGAAGTTGCAGTGTGCTCACTGGGCCTGCTGCCGCCCTCTGCCTGTCTCCTGCCGAGAAACAGATGGAGCAGCGGCATCGCAGGAAGGAGGCACCGACCCCGCCCACTGTGCACCACTTGCTCGTCCAGGTGAAGAGTCTGGTGAGCTGCAGCCTTGCAGAGGAGCTGCAGGTCTGCTTCAGCATCTACGACAGCAGGGACGGCCGGCCTCTCAGGTAGCGGCAGCCGGGGATCCTCCATCATGCACACGGCAACTCCAGCCGCTAATCAGCATAGTTAATTAGTTATATTTACATTTTTATTTAGACAGTATATATGTTCCATGACTATATCTAATATTTTACTTCAGTGATTGGTGGAAATTAATTGAGAAAATTACTGCATGTGGTCAATTAGTAATGGGCCCAACCAGGTCAAGATACCTGAGCTGAAATGAATTCCCCAGGTGCCGTGGCTTCCTGTGAGCTGACTTTGAGACCCCTGCTTGAAGCTTTTTCTTCTGCCTCCTGCCCCTGCCTTTATATGTGTGGTAGAGCCAGTTTTGACGGATAATGATCTCCTTCTGACCTTCTGATCATTGCCACCCCTGTAGCACCAGGAGCTGCTTCAGGCCACCCTGGACAGCGTCAGTCACAATACTTTCTTTGACCCTTGGCCTACAAACAGCCAAAGCTCATGCTACCTTCTCTTCCATGCTGGAAAAAGGTGCCACGTGTCTTTCTCTAATGTAAAGGCACTCGCTTCCTGTCATCGCATTAGGCGAAATGCAGTGTCATTCAAACTGCAGCCAGTGGGACAATAAGTTACGTTTCCATTGGGTACCTTTCCAATTTGCACGTTCTAAGAACATAAGAAATTTACAAAGGAGAGGAGGCCATTCGGCCCATCAAGCTCGTTTGGGGAGAACTTAACTAATAGGTTAGAGTTGTTAAAATCTTATCTAGCTCTGATTTAAAGGAACCCAGGGTTTTAACTTGCGCTACACTAGCAGGAAGACTAGTCCATACTCAACATACTGTGTAAAGAAGTGCTTCCTCAGATTCATTTTAAAATGTTCTCCTGCTAATTTCCACCTATGGCCACGAGTTCTGGTATTTAAACTAATATTAAAGTAGCTATTTGGCTGAACAGCATCCAGACCTGTTAGAATCTTATATACCTGGATCATGTCCCACCTTAGTCTTCTTTGCTCGAGGCTGAACAGATTCAGCTCAGCTAACCTCTCCTTATAAGACATTCCTCTAAGACCAGGAATCATTCTCGTAGCCCTACGTTGAACCTTTTCCAAGGCAGCAATGTCCTTCTTAAGGTATGGTGACCAATTTTGTGATCAATTTCTCTTGTAGCTTCCTCAAAAAACTCAAGTAAATTCGTTAAACAGGATCTACCTCTCCTAAATCCACGTTGGCTGTCCCTCAGAATGTTATTTGCATCCAGGTAATCTACCAGAATTATAGCTTCCATTATTTTTCCAGTAATGCTAGTTAAACCAATTTGGCCTATAGTTTGCTGGGTTGCTTCTATCCTCTTTTTTGAATATGGGTGTTATATTAGCATATTAGAAGGTACCACACCAGCAGATAACGATTTCTGGAATTATAAAGTTAAAGGTTGGCTAAGAATATCCCTAATCTCTTTTAAAACTGTAGGTAAGATGCCATCAGGGCCCTGCGATTTATTTATTTTGAGCTTAGCTCGGCTTTGTACCACATCGGCCTCAGTTATACTTATATTGGTCAAAAACGATGCTGTATTTAAACTAAATGGTGGTAAGTTACTCATGTTCTCTACTGTGAACACCCGTGTAAAATAATCATTAAACTCATTTACTATATCAATTTCATTTTCAATTATGAGGCCCTTACTATCCTGCGGATTGGTGATTTCAGCTTTTAGAGCTTTTTTGGAGTTAAAATATTGGAAGAAACTTTTACTGTCATCCTTAGCCTCCAATGCTATTTTTCTTTCGACATTCCTCTTAGAGAGTCTACTGTTGTTTTTTAACTCAAACTGTAGACTTAGGTACTCCTGCTTAGTTTTTAATTCATTAGTTAATTTCTATTTGTGGAAGAGAGCCCTTTTCCACCTGACTTTTTTCTGATCTATGCTAATGAGGAAATGTTTATGTGTATCGACTCAGTTTGAGGTAATTAGGTTGTCACAGCTATAATACATTTAAACAGCAGTATGCACTCTAAAGTTCAGGGAATATATCCCTGTTTGTAGAGGGTACAGGCTGAACTGCTCATTATCTGGGGTTGTTGTTGCACTTTTATGTGTTTATGTTTCTGAGCACATTTACCAATTACCCCATACACAGCAAAACAGATGTATAATGATATGGAAATATTGAGGAATGCTACTGTTCACCTTAAAACAAATCCTCCCTATTACCCACAGGCATGTGAGAATGCGATGATGATGATGGTGATGATGATAGTGTAATTTCCAGGCAGCTGTTAAATGTCCCCCCACCAAAGACGCATGGGAGATGTTTCGCTCTCCTTTTGTGCCGTTTGTGCAGCCTCATCAGCGGAGTTCATTTTCATTTTTCCTTCCTGGTGGGTGTCCACATTTCCTCCTTTTTTTGTCTATGGAAAGCCAGGGGCTCCGACGATGCCTTTTCCCTCCGGCTGGGGCCATTGCTAATTAATCATGGGCACTTTCCTCTCCGACCAGCTTTTAATCTACTGCCGCCATCACCCATATCTTAAATTAAATTCTGAGTAAAAATAGCAGCTCGCTTTTGCCTGTCAGCTGGAGCAGTGTCACTGGGCTTTCAGCCCAATTTTGTTGTACATACAGAGTTTCGTTGTACTTGCACAATGACAATAAAGATATTCTACTCCTGAGAGGTGAACGATCTTGCCATGCTCTCTGTCATATCCCAGGCCCTGACCAGGGCTCGCGGTGAGGGGAAGCTGACACTTGTATGAGGAGCTAATGTGGGTAGTATTCTGTCTCGGTTCTCTGGCAGAAATAAGCCTCCCCAGAGCTCACCCATTAGCCAGAGCCTTCAGGCCGCATTTGGAATGCCTTTTGAGCACCACTGCTTTTGTTGCCCCTTTTAAATGTCACCAGGTTTTGATCTATTGTTCTTGTCTCCCACTCAAATGAATAACAAGCAAGCGGGCATGAAAACGGAGAGTGGGAGGTACAGTGTGGGGGCAGCAAGCGCCTGCTCTGGGTTCATAATTTAACCTTTAATTAACCAACCTCAAACACAGAGGGAAGCAAGCAGACACGTCCGAGACTCAGAGTATTTTATTGCCCATAGTTACAAATGTTGAGCCATACCCAGCAGCTAACAGTAAATGCAATAAATGAATAAGTAATAAACTGACATTAGATGCAGAAACAAGCAGTACTTAGACATTACACTCTGTATTAAGAAGATGTGCAGGGATGACCATGGAGTCCGGGGGTAGCTGATGCTGATGTGGTTGCTTGGGGGAGAAATCTGCTCTGGAAACTGCTCAGCAGTGTTCAGATGCTGTGAATACTCGAGCTAGACTTTGGGGGTAGAAGGATTCATGGTCAAGGTTTGGGTACCAGAGTGTACTTTGTGTTTTGATGTGATAGTGGACAAGGGATGCCGGTTTGGTATTTATGACCTTCTGGGCAGGTCTGGTCTTCCTGTCCTGAGCCATATCACACTGATCCTGCTAGTGAAGGCACTTTGAGCAGTATAGTGCGAATGTGGCCAGCCTTGCTCTCCCCGGTCAGGGCACTTTGAGCGGTATAGTGCGAATGCGGCCGGCCTTGCTCTCCCCGGTCAGGGCACTTTGAGCGGTATAGTGCGAATGTGGCCGGCCTTGCTCTCCCAGGTGAGGGCACTTTCAGCGGTATAGTGCGAATGCGGCCGGCCTTGCTCTCCCCGGTCAGGGCACTTTGAGCGGTATAGTGCGAATGCGGCCGGCCTTGCTCTCCCCGGTCAGGGCACTTTGAGCGGTATAGTGCGAATGCGGCCGGCCTTGCTCTCCCAGGTGAGGGCACTTTCAGCGGTATAGTGCGAATGCGGCCGGCCTTGCTCTCCCCGGTCAGGGCACTTTGAGCGGTATAGTGCGAATGCGGTCGGCCTTGCTCTCCCCGGTCAGGGCACTTTGAGCGGTATAGTGCGAATGCGGCCGGCCTTGCTCTCCCCGGTCAGGGCACTTTGAGCGGTATAGTGCGAATGCGGCCGGCCTTGCTCTCCCCGGTCAGGGCACTTTGAGCGGTATAGTGCGAATGCGGCCGGCCTTGCTCTCCCCGGTCAGGGCACTTTGAGCGGTATAGTGCGAATGCGGCCGGCCTTGCTCTCCCAGATGAGGGCACTTTGAGTGGTATAGTGCGAATGCGGCCGGCCTTGCTCTCCCCGGTCAGGGCACTTTGAGCGGTATAGTGCGAATGCGGCCGGCCTTGCTCTCCCCGGTCAGGGCACTTTGAGCGGTATAGTGCGAATGCGGCCGGCCTTGCTCTCCCCGGTCAGGGCACTTTGAGCGGTATAGTGCGAATGTGGCCAGCCTTGCTCTCCCAGATGAGGGCACTTTGAGCGGTATAGTGCGAATGTGGCCAGCCTTGCTCTCCCCGGTCAGGGCACTTTGAGCAGTATAGTGCGAATGTGGCCAGCCTTGCTCTCCCCGGTCAGGGCACTTTGAGCGGTATAGTGCGAATGTGGCCAGCCTTGCTCTCCCCGGTCAGGGCACTTTGAGCGGTATAGTGCGAATGTGGCCAGCCTTGCTCTCCCCGGTCAGGGCACTTTGAGCGGTATAGTGCGAATTTAGCCAGCCTTGCTCTCCCTGGTATGGGCACTTTGAGCGGTATAGTGCGAATGTGGCTGGCCTTGCTCTCCCCGGTATGGGCACTTTGAGTGGTATAGTGCGAATGTGGCCAGCCTTGCTCTCCCCGGTATGGGCACTTTGAGCGGTATAGTGCGAATTTAGCCGGCCTTGCTCTCCCCGGTATGGGCACTTTGAGCGGTATAGTGCGAATGCGGCCGGCCTTGATCTCCCCGGTATGGGCACTTTGAGCGGTATAGTGCGAATTTAGCCGGCCTTGCTCTCCCCGGTATGGGCACTTTGAGCGGTATAGTGCGAATTTAGCCAGCCTTGCTCTCCCCGGTATGGGCACTTTGAGCGGTATAGTGCGAATGTGGCCAGCCTTGCTCTCCCCGGTATGGGCACTTTGAGTGGTATAGTGCGAATGTGGCCGGCCTTGCTCTCCCCGGTATGGGCACTTTGAGCGGTATAGTGCGAATGCGGCCGGCCTTGATCTCCCCGGTATGGGCACTTTGAGCGGTATAGTGCGAATTTAGCCGGCCTTGCTCTCCCCGGTATGGGCACTTTGAGCGGTATAGTGCGAATTTAGCCAGCCTTGCTCTCCCCGGTATGGGCACTTTGAGCGGTATAGTGTGAATGTGGCCAGCCTTGCTCTCCCCGGTATGGGCACTTTGAGCGGTATAGTGCGAATGTGGCCAGCCTTGCTCTCCCCGGTATGGGCACTTTGAGCGGTATAGTGCGAATGTGGCCAGCCTTGCTCTCCCCGGTATGGGCACTTTGAGCGGTATAGTGCGAATGCGGTCGGCCTTGCTCTCCCCGGTATGGGCACTTTGAGCGGTATAGTGCGAATTTAGCCGGCCTTGCTCTCCCCGGTATGGGCACTTTGAGTGGTATAGTGCGAATTTGGCCGGCCTTCCTCTCCCCGGTCAGGGCACTTTGAGCGGTATAGTGCGAATGCAGCCAGTCTTGCTCTCCCCGGTCAGGGCACTTTGAGCGGTATAGTGCGAATTTGGCCGGCCTTGCTCTCCCAGGTGAGGGCACTTTCAGTGGTATAGTGTGAATGCGGCCGGCCTTGCTCTCCCCGGTCAGGGCACTTTGAGCGGTATAGTGCGAATATAGCCTAAGGTCACTGACAGTTTCCACTGCAGATCTGTGATGATGGGCAAAATGCTTGTGTGAAAGCGAGTTTGTTATTTACATATAGAGATGCGTGGTTCCTGTAGGGATAACATCCGTGAAAAACAAAATCAAAAATGCCGACTTTTCTGCATTGCTGTATTTTTCCCCTTTTTTTGGCTTTGTCCCTGTTGCGTGGATAACCTTCGTGTTACATTTAGAGCATCAACAAAGCGCCACTCACTCGCTTCCATCTTCACCCCTCGGGGTCCCATCGCCTCTCCTCTGTTTCCATAACTACATGCGCAGCTACATCACATCTCCGAATTTCTTGTCCCCCCTCCCCATTTTTCCAAATTGTGTTCACTGCATCTTTACATCTGTGTTCAAAACGAACCCTCAGGAATCTGAGATAACGAATGCAGAGGCTCCCATGAATATTTCATCGTTTGAGGACATTAAAATGTAATTTTTTCCCACTGTCGGGTGCATTGTATTCCATCGTTTTTTCACCATTTGCTTTAAATTATTCAGCCTCAGCAAGCGTCCTCTAGGGTCTCCTGATAATCACCAGGGCTGCCCCTCATGGTCCCCACTAGTTAATTAATGGACAATAAAGCTCGGCAGTGGCTGAACCAAGGCACTGATAAGAACTCCTGAATGCGATCCACAGGCTGGCTCCTCATCCGTGTCGGTCTGGCTGGATCCCCACTGTGTAACTGCCATATCTTTTCCATCCCTGTTTTCCAGTGAAAGGTTTTTTGTTAGGCTGAATAAACATGGGATGCCGAAATCGCCAGAAAGAGCAGAACGCCAGTGTACCCTTTTCACGGTAAGTGTCCACCTGTGGTTGCATGCCGGATATTCCAACCTTTTGTGTCCCTCTCTTTGTCTGTGGACACAGGGATCCTCCATTAGCTTAGCCTGTGGTGGCTGTGTGCTCATCCTGGGATTTTCCCTTTCCTGTGCCAGCTTTCAGTTACTCTTGGAATAACCCTGTAAAAACACCTGCAATAAGCAGAATAATGCCTGGTCTTTACCTGGTATCCGCGTGGTGCTATAAAGGATAAAAAATGGCAATAATTGTTAATATGAAGTAAATGGCTGTTGTTTTTCACCAGGATTTGGGCAGCGGTGATCTGCGGAAAGATGTATATATCGTGGCTCACATTATAAGAATAGGTAAGACCTTTGAACCCACGACCCTGAATTTGAGTCATTATACTGCTAGAAGCAGCATAATGCGGCTTGAGTAGATAAATCAGCCAGTGAGGTCACTGCAGGTGTTGTAGTGTGTGTGGGATGTGTGTTTAAAGGGCTGGCCTCTTCTCTTCCTCCTCCTCATCCTCCTCCACCTCTTTCTCATCCTCTCTCTCCTCCTCCTCCTCCTCCAGGGCGCATGGGAGCGGGAGAGAAGAAGAATGTCTCCAGTGTGCAGTACCGAAGACCCTTTGGCTGTGCTGTTATCTGCATCGCAGACCTCCTCACGGCTGACTCCAGGGACGATCACAACCTCAAGGTCTACACGTGAGTCCCCAGCACTGGGGGGCCGGGGAGCATTAGCCAGGAACAACCAAAGTGTTATAGGTTTGAGAACAAAGGTTTGAGCTTTAGTGGTTTAGTTACAGTAGGTAATGATATATCATCATTGGGGGCGGGTGGGTGCTGTGTAATCGAGTTCTGCGATCAGCCACCACTCATGTGCTGTTTGGATGGGTTTGGTGCTGTGACTGGGTATATTCACTGGCGGTGTCACAGCTGAAAGCTGATTACCCACCAGGAGTGCCCCCCCCCCTTTTACTTACCACTTCAAAGGATGTCATCGGTTAATGATGATTGGCCCCTTTGTATGACTTATATGGCCCATCTCATGCCCCCCACGTTAATAATAGTAATAATAATAATAACACTAATAATAATTGATATTTTTATTAATTCTTGTGGGGAATTCTCTTTACTCCTCCCCCACCCTGCTCTCTGTAGGTGAGAGCCAGCTGGCCGCAAAGGGCAGCCACCCGTAGCAGCACCCTGGGATCTGGGGGTTAAGGGCCCTAGAATCGGTTATGGTGAAAGACTGACAATTTATCTTTGACTTCCTGAAGACAGACACTTGCTCTGATCTCCTGAATGCGTTTTCCTGAATCCTTTCTGTCACAAACTGAAGGCTTTAGGGAGAGACCCAAGGCCCATCAAAGGTTATGAAGAAAACCGTTATTATTATTATTATTTATTATTTTACCTTTTTTAACACAGCTGTAACACAGAGAGCGAGTGGTACCAGATACACGACAACATCATCCGCAAAACGAGCTCCAGGTACAGCCTGCTGGGCTCCAGCACGGGTAAGGGAATCCCACGTTCCGCTCCGAGTAACTAGAGATCCTGAAGTCATGAGCGTAGGGAAGCCGCCTGGGTTTCTGTGTCTCGGGTCTGCTGATTAAGCTGATTGATGGTGTGAAACACATTCACAGTACATGTGTGAACGAGTGCATGTGAGGTGTGAACGAGTGCATGTGAGATGTGCACATGACGTGTGAAGGAGCCGTGAGCTCTGTGGGTGTGTGAAGGAGCTGCTCCATGCAGGGATGGATGCTTGCAGCAGGAACACCCACCCAGCTAGAGGTCTCTGAGGGCCCACAGCCTGATGGTAAGATCCCAGCACCTCACTTAGAAACAGCCTCCCTGCAGAATCACGTCGAACACAGTTTCTAATAATATTTCAGCCTGTCACCTCATATCGCATAGATGGCACGTTCTTAATTGCAGACCTCATATCGCATAGATGGCACGTTCGTAATCGCCGACCTCATATCGCATAGATGGCACGTTCTTAATCGCCGACCTCATATTGCATAGATGGCACGTTTTTAATTGCAGACATTTCGGTGTCACACATTCCCAGAATTGAAATGCATGCAAACTGACACTTCATACCACCATCCTGCGTCACATCGTTACTCGACAAGCCCATGTGGGCTCAGAACATGAGAGAACATGCGTGATCTTTCGCATCGCGGTAGTCGGATGAGCAGCACGGCTAGAAACCTCAGAAATTAAGACACATTATCTCTGATAAATGCAATTTGTTCTAGCAGACTGAAAATTTCATGACCTTGTTTGCATATCAATACATTTATCAGATTCATTTCAGTTCTTTTTTTTGGGCTCCTCGCTCTAGTTCAGGGTGCTCCAGGACGCCAGGGAAGATCTGAAATTCCGTGCCACACTCTGCTGACTTTAAATAAGGAGTCGTGTATTCATAACCCACAGACAGAGACCTCTGGGCTGCAGGGACGCATTAATAGTCGCAATGACGGCGGAGATGGGGGGAGGGGCTGGCCACATGCCGACTTGGGAGACACCGAAGCCCCGGGTGTCAGCTTGTACTCATATCCAGCAGATTTTATGGTACGTGCTGGTAAGGGCTGGGAATCCGGCTGCCCCCTGCCTTCCCTAGGGAGGCGACCAGGGCAAACTTAAGAGCACAGGTGCACGCGGGTCTGGAGAGGAGAGAACAGCTTTGGCCCTTGGATGGTGATGAAAGCTGGAGAAATGGCAAGATGTTGTCCAGCTTTGGCTTGAAAACGCATCGAATCGCAGCGCCAGACTGGCTCCAAGGAGCAGCACGTGTGTGTGTGTGTGTGTGTGTGTGTGTATGTGTGTGAGCGGGTATACCTTACTTTGTGGGGACCAAATGTCCCCACAACGTGATGAATAGCCGTTTTTTTTTCTTATGAGGACCAGTTTCCTGGGGAGGTGGTTGCAGACACTGTGCTGTGAATTGAAACCTGTCAGCAGGAATAATCTTATGGGGCAGGATCTCTTACAGAAACTACTGCTGAGAAAATACTGATGGTCTGTATGTTCAGTCACTAGCAGAGCAGTGAAGCGACCATGACACTCTTCTGGTTGCACTTATTAATGAAATGACTGCTGGTGCTGCTTCATGGCTCTGTGCTGTCACACTTACTTCTGTTCATTATATATTCAGTCATACTTTAATCCTTATTCCAGCTCTTTGGCATCATTTTTTATGCACACAGACACACACACACAGACACACACAGACACACACACATACACAGACACACACACAGACACACACACATACACAGACACACACAGACACACACATACACACAGACACACCATACACAGACACACACATACACACAGACACACACATACACACAGACACACACATACACACAGACACACACACACATACACAGACACACACATACACAGACACAGACACACACATACACAGACACATACACAGACACACACAGACACATACACAGACACATACACAGACACATACACAGACACACACACACACACACACACACACATACACAGACACACATAGACACATACACAGACACACACACACACAGGCACATACACAGACACACACAGACACACACACACACACAGGCACATACACAGACACACACACACACACACAGACACACACACAGGCACATACACAGACACACACACAGACACACACAGACACACACAGACACATACACAGACACACACACCCGCACATATAGTCAGACAGACACACACAGACCCATACAAACACACACATGTACACCTCTCCCCCCCACCCCCCACAGACTGAGGCCTCTGACAGGCTCTCTCCTTCTCCTTCTCTCTCTCCTTCTCCTTCTGTTCCCTCTTTCTCCAGGCCTCTCCATATCCCTGCAGCTTCTCCATGGCGACATGGAGCAGATCCGCAGGGAATATATGACCCTCTTCACCTGCGGCATCACCATCACCAGGAAGCTGGGCTTCTCTGACATCATCATGCCAGGTGGGCCAGCCTGCCCCCCCCTCAACTTGGTAACCCCTGGCGTGACCCCTGGGGTAGGATTACATCCACCCCCCCTCCTGTGCAGGTGGCCCCGCAGCTCTCTGCCTCGCCGGCTGAGTCGCTCTTGTGGGGGGAGAGCCCCCACCCCCCGCCACACAGCTGTTCTTCCTTCCGATCCAGCGCGACCAACAACAGAGCTTCTCAAGTGACTCTTAATTGCCTTTCCTGTCACCGTGCTCTTCCGCGGGAGCCCTGCTAAGGGCGACATTGTTCCTGGCCTTTAATACTGGAATGTGATTGACCAGGAAATTGTGCCATTTCGTGTGGGGCTGTGCACGACCACCAGCTGCTCTGCCGTTTCTACCCTTGCTGGATACATTGAGCCATAGTCCTGTAGGCACTCGAACCTCCATCTCAGTCTCAGCACATCAACCTCTATAATGGCCGTCATGGCGGAAATGCCCGTAAACGCCAGCAGCTGCTGAACCCCTTCTGGCCACGTTCCGTGACTCGGTGATCCATGGGGCCAACTTTACAGCGCGTTTGTGTGTGTGTGTGTGTGTGTGTGTGTGTCTCTGTGTGTCTGGCTGTGTGTGTGTGCGCGTGGGTGCCTTGTTAAATTTGCCTGTGTTCAATTAGCTTATTCCCAATTTTTGTTTGTGTGTACGTGTGTGCATGTTTTTGTGTGTGTGTGTGCGTGTGTGTGTGTGCGTGCGTGTACATGTTTTTGTGTGTGTGTGCGTGCGTGCGTGTGCATGTTTTGTGTGTGTGTGTCTGTGTGTGTGTGTCTGTGTGTGTGTGTGTGTGTGTGTGTGTGTGTGTCTGTGTGTGTGTGTGTGTGTCTGTGTGTGTGTGCATGTATGTGTTTGTACAGAATATAAATGGCTGTACCGCACTGCCATGGCCGTTTGTCCTCTGCTCCTTGATCCCTCCACCCTTGGTGTTAACGTGCTTCCGCATCCTCACCCCTTCTGCTGTCCCCTCCCAGGTGAAATGAGGAATGACCTGTATATCACCCTGGAAAAGGGTGAGTTTGAGAAGGGTGGGAAGAGCGTGGCCAGGAATGTGGAGGTCACCATTTACGTGCTGGACATGGATGGACAGATTATCAAGGTCGACTCTCGGCGTCATGCGCACCCATTCTTTTGCTCGATGTGCTCGTAGTGGCCTCTGACTCCCCCTGTCTCTCGCCACACCCCCAGGGCTCATTGTGGGAAGGTTCCGGAGAGCCAGGGGCTGACTCCTTTCAGTCTATCGTGCTCTATCACAACAATAGCCCCCGGTGGGCGGAGCAGGTCAAGCTGCCTCTTCCCGTGGACACGTTCCGAGGGTCACATGTGCGCTTCGAGTTTCGCCACTGCTCCAGTAAGTCCAAGCCCCCCCTCCCTGCCGAAATCCCCACAGGGAATGCTGCACCTCCGAATGCGCCTGTTTAGTTTCTCATTTATATTTTATTAATAGTGACAAAAAACTGTAATACTTCTGTCGCTGGGGGGGCAATTGGGATTTCTCAGGCACTGCCTCCCAAGATGTGAGATATCGAGATATATTTAATCATTAAGGCCAAATGTGATTTTGTTGGTGGACCCGTAAGATCACAGAGGCCAGGCTGTGTTCATTTGCCAGGGAAAAGGTGAGGATTTAGTGGCATCTCCTTGGATGAGGCCTGGTCCAGGGCAGAATTGGACAGAAAAAAGCAAGGATATTAGTTAATCCCTGACGGGAGCTTGAGGCTTTGTCTGCTGGCCTGTATCTCTGTGCTTATTAGTGTTCGCATTGTCTGAGCCCTGCTGCCCGCTAAGTGCGACAGACAGTGGAGACAAATCCTCTAGTGCTACCCTAGTCCAGATCAGAAACCTGATTGGGGCAGGGCTGCGGTGGATCTGCCCCTGATCGGGGCAGGGCTGCGGTGGATCTGCCCCTGATCGGGGCAGGGCTACGGTGGATCTGCCCCTGATCGGGGCAGGGCTACGGTGGATCTGCTCCTGATCGGAGCAGGGCTGCGGTGGATCTGCCCCTGATCGGGGCAGGGCTGCGGTGGATCTGCCCCTGATCTGGGCAGGGCTACGGTGGATCTGCTCCTGATCAGGGCAGGGCTGCGGTGGATCTGCCCCTGATTAAAGCAGGACCCCGGGCTGTCATTGGTGGCCATTGATGTAAATCTGGGCTGTGTACTCTAACGCATAATGGAGTCATATCTAGTCCGTCATATGAAACCAATTTCATGTCCATTTGTTCCCAAAATAGATGACTCCCACAAAAATATACTGCAGTTCTGCACTGGCCGGATGGATTTGGAATATGGATGGGTGGATATTTATATATACACATAACATACTAGTCCCAATGAGCTTCTGGTCCATGTGACCCTATTAAAAGAAAATGCATCGAGAGGATGACTATTGATTGGTCTGACTGTCGAACAGCACTCTGTCATCACAATCAATCACATTTAACCGCGGGCTACAGCCAGACAGCATTCCACTCAGCATGAGTTATGAGTTGATACGTAACGACGTTACGGTTTATTACGTTATATGAGGCATTCTGAGATGCTGGATGTCATTTCTGAGAGGACGTGGCATCTTGTTCCTAGCAAAAGAAAAGGGCGAGAAGAAGCTCTTTGGCTTCTCCTTCATCCCCCTGATGCAGGAAGATGGACGGACGTTACCCGACGGCACCCATGACCTCATTGTTCACAAGGTACGCTGACCTGAACACCCTCTCATGTAGAGTGTTTGGACTGGCCAATACAATTGCTAGATTTCCCATGTTTCCTGGTCTTTCTATATGTATACTTCCTGGGCTTCCTATACATGCACTTTCCATGTTTCCTAGACATTCTATATGTGTACTTCCCATGTGTCCTAGCCTTTGTATATGTAAACTTTCTGGACTTTCTATACATTCACTTCCCATGTTTCTTGGGCTTTCTATATATATATATATATATATATACACACTTCCTAAACTTCCTATACATGCACTTTCCATGTTTGCTGGGCTTTCTATATCTGCATTTTCTGGTCTTCCTGTAAGTACACTTTCCATGTTTTCTGGGCTTTCTTTATGTATATTTCCTGGACTTCCTGTCAATTCACTTCTCATGTTTCCTGGACTTTTCATATGTACACTTTCTAGATTTCCTGCACTGGTTTCCCCTGCTATCTGAAAGTAGAGTTTTCCTCTATGAACCCTTTCTTAAGCAAAAATGGCATAATGCTAAGAAGCAATTACCAGTAATTTATATGGGGAAATTTTCTGTGTTCCTAGACCACAAAAATAATCTATTAAATCATGCTAAACTGAAAACAACACAAACATGTAGCAAAAGCAGCAATGATATGATAAATGCACAGGCTTCATAAAGCAGGAATAATTCACAAGTGTCGTAGGGATACATTCTGAGAAGTGTGTCGTTTGGCAACTTCATCATTGTGAGCATGAGAGTGTACTTAGCCATAGCTAGACAGCACAGCCTGTTCCACCCGTGGCCTGTATGGTACAGCTTAAATTAATCGATAAAACGTGTGCTATACTAAACACATAAACCAGTAGCCTAGTTAATTATTATCACTATTGCGTATTATGTACAGTGCATGTGCTATAATTTTCACGACTGGCAGTGCAGTGGGTTTGCTTACACCAGCATCACCACAAACCCGTGAGTAATGCTTTGCACTATGACGCTACGATGGCTATGACACTGTAGATGACAGCATTCCTTCAACCTCGCTACAGTCATCTGGAACCACTGTCATATATGTGGTCCGCTGTTGACCGAAACATTGTTACACGGCACATGACTGTATATCAAATAATTGGATCGCTGATAATAATGCTGTTTTTGCTTTTCTCCTTTTTTTTCGCTAAAAACGAAAATTCTCTTCGCATTTATTTTGGCTAGCAAAATCAGGTGCTAATGTAAGTTAGTTATGAAAGCAAAGTGGCGTAAAGTGAATGTTCTTAAAGCGGTGGATTTCTGAATTTGCACTTTCCATGTTTCCTGGGCTTCCTGCATGTCCAGTTCTGGGGTTTCTGCAATTCCCATGTTTCGTGGGCTTCCTGCATGTCCAGTTCTGGGGCTTCTGCAATTCCCATGTTTCCTGGGCTTCCTGCATGTCCAGTTCTGGGGCTTCTGCAATTCCCATGTTTCCTGGGCTTCCTGCATGTCCAGTTCTGGGGTTTCTGCAATTCCCATGTTTCCTGGGCTTCCTGCATGTCCAGTTCTGGAGCTTCTGCAATTCCCATGTTTCCTGGGCTTCCTGCATGTCCAGTTCTGGGGCGTCTGCAATTCCCATGTTTCCTGGGCTTTCTGCATGTCCAGTTCTGGGGCTTCTGCAATTCCCATGTTTCCTGGGCTTCCTGCTTGTCCAGTTCTGGGGCTTCTGCAATTCCCATGTTTCCCTGGCTTCCTGCATGTCCAGTTCTGGGGCTTCTGCAATTCCCATGTTTCCTGGGCTTCCTGCATGTCCAGTTCTGGGGCTTCTGCAATTCCCATGTTTCCTGGGCTTCCTGCATGTCCAGTTCTGGGGCTTCTGCAATTCCCATGTTTCCCTGGCTTCCTGCATGTCCAGTTCTGGGGCTTCTGCAATTCCCATGTTTCCTGGGCTTCCTGCATGTCCAGTTCTGGGGCTTCTGCAATTCCCATGTTTCCTGGGCTTCCTGCATGTCCAGTTCTGGGGCTTCTGCAATTCCCATGTTTCCGGGGCTTCCTGTATGTCCAGTTCTGGGGTTTCTGCAATTCCCATGTTTCCTGGGCTTCCTGCATGTCCAGTTCTGGGGCTTCTGCAATTCCCATGTTTCCTGGGCTTCCTGCATGTCCAGTTCTGGGGCTTCTGCAATTCCCATGTTTCCTGGGCTTCCTGCATGTCCAGTTCTGGGGCTTCTGCAATTCCCATGTTTCCTGGGCTTCCTGCTTGTCCAGTTCTGGAGCTTCTGCAATTCCCATGTTTCCTGGGCTTCCTGCATGTCCAGTTCTGGGGCGTCTGCAATTCCCATGTTTCCTGGGCTTTCTGCATGTCCAGTTCTGGGGCTTCTGCAATTCCCATGTTTCCTGGGCTTCCTGCATGTCCAGTTCTGGGGCTTCTGCAATTCCCATGTTTCCCTGGCTTCCTGCATGTCCAGTTCTGGGGCTTCTGCAATTCCCATGTTTCCTGGGCTTCCTGCATGTCCAGTTCTGGGGCTTCTGCAATTCCCATGTTTCCTGGGCTTCCTGCATGTCCAGTTCTGGGGCTTCTGCAATTCCCATGTTTCCGGGGCTTCCTGCATGTCCAGTTCTGGGGTTTCTGCAATTCCCATGTTTCCTGGGCTTCCTGCATGTCCAGTTCTGGGGCGTCTGCAATTCCCATGTTTCCTGGGCTTTCTGCATGTCCAGTTCTGGGGCTTCTGCAATTCCCATGTTTCCTGGGCTTCCTGCTTGTCCAGTTCTGGGGCTTCTGCAATTCCCATGTTTCCCTGGCTTCCTGCATGTCCAGTTCTGGGGCTTCTGCAATTCCCATGTTTCCTGGGCTTCCTGCATGTCCAGTTCTGGGGCTTCTGCAATTCCCATGTTTCCGGGGCTTCCTGTATGTCCAGTTCTGGGGTTTCTGCAATTCCCATGTTTCCTGGGCTTCCTGCATGTCCAGTTCTGGGGCTTCTGCAATTCCCATGTTTCCTGGGCTTCCTGCATGTCCAGTTCTGGCACTTCTGCAATTCCCATGTTTCCTGGGCTTCTTGCATGTCCAGTTCTGGGGCTTCTGCAATTCCCATGTTTCCTGGGCTTCCTGTATGTCCAGTTCTGGGGTTTCTGCAATTCCCATGTTTCCTGGGCTTCCTGCATGTCCAGTTCTGGGGCTTCTGCAATTCCCATGTTTCCCTGGCTTCCTGCATGTCCAGTTCTGGGGCTTCTGCAATTCCCATGTTTCCTGGGCTTCCTGTATGTCCAGTTCTGGGGTTTCTGCAATTCCCATGTTTCCTGGGCTTCCTGCATGTCCAGTTCTGGGGCTTCTGCAATTCCCATGTTTCCTGGGCTTCCTGCATGTCCAGTTCTGGCGCTTCTGCAATTCCCATGTTTCCTGGGCTTCCTGCATGTCCAGTTCTGGGGCATCTGCAATTCCCATGTTTCCTGGGCTTCCTGTATGTCCAGTTCTGGGGCTTCTGCAATTCCCATGTTTCCTGGGCTTCCTGCATGTCCAGTTCTGGGGCTTCCGCAATTCCCATGTTTCCTGGGCTTCCTGCATGTCCAGTTCTGGGGCTTCCGCAATTCCCATGTTTCCTGGGCTTCCTGCATGTCCAGTTCTGGGACTTACTCTATCTGCACATCCTGGTCTTGGTATGACTGCATTTCCTCAGACTCCTAAGTTTTCTGTATCTGTCACAATCTTCCTGGAATTCCCTCGCTTCCTGTCCATGTACTTCTGGTCTCTCTGCATGTGTGAATTCCTGTTTTGTGACCCTAATTGTGGCAGTTGTCAAAATAGTGAATCCCTGCCTTCGTTATATTGCTCACTGGCTCTTCTCACAGATCATGTTTTCTGCTGCTGCTCCCAGCCAGATGATGCCTGTTTCATTTTTCATTAAGATTTTTTGACTCTTTACTTTTAGAATTTGAGTGAATTATGTTTCTGTTACTCTGATTAAGTGAAAATCTGTTATTTTTGCCCGCTCTCTTATTTTTGAAAAATATGTATTTTTATAAAGTCCTTTGTTTTCACTGGCGTGCAGTAGTCCTAGAAGAATTTGTGGTATGTTTTTTCGACTTTATTTTCTTAAATCTCCGGCTTGAACAGTGCAGGCTCTCTGGCTGGGGTGATGGTGACCACAGGCCACATCATCTCCAGCACATTATTGGGCATTTCTCCACACCTTTGTGTGCCGTCATTTCTCAGCCATCCATGTCAGAGTGCTGTAATTCTCAGGGAATGTCTCTGGAAAACGTTCCCCAGGAGCAGGAAAGGTTCATCATTTCTGTGGTGATGGCGCAGAAAAGAAATTACTAAGCTCAATATTTGCATGACCTAATTTCTCAGCAGAAGTGGGGCAGTTCATTCAATACATAACAAAAGACTCAGAGCCACTAAGAACTTTTGTGATTATATGAATATAACAAAACTTCTCATTGATAATGTAGTAGTTATAGTACAGCATTTGACTTTACTAATGAATTGCTTAACTAATTAAACTTTACTAATGGGATGCAAAAACTGAATCCCTCTAAAGCATGACAGCACTGCAGCTCGGAGCAGCATGTGTGAGTGACGGTGTGTGTTGACTCTTCTTTCTGCAGTGTGAGGAGAACGCCAACCTGCACGACTGCTGTCGATATCTCAAGCTGCCCTTCTCCAAGGCAAGCAGCCTCCCAGGGAACCCACAGGCTGCGAAAAGCAGCAAGGAGTCCTTCTGCATCACCTCGTACCTCTGCTCCACCAAGCTCACCCAGAACGGTAGTTGAAGCTCTGCACCGGTTACTTGGGTGGGGGGGGGGGGGGGGGGGTGTCTGACCGTTTCATTGAGCAGCGCATGCAAATATGTCAAGACATGGTAACATGGACCAAATAACTTTTAAAATTAATAAATAATTAATAAAGTAACTAACTGTAGGAAAGTGAATTAGCACTGCAGGCACTGCAAGCACTGCAGTCGACTTCTAGGTGCAACACATGATAAAACTCACAGTTCGGATCCACACATGTAGGGCGCAAACACAACGTAATGGCTTTTTTATGCGGCTTCTCTCGTACCACAGCCCCTATGTACCATAACGCTTTTGTCTACCGCCCTTCTTCTGTCATGCGTATCTTTTCCTGCGCTGCAAACATGCACCTTCCTGCTTTCAGCCTGCCCCATCTGTACGGATCATGGAGTGACTGTGATCCGTCACACCTCTGTTACACACGGAATTCCAATTCTGAAGATGGCTTGAACACTCGAATCTCTTAGAGAAGATGCAGCAATCATGTGATTATAGACAATAGGGGAGACTGGGGACAATTGCTGAATGGGGTCAATTGTTTGAAGAGAGACTGTAATCTCCCTGCATAACTTAGATTCCCCCAAATACCATGGATGTTTAGCAAAAACAGTCCTACTTCACATTGAAATGAAAATGTGTTTTTTTCCATTGAGTCATTTATTCTGTGTTTTAAAAAATGGAAATGGAAAGAAAATGTCTCTAGTCTCCCCTGTATATATTTTTAAATGAACTACCTGTTTCCATTGCTTGAGAAGTGAAACAGAAAAGGAGGCATCTAGGCAGGGTTGGCTTTTACACGCTGGGAGAAAAACAGCAGGTATTTCCTCCTATCAAAAAGATCCAACTGATAGCGACTCATCACAGAGCTAAACATGCAGCAGCTTTGTGGCTCATTACAAAAATAAAAGAAAAGGAAAAAAATTAAATTGTAACTTTGATGGCCAGTCTGTTTCTGAAGCTGGCTGCCGGTAAGAGCATCCACAACATCTGGTACTCACTGCAGGGGACATGCTAGATCTTCTGAAGTGGAGGGCCCACCCCGACAGGGTGGGAGACAGCCTGTCCAAGCTGATGGAGATCGATGGCTCTGAGATCGTCAAGGTACCACCACCGAACATAGACTCCTGGCACTGCTGGAGCTCTTTCCCTGCAGCTCCTCACATGACCTTCTTAATAGAATCTCTGCTTCTGTCTGTTTAACTTATTTGTTTGTCTTATTTTGACCTCCACAGTTTTTACAGGATACGTTGGATTCTCTCTTTGGCATTTTAGATGAAAATCCTCAGAGATTTGGGTTGAAGGTGTTTGACTGCCTAGTAAGTGCTGTTCCTGTTTCATTTCAGAAGTTATCAATGCCTGTTAGTATCATGAAGGACAGTTTAAATATAAAGAGGAACAGCTGTACAGCCTCTTTGATGGTGATAGGTATTCGAAGGTTACAGCCATATTCTCATATTAGACAAACCAGGATAGGGGTCAATCAATGAGACAGCTGCTAAGCATCTTGCTTCATTGCTTCAGGGACCTTCATAGGGACCTTGTGTGGCTCAGTAGGTGCTATGCTTGTTTTTCAGAAGGTTGTTGGTTCAAATCCTGTGGTTGGTAGAATGATGTCACTGAATGGCCATTGAGCCCTATTTGCTCGAGGGACTGGCTATCGTTGTTTTCTCAAATGTGCGTCACCTTGGATGAAGCCATCTGCTAAATGACTAGATTTTGAGCAACCAAGCCCAGAATTTCCATAGTCCAGTGGTTTCTCCTCAGTTTGTCTGACTGGTAACAATTTCCTTCTTTTTTGTTTTCAAGGTTCATATTATCAATTTGCTGCAGGACAGCAAATTCCAGCATTTTAAGCCAGTGATGGACACCTACATCGAAAGCCACTTTGCGGGGGCTTTGTCATACAGGTACGCTTTGGCATTCCCATGTCACTCGGATAATACACCCCCCCGTAGGATATAGCCATTGTCTGCTACTGCTTGATGTCTTTCTTCTGACTAGAATGTGTTTATTCCCCAGTTTATGAGAGTAATTAATTGACAAGCAGTCAAAGGAGAATAAAAGCTGGTGAAGATGAATAAAACTCTATTGTCTCTGAATGACCGAGACGCCTGTTTGCTCTGAGCTCAGTCATTTGTGCAGCTGCCTGGTTTCTCTCTAATCTCGCTCGTCTAAAGAGGAACCATGGTTTCTTCATAGTGCTCGACCTTTGAAAGCCCTCTTTGTAAAGATGGCTTCAGTGCCATTCTGCTGTGGCGAGGAAAGCTCCTTGTGTGAGTGCGTGTTGCAGGGTACGTGGGCTGCTTGGCACGGCTGTGTAGGCACGAAGCATGACGAACCACGGCGCTTTCCAGCATGGTGCTGATGACAGGGATGCTGATGTTGGCTGCCAAAGAAATGACATTGATGATGCTTACTGTGATTATGGCAACAATAATGTTGATGACGACGTTAATGAATATGTTTCATGGTGATGATAATGGTGAGACTGTCCTTCGGGAATCTGCTGCTGCTGATGATGATGGTGATGATGATGAGGATGATGGTGATGATGGTGGTGATGATAATTATGATCATGAGAATGATGGTGATGATGATGGTGGTGGTGGCTATGATAATGGTGATGATGGTGGTGATGATGATGTTACTGATGATGATGATGATGTGATGGTGGTGATGATGATGATGATGATGTGATGATGATGATGTTACTGACGATGATGATGTGATGATGATGATGATGATTTGATGGTGATGATGTTACTGATGATGATGATGATGTGATGGTGGTGATGATGATGTGATGATGATGATGATGATGTGATGGTGATGATGTTACTGATGATGATGATGTAATTCACCCACACACTGTTGCCCCAATGAATATGTGGCTTCTGTCCAGGGACCTGATCAAGGTCCTGAAGTGGTACGTGGATCGCATCATTGACGCTGAGCGCCAGCAGCACATCCAGCAGGTGCTCAAGGTGAGAGCACCTGAAGCAGGGGCAGCTCCCTCTGCTGCTGTGAGCAGAGGCCGATTCTTCAGGATTCCAGTCACCTGCATGCTTTGTAATCCCTGCAGATCACTGGATCAGCACAAAATTTCCCATATTTTCTTTAAATAACGTTTGTGGAGATTTTTCTCCTTGTTCTGTGCATGACCCTCAGCCTTTGTGCTCCTGTAGGCAACAGAGTACATCTTCAAATACATCATCCAGTCGCGGCGGCTATACGCCCTGGCCACCGGGGGGCAGGGCGAGGACGAGTTCCGCTGCTGCATGCGCGAGCTCTTCATGTCGCTGCGCTTCTTCCTGTCCCAGGACGGCAAGGCCGCCAGCCCCGTGACCCAGACGCAGGTGGGGCCTCATTCAGTTTGCATTCTGCCCGCATTGAGGCTGGTTTTGTATCAGCCAGGATCCCCTTTGCACTGTTTGCAGAGTAATAGGGTCTCGCCTGAATGTAAGATGCATGAATGTGGCCGGGGGGGAATTTGGATCTCATGGCCACACTCACACCATGCAGACCACTGTGACCTCTGCTGGGGGGGGGGGGGCTGTTTGTTTACCCTCTCATTTGGGGAGGGGGTCCAGGCGGTGCTCCTCCACGCAGAAACCCCCTCCCCCCACCCCCTGGCATCTGTCTCACGAGCTCTGCCTGCTCCTGTGGCTGCCTACGGTAATATCTCTACCAGACCCCCAAAACCCCACTCGTGTTAAGGGTCATTGCTGCCCTCAGTCAACCATCCATCAGAAGGCCCCCAAATACACACTGTGTACTGAGGCCCAGCTAACCAGTGGTGTATGTTCATGTTCCAGTTTAGCCAGTAAAGCCAGGGGTAGGTGTGCAGGGGCGGGGCTGAAAGATGGGGATTCTACTAAATGAGAAATGTACCAACACAAAAAGCAGAGCGATCCTGGTCACACACATTACTCATCACCCTTATGCCACAGCAGTGTTTCCGAGGCTTTTAGTGCACAGAGAAAGTACAGACAGCCTTTCCCTTTCTGCTGTCCTGGTTACTCTTTGACAGGCGCTGTCTCTCATCAGGTTCTAAGCCGACATGACACAACGCTGTTCAGCTCAGAAAACTTCCAGAAACCCTTCATGAAATACACCGCCTAATTAGTGCGTGTGTTCTTTTCTCTGCTCTGGCCTCCACACCCTGCCTTTTCTGCACATCCCTTTAATTGCATGTACTTTTAAGAACATGGACACATAACGTGAGCAGAATGGCAATTGAGGAGGGTGGTACGTCCTCCCCGGGGTCAGATCTGTCCTCCGGTTCGCCGGAAGCCCTCACCACACTCAAAGGTGTCTGTCCGGTCCCACAGGCAATTTTTCTAAAGAACTTCCCGGCCATGTACTGCGAGCTGCTGAAGATCTTCACTGTGTGTGAGGTGGCTGGCTTCGTGCGTGACACGCTGGGTAGTCTGCCAATTACCAGTCAGGCAGACTGTCCCTTGGAGGCCGTCAAGTTACAGTGCATCGCCAAGACGGTGGAGAGCCAGCTGTACGCCAACCCCGGTGCGTGTGGTGGAGGGACAGGGACACGTGGGGTGGGGGGGGAGGCAGGGACACGTGGGGGGGGGGGGCAGGGACACGTGTGTCATGTAGAGCACAAAGAGCCCCCCAGAAAACGTAACATTTAAATCATATCCCTGAGTGAGAGCGTAGTGCATAACAGCGTTTGCTGCCGGAACGGTTAACGGGGATGGAGTCCCATCATCGGCATGTTGGACAGCCCCCTAATTTAACATCCTGCTGAATCTTAATGACTGCAGGGCTCAATCTTAATTATTGTATTTTTTATGTCATTGCACACTAATTCAGCCCCGAGCAGGAAGCGCTTCATAATGTATCTGCGGTCCATTTATATCAGGATTAATGCTATGGAAAATGCCGGAATGGGATGCATGCTGATCGCGTGTTGGAGTGGCACTGCCTGTTTAATAATAATAATAATAATTATAATAATAATAATAATAATAAAACATACAGTGTGTATTATTAGTTAATAAATCATATTATTACATTATATTTGTAAAATAGATACAGTATGTAAGCTGAACGTTTGAAACTGGATAAGTCAGTTAACAGGTGTAATGGGTAAAATGTAAGTAAAATTTTGTGTTTCCGTTGATGTTTTTAAATCGAATATCAACCATAAAATTTCTACAGCCACTCTGATTGCTGCACTATTGGTCCCTTAATATTCTGTTCTTCACAGTCCACTCACACTGTCAGCCTCGGTGTGAATGTGGCCTATGGCCAACCCGTGCTTTCATTCAGTAACATGCTTAGAGTCCATAAACACCATGTTCAGAGTCTGTGATTGGCCAGTGTTCACCCAATGAGCCGGCCCCTTCTGCCTCCGCAGAGTCCAGGTGCATCCTGCTGCCAGTTGTCCTGCATCACCTCCAGGTTCACCTCCAGGAGCAGAGGGATCTGGTGATGTGTGCCCAGGTGCTGAGCAGTGTGCTCTCAATCACCATGAGGGACAACACGGTGAGGAAGCCAACATGTCGACTGCGACCTAACCATGACCTGACCACGACTCGACTGTAACCTGAGTGTGACTCGACAGTGACCTGACCGCTACCTGACTGTGACCTAACTGCGTCCTGACTGCTCCGTGTCTGCATCCCAACCACGACTCAATTGTCACCTTGACCTTGACTCATCAGTGATCTGCCACGACCTGACTATGACCTTACCATTACCCAACCATTATCTGGCTGTGATCCAACTTCGACTCAACAGTGACCCGACCACGACTGAACCGCAACCTGACCATGACTTGGTGCATTTAGCAAGCATGATTTAAATTATCTGTTCAGTGCATATAGTACACAGCCACATGACCACGTCCTGACCATGTGCCAACCATGACCACATGATGACCACCTCTGTAAAGTACAGATTTATTGTCCTTGAAGAAGATTAGCTGAATTATCTGTTCAGAGCATATAGCATACAGACTCACAAACACGAACGCGGTCATGCTTGCTGAAGTGATCACCTGCGCTTGTTTATTTCACCTTGACCACTGGCAGAGGAGACCAGAAGCCTTAGTCCTGAGACCTATAGCGGGGCGGGGCTCTGCAAGCAAAGTGGAAGCTCTGCTTCCAGCAGACAGATTCCCATCTCAGGATGGACCCCCATTCCCTCTCTCACTTTGCACCCCTCTGCCACGTGCAGGACCTGTCGTCGGCCGAGGTGGTGAGCGCTATCGTGCGGAGCCTCCTGGGCGTGCTTCTAGTAACCATCCTGGAGGTGACCAATCGGCCACAGCCGGCAGGGACAGCCATGCGACTGCAGTTCCAGGACGTTACGGTGAGGATGGCTGGAAGGCAGCCTCGCCTCCTTCTAGAATAATCCGCATCCATTGCCCACAGTCCCTGCAGTTTTCAGTGCTTAGACTGTCCCTGCAGAACATTACATGGCATTAAGCTTCAGTTATAAATGCCCGAGTGCCCCTCCTCCCTGTGTGTGTGTCACATGCAAGTTGCCGTGGCTCATTCATGTCCCGCTTCCTGCTTTACGTGGCCCAGGGCGAATTCGTAGCCTGCTTACTGGCTCTGCTGCGACAGATGACAGACAGACACTACCAGCAGCTGCTGGAGGGATTCGCCAGCAAAGACGAGCTGAAGGTAAATGCCGATTCTGTCGCTCCATTCGCATTCCTGCCTGTGAGATCCTGTGTTTGTCGCCACACATGGAGCAGCTCTGCCTCTGTCTGCCAGTGAGAGATGCCGCTTAACCCCATATAAGTTTGCAGCCATTAGTACAAAGCAGAAACAGCTCATGGCAGATGTAAGTAGACAATTGCAGATGCATGACCATGCCTGAGCACACAGTTTGTACACGATCAAGTCTCAGTGTCTGTTTCCCTTTCAGGATTTCCTTCTGCAGATATTCACAGTCTTTCGGATTCTTATCCGACCAGAGATGTTCCCAAAGGACTGGACTGTAATGAGACTGGTCACCAACAAGTGAGCCTCCCCCACATACACACACACACACACACAGACACACTCACACAGACACATATAGGCGCATACAAACACACACATACACACATATACTGAACAAAAATATAAACGCAACACTCTTGTTTCTGCTCCCATTTTTCATGAGATGGACTTAAAGACCTACAATTCATTCCAGATACACAATATTACCATTTCTCTCAAACATTTCTCACAAATCAGTCTAAATGTGTGATAGTGAGCACTTCTGCTTTGCTGAGATAATCCATCCCACCTCACAGGTGTGCCACATCAAGATGCTGATCTGACATCATGGGTAGTGCACAGGTGTACCTTATACTGCCCACAATAAAAGGCCACCCTGGAATGTGCAGTTTTTTGCTTTATTGGGGGTATGGGGACTCAGAACCGGTCAGTATCTGGTGTGACCACCATTTGCCTCATGCAATGCAACACATCTTCTTCGCATAGAGTTTATCAGATTGTCAATTGTGGCCTGTGGAATGTTGGTCCACTCCTCTTCAATGGCTGTGCGAAGTTGTTGGATATTAGT
This sequence comes from Brienomyrus brachyistius, assembly GCF_023856365.1. Lineage (NCBI taxonomy): Eukaryota > Metazoa > Chordata > Actinopteri > Osteoglossiformes > Mormyridae > Brienomyrus > Brienomyrus brachyistius. The sequence goes on from NC_064533.1 coordinate 1,186,862, forward strand.
GGGAACTGGTACACGCTGTCGTATACGCCGGTCAAGCACATCCCAAACATGCTCAACGGGTGACATGTCCGGTGAGTATGCTGGCCATGCAAGAACTGGGACATTTTCAGCTTCCAAGAACTGTGTACAGATCCTTGCAACATGGGGCCGTGCATTATCTGTCTGAGTGGCTGGTCTCAGACGATCTTGGAGGTGAACCTGCTGGATGTGGAGGTCCTGGGCTGGTGTGGTTACACGTGGTCTGCGGTTGTGAGGCCGGTTGGATGTACTGCCATATTCTCTGAAACGCCTTTGGAGACGGCTTATGGTTGAGAAATGAACATTCAATGCACGAGCAACAGATCTGGTTGACATTCCTGCTGTCAGCATGCCAATTGCACGCTCCCTCAATGCTTGTGGCATCTGTGGCATTTTGCTGTGAGACAAAACTGCACATTCCAGGGTGGCCTTTTATTGTGGGCAGTATAAGGTACACCTGTGCACTACCCATGATGTCAGATCAGCATCTTGATGTGGCACACCTGTGAGGTGGGATGGATTATCTCAGCAAAGCAGAAGTGCTCACTATCACACATTTAGACTGATTTGTGAGAAATGTTTGAGAGAAATGGTAATATTGTGTATCTGGAATGAATTGTAGATCTTTAAGTCCATCTCATGAAAAATGGGAGCAAAAACAAAAGTGTTGCGTTTATATTTTTGTTCAGTGTAGGTACAGGCACACACAGACACATACACACAAAGAAACACTTAGATACAGACACACAGACGCATACAGACACACACAGACGCACACACAATTGTAATTGTCATAGAGCATGGGTTACCGTGGTTACAGTGTCAGACTCAGAATCAGATTTATTGGCCGTTGACACACTGACTCGCAGTGGCTCTCGTATGTACAGTAAATACATGCACAGTTAAGACAAGACAAATGGGCACATGCAGTGTGTCTGATGCATATAGCGTGCATGTGTGGTTGTTAAATGTACAAAAGTGCAAAACCAAAGCTTGCCTTTATACGCTTCTCCACAAAAAAGATGTGTGTTAGTGTTTCTGTTTTGCATTCTTTTCCTCCTTATAATAGAATTTATGCAAATGTATTACTTTAATTTCCTGTGTTCGTTTCCCTGCAGCGTTATCATCACTACTGTGCTGTACCTGTCTGATGCCCTAAGGAAGAACTTCCTCAACGAGGGATTTGACTACAAGGTGAGAGGCAGGTGCAGATGTGAGCCAGGTGTGGTTGGCCGCTGGTCCCACTAGAATAGGTGCCAGCCCAGTGTGCAGGCAAAATCCTGGAGCCAGGGAATCCTCATGTTTAGCCTGCAAGAGTGAATGGCCCTGCTAGTCTGGTGCTCACTGCGTTATTATGCACAATACGCAGTTATTGCTGAGTATCTTTCAGTAAAAGAACCGTAGCTGCAAAACGATTCATTCTCCTGATATCAGTAAATACGTGCTGAGTTTCCTGTGGTTAATGTGTGTGCATGCGGTTACACAGTTCACCTGCAGGGGGTCACAGTGAGTCAGTCAGCCTTTAGCTATCCCTGTCACTGTGTATCAGAGAAACGCTTCCCTGCCGCACTGGAACAGGTCGCTGGTGATCTACAGGGGCAGTGACGAGGTCATGGCCACTTTACATGGCTTCTGATATCAGCCTTGTCACCTGTTGATTGCTGCTGCTGTTGGGTGCTAAAGGGCTGAGGAGCACATTTGGTGACATTCGGCGCACCACTCCGGAAATGTTACTCTCCTAGGTCTGGGATTCCTACTTCTACCTCTCCGTGATCTTCATCAACCAGCCCTGCCTGCAGCTTGAGAGCTTCTCCCCAACGAAGAGGAAGAGAATCGTAGAGAAGTGAGCGCCTATGAGCCCTGCCACCTGACATCTCTGACGCCAAAGTCTGCTCACCCAGGGATCTGATGTTTTGTGTTTCTCTTCTGCCACAAGGTATGGTGACATGCGGGTGATGATGGGCTGTGAGATCTTCAGCATGTGGCAGAATCTGGGTAGGAGAAAGGCTGCTGGCCGTCTTGGGACTGAGAAGGAGTCTCATTTTCACATTGCCTCCTGGAGATTAGAAGGTGTGCTCTTTGGCCTATGCTCTTTCCAGGGCAGCACAAGCTGAACTTCATCCCTGCCATGATTGGGCCCTTCCTGGAGGTGACGCTGGTGCCGCAGCAAGATCTCCGCAATGTCATGATCCCCATCTTCCATGACATGATGGACTGGGAGCAGAGGAGGAGTGGAAACTTCAAACAGGTGCAGTGTCTGCCTCCTGGTGGCAGGTTGAGGAATTACAGAGCAGTTTGCAGACTGCGGCTACTCTAGCCATCCACCAGTTCAGTCTCGGATGTCTGGCGGCTGAGCCCAGAGCTCCAGTAGGTGGCAGTATGGCTGAGAGCCGACTCTGCCTTGGGAAAGGAGCCTGGCGTCTCCAGGCATAGCCAGGGGCAGAGTGATCGCTTACTTGTCTCAATGGCGGAACAGTCAGGCTTCCAGGGAACTATGAAGGTCTTTATTCCACAAATCCTGTCTCTTCACAGCCCCAAGATCAGTAAACACTGAACCATCCAAGAGCTTAATCACCTTACATGTTCCTCTGATTGATAAAATAAGGAGACCCCCCCCACCCCCACAGGAACCTGTGTGTCAACCCCCCCCTCCCTCCCCATCTCCCCTGCCATAGGTGGAGGCTAAACTGATCGACAAGCTGGACAGTCTGATGTCTGAGGGCAAGGGGGACGAGACCTACAGGGAGCTCTTCAACAGCATGTGAGTCCCGGGGCCGACGGGGCCGGTGGGGCCGACGGGGCCAACAGGGCCGACGGCTTCAACTCCTTTGCCCTCCTCATCCTGGGCCACCCTGCTTGCTTTTTTCCCAGCTAGCTCTCTGTTAACGCCTGTGAGTGTTAGTGTAAGTGTGAGTGTTAGTGTGAGTGTTAGTGTGAGTGCTAGTGCATTAAAAGGTCTCTGTTCTATCACTGCTGCCTGGACCAGCATTCCGCTGTTTGGGCCCTACCCTAGGTAAGACGTGCTCTCTTTGCATGTGTGTGTGTGCACCTGTGGGTTTTGTTCCCCAAATGAACCAAATGTTCCCCACAATGTAATAAAAACCTCTTTTTTTGACTTAGGGACCATTTTTCAGGGGTTAAGGTCGTCATGTTGGGATTAGAATTTTCCTCATAGAAATGAAAGAAGAGTCCCCACAAATTTATAATTACAAACATGTGTGTGTTTGTGTGCTCATGTGTGTGTGTGGGTCAGATATGCATTACATTGTGATAAAAACCTGTTATTTTGATGTTGTGGGGACCATTTTTTCGGATATTCAAATAAAAAAAAAGCTGTGACTGCAATCAAAAACTAAAAATGCCACAAACTTGTATTTTGCTTGATTACATATGGGTAAGGCTAGGGCTGAGTAGGGGTTAGGCTGGGGCTGAGTAGGGGTTAGGCTGGGGCTGAGTAGGGGTAAGGCTAGGGCTGAGTAGGGGTTAGGCTGGGGCTGAGTAGGGGTTAGGCTGGGGCTGAGTAGGGGTTTGGGCTGGGGCTGAGTAGGGGTTTGGGCTGGGGCTGAGTAGGGGTTTGGGCTGGGGCTGAGTAGGGGTTTGGGCTGGGGCTGAGTAGGGGTTAGGCTGGGGCTGAGTAGGGGTTAGGCTGGGGCTGAGTAGCGGCTAGGGCTGAGTAGGGGTTAGCCTGGGGCTGAGTAGGGGTTAGGCTGGGGCTGAGTGGGGGTTAGGCTAGGGCTGAGTGGGAGTTAGGGTTAGGGCTGAGTAACGGTTAAGCTGGGGCTGTGTGTGGGTTAGGGTTAGGGCTGAGTAGGGGTTAGGGTTAGGGCTGAGAAGAGGTTAGGGTTAGGGCTGAGTGGGGGTTAGGCTAGGGCTGATTGGGGGTTAGGCTAGAGCTGAGTAGGGGTTAGGGCTGAGTGGGGGTTAGGGCTGAGTGGGGGTTAGGCTAGGGCTGAGTAGGGGCTAGGGCTGAGTGGGGGTTAGGCTAGGACTGAGTAGGGATTAGGGTTAGGGCTGAGTGGGGGTTAAGCTAGGGCTGAGTGGGGGTTAAGCTAGGGCTGAGTGGGGGTTAGGGCTGGGGCTGAGTGGGGGTTAGGCTGGGGCTGAGTAGGGGTTAGGGTTAGTGCTGAGTAGGGGTTAGGGTTGAGTGGGGGTTAGGCTAGGGCTGAGTAGGGGTTAGGGCTGATTGGGGGTTAGGCTGGGGCTGAGTAGGGGTTAGGGTTAGGGCTGAGTGGGGGTTAGGCTAGGGCTGAGTAGCGGTTAGGGCTGAGTGGGGGTTAGGCTGGGGCTGAGTAGGGGTTAGGGCTGGGGCTGAGTGGGGGTTAGGCTGGGGCTGAGTAGGGGTTAGGGCTAAGTAGGGGTTAGGCTGTGGCTGAGTTGGGGTTAGGGTTGAGTGGGGGTTAGGCTGGGGTTGAGTAAGGGTTTGGCTGTGGCTGAGTTGGGGTTAGGGTTGAGTGGGGGTTAGGCTGTGGCTGAGTTGGGGTTAGGGCTGAGTAGGGGTTAGGCTTTGGCTGAGTTGGGGTTAGGGTTGAGTGGGGGTTAGGCTGTGGCTGAGTTGGGGTTAGGGCTGAGTAGGGGTTAGGCTGTAGCTGAGTTGGGGTTAGGGTTGAGTAGGGGTTAGGCTGTGGCTGAGTAGGGGTTAGGGTTGAGTGGGGGTTAGGCTGTGGCTGATTTGGGGTTAGGGTTAGGGCTGAGTTTGGGTTTGGGCTGGGGCTGAGTAGGGGTTAGGGTTAGGGCTGAGTAGGGGTTAGGGTTAGGGCTGAGTGGGGGTTAAGTGTGGCATTTAGGGATCACAGTTTTGCACATATAAATGAAAGGAGAGTCCCCAAAAAGATATTAGTACAGGTCTGTATATGTGTGTGCCTGTGTGTGTGTTTGTGTGTGCTATTGTGTGTGTGTTAAGTGACACCTTGTGCTGTGCCCCTCATCAGCCTCCTGAAGAAAATTGAGCGTGAGACATGGAGGGAGAGCGGCGTCTCCCTGGTGGCTACCGTCACCCGGCTCATGGAACGGCTGCTGGACTACAGGTGTGAACATCCTCTCACCCGCACACTCCGGCCCGAAGGCCCTCTCACCCGCACATTCCGGCCTGAAGGCCCTCTCACCCGCACACTCCGGCCCGAAGGCCCTCTCACCCGCACACTCCGGCCCGAAGGCCCTCTCACACTCCGGCCCGAAGGCCCTCTCACACTCCGGCCCGAAGCCCCTCTCACACTCCGGCCCGAAGGCCCTCTGACACTCCGGCCCGAAGGCCCTCTCACACTCCGGCCCGAAGGCCCTCTCACCCGCGCACTCCGGCCCGAAGGCCCTCTCACACTCCGGCCCGAAGGCCCTCTCACACTCCGGCCCGAAGGCCCTCTCACACTCCGGCCCGAAGGCCCTCTCACACTCCGTCCCGAAGGCCCTCTCACACTCCGTCCCGAAGGCCCTCTCACACTCCGTCCCGAAGGCCCTCTCACACTCCGGCCCGAAGGCCCTCTCACCCGCGCACTCCGGCCCGAAGGCCCTCTCACCCGCGCACTCCGGCCCGAAGGCCCTCTCACACTCCGGCCCGAAGGCCCTCTCACACTCCGGCCCGAAGGCCCTCTCACCCGCGCACTCTGGCCCGAAGGCCAGACCCTGGTGTCTCTCCCATTTCCCGCCTACACTTACAATAAATGGCTAAATGTTTTTGTCTTTTGCAGAGACTGCATGAAAGTGGGGGAGGTGGACGGCAAGAAGATCGGTTGCACCGTCAGCCTTCTGGTCAGTTGGCCAATTAGACAGTCATAATGTCATTCGCTGTACCGTCAGTATCCTGGTCAGTAAGCCAACTAAATGGATCCTTCTGCATCACAGGCTTTATAGCCAATATTTACAGTCATTTTGTTAGCCTGCTAGCCAGTAAATAATTAAATATACCTTCGTATCCCTCTTGGCTGTCCCATCAGCCTCTGTCCGTAGGCCTTTTAAATGGATCCTTGTCTTATTATTGGCTGTTCCATCAGCCTCTGTCCGTAGGCCTTTTAAATGGATCCTTGTCTTATTATTGGCTGTTCCATCAGCCTTCTGGTCATTCCCCCACTTAAATGGACCCTCGTATCCTTATTGGCTGTCCCATCAGCCTCCTTGTCAGGAGGCACTTTTAATGAAATTACCTGATCAATCTGGGTTTCTGCCCACTGATTTCTGAGGTTCCGTTCTGGATTTGGTTTTTCCTCTTGGTTCGGACTGCTGAGGATTTGTCTTTTGGAAGTCAGCAGCAGGACAACAGGCATGCACATGTCTGCGGGCATCAGCCGCGTCTCAGTGGTCTTGCTTTCCTCAGAATTTCTACAAGACAGAGCTGAACAAGGAGGAGATGTACATTCGCTACATCCACAAGCTGTACGACCTGCACCTGAAAGCGCAGAACTACACAGGTGAAGAGTTTGTGTGTATGTCTGTGAGAACGGGCCCTCCCATCGGCTCCGCCCCCCACCCTAACGCAGAGCTGGGACACATCTCCCCTCCCCCCCACCCCCAGAGGCCGCCTATACGTTGCTGCTGTACGACGAGCTGCTGGAGTGGTCGGAGAGGCCGCTGCGCGAATTCCTCAACTACCCCATGCAAACGGAATGGCAGCGCAAGGAAGCCATGCACCTCTCCATCATACAGAACTTTGACCGTGGCAAGGTGGGTGGGGCTAGGCGGAGGAGGTGGGTGTGGCCAGGCTACGCAGGACATGTCCCCTCTGGCCTATTTCAGTAAGTTTAGCTTGCATTTATAGACTTTGCCTATTTATATGTATGCTAATTTTAAACAAAGCAGTTCAGGTTAAGTGCTTTACGTAGGTTTTTGAGAGCAGCACCCTACCTGCCTTCTTCTGATTATAAGTTCAGTTCTTCTGGTCATCCCTGCTAGCCTATGACTTATACCAGTGGGTGTCTGGAGACAAAAATCATTTTGTAGTCTCCCAACACCTTTCGATACAATAAAATTTGCAGAGCTGGGGGGGGGGTCCCCCACAATAAATTTCGCCATGTGCTGATTGGCAGACAGCTAACGTTTGTCACGGCTTGGATGGAGTGCCATTATGACAGACCAGTCATCCCACTGCCCCTCACAATCATTTGGTGACTTAGGGGGGCTCCCACGGGGGGGAGTACCACTAACTTACGCAACCCCCTTGTTCTTCTGAGGGAGATTTCTATCAGAGTCCAGATCATGGTAATACAGACCTCAAGCTGCATAGAACAATATCTGCAGGATATTATGAGATTCTCCTTCTACGTCCTTGGTTCTGCTACAAATTACATTCCCCTACCGGAAGCCAAATAAAGTCCTTTGAGAAGTGGAGGAGTAGCTGTGTCTATTTAGCGGCTGTTTGTCTCTCTGCCTTTTCTTTCTTTGAATATTTAAAGCCGTCTGTGAGAGGTGCAGGTCTTGAAGTGCTAACAGGAGGATGGAAAAACATCCGTTTAGTCATCAAAACCGCCGGCCTTTCTTTGCGAGATGGATGTTAGACTTATCATGTACTGCCACCGTGTGGTAGAACTGGTGTACTGCATCAACGACAATATTTCACAGGGAGGAGCTTAAAAAAGACGTGAGGGAGATGATAAAACACTTTAGATTGTTCATGGCGTAAGCTGCTGTGCAGTGTGACTTATGTTAAAATGCATATCATTTGCAGTGCTGGGAGAATGGGATCATCTTGTGCAGAGAACTGGCAGACCAATATGAGGCATATTATGATTACAGGAACCTGAGTAAAATGAGGGTGAGTCAATTCCCAGATGAACACCTACAAATGACTGCCATTCACATATATAAGATATATACTGACATTAATGTTTATATTAATGGTTCTGTGGTGATTTTTAGCTCGAGTGATCATGAAATATGCATGAAGTTGATGCTGTTCAGTTTAAAAATAAGGTACCAGTTTATTTTTATATTAGGCTCTCTTTTGCCGCTTGTAAATGGTCGTAACTCATTAATAAAGAAGAAAAAAACTACTGTAATTTATAAATGAGTGTTTTGCAATGTGTGTTAACCTAATTAATAACCTGATTATAAACGAATCATGAACCCTTTATAGTCATTCGTAGTCTTATTGTAAAGTGGTACCAAAAATAAAATTCACATTGCAATGAATATTGCCTGCTTTTTTCAGTAGCTTATCAGTATTGCAGCTACTTTTAAAACGACGTAGCTTTTCCATTACTTACTTCTATCATAAATAGCGATGTAGCCCCGCAAAACATACATCGTTAAAAAATACTACTTACGAGATACGCGACTTTACGACCGTTCCGAGAGCGCAGATATGTGGGCGCGCGAGTGCGGCCCCGCGTGAGCGTTCGACAGTTTCCGCCCCGACTGCCTGCTGCGTGAGCATCCCCGCGAGACGCCTACTCATTCATCTCGTGCTCAGGCTGCTGTTCGCAGTGCTCACAGTACAGTATGCATGCAGTCGTATCCGTTTGTCTTAGCAGCTTAAATGGTAACATAAAGGTTATAACAAAAATGAACCAAGAAAATGGTGATAAAAAGATTAAATATGATTTTATATACAGTATACTATACATGTGATCATTTTTGTATATAAAATAAAGGGCTGACTTACGACCAGTCTGATCGCGGTCAGAAGTCGACGACGACCTGTATTATTTTTCTCTCTTTACAAAGACAGATATTTTCAACTACCAGGGGTTTCTGATTGTTTTTTTCTTGCTTGGATTGTCTGATGATGGATGTAAATGGTTTGAGAAGCACTTAACCGCACACAATATTTTACACACTTTCATTAAGTGCACACCTGCACTTTGACGCTCGGATAGATTATCAAGATCTCTTTTTTTTGTTGTAACCCTTCTAATTTTAACACAGCATTTGTGAAGTATCTTGGTTTCTGCCTAAGACAGATACTTTTTGCAACCTTATTGTGATTTGACGTTACATTGTTAAAAATATAGATTTTCATTTCAACATCATGTTTCAAATTTTTTATTAATTTGCTTTAAGAGTTTTCTACAAAACAATTATTAAGTATTACCAGGGGAAATTGCTTTAATGTAGTGAGCTACTTTTCCTCTCTAGAATGTACTTTAGCTACCTACTATATTAAAACAGTAGTTTAACTGTAGCTTAGCTACTTTTAATCATAAGTAGTTTGTAGCATGAAAAGCTACAGTTTAAAAGTATCTTCTCCAAAACTATCAATGATATATTTTTATGTGTGACAGGGGAGGGTGCACACTGAGGGTCAATCAGCTTTCAGTTGGGGCCAATTAACCTATGGTGGGTGTTACTAGCTGAGTAAAGTGCCTTTTTCAGGGGTTCTCATCCATGGGGGGTGGCTGTTATGCCCCCTGTGAGACTCTGCATGCCTCACTACCTCCTGTCTCTCTTTAATCCGGCAGATGATGGAGGCATCTTTGTACGACAAGATCATGGGCCAGCAGCGGCTGGAGCCGGAGTTCTTCAGAGTTGGCTTCTACGGAAAGAAGTTCCCCTTCTTCCTCCGGGTGGGAAGGGGCTGCATTAGCACAAATTAGTGAGCGCTCTGCGCAGAAGCATAGATGCCGCAGTTAGCGTTAGCGTAAATATTACTGCACAAATTAGTGAGCGCTCTGCGCAGAAGGATAGATGCCGCAGTTAGCGTTAGTGTCAAGATGAGTGCACGGATTAGTGAGTGCTCTGCGCATAAGGGTAGATGCTGCAGTTAGTGTCAAGATGAGTGCACATCATTTACATGTATGTAAGAGTTTTATTACCTTGTAAATAGTCTGTAGGGTTTGCAAACTACCCTAACATTCTTGGTTTAGGTAATTTTATGTTTATAATGGAATATTATAGATTTGCCGTAAGATTTCTTGCATGAGTGTGAGAGTCAGAAAGCCTGAGTGTCAATGCCAGATGCATGAGAGCTGGTAACCCTGGCATAAGGATAAATACTACAATCAGCGTCAGCCTCAAGATGAGTGTACAGATTAGCAAGTGCTTCGTGCATAAGGATGGATGCTGCAGTTAGTGTTAGCCTCGAAATGAGTGTACAGATTAGCAAATTTGCTTTGCATAAGGAAAATGCTGCAGTTAGCGTTAGCCTCGAGATGAGTACACAGATTAGCGTGTGCTCTGTGCATAAGGATAAATGCTGCAGTTAGCGTTAGCCTCGAGATGAGTACACAGATTAGCGAGTGCTCCGTGCATAAGGATAAATGCTGCAGTTAGCGTTAGCCTCGAGATGAGTACACAGATTAGCGAGTGCTCCGTGCATATGGATAAATGCTGCAGTTAGCGTTAGCCTCGAGATGAGTACACAAATGGCCCTGAGATGCTGTTTAGCAAACCCAAATGCTTCATGCAATGTCTTCCAATGGCCTCTCTTTATAATTTATTAAAATGAAGTGTCACAAATAGGTAACTAGCACCATAAGGCTTATTAACCACATAATAACAAACTATCTGCCTTCTTTCTTAAACAAGCTCTGTGGTTTTAACACAGTTTTTCAGTAGAGGGCACTATACACCACATTTTATCTTTTCAAAAAATCTTTTCATGTTTTATCCTCCTCAGGATGTAACATTTGAAAAAAAATAATGTAGATTTATTTAGATAAAGTATATGAAGTTTAGATGCCAAAGCTTTCAAAGGGGTGAGGCCTGGTCTCACCTGGGAATTCTCCCATCCTCTCGCATACCTCTACTCCCCTGCTCCCCCCCCCCCCCCCCCACGGTACAGAATAAGGAGTTTGTGTGCAGGGGCCACGACTACGAGCGCCTGGAGGCCTTCCAGCAGCGCATGCTGAACGAGTTCCCTCAGGCCATCACCATGCAGCACGTCAACCAGCCTGACGACACCATCTCCCAGGCCGAAGCACAATGCATCCTCTGCGGTGGCTGCGTTTCTCCTGGTGGGGCAGGGACACGCGGCCTGGCCTGTGTTAGTGCACATTAAGCGTGCAATGAAGGTCAGCGCGATACAATGAAAATGGCTTGTGCTTTTGGCATTTTATGTGGCGGAGTCTGGCGCGGACTGGCTCGTTCGCGTCAGTGGGCCCTGGCGTCATTTAGAACGGTGACTCCGAGTATCAGCTGTCGCTGAAAGGTGGCGCTGTCTGAGGACAGGAGAGCACTCTGTGGTGGAGTGATACAGGCAGGGCGGCCTGGCGTCTGTGTGACCAGTCAATCTGCTCCGTCTCTGGGCTCCATATTCACTCATCCATATTTATGACCCGTGCTTCTGTCTGAGTCCTTCCTCTACCAAGATGTTACACTGTATGTGTGTGTATGTATGTCTGTGTGTGTGTGTATCACTGAGACAGTTTAATAGACTGACAGTTTAAAACATGTTCAAATATTACTAAATTGATTTTTATTAAACAGTTTTCAGCCGGTGATGTAAGATGGCAGTAGGTAATGATGGAGGGGAAGTGAAAGTTTATAAGATTAGATACAGAAAATAAGTCGTTTGGTCACGAGTGGCATGTGCCAACTAGATTGTTACACCTTGACTGGAGCATATCTAGATCTGCAGATCTACGCCGTGAGTCCGATTGCAGAGACCCAGGACGTGCTGGCGAGGGACAACGTCTCTGATAACATCAAGAGCTTCTACAAGGTTAACCACATCTGGAGGTTCCGCTATGACCGGCCCTTCCACAAGGGAACTAAGGACAAAGAGAACGAGTTTAAGGTGGGCCCCTCTCCACCCCCCATGGAGTGTATTGTTGAGGCTCTGCACTCAGGTAATTTGCTATTAAAGGGACGAGCATGAAGTTTGGTGACCCCTGACGGCCGGTCAGGTTACTCTGCAGTTTGGCGAGGGCTCAGTGCAGATCTGCCGGCGGGCGCTGGTCTTTCTCTGGGATGGTATCTCAGAGACGCAGGAGGTCGATGTTGTGGTAGGACAAACGTGGCTACGCCTACTTTGGTTTTTAATTTGCTGTAATCCTGCAATAACGTAATGATCTGCCAAATCCACCCAGCTTCTCATGGATTTCATGTGAGGACGGTGTGGTGAGCTCTTCTAGGGCTATTAGGGAGGGTTATTATACTGCAGTTAGTGGTAAACGGATTTTTAAGGGAGTCTGGAAAAAAGCCTATGACTTACAGCGTCGGTGAGGTAGAGCAGAAGGGGTGATTCTAGGATTTTTTAAGATGAGAGGCAAAAGGGCCCGAAATTCATACAGATGGGCCAACCTTATTATTAGCCAATTATGTTTTGAGTGACAGGCCCATCCACACCTCTCCAGGGGCCAGTCAGCTTTCAGCTTGGGCCAGAGAAGTGACCATGTGACTTTTCTGTGTGTAGAGCCTTTGGGTGGAACGGACAACTTTGACCTTGGTACAGAGCCTGCCTGGCATCTCTCGCTGGTTTGAAGTGGAGAAACGGGAAGTGGTGAGTACGGCCTTGGGCTCTCATTGAGCTAAATTACGCACCAAGTAAAGCAATGCACTAAGTACTGAGTGTGGCTACATACCAAGTAAGGCTGCGCACTGAGTGTGGCTACATACCAAGTAAGGCTGCGCACTGAGTGTGGCTACATACCAAGTAAGGCTGCGCACTGAGTGTGGCTACATACCAAGTAAGGCTGCGCACTGAGTGTGGCTACATACCAAGTAAGGCTGTGCACTGAGTGTGGCTACATACCAAGTAAGGCTGTGCACTGAGTGTGGCTACATACCAAGTAAGGCTGCGTACTGAGTGTGGCTACATACCAAGTAAGGCTGTGCACTGAGTGTGGCTACATACCAAGTAAGGCTGTGCACTGAGTGTGGCTACATACCAAGTAAGGCTGCGCACTGAATGTGGATACATACCAAGTAAGGCTGCGCACTGAATGTGGATACATACCAAGTAAGGCTGCGCACTGAGTGTGGCTACATACCAAGTAAGGCTGCGCACTGAGTGTGGCTACATACCAAGTAAGGCTGCGCACTGAGTGTGGTTACATACCAAGTAAGGCTGCGCACTGAGTGTGGTTACATACCAAGTAAGGCTGCGCACTGAATGTGGCTACATACCAAGTAAGGCTGCGCACTGAATGTGGCTACATACCAAGTAAGGCTGCGCACTGAGTGTGGCTACATACCAAGTAAGGCTGCGTACTGAGTGTGGCTACATACCAAGTAAGGCTGCGCACTGAGTGTGGCTACATACCAAGTAAGGCTGCGCACTGAGTGTGGCTACATACCAAGTAAGGCTGCGCACTGAGTGTGGCTACATACCAAGTAAGGCTGCGCACTGAGTGTGGCTACATACCAAGTAAGGCTGCGCACTGAGTGTGGCTACATACCAAGTAAGGCTGCGCACTGAGTGTGGCTACATACCAAGTAAGGCTGCGCACTGAGTGTGGCTACATACCAAGTAAGGCTGCGCACTGAGTGTGGCTACATACCAAGTAAGGCTGCGCACTGAGTGTGGCTACATACCAAGTAAGGCTGCGTACTGAGTGTGGCTACATACCAAGTAAGGCTGCGCACTGAGTGTGGCTACATACCAAATAAGGCTGTGCACTGAGTGTGGCTACATACCAAGTAAGGCTGCACACTGAGTGTGGCTACATACCAAGTAAGGCTGTGCACTGAGTGTGGCTACATACCAAGTAAGGCTGTGCACTGAGTAACCCTGGGTACACAACCATGATCAGCGAGAGCGTCAAAGTAACCGGAAGTTGTTCGTTCTCTATGGGAAAGCGCGTCCACAGGTGGCGAGTAGCCATGCGTCGCATTGCGATTTGGCCAGCAAGAGGGTCATAATGAAGTTGTAGCCTAGTCAACTTTATGATAATGAGCTCTGATGCTTGCAACCAATTGGAATGTAGGGATGCTCCACTTTCACAGAACACAAGCATGTAAACTTTTGTTCAGACAAAACAGTTCCCAAGCACCGTCAGGGTAAAAACCATGAGAGAATTCATCTCCACACGGTATTTTATCCTCTAGACATGACATACCCATGTTTGGGCGACATGAACCTATGCATTGAAAAGAACTCATGTAGACATGCATTTTTATATTGCGTCAACATGGTAAAAATGTACGTGTTAGAAAGGTCTTGCATGCTGAGGTATACTCAGGTATACATACTTTTCTGTTCAAGGATAAATACTATCACTCGTGGCCATAAGTGGAAATCAGTGGGAGAGCATTTTAAAATGAATTTGAGAAAACACTTCTTTACACAGCGTGTAGTTACAGTATGAAATTGTCTTCCTGTTCATGTAGCACAAGCTAAAACCCTGGGTTCCTTTAAATCAGAGCTAGAGAATATTTAAACAACTCTGAGCTATTAGTTAAGGTCTCCCCAAACGAGCTTGATGGGCCGAATGGCCTCCTCTCATTTGTAAATTTCTCCTGTTCTTGTGTTTCTGTCTGTAGTGCATTGTCTTGGTTGCTGTATTGTAATATTTGGGCTTTTAAGCATAGCCACTGAAATGAAAATTTTGTGAAAATATCAACGAAGAGGTTTATTGTTTTGTCTGATGCACTGAACATGTCTGACTTGGAGCAAGTGAAGTAAAAGGAGCAAAGTAGCACATAATTAGCAAAGAGTTCTGGACCCGGACAACCCAAAATAACACAGCATAAACAAGACTGTTATAAGATTCCATTAACATCCATTATCGATGCTATCGGACGCACATTCTTACAGGCTTTAATTTTACTTTTATTTGTATTTTACCGGCATGTTTCATTGAAGCGTGTTTGATACAGAGACCAAAACTTATTATTGGTGATCAAGATGAGTTGGTGAAGTGTGTAATATTTTTATGGACAAGGGAAATTGCATACTATTTTGGTGCCACAGAATACAAAATAATGGAATCGTTAATAACGTTATTTATTTAAAGCAATAGTGTTTGTTTTAACATGATTACATGTGTATTGACAAATTATATCCTATCGGCAGACAATACAAAAATAAGCTACAAAACTGTTTGCTCTGCGGGCCGCTTTAATAATTTTGCGACACCTGGCATTGCGAGAGTCTCCGCCCACTCCGTCTATGTCACAGAGCATCCAGAGCGTTTGCTAGTGTCGCGGACAGTGTGAATGTACGGTAAGGTTACCTACCAAGTAACACTACACACCGAGTAAGGTTGCGCATTAAAAATATACACTAGGCTACATATATATGACTAGTAAGGCTACATAGTATCCAGTAATTCTTTGCTTTGATATTACTTAAGGATTAACTATTTTTATGTCTATTTTTATGTCCATAACACACCCAACATTTCTTGTGCTTTCCATGACAGTTATTCTTAGCAGATACTGCATTTGCGTTTGCGCAGCATTATTCCTTATTTTCATGGCCAGATGATTGAAGAGGTTTTTAAAAAAACACGTCTTGAAGTTCCACTGCCTGCAGTCCCAGCAAGTGCCACACCTGGTCACACTGTGAGAGATACATTTGGGTAGATCTGAGGCAGAGTTGCTCCCCTTCTCCCTTTCTCTATGGCCATTTCTGCAGGCAGTACCTTCGCTGTACAGTCAGCTTGACGACCGTTCCTAGGAGCACACTGAGCCTTAAGAGGCACCCTAAGAGGGAATGTGTGTGTACATGTGTGTGTGAACTGGAGCCCCAGGACTCCCTTTCAGTGGGGTGATGCGCACCGTGACGCCCTTTCAATGGGGTGATGCTCACCGTGACGCCCTTTCAGTGGGGTGATGCTCACCGTGACGCCCTTTCAGTGGGGTGATGCTCACCGTGACGCTCAGTCAGTGGGGTTATGCTCACCGTGACGCCCTTTCAATGGGGTGATGCTCACCGTGACGCCCTTTCAATGGGGTGATGCTCACTGTGACGCCCTTTCAGTGGGGTGATGCTCACCGTGACGCCCTTTCAGTCGGGTGATGCTCACAGTGACGCCCAGTCAGTGGGGTGATGCTCACTGTGACGCCCTTTCAGTGGGGTGATGCTCACAGTGACGCCCAGTCAGTGGGGTGATGCTCACAGTGACGCTGTGTCCTTATGCAGATGGAAGTGAGCCCGCTGGAGAACGCCATCGAGGTGATTGAGAACAAGAACTTGCAGTTGCGGACCCTGATCACGCAGTGTCAGGCGAGACAAATGCACAACATCAACCCGCTCACCATGTGCCTGAACGGGGTGATCGACGCCGCTGTCAACGGGGGCCTGACACGCTACCAGGAGGTAAGGCCTCTGCTACCCTCCGCAATGGTGAGATACCCTGGCAGACTTAGGGGGCTCAGCACGTTTTATGATTTCAGGGGCCCAGTCAGCAAATCCCCAATCTTAAGTCAATAAAATCAACAGGGGCAGGGCTGTCCTGAGAAATGTACAGAGGGGCCCCGATTACTATAGAGTCATGCAGGTGGTATTGTGCAGAATATTTTGCATGCAAGACTTTGATATGAGATGTGAAAACAGCCCAAAGTGAGTCCTGCATGTAGTCCCACCCCCCTATCCTGAAGGGGACTGACGCCATCAGTCTGACGTTTCCACCGTCGCATCGGGCCCTGATGGGGGAGCTTCCATATCAATTTGCTGGGTCCTATTCCTTAGGAACTGCAAATGAGCCTGAAATGTCATTTTATCCTGTAGCGAGTCTGACACGTCATTGCTTGGAAATATTATAAGAGAAGCGTAAGTCAATTACGGTTTGTTATCTGATAGTATAAATGGCAGATATGCCCTTTGGACTGCTCTGCAGGGCCAGCCTGTGCTGCTAACATTTAGATTTATATGAGCAATTTTAGCTTCTCCCTCAGGCCGAGTCCAGTCCCATTCTTATTAGAGAAATCTTGTTATTCTCAGCTCCAGATTTCTTGTTATCTGTTGCTTTATTTCACACCAAGGATTTTTCCTCCGTTCCTGTATTCAAAACAGAAATTGTATTTATGAAATCCAAGTTGCATAGAATAATCCATTTTATGCTGCTTATGAATCATTGCTGTCTGGAATTCTGATTCATTTTCTTTTAAAATTATTCCACTTCTGAAATTATACCCATTCTTAAGAAAATAATAGTGCTTGCAATCTGCGCTGATTCTCTGCTGAGAAATCTCAGCAACATGTGGTAAGTAGCCTCAGAAAGGGGTCCTTTATGGTAATAATCCTCGCACTGCCCTGTAGCCTGCTTTCTCTGCACAGTGTTTTAATCTGTTTTGTCCTGGAGTGTTCATTGCCACATAATTACACAGGCAGATCCACGGTGATGATATTTTACGTCATCCTTACCATAGTATTATTAATGAAGTATTAAAGCTACACTTTCCACCAGGAGCTCAGTCTCGCTGCTCCTGTGTGAGGCGAAGGTTTTGTATCTAATTGTATTTGGCTCTCTTCATGTTCTCATGGAGAGGTATCATGGCTTAACACCCTGCTTCTTCTGCCCCCCCTGCCCCCGTGCATATGTTGCATTTTTTACTGCATTCGCTCCAAGTCTTTGGAGCTTGTCTTTGTTCCCTGAGAAGCTGCAGTCCCGGCTCTCAGACTCCTTTACATGCTATTCTTATGGGATGGACAGGGTATTTTTTTAGGCAGCTTGTTGTTTCCACCAGGCGTTTAGGTAACTCTTCACTCAAAGGACTTGCGTGATGCTATGTGCTGCGCTGAAATATGCAGCCGTAATGAAACGTTACAGCAGACAGACAGATTAATTATTTAGAGAGGAAGGTTAGGCTCAAGGATCAGGAGACTCAGGTAGATTGTACCCAGATATTGTGCTATTCTATATGTACACATTTGTTAGACATGCAATGATGGTGCCATCTCTAAAGGGTTGTTACTTGAGGTCTGATGCAGTGTTTCTGTGAGTCACTGGGTGTGTGAGAGAGAGAAAAGAGAGGGAGAGAGAGGAAGACAGAAACAGACAAGGCTCTTGTTTCCCCTCAGGCTTTCTTTGTGAAGGACTATGTGGCGAGCCACCCAGAGGACTGTGAGAAGATCGGCCGTCTCCGCGAGCTCATGCTGGAGCAGGTGAGTGTGGAAGAGCAGCAGGTCCAGCTTTTATGCTTCCCTGATGGTTTAAACGTGGATGTAATTGAATATCTTTACCGAAACAATTCAGGTCAAGTACTTTGCTAAGGTGTGCAATAGAGGCTCCTCTTCTGTTTCGATTCTGTATCCACAACCTTAACACGACTGGCCCCTTGCACCATCTGCAGTGTGTGATGAGCGTGTGCCACGGTGAGACTGTGTGTGTACGTCTAGCAAGAATGTTTCACCCTTAGGCACACATCCTGGGGTACGGCCTGGCTGTGCATGAGAAGTTTGTGCCACAGGACATGAGGCCTCTGCACAAGAAGCTGGTTGACCAGTTTCATCTCATGAAGTCCAGTCTGGGAATACAAGTGAGTCTTAAGAATGACATACATTCGTGCCGGAGGTATTCTGATGGTAGTGCTTACACAAATGATTGTGATGAAGACTGTAGTGAGGGGGAGGATGATGCTAGTGAAGGTGCTGATGGTGAGGACAGTGATGACTATGATGACGATGATGATGTAAGGAGGTTAGAGTGTTGAGGTTACGGTGATGAAGTTACGGTGAGGATGTTGATGCTAAAGATTCTGGTGGTTCATGGTGGCAAGGGGGATAAGAATGGTGACTGACATTGCCATTTTTCCAGGATTGTCCACCCTACCTGCCTTTTGCCAATGGAAGCCCGCGTACCTACATGGGCTCAATGGTCAATGCCGTGAGCCCTGATGGTGGGCGGGGAGTGATGAGACGTGGGTAAGGGCAGTCTCCACCTCATCTACCTTCGCCCTGCTCTCAGTGCGTGACACTGTCATGTGACTGATTTCGCCTTCCATTCTTTAGTACCTGTGACTAACTGTAAATACATGGCTACAGTATATGTCTTATTTATATAGCTGACATGTAACACATAACAAATGTCAAACATGGGAGGATGAGTGAACCGATGTTAAAAACACCAACAGAAATGTAGTTATGCTTTCAGTGCGCGGCTCAGTGGATTAGTAAACTGTTATAGGAAAGTTGCCAGTTCAAATCCCAGGGTCAGCAGAATGATGTCACCTTGAACAAGGCCTTTAATCTCCAATTGCTCCAGGGACTGTCTGACCCTGCTGTCTCAAAAAATGAATGTTACTTTGGAAAGTAATGGAGAGAGCTGAGGGTAACGGAGAGCTGAGAGTAAGGGAGCTAAGAGTAATAGAGAGAGCTGTGAGTAACAGAGAGCTGTGAGTAACAGAGAGCTGAGAGTAATGGAGAGAGCTGAGAGTAATGGAGAGAGCTGAGAGTAATGGAGAGAGCTGAGAGTAATGGAGAGAGCTGAGAGTAACGGAGAAAGCTGAGAGTAACGGAGAGCTGAGAATAAGGGAGCTAAGAGTAACAGAGAGAGCTGTGAGTAACAGAGAGCTGAGGGTAAAGGAGAGCTGAGGGTAAAGGAGAGCTGAGAGTAAGGGAGCTAAGAGTAATAGAGAGCTGTGAGTAACAGAGAGCTGTGAGTAACAGAGAGCTGTGAGTAACAGAGAGCTGTGAGTAACAGAGAGCTTTGAGTAACAGATAGCTGAGAGTAATGGAGAGAGCTTAGAGTAACGGAGAGCTGAGAGTAATGGAGCTAAGAGTAATGGAGAGAGCTGAGAGTAACAGAGAGAGCTGAGGGTAACGGAGAGCTGAGAGTAAGGGAGAGAGCTGAGGGTAACGGAGAGAGCTGAGGGTAATGGAGAGCTGAGAGTAAGGGAGCTAAGAGTAATAGAAAGAGCTGAGAGTAACGGAGAGAGCTGAGGGTAACGAAGAGAGCTGAGGGTAACAGAGAGAGCTGAGGGTAACGGAGAGCTGAGAGTAAGGGAGAGAGCTGAGGGTAATGGAGAGCTGAGAGTAAGGGAGCTAAGAGTAATAGAGAGAGCTGAGAGTAACGGAGAGAGCTGAGGTATCGAAGAGAGCTGAGGGTATCGGAGAGAGCTGTGAGTGTCAGAGAGAGCTGTGAGTGTCAGAGAGAGCTGTGAGTAACGGAGAGAGCTGTGAGTAACGGAGAGAGCTGAGGGTAACAGAGAGAGCTGAGGGTAACGGAGAGAGCTGAGGGTAACGGAGAGAGCTGAGGGTAATGGAGAGCTGAGAGTAAGGGAGCTAAAAGTAATAGAGAAAGCTGAGAGTAACGGAGAGAGCTGAGGGTAACGGAGAGAGCTGAGAGTATCGGAGAGAGCTGAGGTATCGGAGAGAGCTGAGGGTAACAGAGAGAGCTGAGGGTAACAGAGAGAGCTGAGGGTAACGGAGAGAGCTGAGGGTATCGGAGAGAGCTGAGGGTAACGGAGAGAGCTGAGGGTATCGGAGAGAGCTGAGGGTATCGGAGAGAGCTGAGGTATCGGAGAGAGCTGAGGTATCGGAGAGAGCTGTGAGTAACAGAGAAAGCTGAGGGTAACAGAGAGAGCTGAGGGTAACAGAGAGAGCTGAGGGTAACAGAGAGAGCTGAGGGTAACAGAGGGAGCTGAGGGTATCAGAGAGAGCTGTGAGTAACAGAGAGCTGAGAGTAATGGAGAGAGTTGAGAGTAACGAAGAGCTGAGAGTATGAAAGTGGCTTTCCTCACCTAAACGCCTGCTCTTCTCTTCGGTGCTCCCAGCCCCAGCACCCTCAGCTACCCGGCAGCGAACCGCTACTCCTCGTCCTCGCTGTCCTCCCAGGCCTCAAATGAAGTGAGCAACATTACGGGCCAGTCGGAGAGCTCGGACGAGGTCTTCAACATGCAGGTAGTGTTCCGTCAGGTGTGGGGCTGTTGTCACTGCTCTCAGATTGGAGTTAATGAAGGCCCAGCCTTGACTTCTCTGCAGGGATTCAGGACAGTCCTGCCCCCTCCAGTCATAGGGAGACCTTCCGCTTTGGCCGGATAGACTGGGCTTCTGTTTGAACAATATAAACCTCCAAAGGCTGCTTTACTTTTGAACTAATAATTCATATCGATTGAGGGAAGCTCGATTTATAACCCGCCGGGCTTCTAAAGCACTCTTCCACAGCCAAATACGATCTTCTGATGTTCTTAAGATGTTCTGTTGCGGTCCACAGCCCAGCCCGTCTACCTCAAGCCTGAGCTCCAATCATTCTGCCTCCCCCAACGTCAGCAGCTCCGCCCCCTCCAGCACCAGAGGTCAGTGCCCAGCCCTGCCCCACCCCGCCCATGGGCAGATTTACGGTACTGGTTAAATTAAAATGCTACTGGAACATAATAAGTTCAATAAAATTAAATTACATTGTAAAGTTATATTTAATAAATGTGGCTTGTGATAGTTATGTCAGTGTGTAATGATAATTTATTGTGAATTTCTCTGTAGTTATTTATCTGGATATGAATGACTGGATAGGCTCCCTCGCTTTTCCTTAACTCTCTGGCCTGTGGCCCCACTGCCAGTGGGAGCCACTTAGAGCCCCAAGGCTTGATGGTGGTGGGGGGGGGGGGGCAGTGGTGATGTGGTGACCTCTAAGCTGATATGCAGGCAGCTCAGCCTGTGCCTCTGAACTGTGACTGTAAAGAGAATATATGAAGACATTTACTCTCCCATCGGCAGAACCTTGTAACCCAGGGAGCCTCATAAACTGCCCTCTAACTGTAAAGTGCTTGTAGGAACGACAAAGACTCATTCCTAAATTGCCTGCATGAAAGGGGGTTTGGCCCAGGCAACAGGCATCCTGCAGTGTGCAAGTGCTTCCTGAATGTCCCCTGTGCCCTATCTTTGTGGCGTCCTGCTTCCTGAATGTCCCCTGTGCCCTGTCTTTGTGGCGTCCTGCTTCCTGAATGTCCCCTGTGCCCTGTCTTTGTGGCGTCCTGCTTCCTGAATGTCCCCTGTGCCCTGTCTTTGTGGCATTATACTTCCTGAATGTCCCCTGTGCCCTGTCTTTGTGGCATCCTGCTTCCTGAATGTCCCCTGTGCTCTGTCTTTGTGGCGTCCTGCTTCCTGAATGTCCCCTGTGCCCTGTCTTTGTGACATTATACTTCCTGAATGTCCCCTGTGCCCTGTCTTTGTGGCGTCCTGCTTCCTGAATGTCCCCTGTGCCCTGTCTTTGTGGCGTCCTGCTTCCTGAATGTCCCCTGTGCCCTGTCTTTGTGGCGTCCTGCTTCCTGAATGTCCCCTGTGCCCTGTCTTTGTGACATTATACTTCCTGAATGTCCCCTGTGCTCTGTCTTTGTGGCGTCCTGCTTCCTGAATGTCCCCTGTGCCCTGTCTTTGTGGCGTCCTGCTTCCTGAATGTCCCCTGTGCCCTGTCTTTGTGACATTATACTTCCTGAATGTCCCCTGTGCCCTGTCTTTGTGGCGTTATGCTTCCTGAATGTCCCCTGTGCCCTGTCTTTGTGACATTATACTTCCTGAATGTCCCCTGTGCCCTGTCTTTGTGGCATCCTACTTCCTGAATGTCCCCTGTGCCCTGTCTTTGTGGCATCCTACTTCCTGAATGTCCCCTGTGCCCCGTCTTTGTGGCGTCCTGCTTCCTGAATGTCCCCTGTGCCCTGTCTTTGTGACATTATACTTCCTGAATGTCCCCTGTGCCCTGTCTTTGTGGCGTCCTGCTTCCTGAATGTCCCCTGTGCCCTGTCTTTGTGGCGTTATGCTTCCTGAATGTCCCCTGTGCCCTGTCTTTGTGACATTATACTTCCTGAATGTCCCCTGTGCCCTGTCTTTGTGGCGTTATGCTTCCTGAATGTCCCCTGTGCCCTGTCTTTGTGGCGTCCTGCTTCCTGAATGTCCCCTGTGCCCTGTCTTTGTGGCGTTATGCTTCCTGAATGTCCCCTGTGCCCTGTCTTTGTGGCGTCCTGCTTCCTGAATGTCCCCTGTGCCCTGTCTTTGTGGCGTCCTGCTTCCTGAATGTCCCCTGTGCCCTGTCTTTGTGGCATCCTGCTTCCTGAATGTCCCCTGTGCCCTGTCTTTGTGGCGTTATGCTTCCTGAATGTCCCCTGTGCCCTGTCTTTGTGGCGTCCTGCTTCCTGAATGTCCCCTGTGCCCTGTCTTTGTGACATTATACTTCCTGAATGTCCCCTGTGCCCTGTCTTTGTGGCGTCCTGCTTCCTGAATGTCCCCTGTGCCCTGTCTTTGTGGCGTCCTGCTTCCTGAATGTCCCCTGTGCCCTGTCTTTGTGGCGTTATGCTTCCTGAATGTCCCCTGTGCCCTGTCTTTGTGGCGTCCTGCTTCCTGAATGTCCCCTGTGCCCTGTCTTTGTGGCGTCCTGCTTCCTGAATGTCCCCTGTGCCCTATCTTTGTGGCGTTACACCCTGTGTCACCGTATTCCCAATGCTTTCCAGGTTCACCGCTGTCATCTGAAATGAATAAGCATTCCAGAGAGAGTTCCTGCCTCTCACCCCGGGACAGACCCTGCAGCGCCATCTACTCCAACCCCCTGGATCCCACACAGGTATATGATCATATACAGCACCAAGCCCAAAGTTTGGACATGCCTCACCTAGTGTTGTATCACATGACCTGGTCACCTGACCTAAACACAGTTCCGATGGTTTCGGGGGAGTTTGACCAGAGAGTGAAGGAAAAACAGGCAACGAGTGCTCAGCATCTGTGGGACCTTCTACAGGATAGCTGTAAAAACATCTCAGGAGGCCATGTCATGAGACTGGCATAGGGGAGACAGTGGGGTCAGGCAGTCCCTGGAGGAATTGGGGTTAAGGGCCTTGCTCAAGGGCCCAATTGTGGGATCACTCACCGGTGACCATCAGAATCCCAAACCACAGAGCTGCCCCTCCCCCCCCCATCAAAGATAAGATAAGCCTTATTGATGGTGTTCCTGATAGCATGAAAAGCCAGTGCACTGATTCTCGTCCCCTCTAACAGAGGATACTGCCACACCCTATGGGAGATGTCATGTTGCCGCGCAGTGACCCCAGTCTCTCGGCACCAGACAAAGGTAAGGCGACACTAGCATTAATGCCAAAACCACGGTATTACCCCGGTCAGGGCTACAATAGTGACAGATAATCTGACACCTTCACATGTGAAAATGTATGATGAAGGCTTGACTGGTTAGAAGAGTGACATTGTCTCATTGGGGTCAGAGGATCTTAAAAGGAGATGGACAAGTTGTATAGAGAAATAACTCCCCAGTCCAAAAGGATCAATGCAGATATAGTAAAGAGCTGAACCACAGTTAGGTGTGGCTGGGTCATGTACAGCCGATTGTAAGAGCTGAGCCACAGTTAGGTGTGGCTGGGCCATGTACTGTACAGCCGATTGTAAAAGCTGAGCCACAGTTAGGTGTGGCTGGGCCATGTACAGCCGATTGTAAAAGCTGAGCCACAGTTAGGTGCGGCTGGGCCATGTACAGCCGATTGTAAGAGCTGAGCCACAGTTAGGTGTGGCTGGGCCATGTACAGCCGATTGTAAGAGCTGAGCCACAGTTAGGTGTGGCTGGGCCATGTACTGCCGATTTGTAAAAGCTGAGCCACAGTTATGTGTGGCTGGGCCATGTACAGCCAATTGTAAGAGCTGAACCACAGTTAGGTGTGGCTGGGCCATGAACTGTACAGCCGATTGTAAGAGCTGAGCCACAGTTAGGTGTGGCTGGGCCATGTACAGCCGATTGTAAGAGCTGAGCCACAGTTAGGTGTGGCTGGGTCATGTACAGCCGATTGTAAGAGCTGAGCCACAGTTAGGTGTGGCTGGGCCATGTACTGTACAGCCGATTGTAAAAGCTGAGCCACAGTTAGGTGTGGCTGGGCCATGTACAGCCGATTGTAAAAGCTGAGCCACAGTTAGGTGTGGCTGGGCCATGTACAGCCGATTGTAAGAGCTGAGCCACAGTTAGGTGTGGCTGGGCCATGTACAGCCGATTGTAAGAGCTGAGCCACAGTTAGGTGTGGCTGGGCCATGTACTGCCGATTTGTAAAAGCTGAGCCACAGTTATGTGTGGCTGGGCCATGTACAGCCAATTGTAAGAGCTGAACCACAGTTAGGTGTGGCTGGGCCATGTACTGTACAGCTGATTGTAAGAGCTGAACCACAGTTAGGTGTGGCTGGGTCATGTACAGCGGATTGTAAGAGCTGAGCCACAGTTAGGTGTGGCTGGACCATGTACAGCCGATTGTAAGAGCTGAGCCACAGTTAGGTGTGGCTGGGCCATGTACAGCCAATTGTAAGAGCTGAGCCACAGTTAGGTGTGGCTGGGCCATGAACTGTACAGCCGATTGTAAGAGCTGAACCACAGTTAGGTGTGGCTGGGCCATGAACTGTACAGCCGATTGTAAGAGCTGAGCCACAGTTAGGTGTGGCTGGGCCATGTACAGCCGGTTGTAAGAGCTGAGCCACAGTTAGGTGTGGCTGGGCCATGTACTGTACAGCCGATTGTAAGAGCTGGGCCACAGTTAGGTGTGGCTGGGCCATGTACAGCCGATTGTAAGAGCTGAACCACAGTTAGGTGTGGCTGGGCCATGTACAGCCGATTGTAAGAGCTGAGGCACAGTTAGGTGTGGCTGGGTCATGTACAGCCAATTGTAAGAGCTGAACCACAGTTAGGTGTGGCTGGGCCATGTACAGCCGATTGTAAGAGCTGATCCACAGTTAGGTGTGGCTGGGCCATGTACAGCCGATTGTAAGAGCTGAGGCACAGGTTGGTAGCTGTTTGTGACAGGAGATGGAGCAGTGGCCCCAGTTTAATTTTCCTCCCATTTGATTAAAGTCTTGGAAATAATCATCACTGCTCTGGCTTATTTTCACCCCAAAATTGGACGGAGTCTTGCTTTGATCATGCTGCTTTTATCTGCGTTGATTTCAGTGTGCCATTAAGAGATCCCTTCATGCTATGCTGAGCTCTTAAGGATGCTTAGCTTTTGGGGGGCTATTTATTTTTAAAGGCCAGATTCTCAGGCAAAAGAAAATCATAAAAAAACAAAACTAGCTGCACTGAAGAAAGTCAGGTTCAAGCTTTGGTCTTTGATCTTTGGAACATTAAAGAGTTTGGTGGAGGATCAGCTCCGAAACAGGAAAGGAAGAAGACAGATTGTGTTTGCTTAGAGGTTTTTATGGTGGTGTATGTTGAAGAGGACATGAAGTGGAAACAGTGCGTTTCCCTGCGGTGAGGTATCATGTTTGCAGGAATATACAGAATTAATGAGTTTTTTTCTTTATCTTTGTAAATGTGTTTACAGTCATAAAATTCATATTACTTTGTTATAGTCAGATGTATAATGTTACTTTTATGAACTGCTGCTCAGATATGGAGAAAATGTCCTACATTTCAGTATATTCTACAAGAGATTGGGAACTGCAGAACCACAACCAGAATTTCATCGTTAAAGCAGAAACACCCGTCAGTTCATTTATATTTGCTCATTTACCCCACAGTCTTTTGTGTGCACTATGTATATTATCTTTGTACTTGTACTTGTTTTATCTTTGTACTTGTATTTGATATATGATTGCATCTGTTCACTTTACATACCTTGCTGCTGTATGCAACAGAATTTCCCTCTTGGGTCAATGAATTATGTCTCATTATTTTATTTAAATTTCTAGGTTTACCTAGAAATGGCATGAGCAGATGTGCCACATGACGTCTTGCTCTTTATGCCAAAATCTCCTTTAAGTCGAGTTAATTAAGCATGCAGGACTTTATGGGATGGAAAGCCAATTTACTGTAGTACTGTCAGGGTCCCACAGGACAGTTTTAATAAGGGGAGATTAATTCTTTTGGGCTGCTTTTTAACAGGCAGACATTGATCAGACTCTCAGTATATTTCGCATGTTGAGGTATTGGGCAGAAGCCCTGGTAGCTGGAGCCCTGACAGGCCTAAGAAAGCAGGACAGACTGTTCACCCCTCATCCTGTTCAGCCCCGTGAAAATCAGTGTGAGAGCACCCTGAGACTGCCACGAGCATCTCTCCACATCGCTCTCCGCATCGCTCTCCTTAACATTCAACACTCATACATGCACTCCTGGGCCCGCATTCACAAAGCATTTTATCTTACCACTAACAGTACCCCTGAATTGCACTACAAGTTTTTAACTAAGAGTTTTCCTAAAACCTATTCACAAGGTCTCTGAGAGCAACTTTTAGTTAGGAAAAGAGCCTACTTCGCTATGGCTGATGTCGGTTCTCATGCATGAGCTTGTCTGCAATAACCACAGGGATTGCTTGATGAGAGGCCAGTATGTGCTGGTAAAAATTTACAAACTGCGCAACATCACATGTACATAAATACGGTGGAAACCACTTATAGTGATCATGGTTATACTGATCAACCGCTGGATGAATTAAAAAACTTGGGACAGAATCATTCCTAAAAAACTACTGTTTAAATAATTCACTTATTGAAATGAAGTAGTCTGCTTACAGTAGTTACAGTACTTAAGTAGTCTGGTCTTTTTAAATATGACAACATATGGAAAAATTAAAACATTTTTTTTTTGTTTTTTACTTTACCTTTCGGCGACCCGTCTGATTCTGAATAGCTTCCTGAGGCTAATGCTGCATGGCTGCATGCACGGAAAACATGACGGAAAAAGAAAGCCATTTTCTCTCAATTAAGATTATAGACTCATCAAAGTTAATTTTAAATTGTCAAAGCCAAACCATATTTTATATGCAGTTCTGTATTATAGCATATTTGAATTATACACAATTCAGTAATTTAATTTGTACAATGCTGTAATTTGAAAAGCATCTGAAACAGCTTCACCTTATATTCCATGTCCATTTTCTGAAACCGGTTAATCCCAACTGGGGTCGCGGGGGGGACCAGAGCCTATCACGGGAACAATGGGTGCAGGCAGGAACCAACCCTGAGCAGTCACCAACACACTGCAGGGCCACCTCATATTCATGTACTAAGTATACACTTGTTGGGTGCTAATCTGCCTGAAACAGAAAAAAAAGAAAAAAATCAGTTATACTGTAATTATCATCTGCTTATAGTGATCAGTTCCATCCAAACATATGTGATTACTATAAGCGGTTTACACTGTATATGACTGGGATGTTTTGGTTTGTTGGAGTTACTGCATCCCTCACAAGCTCCACAACAACCCTTATTCTCTCCTGACTGAGGCTGTATCTTTTAAGTAATTCAATGTTCTTTTAATGTTTCCCAGACATTGTCACGTGGATTGACAGCAGCCATTTTGCAACTTAGTGCGTCTCAGTCCTCTCGATCACTCTTTAGTTCTCCCAGATTTAAATGCTACTTTTAGCGCTAAGGGGCTTTGTGAATTGGTCTTAGTCAAAAAACAGGAATCCTACATTTATGACTGACACACCCAATATTTTTTTGCAGTTTCTCCTGAGTTGGCAAGCTACTTTTAGCCTTAAGATGCTTTGTGAATACGGGCCCTGTTTCCTAAAAGCATTTTTACTACTGTTATGTTTTCCAGACTGGTTACTTGCTAGAAGATGTTATCAGAGGTGGATAGTTCAGGTCCAGAAGGTAATAATCCAGACCAAGATTTAGTTTCAACCAACCAGGGGTGGCTTTTCCCAAAGGCTTCGTAATGCTAAGTAGTTCATTATCTAGTACCTAAGACTGATTGTTAATTAGCACGCATTTCCAAAACCCCTTGTAACTGAAGTAGTTTGTTATCTCGTTTATAGGTTTACGAGCTGTCCGACACACTCGTTATTTTCTACGTTGTTCTTTATTTGAACTTTTTCCTACTATCCTGTGACAGGGACACAGAGATCGACCAAAATAGATGTGAAAAACATATTGAAATTCTTTATTGGACAACATAATAATGCTGATGGAACGAGAAGAGGTTAGTTTTGCAATATAAAACTATAATGTTGACTATAAATTAGAGCAAAAGGGGCCTGTTGTTATAACACCTGTGTGCCATTTGAATACATAACAGGCTTGTGCACCGATCAGAACTGACTTGAGAATGACCTTGAAAATCAAATTCAGTTCATAAATCAGTTGAAAACACGGTGCAGAAATGCAGTTCAATTTTGGATATAAGGAAGTAGAATTGAAATGGAATTGATTTAACATGAATTCAGATACATAGTGTAAGTGCGGTTTTAACAATGCAGCTTAATTTTTCAATATGAACTACCTAGCATGTTAACATAAACAGAATACACACTGAATCCTGTCCCACACCCCCCACCATGCGATCAGGAATATTTACAGCAGCAGAAGGTACCCGACAGCTATGGCTCCCTGTTCGAGCACCTGCCTGAAACGTCTGTGCATGTCACTGTTATTCATAATGAATGTCACACCCTAAGTGTCGCCTATAGAGTAAATAATTTAACTGTCATTGTGTGGTCCATGGTGAAAGAGCACTTCATACAGTCATAAAAGTAACACTGTGACAAACCTGTCCATCTGACAGCCCACAGGAAGTGCTACTGCATGCAGACTCCTCACAGGTGGTAACAGACATAAACAGTTAAATATGCAAAAACAGAAACACACAAGGAAAAGGGCTAAGAGGGATGACATAAACCAAATTGTTAGAAAAGGCTAAAACAATTACACAATTATTATATTACAATCATACAAAGTTCGCTTACTAGTACATATGTATGATACATCTGCCATGTTGGAAGTACATCTGTTATGTCATTCTGTTTTGCTAGATTAAATGACATTCATGTGTTGTATGACTGCACTGAATGGAAATGACTTAAATTCTTCTTACTGTCATTTCAACACCTTACAGGGTGTGGCCAACTCAGTTCAAAATCCAATTCATAAATTCTGAACAACTATGATAAGCTACATAATGAGCTAACCAATCAAACTTGCTATGTGTTCAGTTGCATCTTTTAAATTGGGAAGGTGAATCAACCCTTAAGACCAACCATGGCAGAGAGTTATGCAAATCAGCAGAAAACAGCCATTCAGGAAGCCAAGTTGCTTTTGCTGGTGATCATGAACCCCTTGGTCTATCTCAGTAATGAACAATTCATAGAGAGATACAGGCAGGTCTGGGGTGAAATAATGAGCTTCCTTGGTTTGCTGCAGGATAAATTGGACAGAGGAACACAGCAGCATTTTGCCCTCAGTGCACCATGCAGCTTCTGACAGCTCTGCTTCTCTGCCACAGGTGGATTCTTGCAGGCCATAGGTGATCTACATGGCCACATCAAGGCTGCTGTGTCCTGCGACTGTGCATTGATCACGTTTCTGTTACACCGTGCACCCAACTACATACAGTGTCCAGCAGGAAGGGATGCCTTGCATGACACTAAAATTGGTTCTCATGCCATTGCAGGCATACCTGGCATTGTAGGTGCAGTGGATAGAACACTCAACTCTATTCATATTTGCAGCCCTTTGAATCCAACTTGCAACTATCAAAATGGATTCTTGGCACTAGGCCTAAATGTCTAAGTGATCCGCAACCGTCAAGGACATTTTACAGACACATGATGGTTATATTTGGTCTGTTTGCTGGTGGCTGATTATTGTGAGACACCAGGTATCCTCTTAGCGAATACCTGCTGCCTCTAGTGGTGAATCGCCAAACCATGGCTGAGGAGAGGTATGACACCACATGCCGAAGCACACGCACGGCTTTGGGCATGTAAAAGATGTCATTCTGATGCCTCATTTTCAGAAAAAAATGGTAAAAATTTGTACCTTTGCTTGTCAATGGGGCTGCACCCCCAAGGGTCTGCCAATTGTACCGTTAGCTGTAGATATTTGTACATTTTAAGGCACAGAAATGTAGTCATTATTTTATTAAAATATCTAATTTTTATATGATATATAATTTTGACTGCCTTCCACATTAAGCTGTGTTAAGGCTTCTTTTGAGCTGTTATTTCCTTTTCCTGTTGCTGCTCGCCAAGGAAGCAACATCGCATTTTGAGCCTTTTTTATATTTGAAACAAATAGGTTGTTTTATTGTGGATGCTTTGGTGTGTTGTTATCCATTTTTCTAATTAGTTTTTTTTTTTACATCTGCCTATGTCTGGTGTAACAATCATGTAACGTATTTCACCACTGAAATACATGGAATCGACGTTCCTGTTATCAACAGTCTGTGCTTTTTAAGTATTACTTAAAATTTGTTCGTTAATTCTGAAATAACGATGGGTTTTGGGAAATGCACATAGGCCTCACTCATTCTTTACCTACATTGTTCTTCATCTTGTTCGTTATTCACTAAGATCAGTCACTTTCGGGAAAGCCACCCCTGGTTGGTTGAAATATATTCTTGGCCTGCATAGTTCTGGACCTGAACTATCCACCTCTGGATATAATGTTGTCTTACATTACTGTTTGTTCCATATTTGCCAGTTACAGATCTGAGTAGATTTAGATTTAGTTCTAAGAGAAAAGGCCATTTCCTTAAAGTTTACAGTTTCCTCTTTTGTATTCCCCTGACTTCTCCACATGGACACCTGTGCTCTTCTGAGGAAAGCTGACTAAGTGGAGCAGCATCAGTCTCCTGCTGAGCTTTACTCACTGCTGCATCCTGACTTGTGTTGTACTCTCTAGTTCTAAGCACAATGCGTATTTGAAGTCCTTGTTCACTTCCTAATGCAGCAGAGAGCAATTCAGCAGCATGACTTTTTCAGTATCTCTCATCTGCTGAGGATGGAGCCTGACATGACCCGCTCTCCCCTGATACCCACAGGATCTCCGACGCAGACCCTGAGATCGCTGTCCCCGGTCCCCATACGCACATCTCCACAGAAGGTTTGCTCGGTTCCTGCTGTCTTCTGACTGCCCTCCTCAAACCATCTATCCATCCATTCTCTGTAACTGCTTGTCCTATTCAGGGTCGTGGGGGGTCCAGAGCCTATACCAGAGGATATGGGTGCAAGGCAGGGAATGACCCTGGATTGGGCACACTCACACACCAGTCACTCACACACGCACTATGGGAAATTTGGTATCTCCAATTAGCCTCAGCATGTTTTTGGACTGCGAGGGGAAATAGGAGAACCTAGAGGAAACCCTGTGATGACACAGCGAGAACATGCAAACTCCACCCTCCACACATGGAACCCTGGTCCTGGAGGTGTGAAGTGACAGTGCTCACCACCCCCACCCCTCCTAAACCAAAGCTACCATTACCCATACTCACTCTGAGGACTACCTTGAAATGCCCCCCGTCCACCCCTAGCTTCTGTATAGGTGATGGATACCCCAGGGCTCTTGCTTTCGAGGGCCTCTGGGCCTTCACCCCCACCTCCCACCACAGCTGAGGCCAGCGTCAGTAAGTTCCACTGCCTCACGTTGTACCTCTAAGTGGTAGCACCTGTGCATGAATGGGCACATATGTCTGTCACTTAGGCTCAGCGCATCACAGGCATGGGCAGCAGTGCATGAAAAATGCGATTCTGTTACAATACAGAGTGAACTGCGGGGCTGTTACTTTGTATATATTCATGAAAAACACCTTCTGCATGGGTTATTTTATTATGAAATACATACAAAACATCACCACACACAGCCGAAACACAAAATAAAAAAAGACAAGATTTGAAAGTATTTGAAGTGCATCAGAATTCAAATGTTCAAGGTACAAACAAGGTGATGTGCCTGTAATTTGCTGCTAAGCATTTTGGGGCGTGAAGAGGCTGTGAAGAGCACTTAAGGTTTTGTGGAGACAGGGATCATTGTACCCATTCTGAACTTTTTTGGATCCAATCCTGCTCTGATCTCACACAATGGAGCCCCCCTATCCAGTGCCGCAGAGTCCTGTTTAATCCTGCCGTTCTGTTGATTCCCCTGGAATTTCTCAGACAGTTGGGTCCCCCCATCTTTCCTGCCATATTGTCAATTCCCCTGGAATTTCACAGAATTCCTTCAGAATTTCACGGACAGTCGGTTCCCCTGTCCAGTGCCACAGAGTCCCGTTAATCCTGCCCTTCTGTTGATTCCCCTGGAATTTCTCAGAGAGTCAGGTCCCCCTGTCCAGTGCCACAGAGTCCCGTCAATCCTGCCGTTCTGTCGAATCCCCTGGAATTTCTCAGAGAGTCAGGTCCCCCTGTCCAGTGCCGCAGAGTCCTGTTAATC
This sequence comes from Brienomyrus brachyistius, assembly GCF_023856365.1. Classification (NCBI taxonomy): domain Eukaryota; kingdom Metazoa; phylum Chordata; class Actinopteri; order Osteoglossiformes; family Mormyridae; genus Brienomyrus; species Brienomyrus brachyistius. The sequence goes on from NC_064533.1 coordinate 1,219,749, forward strand.
CTGCCGTTCTGTCGATTCCCCTGGAATTTCATGGACAGTCGGTTCCCCTGTCCAGCCCAGCAGAGTCCTCTTAATCCTGCCCTTCTGTTGATTCCCCTGGAATTTCTCAGAGAGTCAGGTCCCCCTGTCCAGTGCCACAGAGTCCCGTCAATCCTGCCGTTCTGTTGATTCCCCTGGAATTTCTCAGAGAGTCAGGTCCCCCTGTCCAGTGCCGCAGAGTCCCGTTAATTCCACCCTTCAGTTGATTCCCCAAGACTTTTTTCCCCCAGGGTGCACATCGATTTCCGATGCCAGTTCCTTCCTGTCATGTAATGCCACAAATTAGCCGTCTATTCCACAACACACCAGAGGGCACGCTAAAGCTTTTTAACTGTTCTGTAAAAGACTAAACTGATTGAACTGGCAGCATGAGTTTAACTATAAATACTTGGGAAAACAGCTCTTAGCTGAGTGGTATTTCATTTAAGCTAGCTTCCTGATGATAGCCCGAGTTCACAGAGAGGATAGAAAGGCCTGTTTGTGCTAATGTGTGTATGGGTCTATCAGTGGTGGCTTCCCAGAAGCCTGCCTCGGGTAAGCAACGGAGACCATGGTTGGGCATGCTTCCCGGCAGATGGCTAATGGCCTCGCTCCAAGGCCCTGCTCCAAGGCCTCGCCTGTGTGCCGCGAAGCACACATGGCTAACTGAGTGTGCTCAGCATGATGGGCTATGGTGTGGCGCAGGGCAGTCACCCACGTGGTTGTTGTAAAGATGGGGAGAAAATGAATGATTCCTGAAGCAGGCCTGTGTTCTACATCCATGTTTCCTATGTGTCTGCGTTTCACATTTAAGAGCGTCCAATTTGTAACTGCAAATACGGGGCATCGACCCTCTGACGGGATGGGTGTCTGTATTGTGTTGCATGAGGGACTGACCATAACAGGGATCCTAGGTTGGACTCATACAATTCCCCCCTGATAGGCACTAGGCAGCCCAGTCAAAGCTACCCCCCGATTGTTGAAATGTACTGGACTCCCCCCCCCCCCCCCCCCACATACACACCGAAATTTATTTCTGGTTGCAAGCCAGAATTACCATATAGCCCCTCCCCCCCAACGAGAATTTTTTGGCTTAGTGTCGCTGATTTGGACCTTGGGGAAAATGATAGAGAGAGCCAGGGATAGAGTCATTATAAATGCTTGTTGAAAATGGAAAAAAGCATTAAGCCTGACTGTAACACATGGGGACAGATGGAAAGGTTGGGAACAGCTGGATTACATTCTGGGTCAACTTTGAGGGTTTGATATGGACCAAAAGATGTATAGTCTTTATATAATTTTTAACCTACATAGGGGCCACAGATAAAAATGAAATTTTAAGATTCTAATTTACAATTAAGTGGTAACGGATTTATTGATTAACGTGCTTCTCTATAACTATGACAACAATTAAATGTGACCTCGTCCACCAACGGGCACTTCTAACTGGCTATAATTGGACATTTGCTGATTCATGCATTCATTCAGTCAACATGATCAAATTAAGCACAAGACAAATGTTACCACAATGGAAATATTGACTCTGCACTCTTAAGTCCTCACCCTTGATCTATACCATCTAATTTGAGCCTCATGTTGTATTTTTAGGCTCCAGGATGAAATGTTGGATAATAAACCCTAAGTGAGGCCTGGCCATATTTACTTTGCTCTCTCTTGCCCCCTCCTGGGCTTCTAAGTGTCTAATTCCAGTCCCTCTACTGACTCCATCCACAGAGTTCCGTGCCCCCCTTCACGCCATCGCCGACTGAGTGCCAGTCGGGCGGGCTGGTGTCCAATTCGCCAGCGCTGTCAGGAAGCTACAGCAGTGGCATATCTTCGCTGAGCCGCTGCAGTATGTCGGATGCTTCGGGCCTGGAGGCCCCGCCCCCCGGGGAGCTAGCCCTACCCAGCATGCTCACTGCCTCTGCGTCGGGAGGCTCCGACGAGCTCCTGCGGCGTGACAGCAAGACACCGCCACCATACAGTGTTTATGAGCGCACCAACCCTCGGCGCCTCGTGCCTCTCCCCCACGGCCTGTCTGTCCTGCCCGGGGTGGATCCTCCTGCCCTCCCACCCAAGCCCAGTCAGATCCGGGGCACCAAGCTGGACTTGGATCCCCGAAGGGCTGAGCAGGTGCCTCGGCCCAGACCGCTGCCCAGGAAGGTGTCGCAGCTATAGCGGCATCTGCTGGTGCCAGCGGCTTATTTTGCACTTAGATTGTGTGTGTTTTTTTTTTTTTTGTAATCCCAAGACTGCAAACAAAATATGAAAACAGATTTTTAAATAGTTGTGATTATTTTTTTTTTATTATTATTTCTTTGGTGACATTCAGTCCAATTCAACATTCAGTACCTTTAGGACTCAAGCCCAAATATAAAACTTAGGGAAAAAACTGTTGAAATTGCATACATTAAATTAATAAATATTTTTGATAGATGTATAGATAAAATACATGTATATATTGATTAAAAGAAAACTTTGTTTTGCCTTAAATGTAAAATCTTGCTGTTCTTGAGGGCCTGCAGAAAATTCCTTAAGTCTTTACTGTTATGATTCACAAAGAAGTGCTGGATGGCTCTAGCTTGTTTTTTTTCCCCAGAATAGCTGAATATCTACCCATCCGTTTGCCGGAACATTATATGTGCCATATGAAAGACCGATGGGATTTTCAGAGTAATGTACCAAAGGAATATATAAACTCTTTTATATAACTGGAAGATTAGAAACTAGGAAACTGACACTGCTTGAGGTAGCAGTGAACTTCTGTTTGCGTCGATTTTGCAAAATCAAGGCTGATTTTCTGGCTGCATGAGGCTGGGTAAAACAGTATTGTCCAGTAGTAGGATTCCTTCTAAATGTGCCGAGGTAGAAAGCATAAGACTCAGAAAGCTTGGCTAGCTTCTCACTACTCTGCCAATAGCAGAGTAATCATCTTATGGTCAGTGGGGGCAATAGCAAATGTGGGGTGTGAGAAGGTATCGATGAGATTGTTCATTTTTTGTGCTAAGGTCCTAGATTGGCAAAGCACTTGCACGAGGGGGTCCTATTCCAACAACCACAAAATTAATATATTCCACTGGCAAAGGGTTTGTCAACCTTGTCCGCAGAGAGATATCAAGCTACGTGTTTGTATAGCCGAATATTTTTTGGGCAGTTTCTCTAAATAGTTTGGCACCGAGGCAGTGCCACTGACTGGGTGTGCAGTAAGCTGTCCGTGTTATAGTATCCAGAGGCTCACGGGGAAAACACAGGTGGCTGGGAAGTGTTTTAGGAAAACATTGTTTTGTAAAACGTTTGTGGGAAATATCGATTGTCTCTTTGCGTGGTTTTTGACTATTCAACCACAGTATTCATTGTAACTTTAACATTTTTGTATTTTTTTGTGAATTTGGGATTAAATATATTTACATGAATTGCTACTTCTGAAAATGTAAATTACATTCATGAGACTGTTGTAAGTATACCAAATAGGTTGTTGAATACCACTATTGTACATATGTGTTTTTAACAAGATGTAGCTATACGAATTTGCAGCTTTGAATGTTCCAAGAAGAATTATAATTATAAATGTTTAATATCTATGTTTAGTGACTGTAGAGAGAGTACATTGATTCATAACGCACTCAAATAACCTGTTGAATAAAACACACTTGGAAGACAGTTTTGCATAAGACTGACATAGTGGTATATTTTATGTATGAAAACATTGTCAGTCTCTTTCCGAAATTATGACATTTTATTGTCCACTCTATGATTTAACTGCACTTTATTCATATTGTAGAGAATGTGATAGTTTTCTTTGTTCAGCATTTGGACTGATCTCAAAGGATATTCCGTTTTACCCTAATATGATGCGTTTAGTTAATGACAGACGAATAAAGTACAATATTTGTGTGTTTCGTAATCATGTTCTTGATGCAACATGCCTTTAAACGAATACATCGGGCATACATTATCAGCACAAAAATAAAATCCTTGAATTTAATGCAACTGTATGTCACTGTGTTTGATTTCAAACTGGATGTAGAAGAATGGTAGGTGAATGTAGTTTTACTTAGAAACCTTGCTTCAACCGACATCTAGCCCATATCGCTTGGATTTCTATTTTACCATTTGCAGAACTACATATTTATGAGGGGTTTTCTGCCATGTTCAAACATCCAAATTCAGTCTGCCACCATCTGAACACTAGTCATCCTATTGTTCCTCGGCCCAGTAATAAAAGACGACAATTTCAGGGCTTTAAAGGTGATGTAACCTTGACATAAATGCTTGACATAAAATGTTAAGTACTGAATTGTACTGACTGCTGACACCTTGCCCCCATCTTCTCCAGGGCATGCCTCAGCACAAGTACATCTTCTACAAGTCTAAATCCACGATTGTTTTGGTCGATATATTTTTTTTTATAAAGCTTTAACGATCAACTGAGCAGGCTACCTGGTCACCTTGGTCCTGAGCAGCCGTTTTTATTCAGCATACATTTCGCTTTGTCTGCACATTTACTGCCAGCTCCCCGATGCGATGATCTTTGTATAACGGCGATGCATGAGCAAAGCGTTTATAATGATTTCTCCCCTGTGCTGCGGGGCTTTTACGCGCATGGCCGCCGATTGCCTTGCAGTGAGATGAATTCGCCTACAATAAACTCTCGGGCAGTGCATCCCACTTTCACTCAGCCCACTAAATATCCTCCAACTTCCTTAATCGTTTTAACCTAAATGTAAATAGTTAGTGTTCTAATCAAAAGGGACATTTTTCTGCTTTGCGAATGAACTTACAGATTAATTTGCGGCGTACTCGTTTAAATGTTTTAGCACCGTTCAAACCCTCCTCTTTGACACCTATAATCTCGGTTTTCGCATTTGATTACTGTGAAGTTCAATTTTTCAAGGAAATGACTTTGGGATGAGGAGCGCTGCTCCACCCGGCTTCTCGCGCAGCATAAGCAGAAAGCGCAACGCCGCACAGCTTTCAACAGCACCGGTACACTCGCTGTATATATGTTTAAGGAGCTGGAAAATTAACGCCAAATGGTTTATTGTACTACGTGTAATAGTTAATCTAGGTTAAAGTTAGTAGACAGCAAAACTAAAGGCAGTTTAACTTTCGTTGGCGAGGGCGAAGCGGGCCACAGATTGGACACGCTGGGGGAACATCCGGGGCGCTTTAGGACCCAGCGGGCATCCAGCGTGAAGCTCACCCCAAGAACGTGGGAGCGCGTAAGGCGCACTGCTGGTAAGTGAAACGACCTCCCAAGTAAGGGCTGTCCGCGATGGAGTGCTGGCGGGCGGTGTGCTAAAGAGCGAAGGAGGCCATGACGGCCCCTTTTACCGGGCAGATGTGGTGTTGGCCGCGAACACATGAGACTGTAACGTCCATGTGTCCTGTCCACTTAGTTGCGGTCTGTACATGTGCACACTGAGCGGAAAGTCCGGGGACCCGCTGTGCCGTACCTAGTGTTTTATAGTTTATTCATACGTTGTTTTCAGTTGTATTGGTTTCGGTTTCGAAACCGCGTGTATTTATGTGTTTCGGTGAGTTGTGTCCTTGATGTAGGCCGAAACATTCAAAGCAGCCGGCAACTTCACTGTGGTTAGTCAGGTTTCGCAGCTATAACAATGTGGTAGTTTAAGTGCTTTAAGAAGTATAATGGTGTGGGTCATTTATCCAAGGCGATTTTATCGGCACAACTATAGCTTGAACTTTACGTTTGTTTACTGCCATATTTTTTAACTTCAGTGAGATGTATGACAGGCGTGTCATAGTTTCAGAACGCGTAATTATTAACATTCTTATTTTAAAGAGAACCGTTTAAAGTGCTTTTCACCCGTTTAAATTCAGCTTCAGTGGAAACCCCGCCCCGGTCACGTGCCTGTTGGGTTGCCCTGTTTTCTGATTGGCTGTATGGCTACCACGTGTTCTCATGTCCGCAGTTCAAGCTACCGTGTTAAATGCTGCTGCAGGCAAGTGGTGCGAATGTATTAATGTCCTTTTTGTGCCTTGCCCGCGTTTCGACTAATGGTATAGCACCATTACCCACATTTAGATTGAATTAAAAATGTTAGCCATGAGAAGTAGCCTGCAGTAAATGAGAGGTCCTACCTTTCCTTTCGCATAAACACTTGCTTGGCTGTCATAGTTTTGCATATTCATGACTTCGCAAAATATTGACACGTTAATATTTTTTATTTGAATTTTCAGTCTCAGAAAAAATAGAATTTAGTTGCTGGCACTTGTCTCAGATCCATTTTTATGGATAATACCGTCAGAATTCGAAGGCTTTCAAAATTACAACACAAGTACCCAAAATTCAAGCACTTACGGCTTTTTTTAACGAATGGAATATTAATGCACTCGTAGCCTTCAAAACTATTTCAGCGTTGTTTTAAATCTGTTGTTTTAAATAGTTAGCTTTTAAAATAATAAAATGTATAATTTCTTTGTGGAGATCAATAAAGTACAGTGTCATCTCTGTCATATAAAAATTAAGCTACGTGTGTTGGTGTATCTAAATGGTGTAGTGTGTGAATCTGCCCCTTACAGCGGAGTGCTTTCTCATCCAGGGTGTTTAGTGCCTCTTGCCTTGTGCTGGACAGACCATGATGGTTGTATGCGTGGGTGAATGGGGCTATACACACGTCACTTAGACACATGCATCTGTCTGTACTTCATGCTGCAGCCTCGGTACTGAGTTCTTATGGAATTGAACACACTGAAATGTGGCTATTAAATGCTCCTTTTGAATCAGATCCGCAAACCTTTTTGCGTTTTCATTAGTGATGCACCGATACGGAAATGTCCAAATTTGACACCAATACTGATTCTTTTGGTGGTTCTACTTCAATAAGTTTGAAGATACACTACTCCTGAATAAATAACCAACCAACCAAAAATATGAAAAAGTATTTTTTTAAGAAAACACCAAATCTGGCATACAACAAGAGCACTAATTAATATATATATATATATATATATATATATATATATATATATATATATATATATATATATATATATATATATATATATAAATAAAACCAGAGATGCTCGTATACTACCAGTCAGAAGTTTTTGCACACAGATTTTCTACATTTCCTGATTAATCGCTTAACATTTAAGAAAAATACACTCAATATTCTTTGCTAACAAATACATTTACAGTATGTTCACCGTTCGAGTACCTTTATTATCAAGAAAATGCCATCTTCGATTCATCAAAGTAACCTCCTGTAGCAGTTACAACAACAGTGAAAATTCGAGGTATTCTTTCTACAATCGACATCAAATACTGCCCAGTTTCATGGGATGAAACAGTTAACTAGAGCATTTAAAGCTAAAAGACAACCTAGAATTTGACTATGACATCACCACAGTTAATAGCATGTCAGACATGCACTGTTACGTACTCTTTCCGCGTTATGAAGGAAACTTGTTTTATTTGGCTTAATTTTCATTGATAGTTGTTCACTCAACTTTCCAGTGCTAACAGGAATAAAAACATGCAGTTTATAAAATAAATTGAAAAGTGGTGAAAACCTGTGGTGTGCAAAAACTGGTAGTGTAACTGGTACATAACTACCCATTAACAGCGTAATAAAAGCGATACGTGCCGCAATCGATTGTTATAATGGCGCAAATGAGTACGTATTTTATGTTGATTTGCGCTGTTATGACTAGGAATTACCGTGTATTTTAACCTCTTTACCGCAAATGAAGTTCGAATTAGCATATGAAGGTTAAAATGCACGGTCATTTCTTGTCGTCATAGCGCAAATGCATATAAAATAAGTATGATGAGTAAGGTGAATGCGTACTTGCGTACCAATTATATGCGTCCTTTTTTGTAGCTGTATACATTTTATATTTGTATAACTTTTATAACAAAGAGGGTCTGATCATCAAGTGTGATAAACTCCGTAATTTAGATTTTAGTCTGCTGTTTATTCAATTTGTTCTGAATGTTCTGAAGGACAATTTTAAGGTAATTTAAGCAATAATGCAGCACTGAAGTAAATAAACAATTAGTTCAATTATATATATATATATTGTGATAATTATCAGTGCATTTGGTATGAAAAAAATATAAAATATTTTGTCATATCACACAGCCATAGTCGATAATGTCCAGATAAGCTGTAAATTAACTCAAGTGGGAACACTTGATTAATTTATGAGTATTTGGAAGTTATCACTAGTTATCAGTGATATGCAAACTGGTAAAAATGTGGGTAGTTCTGCACGTTAGTAGTTCTGCCAAAATGCCAGTACTGTGTAACAGAATCCAAATGGCTGAATTCTCTCTCACCTTGGGTGTATTTTTTAGATCTCTGGCCTGACAGAAGTCTGCAGTAGTTTTCACTGTCGAAAACATGAAAACTGTACATCTCTCCACATGGAGATCTCATCTTCGTCTGCTATACCTGGTCATTTCAATAGGGAATAATTAAAAAAGAAAAGTGTGTGTCCTTTGGTTATAGTTCATCAATTTGTTGTTTTTTTTTATTTGTTTGACTTCCCTAGCTTATGGAGATTCTCAGAACATGCATCTTAGCTGCGTCTGGGTAGTTGCTATGAAGCTGGAAACTATTCTTAAAAAAAAAAAAAAACAGGCAGACCTATGCAAAAGCTGTACATTTGCCATTACTGGACAGGCTTGAAAAATCTGCTCTGTAAGATATACTGCAGCTGCTGAATGTCTGAGATTGGAACCCTGTTGAATTCCTTTCCCTCATCCTGCCACCACTGTGTGGCATCCAGTAGGGAGCATCGTTGAGGTCAAGCATAGGTTAATTGGCTGCTCACCTTTTTCCAATGTCTCGTACTCTGAAATTGGTGCTATACCCAGAAGGGTGTCTCATATTTCCACTCAGGGTATGAAAATCAGGGATATGAATGAAATGTAGATGAGGGCTGTTATGTTGGTCACCAATGGGATTTAAATAACATAGTCATTTGTGTTAGCGGTAGGCTAATCATGGAGTCAACCTCGCAATCTCAAAAGGATTTTCTCTGAGATGTTCTAACCTGATATTATTTTGACAGCAGCCTTTTCCCTGAATACCAAAGTTTATTAAAATCTGGGCTCAATCAATAAGACCGTGACCTATGTTGACACTGAGACGTCACTTAGAGCTTCCATTAACAGACTAAACGAGGAATTTGCTAGCCTACATTTACTGCTTTGCGTCAAGGTGCAGTGTGGGCATGACCTGTCTGACCTTGCTTAGCCCAAGAAGGTAGAGCTTCCTGTGAAGGCGAGTATGTGTGTGACCATTATGGCAGCCAAGTGAATTAGCCCTGCAACTGAATCCGGTTGAACTATACTGCCGTGATAAAGAAGGGAATTGCTGTCGTGTCTTTCAGATGAAAGCTCATCTCTAGGGAGGTCTAACAGATTAACGCTGAATATTGCATTGAATTAGAACATCGAAGGGCAAAACATTATTATTAATTTAAATCAAACGAGAGGCAGATTAATTGGCTTTACTCTCTCCAGTCCCTTTATTTTTCCTTTTAGCCAGTGCAATAGTTTAAACCAGATGGAAACAAAGTTTGACTCGTTTGATCATTTCTTTTTTATACTGGCGGCTGAAGTCTTTGTTCACTATAAACCCAATATTGTCAATTTGTGTCACAAATGATTTCAGGTCTTTCTGTCTCTCTCTGTATCTCTTCTTCATGGAAAAATGACCTCTCTCTTGTATTTAGTTATGGAACTGTTTGTAGTTCATGATTAAAAGGTGTCGTTACTTCAAGTTGACACGTGAGGGGAAGACGTCAGCCGGTTACACACTCAGCAGTTTCTGGGGCGTACAGAGAGTCTGAGGTCTGTTGTTACTGAAAACTCCCCTGCTTCAAACCGTTGCCTTGTTGGCCTTCCGTCAGCCTTCTTAGGGCGGGGAAGGCAATGTGCTCTGTTCTCTGATGCGTAAGGTGTACTCTTGTCTTCCTGTCTGCTGACCTTCTTGACTGCTAATTGACATAGGCATGCAGGTGATGTAGTGCTTAGGAGAAAGTTGCTGTTTCTGAACCAGATTGAATTTGTGATTTTAAATATTGGATACACTGTTAAATAAATTAGCAAATGCACAAAACCCTAGGGCTGCACAATTAATCATAAAAAAAAGCTTGGTTCATACCTCTACGCGATCTTATTTCAAAATGACAATGGTTGTGTTACATCAGCTGGATAAAAACAAGTGGTCCTACTTTTCTCCAGAGAGGCTCGAGCGTCCTGTAATTCTGCATTCTCTTTAAAGGGTTCTTTTGTACTGCACCAGATACCTTAAAATACCAAAAGTACGGCACTTTAAGGTCTTGGTTTTCCACTGGTGTGACAACTGGTACCAGCACTGAATGACATCACAACGCAAGGCAGCGTATTTCGTACTGAATTTGAAAAATGGCTGTAGTATGTTAAAGGGCTAATATGCGAAATTAATACCAGCACCCCATGTTCTGCATGTGCAATTCTTACAGCATTAGTCAGCTAGATTAAGATGAGCAAATTCCTTTTGCATCAGCGCTGCATGCGTTGAAAACAATCAGAATCATTTTCATCCTTGCAGTTTAAATTACTAGATGGGTTTGTGAGAAATTTATTCTCCTTAACTTTTTGTTTTATGAATACCTCAGTAGTTTGCAAGTGTTTTCAAGATGGCAGTTGTATTGCATTTCAGAGGCAGACTTTCTGCATAACCAGTCGACAAGGAAAGCGTTTCAAGTCACACCCCAAAGTACTGAAGTACGAAAAAAAGTACCTCAGTGCCATTTTTGGTATGGCTGTTTTGGTTACCATTTTTCAATGGCCAGTTAAATGGCATTCCTTTTCTGTTGTCAGAAGCCGATATGCCAGTCCTTTCACACAGTTCACATTGCCTCTAGCAAAGCAGCATTCAGTCAGATATAATCTTCGGGTAGGCTTAATAGTCGGGTAGGTTTGGCGACTTGGAAAGCAAACTGCTTAACAACATGGAGACGAAACTAATAATTTCAGTGTTCCAGTATCCTGAATTATTTAACATCACCTTAAAATCATATTGAGACTGAGCTCAGAAAATTTCTGCTTGGAAGTGCATAAGTGCAGAGACAAGGATAGCAGGATGGTTTTAGTAAGCATATTTAGCTAATGAAACTAAAGTAAACACACTTCGATCCAACAGCATGAGCTTTTGTTGTGTTAACCAATAATGTAACTCATTTTGTTTTGAAGCGAAAAACACTTTACAATCACACTTTATGGTAAGCGCCCTTTCATGACATGGTATTCACCCATCCAGCGCCTTTTGCAAGTATGCATGGCTGAAAGTGGGCGTGGCTTGACATGGGCGTGGCTTACTCCCTAACCTGTCAGTGGTAGATTCAAGGCCTCAGCCTTTACTTAGCTGCAGTGCTTTGTGCTGGCCTTGATGGGGCCTTCACTTGATGCTCAGGTTGGCTTCTTTGTGCTTGTGAGAGCTGCTTTTTATCTGAAGTGGGGAAGAGCCTCACTCCAGCTGTCTGGGGTCTCACAGAACTGGGTCTCTCATGTCCTGAGGGGTGTGTTGAACAGCCTGCTGGGGTCTCTCGGGTTGGGGAGGAGGAACCATGGGTTGGGGAGGAGGAACCATGGCTTGAGGGTGGACAGTAAGGTGTCCTCTTGATTTTAAAGGCTATATGCTTGGGGTAGTAACAGCTGCAGAGCTGGGGGGTTCGGGGGGAGGGTAAGACGGTGCTGCACAAATATTTAATTTTAAAGGGTTGAGGTGCTTTATATGCTTTGAAGTGCAAATTCTTGGACTGCGACTTTATAGTTTTAGGAGCCGCCGACCTGTTCTGGCACATTGCCAGGGCTTCTATGGAGAGTTTTTATTTCTATTACCTTTTACAATATATTTAATGAGGCCTTAATCAGAAACAATCAGAAGAGGCTATTCTAAGCTCTTTGTTTTCGTATTTCTTGCCCACATGTCCACTGTGATTATTTTTAAAATAAGCTTTTTCCTTTCTTTCTCCAGTGGAGCAAGTGATGCTGAGGGTACTTTCAATGAAAGCACAGGCATGTGCTTTGATTATTTATTTATTTATTTGGTGTGATTACAGTGAATTTTAATTAAAATGCATAGAAGTGCTGATATTGGCTCCACATTAAAGAAGTGCCCTGAATTTCAGGGACTGACTCCAGAGATTCCAGGTTTTTTTCCCTTTGCAGGGAAGGACGCTGTCCTTCTGTCCCAGATGGACGAGGGTGGTAGGCGGCCCCTGGCCGGGATGCTGTCCTCACTGCCCTCCGTCTCCTTATGCTAAGTAGTGAGATCGGTTATCCTGTATTCTGATTGGCTGTATTACCACAGTCTGGTTTGGCGCTCAGAGGGCCGGCTGGTTAGCGCCCCCTGCTGGCAGAATCAGCATGGGGCACACTGTAGACCACGAGCCTCTCGCGCAGGTCTGCGGTTCATCCCATCTGTCTTCATCTGCAAGCTGCACCCCATGAAACCAACGCTAATGGAGACCCACCAAGTGCCAGCTGCTCTCCTCCTTTCCCAGTAATCTCCACCAACCGCGCGCAGTGGAGGCTGTCGTGTGACTCATCGGCCTTTTTCACCCCCCACCTTCTCCTTTCTCTTTCTCTTTCTGCGGTTGTGTCCTATCCTACATTTTTATTACCTTTCCATCTTTGATGCCAACACCCTTCCTGTCAAACAGCTGTCCAGAACAGTGTCCATCCATCTTCAAACTGCTAACCCTGGTCAGGGTCATAGGGTGACCTGGACTCTGTCCCAGGCACCAGAAGCCTGGTATGCGCCCTGAGCAGGCTGAGAGTCCATTGTTGGACACACACACAGTCCCAATCCTAATCTCTGGTTGATTTAAATTAGCCTAACTAATAGACTGCAGAAGGAAACTGGACTCCCCAGATGAAACCCACACATGCCGAATAGAAAGCAAAGTCCACACTAGACATACACCGGTTTCCAAGTGATATCTGCCAATTCCGATTTTTGCCAATTCCGATTTTCTTTCTAAGAACTATAATGGACAGCAAATACAGTGCTCTCCACAATTATTGGCCCTTGTAAAGATTTGTGAAACGGGTTAGAAAAAACCCACCTTTTGGTGAAGCGGCTTCATGTCACACTGAAAAATTAAGAAATAATTATCTTTGCAAAAACACACGAGCCACGATTATTGGCAGCCCTGGAAATTATAGTGAACACAATGTAACTGAAGCATGTTTCCCCTGTAAATTTGTACATTTTTGAGTTGTGTGGAGTGACTAGGAACCTTCAAGCTGTAATGCATGAATTCCTGGTTAACAGGGATACAAACATGAGGTACCTTTAGTCATCCATCAACCTGAGAAAGAGAGGAGAACATACAAACCAAATGAGGGAGAAGTGTGTTGATCTTCATAAGTCAGGGACTGGGTATTAGACTATCCCTGCCGGCCCCTGGAGGATGGGCTCCCCCTTTGAGTCTGGTCCCTCCCAAGGTTTCTTCCTTCTTGGGAGTTTTTCCTTGCCACTGTCGCCTTTGGCTTGTTCACTGGGGGCTTTGGGTGGGGATGCTGTAAAGCGCTTTGAGACAATGTAATGTTGTGATAATGCGCTATACAAAAATAAATTTGTTTGTTGTTGTTGTATTAAAAAATAGCTACTCGCCTTAAAATGCCCATTTCTACTGTTAGGGCAATAATAAAGGTGAACAAGAACTGGAAAGAGGACCCAAGTTTATTTTCCCTCCCACATACAGTGAAGAGGATCATAAGAGAGGCACAAAAATCCCCAAGGATGACTGTTGGTGAATTACAAGACCAAGCAAAATCTTGAGGTTGCCACGTCTCTGACAAACTAACAGATTTTTTGGAAGGTGTTGTAAGCCCTTTGAAAGACCTCTGAGGCTCTGCTGATGCCAAATGGCATCTTTAGGAGTTTGAATCTGCCATGAGGGGTTGTGAATGTGGTGTGGAGTGTTTGACTTGCCAAAAGCTTTTTGGATACAGAAGGGAGAAGATGCTGGCAGCTGACATCTGAGTGGCCACCTCCTTCACTGTGCGCATTAAAGGGCGCATTGCGGCTTGCTTTAGGTTTCTGGGATCAGTGCAAATGCGAACGTCCCCATTCTTCTTTTTCTGTGTGGCCATCATGGTGGAGACCCACTCTGTGGCTTCCTCCGCAGGTTAAATTACTCCTAGTGCTTGCGTCCTTTGGAGATCTTGCTTTACTTTTTTCTGCATTGCAGCAGTGACGTGGCTTGGAGGGCTGATGTCACATTCGGGTCCACTTTCATTGAGTAAGTCAGGTGACCAGTTTCATGTTCAGCCTTTCCTATAAGCCAAGGATAGATTGAACATTTTCATTTACTACTTGAAATTGTAGGTTGTGCTGTAGTTCCTTTCATCTGCACTGTAGTGTTACTGTACCAACTGGTTTAATCGGAGATCCGACAAATGCTACAAGTCTAACCTGCTTAATTGGCTTGTGTAGCTCTTCGGTGTGCTTGATGAAATTGTACGTGTGTAGGGACATAACATTACATTTGGCCCCTGTATCAACTTTCAGCTTTAAGTTTTTATCATTTACTGTCACAACGCAATGTCCTTCCTTTTCTTGACTACAGCTATTTTTACCTTGGTGATCATGTAACAATAAGCCATTAATGGTGAATGTGTCATCGCCGCTGTCATCAACGTCGGAGTCTGTTTCAGTACATAGCTGGTTTACCTGTCTGCTTGCTGTGTTTGATTTTGCAGACCTGCATAGCTTTTTGAAATGATTCTGTTTTGCACAGTTATGACACTGCTGGCCAAAATCTGGACATAGTTCCTGTTTCGCTTGATGGGCTCCTCCACATTCCTGCAGTTGGAAATTAATGGATTGTTTGGTTTCGCTGAACGTTTGGTTTATGGGTTCCTCTGAAATAAAGGTAGCTGATTATGAGAAAGACATCAGTGTGGATGCTGATGCTTCCATGTCCCACTCTCGCCAGTGTGGGGAAGTAATTAAGGCCAATAGCATGTTAGGTTACATCTCTAGGTGTGTGGAGTTTAAGGGAGGTGATGCTACGATTATAAAATTCCTTGGTAAGACCCCACCTAGAATATTGTGTGCAAGTTTGGTCACCATACCTTAAGGACATTGCTATATTGGAAAGGGTGCAACGCAGGGCTACAAGAATGATTCCTGGTCTTAGAGGAATGTCTCATGAGGAGAGGTTAGCTGAGCTGAATCTGTTCAGCCTCACGCAAAGGAGATTAAGGGGGGACATGATCCAGGTATATTAGATTTTAACAGATGTCGATACTGTTCAGCCGAATGGCTACTTTAATATTAGTTTAAATACTAGAACTTGTGGCCATAGGTGGAAATTAGCGGGAGAACATTTTAAAATAAATTTAAGAAAACACTTCTTTACACAGCGAGTAGTTAGGGTATGGAATAGTCTTCCTGTTCATGTAGTGCAAGCTAAAACCCTGGGTTCCTTTAAATCAGAGCTAGATAAGATTTTAACATCTCTGAGCTATTAGTTAAGTTCTCCCCAAATGAGCTTGATGGGCCGAATGGCCTCCTTTTGTTTGTAAATTTATGTTTCGTTTTGCTGGTGAATCTTTTATGTTTTGCATGTACAGCGTCTACACTAGCAGTTGTCACAGATTTTTGTGTAGGGAAGGCTGTGCTATGTTTTTTTTGTGTGTTCAGTAATTTGGCAGATGCGTATGGTTTTAGACGTTGTGAGGTCAGTCTCTGAGTAAGGTGTCGCTACTCATTCCACAGACTAACCTATCTCTGATCAGCTCATCCTCTAGTGCACCAAAGCAGCAGCTTTTAGCCTGATTTCTTAGCGTACTCACATATGCCTCGATTGTTTCACCAGTTCTTTTATTTCTGCTGTTGAAGCTGTTCCTCTCCATTATCACATTTGTCTCAGGATTGTACATTTGTTTGAATTTCCGTTTTAAGACATTCGGGATCTTTTCTGGATTCTGCTGGTGTAACTACTTTGTTATCTGCTGATAAAATTTCTAGTGCATAAATGAATGACCGCTCCCTCTCTACACCTTTGGGTCCCGCGAGGTTTAGGAATATATCGGCTCTGGTCCTGGCCGGTTTATCGTGGTGTGCCGCGGCAATAAAAACGTCATACTCACCTTCAAACTAGTGCCAGGGTTTGGCCACATTTTCATAGGAGACGAGAGGGTCTGGGCGTCTGGATCCATGTGCCAGATGTTGTGCGATCGATTGGTAGTTTTACTGTGGCTTCCGAAGTTCTTTCCACTGGATGCGAAGTTCGAGAGGTGTGTTCACACTGGAAAGGATCCCACTTCTGACGCCAAGTTGTAAGACTTGACAGGAGACGGAATGAAAGTTAACTGTGTGTTTATTGTCTTTCAGTCTCTCAGATAGTCTCTCAGGCATAACGTAATGGCACATGGCACATCCATGATGTTCCTGCTACCAGCACACTGCCCACCTGTATATACATCTCCCAATAACTATACTAGGTGCAGCAGCTCACACAGATCAAACAGTAGAAAAGTTAAACCGCACAGATGTCTACAGAAGGTATTCCAGAAAAAGCTTTTTTTTTTTGTCAGTTAACCACAAACGTAAGCACTTGGAGTTTGCAAAACACTACTACAACTTTGGCTGGAACCAAATTCAATGGTCTGATGAAACAAAAATGAAGCTCTTTGGCAATAAACATAAGGTGGGTTTGGAGTAAAAAGACGGATGGCTGTAATGAAATGAACCTTATCCAAAATGTAAAATATGGTGCCGGTCCTATGATGTTATGGGACTGTTTTTCCTCCAAAGGCCCTGGAAACCTCGTTAGGGTACATGGCACTATGGACTCCATGAAATGCCAGGACATTTTAAATCAAAATTTGCCTGCCTCTGCCAAAACAGAAACTGGGCCTTCATTGGATCTTCCGGCCGGACAGTGATCCTAAGCACATGTCCAAATCAACACCAGAGTGGTTTGCTGACTGCAGAATCAAGCTTCTGCCAGGGCCATCTCAGTCCTCCGACTGGAATCCCATTGAAAACCTGTGAGCTGAAGAGCAGAGTGCACAAGAGAGGGCCTCGGACCCTGGGTGATCTGGAGAGATTCTGTAAAGAGGAATGGACTCGGATGCCCTGCTTGGTGTCAGACTCAGTGCTGTTATGCTGGCAAAGGGAGGTTGTACTAAGTATTAAAAGCAGGGGTGCCAATAATTGTGACACATGTGTTTTTGTTAAAGATTATTATTTCTTGATAAAGGATTTTTTTCTTGGAATAAATTTATGTTAATGAAAAGTTGGATTTTTTCTCAATTTTTCAGTGTGAAATGAAGCTGCTTCACTAAAAGGTGGATTTTTTTCTAACCCTTTTTGCAAATATTTACAAGGGCCAATAATTGTGGAGAGCGCAGTACAAACAAAAATCAACTTTTCTTCAATGCAAAATTTTGCTTTCATAATAAAAGAAATTGTTAAACTTTACGGTTTCCCCCAAACTGCATTAAGTTACTTGCTCTGTTACTGGAAAGAGGTACAAATAGGAATTTACTGCAAATAAGCTGCACACCCAGCTATCTGACGTAATTCACTTCACCAGACAAGAGCAGGTGCAAAGATTTAAACAGCAAATGTTAGTCACTTATGTCATTTCCAGTATTTTTAAATTCACCAGATAACATGACATTGACCTTTTTCTCTTTTTACTTATCTTAAAAAAGTCCATAGTTTACAAACCTCCAGATAAACTGAGGTTTACCATTAAATATTTGATATTATTAATTGCAACTTCGCATGATATGCAGATTCATTTCTTACGTCATCAGTAAGCTAGATTCAAATCAGGCTTTTTCATACATTCATACTGTATGGACATATAGCACAGGGGTTAAATGTTTTGCTGAAACATTTTTACTTTGTCATAACTTTAACAAACCTTAGCTATCTTTGCAATTTTATTAATTATTCCTTTTCATGGTTCAGTTCAAAGTTTACCTCTGATGTTTTACCATGTTTTTGTGGTGGTTCCCCCATGCTTTGGCTTCGCATGTAGTACAAAATGCAGTGTATATGTCGTCTTCCCTGACCGTGAAGAACTTCTGCGCTAATGACATGTTAGCATGTGTCTGTGATGTGCAAGCGGCTGTGAGACTATTGCCTGAGCCGCAGTGCCTGACGTGTGGCACGTGGGTAAAATAGACCGATTTGGTATCGGAAATACATGAGACTGACCAGCCGGTCTCCAGTCTGGGCCAAGCATGCTGATAATTAATTGGCCGATTCCAGTCCCTGGTCGGTCAGTTGGTGCATCTCTACTCCACACACACGCAGAGTGCAGGTGAGAATGGAGCCCCCAGTCTGGGAGGTGTGAGCGGACAGTCTTTCTTAGCACACTGTGTGTGTCATTTGGACATTTCTGCTGATTTTTGCGAGATTCTCATAGCTTCAGCCTTCAAATATTCCATTTGCTTTCATGATCTCTTTGGTCAGGTTAATAAAAAATTTCAAATTATCATGACGTCACATATTGGACTCTAGCTTATAAAAAGGTTTGAGGGTGCTTGTGTTGGTTCTGAAGGTATTGATGAACATACATCTCCTTAGGCAGAGAACTGACTGACCTCCCACCCAGACCTCCTAAAGAAAATGGCGCAAGTATGGCCGTTGTTTGAAAAAGTGAAAAAGCAGCCATGTTGGAACATTCCAGAACAGCGAATACAGGAACAGGGCCTTCCCTTGTGTCACAATGACTAATGGACCTGAGAGTTGCTCACCGCATGGCTGCACACAGGCACCTGACTTCACCGTGACATCACACCCGCATCATTCTCTGGTCCTCTCAGCCAAAGTTCCCTGCTTTTCGTACGGTCCTGCTCTCCTGTCATTTTGAGCGAGTGGATAGCGAGGAGCCGGGATCGTGCACCTGGCGTTTCCAGTTTGATTGGTTCATCTAGTTCAATCCCGAAAGATATGTGCTGTCCTTGATTAGAGATTTGTTTGAGGCTGAATTGACTTATTTTCATCCTGTAATTTATGGTCAGGATGTGTTCTGTGACAGTGACAGGCCTTGGTACTGTATTAGGTCCTATTTGTTACAGATGGATGGCTATGGCATGAATTTGGGTTAGACTGGATCCAATGCCATGTTCAGGTAAAGTGTTGGATGTCTCAGTGATAGGAAGTAGAGGTGAGGGATAATTAGGGTTAATGGGGGCTTTTGGTCTCACCACTAATTGCAGATCATTGGAATTAGAACTTGCTAATACATTTTCACCAGTCGCCGTTGAGTAGGATGATAAAATTAAAATTAAATGAAAAATTTGCTTTAAGGATGAATCTTAAATCAGTTAAAATAAATGTTTTCAATATTTGACAAGAAGACAATAGCCACTTATACCATAAAAAACTAACAAAAAACAGCAGAATTTAGCTCATGGTAGCAGATTAATGCTTCTCCAAGACATTGATGGATTTTTTTCCACAAAAAATAAGCATCTCTCCATTTTTGGAGAGTCTGTTCCTCTTCTCATCCCAAATTTGCACAGCTGTACTGAACAACTGCTCCCTCTCCATGCTCTTACACGGAGTTCAGAGATAATCTTCGATGCTCGTATTTCCCGTGCTGCTCTTGCTGGAGACGCAGATGTCTAATGAGGTTCGTGGTGTTGAATGCTTTAGCAGATGATCCTCCATGAGCAACTACTTTTGCACATATGCTGCACACTGCAAATCCTTCATCTTTAATCGATATCTGGTTAAACTGCCAGACTGGTGACGACACTGTGCTGCTGCGTTTGAAACTTCATGCACATTCTTCAGTCATCGGTGCACATATTGTATGTCATCCGCAAAATCAGTATTTGAGATCGGTCAGATTAAAGTCTGCCAATCGAATAATTACGACTATCAGTCGTTTTAAATCAGCTGTCGAAAGACTGGAGCATCTCTAGAGGTAATGTATTATTTCAGTAGTCTAAGGTGACGGATTATCCATCGCTAGCTTTTGGATGGGGGCTGGTTGTTGGCGTTTTCATTGTAGTCTTCTGCTCAGTTTGTACCGATTAAACAGGAATGGCAGGAGTGACTCTGCCCAGGAACAATGGCTAGTGCAGGGTGGAGGAAGGCGGGTCGGACTGTGTCACTCGCATGACTACGGCAGGTTTTCATGGGCTACCTTCTCGTGATGCACTTGGCTGGATCACAGCCTCCAATTTACCTACCTCCAGATAGCCTGTTTCTGATGCAGGAGTGTACTCTCAGGGCCCAGTAGGTGGCACCAGGAGGTGGGCAACCTGGTAAGGAGGGGTTCAAATAAAGACGTATAACGATGTGAATGAACAGGAAACAGCTTGAGAAATGGTGGGCCTTTAAGCCGCCCCCTCACCTAAGCTGGGGGTGTTCCAGCACTGGGAGGGCGGGGTGTTGAGGGAATTCTCTGCTCGAGACCCGGCTTATTGGGCAAGATTGAAAAGTGCCTCAGTTGGATGAAAGAGGGTTTAGGACCAGACCATGTTTTCTAATAAAGCACCGCAAAAGCAAATGTATTGCTGAATTGCCTTCTGTAGGGGATTTAGAACCTATAAGAAAGAGAACAGCTTGATATCCGCTGCTCCTGTATCCCATGCGACGTGATATCCGCTGCTCCTGTAGCCCATGCGGCGTGATATCCGCTGCTCCTGCATCCCATGCGGTGTGATATCCGCTGCTCCTTTAGCCCATGCGGCGTGATATCCGCTGCTCCTGCATCCCATGCGGTGTGATATCCGCTGCTCCTGTAGCCCATGCAGTGTGATATCCGCTGCTCCTGCATCCCATGCGGTGTGATATCCGCTGCTCCTGTAGCCCATGCTGCATCATATCCGCTGCTCCTTTAGCCCATGCGGCGTGATATCCGCCGCTCCTTTAGCCCATGCGGCGTGATATCCGCCGCTCCTGCATCCCATGCGGCGTGATATCCGCCGCTCCTGCAGCCCATGCGGCGTGATATCCGCTGCTCCTGCATCCCATGTGGTGTGATATCCGCTGCTCCTGCATCCCATGCGGTGTGATATCCGCTGCTCCTGTAGCCCATGCGGTGTGATATCCGCTGCTCCTGTAGCCCATGCGGCATCATATCCGCTGCCCCTGCATCCCATGCGGCGTGATATCAGCTGCTTCTGCATCTCATGCGGCGTGATATCCGCTGCTCCTGTAGCCCATGCGGCGTGATATCCGCTGCTCCTGTAGCCCATGCGGCGTGATATCCGCTGCTCCTGCATCCCATGCGGCGTGATATCCGCTGCTCCTTTTTTAAGATAAGTAAAAAGAGAAAAAGGTCAATGTGTGTTGCACCACTCAAGTCTCCCCTTGCGGCGCATGCTAATCCATGGCCATGCTCCGGCCTGCGATCACTCTGCTCTGCTGCTGCAGCCTCCAACCTTGAGGTTCTGCCTAAATGAACAGGCTGGTTTGGCCTGGTGTGATTCCTCGGTCAGATGGAAGAGTGCGTGGGTCACTTTGACCGAGTTTTTTTATGTATCTAATATATTTAGCTGATTACTTGTAACTGTCTCCAGTAATGCAATGTGGTTAAGATGAACTCTCCAGCACTCAATGAAACAGCTGCCTTTCTGCTGCCTGTTTATCTTTTGCCAGGCAGGTTTTAAAGGGGAGGACAGTAGGCTAGCCTCCCCTTTAGAGACGGCCTGGTCCCATGCTCTTCAAGGTGTTATGAAATCACATGATTGTCGCCTCCCAGGGCATGGCGCAGAGCTCGGCTTTCAGACGGCGGTGTGCCCAGGCCTTTGTGAGCGGCTTCTTCGTGGCTGTCCCAGTGACCGTGACCGTCCTTGACCGGCTGGCTTACATTGCCCGTGTGGAGGGCGCGTCCATGCAGGTAAGCCACCCTCCACGCTTCAGTAGGGTTCCAAACCCATGGTCTCCGTAAGTGGTCGAATGAAAACTGGCTGGTTCAAATCCTCATAAGAGTGTGGCTTTTGCACCTTCTGAGAAGTGTTTATTGTATATCGTGTTTAATGTCCTGTCATATAAGCATGTAGCCCTTCCGTGATGAGTCTGTCGAATTAAAGCTTCTGTTAAGATAATTCGTAACGCCTTGTTTGTCTATGTGTGTGTCTGACAGATCAATCACTTCTGCTTCAATTCAGTTGATTCATCATGTATGTTTACAGAAGAAAAGCTCTCACTGTGTGGGGGGGGCACACGGGGGCGGGGGGCGTGGGGGTTGAGCAGCTTGAGGACAGCGGGACGCCGATGCTGTCCGTTTCTTGGAGTCATGTTGTTGTCAGCTTGAGTTCAAGCATTCAGGGCGTAGCTTTCATCCTCAGAGCATCGTGTGCTGGGGAATCCAGGATGTTCCATCGCACCGACTCCCGCTGTGCAAAATACTTCCGCTTGCCTGTTTACTGAAGCCAGGACGGACGGGTACTGCATCGTTGGCCAGCAGGAGGCCTCGGTGTCTGGAAGACGGGCCTGAAAGGTTGCGGGTTCAGGAGGAGTCATCCAGAAAGAAAGTATTCATTTATAACACATCGCTGTGTGTGCAAAGGCTTTCTGAATGGTGCTGTCTCTCACATTTCTTTCATACTAATTGCAGCATGTAACCCTGTGAAAATCTGTATAAATTGCATTTGGTGCATTTGGCACCTTTTGTGCTAATATTTATTTTCCAGTTATTATTGTTCTTTGTAGCTTCTTATTAAGTTTTTTTAGCCTGTTCCCCAACACAGGCTTACAGTAGTAACCCGCTTATGCTAACATATTGCCATTTTGTTAACCTAGGTGCAATTCTGACAGTTTTATCGGCCAAACCAGAATCAGGCCGAAAGCTGAGAAGCCAGAATTGGAAATTCGTGGCTGATAGTCAGCGTTAGTGGCACATTGTACACAGCTGTACTTCACTGTCATGCTTCCCGTCGTCGTCATGCTTCACAGTCATGCTTCCCACCACACTCATGCTTCAAAGTCTGGCTTCTCACCACACTCATGCTTCGAAGTCTGGCTTCCCACCACACTCATGCTTCAAAGTCTGGCTTCTCACCACACTCATGCTTCAAAGTCTGGCTTCCCACCACACTCATGCTTCAAAGTCTGGCTTCCCGCCACACTCATGCTTCAAAGTCTGACTTCCCGCCACACTCATGCTTCAAAGTCTGGCTTCCCGCCACACTCATGCTTCAAAGTCTGGCTTCCCACCACACTCATGCTTCAAAGTCTGGCTTCCCACCACACTCATGCTTCAAAGTCTGGCTTCCCACCACACTCATGCTTCAAAGTCTGGCTTCCCACCACACTCATGCTTCAAAGTCTGGCTTCCCACCACACTCATGCTTCAAAGTCTGGCTTCCCACCACACTCATGCTTCAAAGTCTGGCTTCCCGCCACACTCATGCTTCAAAGTCTGGCTTCCCGCCACAGTCATGCTTCAAAGTCTGGCTTCCCGCCACAGTCATGCTTCAAAGTCTGGCTTCCCGCCACACTCATGCTTCAAAGTCTGGCTTCCCGCCACACTCATGCTTCAAAGTCTGGCTTCCCACCACACTCATGCTTCAAAGTCTGGCTTCCCACCACACTCATGCTTCAAAGTCTGGCTTCCCGCCACACTCATGCTTCAAAGTCTGGCTTCCCGCCACAGTCATGCTTCAAAGTCTGGCTTCCCGCCACACTCATGCTTCAAAGTCTGGCTTCCCGCCACACTCATGCTTCAAAGTCTGGCTTCCCACCACACTCATGCTTCAAAGTCTGGCTTCCCGCCACACTCATGCTTCAAAGTCTGGCTTCCCGCCACACTCATGCTTCAAAGTCTGGCTTCCCGCCACACTCATGCTTCAAAGTCTGGCTTCCCACCACACTCATGCTTCAAAGTCTGGCTTCCCGCCACAGTCATGCTTCCCGCCATATTGCTCGCTCAATTCGGCTCCCCCTCTGCCCCCTTCCAGCATGTTTTTTCCCTGCCCTGAGCTGAAACTCTGCTAATTAACCGCCCAAATCATCAAGCGAAATTAATTCAAAACGCCGCAGATTACCCTAGATCACATTGGCCATGTGGGGTGATTAGCGTAATTGGATGTGTGCAGTAAACACGTGCTACTGGAGTGAAGGTACAGTGTAAAGGGGTCAGTGGGTTACTTTCACTTTGTGTCTTTGATGAAATCTGTGCTTTTGGGTAAGATGGTGTGTGTTTCTTGGGTACAGGCAGTCTCCACATTACCAATGAGATCTGTTCCCCAAGTCTGTGTTTTAGTCAGATTTGTAGGTTAGGCGGATAAATAATAATATGCTATGTAATAATTATAGAGTAATTATAAAAGTAGCTAAATACAATACTGTACCTAGAGCCGACAAACCGCTGAAGTTGTGTAATGTTTTCACAAACATCACAAAGTAGTGTGAGCATACATTATTATGAACCATTATGAATTTTTTTATTATTACACCAGTTTTTAATCCAGTAGGCTTCACATCAGTCATTTTGTCAATACGAGCTGTCCGTAAGTCGGATGGTCTTAACCCAGGGACTGACTGTCTGTATTTTAGTGACCCAAGTGGGTTTTGGGCCGGTGGGTGGGGGGGTTTACTGAGACTGTAAGAGCGAGAGGAATATGGGATCACTGTTAGTCACACCTGCAGGGAGACTGGGAAGGTGGGAGGAGTGTGTGGGATCGCTGGGACAGGGAGTGGGCGAAGGCGATGGGCCCGGATGAAGGGGAAGGAACGAGGGATTCTTCTAGAACAGTACTGGATGACAGTGTTTCTGCTTAAATAATGCTTAGATGGGGGGAGAAGGAGGGGGACGTTTAGGGCTATGGGAGTTTTGTATAAGAGGAAGACTGAGGGCAGAGGCGGGGCCACAGGGACACTGACCTTAGCTGAATGCTGATTGGCCCCCATAGTGCCCCCTCCCCTGTCACTAACCAATTCAAAATATGCTATTGGCTAATGATAAGGCTGACTCCTCTGTATGAATTATGGCCTTCTTATGCCTTCCATGTAAAAATCCCACTGCTGTCCCTTGCTGAAGGTGTGGGATTCGGTCCTGTTTTGTAGGTGACACATGCTGATCGTCGGTTGCATGAGGCTCATCGGGGTGTCATCCGCATGGAAAGAGGGGGAATGATCTGGTTATATCTGGCTCCTTTATGTTGCTTGCTGTACTCACCGCATCTCTTAATGCGATTTTTCTAGAGTGTATGTTTCCAAGCTGTAATTACAGGCCTTGGCAAAAGTGCTTTCATGCTATTGGTGTTGCTATAGAAACCTCCAGAAAAAGCTCCTTGCTGTTAAACTTCTAAAGGATTCAATCGTTTGGGGTACAGTGGAAGGGTGAGTTTTTTTAAAAAGGTAGAGCCAATCTGTTTTTGTTTGATGAAAGTGTGTGAGAGAGCGATGAGGCTGCAGACCTAATAATATTCTCCTCTAATTCCCCTTTTGCTGGGGCTCGCCCACCTGGAGGTCAGCTTTTGGGAGCGTGACTCTGAAAGGGGCCACAAAGTACTGTGGTGCTGTTCTGTGTCCCGCTCTGCCTCGAACCTCACGGTAATCCTGCTGAGATTGAGCGCTAATGTTAATCAGTCGCCATGGCAGGCGGCGCTGCCCTTCCGGAGCTCCCAGTAACCGGGCCACTTGATGTCATGGGAACCAGCCACTGGGGTGGAGGGGAGTCATGTGACGAGGTGTCTGGGTCCGAGATCCCCATGCTGCTGCTCGAGGCTACCAGGTAACGACCTCTCCATGCTGGAAGAGCAAACAGCGGCATCACAGGGCATGGATACCAAAGCAGATTCACAGGGGACCCTGAATAAATGAAACTCTATAATGTAACGATGGGGGTCCATGGTTTGGACAGGGGGCCGGCTGCTCTCCTGTGTGCTGGTCCGCTGCACAACTGGGCTTAGCTCTTAGTGGCGTGCCTTGCTTTACTGCCCTCGCATCCTTAGGGCTTTAATAAATAGTGAATCTTTTCAAAGGGTGCTTGGCGTCCCCCCCCAGGCGTGTCCTGCATCTTCGGGTTTTTTGGGGGACGCTGGTCACTGGACAGAAAGCTACCTGCAGAATGTCTCCCATTCACATCAGACAAGCTAACAGGACGGACTAATGATTGTAATTTATCCGCTGTGTGTGTTATAATTCCAGGTTCTGTAATTATACTGTGAGCTGCTCTCGTGCATTCAGGGAGAACGCAACAAATAAACGGAGAAATACAAATTCATCCTTCTCAAAAAATATTGTGAATAAAAAACTGGTGGAGTCTGAATAGGCATGAGATGGTGTGTGGGAGGCTGGGGGGTGTGGCATGTAAAAACCTGCGTTAAATTTACCGTTACAAGCACACGCATGATGTGTCGTAGTGTCATGTTTGGGTGCAGAGATTGTACTCCAGAGTGGGGGGAGGGAAGTTAGGAGAGTTCCAAGAGTGACAGGAGTCCTACAATATCCATCCATCCATCCATTTTCCAAACCGCTTATCTTACTGGGTTGCTGGGGGTCCGGAGCCTATTCCGGAAGCAATGGGCACGAGGCAGGGAACAACCCAGAACAGGGGGCCTGCCCATCGCAGGGAGCGCTAAAACATTTAGAACATTATTGGATTTATCTGGGGTGGGGGGCTAGCATGATTTGCTTTTAAGGGGCCTAATCTCTGATGTCCCTTTAGCAACACTACATAGCGAAAACCTACAGATATCAACACAGAGAAGCACGTGAAGGTAGAGGGCACAGAGCCTTTAACGTATTTCTGAACACAGCTTTTTGTGATTCCCATGCTCTTGGTGTGATGCCTGTTCAATAAGGGAAGCTGGGATCCAGAGATGCGTACAACCCAAGGGTTTATTGGCAGCACGGAGAGTACACAAGGCAGACGGAACATGGAGGAAGCAATGGGTAAACACAAGACAAGAGATTGCTCGGAAAGGCGCATATGCATGGCTCAATACTTCGCACTGATCAGTTTGAGTTTCCTGCTTAAGACAGTCCTGTCATTTAGCGGAATACGGAACACCCGGCGGACTCCGCCTATGTAGGCGGGGCTGCTGTGGAGTCTGCGGCAGGTCCAGTCTGCCCGGGCGTGACACTTGGTCCTTTATTAAGCTCTGCTGGCCTCTCCTCTGCTTGGAGCTCTTACCTGTGCTTGGGCTGGGGGCCGTTCTGTACCTTCAGAGAGGCCGCATTATCGGACATGACGATCAGAGGATGCAAGCGGCAGGTTTGATTCGCACCCCAAGGCTCCAGCTCTGACCTTTATCTGCCTCTCGTTCCTGTATATGTCCAGTCGTTAATTTCACATCAGTCAGGTACGACCCAACTGCTTTGCTCCATGTCAGTGTAGTTTGGTCCCGTAAACAACATGTCGTCTGCTGTTCCTGTAAAGCATTGCCCTGACAGCAAAAATGGTGTTGGGTTCGAATCCTAGGCGGCAAACCCATATTGTAACCCTCTGCTGTAAGTTGTGTTAGATAAATGAGTAAATGTGCTGACTTAGGGTCCACAATAGGGAATTAGTATTTCTCTCACTGTCTGCGGATAAAAAGGATATAAGATTTAGTTCAACAAGTTTAGTTTGGAGAAAAACATGATTAGAAGAGGTTGAAACTTTTTTTTTTTAAATCTCTGTTTCTTTGTAGTGTTTTTATTTTCAATGCCCAAACTTGTATCCCTATAAACAAAGTGTACATAATGACTTCTACATAGATGTGTGGTTTGGTCTACAGGGCACTTATCTCTTCCTCACAAGAAATGGCTGTCGATTTCCTTATATAACGGTGTGCTGGGGGGTAGACGGGGCTGAGGGGGTGGGGGGGGGGGGGGGCGGTTGAACATCCATTCGTCCATTTTCCAAACTGCTTATCCTACTGGGTCGCGGGGGGTCCGGAGCCTATCCCGGAAGCAATGGGCACGAGGCAGGGAACAACCCAGGATGGGGGGCCAGCCCATCGCAGGGCACACTCACACACCATGCACTCACACATGCACACCTACGGGCAATTTAGCAACTCCAATTAGCCTCAGCATGTCTTTGGACTGTGGGGGGACACCGGAGTACCCGAAGTAAACCCCACGACGACATGGGGAGAACAAGCAAACTCCACACACATGTGACCTAGGCTGAGACTCGAACCCGGATCCCAGAGGCGTGAGGCAACAGCGCTAACCGCCCCGCGGTTGAACATATGGTGGTGAATTTATCATGTGGTTTTGTGCATGCAGACAGATGAACATGGAATTCGGTGCATGGCTGACTGATCACGTAGGTCTTAAAGCTGCCCTGTCCCGAAGAGGGTCTTGAGTTTGAGCTTTTCTGTCTTTAAAGACACTTGTGCCTGCCTTCTGTGCCTGCCAGCGCGGCTTCAACGCGGCTCAGGTCACGGGTCTATCAGAGGCAGCCACACTCTGCCTGTGTGTGATTAGTATGTCAAGTGCGCAGGTCTCTTCAAAGCTTTATGCATGAGTGTGGGTGCATGTGTGCGTGTGCATGTGAGAGAGAGAGATACCTAACAGGGTGGGGGGCTTTTATCCTGGCTTCAGGCAGAGCTGCTCGGGTGGGGGGTTGGCGTCCCAGACACTGGACCCTGAGCCTGGCTGGACCCTGCAGCTGGTGTAAAGGTTCCCTGGTCTCCCGGTACCTGGGATCCAAGGTGTCGCATTTGTGAGGCATGGAGGAGTGTAATGAGGGTGCCACCGCCAGCGCAGCTACTGCCCCGCGGCCTTATGGGAACACGGCCTGGCAGCACCCCTTTGTGAGCGGCCTGCTCTTCCAGGAGTGAAGGACTCTGGCAGGTCCACAGCACCGTGGCCCTGCTCCCGTCATGCTTTCAGGTGGCGCGGTTAGCCTGCACTGGCGCATTGCTGTACTGAGCTGATACCAGCATCCCATAATGCATCTCTTCTTGGAGGTGTTTTGCCCGGTTTGTCCTCTGCTCGTGGTGTGAAGGCCAGGGCTGAGGTCCATGAACGTGTTTGCTTTCAGCCTCGGAAACCTACTTCCATCGCTGTGAGTCAGAGGAATCTCTTACAGATGAAATACCTGGTTCTCTCACTGAATAGTTCCATCATTTCAACTGCCCACTCCATCTTACCCATAATCCTCATGGTCTCCACACAGCAAGTTCTTTGTATACAAAGTTTTCACAGAGCCACGTATTACTCATTCTCAGCTGAAAGTACAGATGGACAGACTGAGTTTTTGGTGTCATGCTGAACTCGTCTATAGGGAGACGTCTTTGAGGAATGTCTTTCTTTCCAAGATGTGTTTAACGGTGACAGCATCTGGCTTAATTAAGACAGACGCACCACTGTTTCAGACAGTAGGGGATATCAGACAGAAATGCTTAAAGGACGTTTTGAGGTATTAGAGATGGTTATTTATATAATAATGGTGATAATCATTTGGAAAAATATTCATTGAAGGCCTGTCTGTGTCCCGGTAGATTGGAACTTTAATCTTCGTCGATTATAAAAACACAATTTTGGGGGGTAAAAATGTTGGTGTGGCCTGTGTTTGATTGTTCTGCTGTTTCTGTCATCTTTTGATGTGACGTGTTCGTCATTCAGGGGATTTTTTTTTCACTTTTAACACTGAAGCCTTCTCCCCCCACTTGAAGAATAAGCTTGGCTCCCGCAGGCATTTTTAACAAAGGAGTGATAAGCATTAGGGTGTAATGCCATTTATGCCCCCTGTGTGGCGTCTCGACAGCCGTCAGTGTGATGGAGCATCTTCTGAAAGGCATCCCTGCCTCACACCCAGCACCCGAGCTGTTCTGTCATTATGAAAATGAATTTCTAGCACCATCATCACCTGGGTTGCTGTGTTCTGCCTTCTTGAGACGAATAGGTTTAATTTATCTGATTTTTAAGGTCTTTTTTTATTTTATCTTTGAGAGAATAATGAAATTAGCCGCTGTTTCCTCTGAGGCATAGTGCCACATTTCTGTGGCAGCGAGGTGATTGTGTGTTTGTGTGTGTTTGTTTGTGTTTGCGTGTGTGTGTGTGTGTGTGTGTGTGTGTGTTTGTTTGTCTGTGTGTGTTTGCGTGTGTCTGTGTGTGTTTGTGTGTGTGTGTGTTTGTGTTTGCGTGTGTGTTTGTCTGTGTGTGTTTGCGTGTGTGTGTGTTTGTGTGTGTGTGGTAAGTGGATGTACTATGAGTTTTCCTCTATGTAACAATACACAAGACTTTTCTCCCCATCAAAGAAACAGTTTGCTGCTCATAGCAGTGTACAGAAGTACAGAAGCAAAGGCGTGCGGGTGGGCAGCCATACTTTGGCTCGCATGATTGGTGATTTATTCATTTATCCTGTCAATTGGATTCTCTACCTCCCTCAACTGCCACTGTTTTAGCAAAAGAACATACTTGAATTGTTTGTGTTTCTGACATGCAGCACTGACGTCGCATTTGTGTTTCTGACATGCAGCACTGGCATGCCGCATTTGTGCTTCTGACATGCAGCACCGACATGTTGCATTTGTGTTTCTGACATGCAGCACTGACATGTTGCATTTGTGTTTCTGACATGCAGCACTGGCATGCCGCATTTGTGTTTCTGACATGCAGCACTGGCATGCCGCATTTGTGTTTCTGACATGCAACACTGACATGCCGCATTTGTGCTTCTGACATGCAACACTGACATGCCGCGTTTGTGTTTCTGACATGCAGCACTGACATGCCGCGTTTGTGTTTCTGACATGCAACACTGACATGCCGCGTTTGTGTTTCTGACATGCAGCACTGACATGCCGTGTTTGTGTTTCTGACATGCAGCATTTTCCCAAAAGAGTATTTGTGAATCATTCATAAAAGACCAGAGAGCAATTAAGTCGCCTAAACCTAACCCTACTTTTACACTAACAAAAATAAACGTTTTTTCTGGGTAAAAAAAACAGGCAGGTGCTGGCTTTGCAGAGGCGGAGTTGTTGATACTAATGGAGATATTCCTTTGTATTTCCTCCTGCTGTCAAAAAACCAGGTCAGGTGACCTGGTGTCCCAGAATTTATGTGTGTGTGTGTCTGTCTGTGTGTGTGGGTGTGTGCCTGTGTGTGTTTGTATTGTGTGTTTGTGTGTGCGTGTAGTTCTGCATGCGTATGAGTGTGTGCGCACACGTGTGTGTGTCCTGTCTGTCTGTCTATGTCTGTGTCTCCACCCTGTACTGGACTGGCATCCCATCTATGATTCCTCCTATCAACTATAATTCTGTAACTAAGGCGCCTTCAGAGATCTTCAATGAAGCTGGGAGTTGAGGTCATGCTTTATGATTTTTTTTTTTACATTTATTATTAATATTATTGTCGTTATTATGATAAGGTTCAAATTAAATTCAGAATTTCTTGTAATGAAAAATCCATTGCGCGTGTGTAGCT
This sequence comes from Brienomyrus brachyistius, assembly GCF_023856365.1. Classification (NCBI taxonomy): domain Eukaryota; kingdom Metazoa; phylum Chordata; class Actinopteri; order Osteoglossiformes; family Mormyridae; genus Brienomyrus; species Brienomyrus brachyistius. Next base: position 1,251,095 of record NC_064533.1, read on the forward strand.
GGGATAATATTAAAATGAAAAAAAAATTAAATGATACTTCATTTGCTATTTGAACATGTGCAGGCAGGCTGGTGTTCTTTGGTCTCCTTTGAGACAGACCACCACAGGTGAGAGTGAGGCTTGGGGTCCGTCCAGCACCCCGGGAGCATTTTCTGGGATTAGGGTTCTTGCTCAAGGGCCAAACAGAGATGTGACCGTGGGTAGATGTGTACTCAAGTGAAAGTGTTGTTCCTAAAAAGAATTGCTCTAAAAATCAAACCGAGAAAGTGTAAAAAACATCAGGTAAAACAAAAGAAAAATCTATTTGTCAAATTATTTATTTTCAAAAGACCCATTTTATGTTTAGGTTTAGGCTGAGCTCCTAGTGACGGCCCAGGCGTGAGCGCGGTCGGGCCGAGCTCCCAGTGACGGCCCAGGCGTGAGCGCGGTCGGGCCGAGCTCCCAGTGACGGCCCAGGCGTGAGCGCGGTCGGGCCGAGCTCCCAGTGACGGCCCAGGCGTGAGCGCGGTCGGGCCGAGCTCCCAGTGACGGCCCAGGCGTGAGCGCGGTCGGGCCGAGCTCCCAGTGACGGCCCAGGCGTGAGCGCGGTCGGGCCGAGCTCCCAGTGACGGCCCAGGCGTGAGCGAGGTCGGGCCGAGCTCCCAGTGACGGCCCAGGCGTGAGCGAGGTCGGGCCGAGCTCCCAGTGACGGCCCAGGCGTGAGCGAGGTCGGGCCGAGCTCCCAGTGACGGCCCAGGCGTGAGCGAGGTCGGGCCGAGCTCCCAGTGACGGCCCAGGCGTGAGTGAGGCCTGGCCGAGCTCCCTGTGACGGCCCAGGCGTGAGCGAGGCCAGGCCGAGCTCCCTGTGACGGCCCAGGCGTTAGCGAGGCCAGGCCGAGCTCCCAGTGACGGCCCAGGCGTGAGTGCAGTCAGGCCGAGCTCCCTGTGACGGCCCAGGCGTGAGCGAGGCCAGGGCGAGCTCCCAGTGACGACCCAGGCGTGAGCGCGGCCGGGCCGAGCTCCCAGTGACGGCCCAGGCGTGAGCGCAGTCAGGCAGAGCTCCCAGTGACGACCCAGGCGTGAGTGCAGTCAGGCAGAGCTCCCAGTGACGGCCCAGGCGTGAGTGCAGTCAGGCCGAGCTCCCAGTGACGGCCCAGGCGTGAGTGCGGCCGGGCCGAGCTCCCAGTGACGGCCCAGGCGTGAGTGACGTCAGGCAGAGCTCCCAGTGACGGCCCAGGTACAGGGTAAGCAGGATAGGAGCAGGAGTGACACAACAACATCTAACAAAGTGAGAATCAAATAAGACTGCTATTCAGTGGCCAGGAAGTGCAATTTTAAGGTCATTCAGGGAACATAAAGTGGCATCAGGCCAGCAGAGGAATTTTTGGAATTTTGTTCTGAACAATTATTATAAATTGCATAGGGTTCTATTCATGCTCCATGTATGCAGAAATTTCAACACAGGCAAAGAACGTACAGCATAAATGATGCTTTTACTCATTGACTGCATGCTGGCAGCAGGGCGGGTGGGGGGAGGTGGGTCTCTCCTCTAACCCCGAGGTGCCCCCCTTACCTTTTTGTGTTTTCATCCAGAGTGAGCAGAGCGCTTATGCTGAGGTGGTGGAAGCAGTAGAAATGACCAGCAGCCACCAGCGCGGAGATAACAACATGAAGAATAGAACCGGGGAGGAGAGTTGGCTGTGTGACGGGGGGGGCGAACTCGACAGGGGAGGGGGCCTTGGGACGGGGTGACCTAACTCGACAGGGGAGGGGGCCTTGGGACGGGGTGACCTAACTCGAGAGGGGAGGGGGGGGCCGTGTGACGGAGTGACCGAACTCGAGAGGGGAGGGGGCCTTGTCAGGGGAGGGGGGCCAACAACAATAAAAGTGAAAAACAGCCAGGAGAGCTGCTAACCATCTCTGTTTAGCTACTGGAAATGTGGGAAGTAGAAAGCAGCAGTAACTAGTCATTCCCTGTGCTGTCAAATTATGGCGAGAAGCGCAGACAGCTGCTGAAACCTCACTCTGCTCAAACTACCTAAAGTATCATAACCAGCTTCCCCAAACTGTCTCCCGAACCTAACCGGCTACGTGGGCCATGCAGTGCTCATCCTGCTATCCCACTGCCAATCCCACCCTGCCTCGCGCTCTAAGATGTGTGGGCCTTAATCATATCAGTCGTTGCCCTCCTTTGACCGAAACAACAAAACGGACCAGAACTCGCGCCCCATTTCTGCAGGATAACCATCAGTTGTTTAATCCAGCCGCATAGTCTAGGGATTATTGGCCTATCTTTGGCTTCCAAAGGTATCTTTGGTTCAGAGAGGTGATAAATCTGTTTTTGAGACCCTTCTGTATTTTTAATGAATGGTTGCTGCTTAAATGCTCATTTTTTTGTGTCTCCGGATAGAGGTGAAGCTGAATAGAAGTCAAGTGTTCGTGGTCGGCTGAAGTGTGTGAATCATAATTACACTTTTGATCTGAATCTCTTTCCATCTTGTGTCAAAATCCTCCGTAGACGTGGATTGCAGATACAATCTCAGGCTGCCCAGGGTGTTCAAACTGTTATTTCAAACAAGGGAATAGGAACCGTACGGCCTCTTATGGGAGAGATTGTGTCGCCGGTGTGTAATTTTATTTATTTTATTCTTCCAGCCGTCCCTGAACCCCGAAGGACAGACGGCGTCTGATGTGGTGTTGCTAAGCCGCTGGAGCGTTCGTGACTACCAGGTTCAGCGTGGGGACATCGTGTCACTCCTGTAAGCTGCCTTTTCTTTCTTTCACAGCGCTTATTTGGTTCTGGTTCTGGGCTGAGTGAGTATTGTGGAGCGTGGATGTCATCCAGTAAGCAGGCAGTGACATCATCCTTGTTGATCTTCCCAGTCGGATGCTTATATCTGCTTCCTGCTTCTTTACATTCACATAATGTCCTGGCCAAACTGAGCCTCGTTTTCAGTGCATAGTATTGACACTGAGGGACCCTTCAGGCTCGGTGCTTCTTCCCCACTTTCTTTTCTAGATCATCTTACCAGCAGCACTGTTCGTTGTACCTTCATAGATATAACATCTAGTTAGGGGCATGAAGGGGGTAGGGCCACAGGAACCTTGGCCCTACTGAAAGGTGATTGGCCCCTGGAGTGCCCTCCTTCCTGTCAGTCACCGATTCAAACTACATCATTGGTTAATGATAGGGATGGCCTTTCTGTGTGAAATATGGCCTGTGCCTATTAATCCTAGACTCGCCTCTACATTTCGTCTCTCCCACTTGTGTGCGTGTCGCCATCATTCTGAGGCGTTACCACTTCCTCACCGAGTAAAGGACTGGATACGCTGCCTTTTATTGGAGAAACAATGCCACAGGATTGATTAGCTTGCCGCTAACGCTGTTCGGGGTCACATGTTCAGTTATGCTCTTTGTTCAGGAAGTGTAGCATGACCTGCGAAATCGCCGTCTCAGCTTGTGACCTCATTCCCGATTTAATTTATTTTATTATATCTTTCGTTGTTGTTTTTTTGTGTAGCATTTTAGCGTCCGCAAAGGGGGTCAGCCCAGACAGCTTGAGAGTCACCGCCTGGCCGGCGTAATTTTAGGGCGGACTCTTGCGGGCGTTGAGCTGCACTGGTGGGTTACTGCGTGCCTGCGTGCCATGATCACCCTGCCCTTCTGCATTGCGACACTTCATTTTGATGACCTCACTTTTATTTCTGCTTAAACATGGAAATAAGCGTGAATATGCTGAGTTTACTCAGTAATTTATAGCGTTACTCATTATACAATGTGCTTAAGGTGATCTGGACCCAGCTAGTAATGCCACATGGAATTTTACTCATCTTTCTGAGGAGCAGAAGTGCATAAGAGTATTACTGACATATGTTCATTTACAGTTACATAAGTTTTTAGCACATTTGTGATATTACACATCATATATTTGCCATATATCGTGTATTTCTCATATTATATATCATAGATCATTGGTTCTCAGCTGGCCTTAGGAACCAAATCATTGATGGTAAATGGTGCCATGATCCACCCACTGAAATGCACTGTCACAGACAGTATATGTTTGTATTTGTATCTTTGGTCTTTAAAGAGACATTGTCCTCGAACCATCAGCTTCTGCTTTGTTTGCTCCTTTCTCAAGCCTGTATGTAGCTGCTACACGCCTTGTGAGGCGGTGGGGTCTGTTGCATTGTCAGAAGCCCATTCTCACAGAATTAGGCCTAAATACTGATGGTGTGAAAACGCTGCGAATGTCTCCCTATTGACCGATGGCCCACGATGGATGTTTTTAACGAAGGGGAAGGTTGTTTTCTGCTTTTTATTATTCCTCTAACTCTTCTGTATGTGATTTTGATTCTTTCTCTCAGGGTTCCAAGTATAATATATTTTGAAAGGGTGTGTTAAAATGGGATATTTAATTTCTCTTATGAGTAACAACATTTCTCTTCTAAGGTGACCCTGAAGTGCTAAGTGGCGTGAAGTTTAGCATTTTAATAAATGCTTCCAAAGACGTGTGAAATCATTTCTAAGGCCGCTTCCATCTTCTTTGAGGGGCGTCGTTCTGAGCTGGTGACGCCGTGCTTCCTAATCCGTGCTCCATCCATCTTCTTAACCACTTGTCCTGGTCAGGGTCGTGCAGATGTAGGCCTTGTCCCAGGCAGCACAGTACAGGCCTACGCTGGAGACGCCATCCCGGGGCAGGGCACAGACTCAAACATTCTTACACGGCAAGCAGTTTGCAGGCTAAGGACGTAACCTGTGCGAAAAGCAAAGAAGAGGAAAGTGGGATTCTATCTCGTTTCATCATTATTGTTTCATATCAAACAATATCAATAAATATTAAGAACATGAAAAAGAGCGACAAGCTGAATGGGTCGCAAAATGGAAATTTAATTTTGATATGTAAATCATATGAAAATACACTTTTGTCATAGGACACCAGAGAACACCATTTACATTTACATTTACAGCATTTGGCAGATGCCCTTAGCCAGAGCGACTTGCATAAGGGCTTTGAGATTCTGCGATGAATTTTTCCGATACTAGCTCAGTAAGGACCTAGGCTATGAATACCATCTATCTGAATACTTTGTTGAGAAAGTGCAACAATTTTTTTTTTTTTTTTTGTACACACACACACACGTGCACAAGGAAAAGAGCTGGGTAAGAATACAGAGTACTACTTCAGGTATTTCTGAAAAAGGCAAGTTTTGAGTTGTTGCTTGAAGACAGCCAAGGTTTCCGCTGTTCGGACATTAAGGGGGAGTTCATTCCACCAACTAGGTGCCAGAACAGAGAAGAGCCGAGATGTGTGTCGTCCTTGTGCCTTGAGGGGTGGTGGGACCAGTTGAGCAGTGCTGGAGGATCGGAGAGATCGGGGTGCAGTGCGGGGTGTGATGAGGTCTTTTAGATAGGATGGTGCCAGACCCTTTTTAGCTTTGTTTGCAAGCATCGGTGTTTTGAATTTGATGCGGGCAGCTACAGGAAGCCAGTGGAGAGAGCGTAGCAAGGGAGTGGTGTAGGAGAACTTGGGAAGGTTGAAAACAAGTCGAGCAGCTGCATTCTGAATCAGTTGGAGGGGACAGATGGCACGCAGTGGTAAACCCGCTAGAAGAGAGTTGCAGTAGTCCAGGCGTGAGATGACGAGGGACTGGACGAGTATCTGGGTAGTCCAAGTGGAAAGAAATGGACGTATCCTCCAGATGTTAAAGAGGAGAAACCGACAAGAGCGGGAAAGACTGATGATATGTGAGGAAAAGGACAACCGATCATCCATGGTAACTCCAAGGTTGCGAGCAGAACCCGAAGGACGGATCATGGAGTTGAGTCAGCCGGGATGTAAAGCAGTTCAGTTTTACTAGTGTTGAGTTTTAGCTGGTGAGCGGTCATCCAAGATGAGATGTCTGCCAAGCATGCGGAGATCCTGATCCCGGAGTGTCTGAGGGAGGGAAGGAGAGGATGAGTTGAGTGTCATCGGCATAGCAGTGGTAGGAGAAGCCATGTGAGGATATAACCTCTCCAAGAGTTTTAGTATAGAGGGAGAATAAGAGAGGGCCAATAACCAAGCCCTGAGGGACACCGGTGGAAAGACAACGTGGAGTAGATGTGGATCCATTCCATGTCACTTGGTATGTTCGGCCTTCTAGGTAGGAAGCCAGCCAGCGCCATGCCAAGCCACCAATGCCAAGACTCCTAAGGATGGACAGGAGAGTCTTGTGGTTGACCGTGTCAAATGCTGCTGATAGGTCAAGAAGAATGAGGACAGATGACAGTTTGGCTGATCTGGCAGCATGTAGCTTCTCAGTGACTGCTAAGAGGGCAGTCTCTGTAGAGTGAGCTGCTTTGAAGCCAGACTGATTAGGATCCTGGAGGTTGTTCTGAGAGGGATAGAGAGAAAGCTGGTTGTAGACTGTACGTTCGAGGATTTTTGAACGGAAGGAAAGAAGCGATACTGGTCGGTAGTTGCAAGTGTCCCAGGGATTTAGAGTTGTTTTTTTTTAAGATGGGAATGACCCTGGCTATTTTGAATGCTGTTGGTACATGTCCGGAAATTATGGAGCCATTAATGATAGTGGCGATGAAGGGGAGAAGGTCTAGAGAGATTGTCTGAAGCAATGCGGAAGGGATTGGATCAAGTGGGCAGGTGGTAGGATTGGAAGATGAGATGACTTTCATGATCTCATCTGCCGTAAGACTGGAAAACTTGGCCAATGAGGGGGAAGGGAAATCCTTAGTGTGTAGTGTAGTGGGTGAGGAGGGAGAGAATGTCTGACACCAAAGGTACGTTTTGTTGTTAGGGTCTTTTTCTCTTGCTGCCTTGCTGTTTGTTCCAGAGAATGGGTTTGACCTTGGCTGGGCAATATTCCCTAAACATGATATCACGATATTTTCTGAGATTTTCACAATATCCATGTTTATCACAATATTCCAAAATTCATATGTAGAAAACAGTAAAATATGACAGCTGGTTGTGAGTTTTTCTGATTATGACAGGTATAATGATAGATAACACCAGGAAGAGACACATACCTTGATGGAATTTGTGTAAAAATAGTGCATTATAACTGTTAATCAGCCAGCCATAGTTATATGTGTACTTTTGAGAAGATGCGCAAGAACAATGTGGAGAAATTCAAGCAGTAGGTCGATCAAACAGCTCCCATGACAGCAGTTCATTTTATGCGGACGGAGTCACAGCACATCGGTAAAAAACTGCTGCAAAACTGCAAGCTGCAGTTAAGCTGGACGTGAAAGAAACATTGTTTAGTCTGTCGGGAAGTGATGATGTCACAAAAGGGTTTTATGTTGTTCATCTGAAAAGTGGCTTGAAAATGTGATAATCAGCATCTAATCGCGGTGACAGATTTACACGTATTATAAAACATTATCGAAAAAACAGCACTGTTATTTCTCCAGTAAAATAGTTACATAAATATTCTGCTTGTTAAAGCTTGAAACAACAGAGTAAATGTGGTTTACGCTTCTTGTCTTCAAGATTAACAGCATAACTCGGGTTAAAACTAATTGATTTCTGCAGGCCTGTACTTGTGAATAAATTATAATCCATAAATATCATAAGTGTTTTTTGACACAGTTCATAATTGTCATATTTTAAAAGTACATTTGGGTCAAAGAGAAATACATTAGTGATCCACTGTAGTGCCTAAAAGTGATTAACACTCTCACCATATAAGTTTGTCGTGTTGAAGGTTAATTTTAAATAAAAAGACATGGATCACATTTGTTCTGCTTCATTTTTTTTTATATGTAGGGCTTTTCAACTATAGATCTTTGCTTGTTTGTCTGTCATGGAAACACTGCACGAGCCCTCCTGCCCTCTGAAATGGGGGCTCAGCTGCAGCTGATCTGCTTTGGCCTGTTCGCAGTGCAGCTAAACTTGGGTGGAGATGGTAGCAGCGGCTCGCTGATGCCTCCCTCCCGGTGGCCCCGCTAAGCTGTGAGGCTTCTGCAGCAGTTCAGGCCCCTATCCTCCCCTGGAAGCGGAGCGACCTCTGCGCGCGGAGCCAGGAGGCCAAGTCCCGTGCCACCATCTTTCCCAAGGGTGATAAAAATGGAGGGGCTGCCTTCTGCTTTAGATGTCTCCGTCGGTACAGCTACCCCTCATCACCTAAATCTGGTCTCATTTTCTATTTTATGTATGATTAATCAAGCACATGCAACATTTGCTTCAAAATTTTGACAACAGCTTGGGAAATATGGCCTAATTTGCCTGCCCTCACAGAGATCTTTCCTGGACAGTATGTAGGCTGCCTTCAGACCTTCCCCTGCCAGCTGAACTAGTAAAGGACTGTAATTAATATTTATGGCTACTCTTGCATTTTTAATGTGTTAAGTAAAAATACATCTGCACTCAGCTGGTCACATTCGAGAGATGTTTAAAATTTAAGAGTGCCTCTTCAACTGCAAGCAAGTCAACAAAATGCGTTTGTGAATAGTTGGTCTTCTGTTAAATTTCTCTTAATCTTGTTTTTTTCCTGCTGTCCTTGGTGGAATGTTGGACCAGGTGCTGTTAGGATCTGTCTATGAAAATGGGCCTGGAAACTCTGCGGGTCACTCTGCCGAGGCCCGAGTGCGAAACGCCGCTCTCCCATTTGCCGTTCACGCCCGTCAGAGTGCTGGACGACCTCTGGTCCTCCAGGGTTCCTGCTGGTCCTATTCTGTGTCCTTATTGTGCCATGCTGGCTGAATTATTTATTGTTAATTTGCATTTTTAAAACACTGATAAGTGATTTAAGAGATAATTAAGTAATCTAGCATGCGTATAGTATATTCAGTCAAACGGCTAATTAATGAAAATTCCAGATTTGCTGGAAAGAGGTTTTAACGAGTGTTGAGGACACAAGCTGATAACACGATTAAGGAAACCTCATCATTTTATTTATATTCATAGTTTTATCATCCACCGGACCGACCATCCATCCATCCATCCGTCTTCCCTTAACTGCTTACCGATACAAGGTCACGGCTGTATTCTGTCTCATTTGCGGCCTGTGAGCTTCCGTATCTGTGTTTGATGACCTAATAATGAGCTCTTACATGTTAATTGGTGTGACAGGCTCAGGTCAAAGGGATGTATTTAAAGCCATTTTGCACCAAGTAAATCATTTAAAATGAGATCTCGCTGGCGGAGCAGGATAGGCCTCATGTTACTGGAGGTTTGAACTCTGAAACCGACGTTTGGTGAAGGGACACATCCTGTATGCTATCAGATTGTGACAGGTGCAAACATGACCTCGAGATGAAAACGTCCCAGGGCAGGGCGAGGGGTGAGCAGGATTCCCCGATCTCTCCTTTTGCGCTAACTGCTCTGCTGAATTGATTAAGTATGTAATCTGTTGGCGGGGGTTTTAAGAGCCCCGCTACCAATGGTGCCCTCTGTCCACTGGATGGGCGTAAATACTAATCACAGTGTTACCAGACAGCTACCTCTGATGGTTTACCGCTGAGCCTTCTAAGTGAACGGGGCTTATCCCTCAAATGAATTCATTTAAGCATTAATTGGAGTATAAGCAGAATGGAGGCAGAGTCACGCTTGGATGTTAATGTGCTATTAATATGTTGTCAGGGCTGCTTTTATTACTGTTGTTGGCATATGTTTTATTCCAAAGCCCGGTGTGCTTCCTGACTTTAAAATGGCGAAAGCTCCTTGGCCGCTGCCCGGCTTCAGCTTGGGCCTCCAAACAAAGACGTGCCTTCAGTGCCTCCCGCTCTCCTCCCGCCCAGGGCGCAGATTAGTGTTATTTGAGGAATTATTTGGAGAAGTGGATCCTTCAGATATGGCACGCTGCTCCCACACCAGCAGAGCCGTGAAACTCATTTTCAGTGAATCTCTGTCTTGTGGCCATGCTAATTAAATCACCCTGTGGGAAGAGAACCTTCATTTTTTATTAAAAATTCTCCCTGTACTTGACATTCAGCGAGCGAGTCTGTGGTCTTAGCAGGAGCAGGGGAGCCTGACGTGGGCAGGTGCAGGATCTGCCCCTTTTCACCCTGCACAAAGCTGCACCTTCTGGAGAGGAACAATATCTGGCTGAATGGAAAGATTTATTTTTTGCTCTCAGTTTTGGCTGCAGGGCATTTGCTGCAGCAGAACTTCAGATTTGGCCTGAGTCCAGTTTCCTTGCCTAATGTGATGAATGCCGAACCCAGTGGGCCTAGACAACCCTCACTGCACGTGCTTCTTCATGAAGTTGGCATGTTCCGGAAAGTTCAATGAAGTGTGAATCCGATTGTTGTACTGTAAGGGGGCACCATCGAACAAAAAGGCTGCCCTGCGCTTTATACCTCCGTTCCGGCTGTAGGTGTCACCTGGGGCCAGAAAGCTAGTGAGCTAAAGATTCAGCGTTTGGATTTGAGTGGATCAGGCCCACCTTCCACATTCAGGTACTTCGGTCCTTGAAGTCCCTGTACCACCACACAAATGTAAAACATTACAGTGACATAAACCTGGGTGAATTTTTTACTTTTACCATGGTAGACTGAGAGGAAACGTATCGTGAACGCTCATGTTAAATAGGGTGCAGTGTTTTCAGTGGTTTGGGTATAATTTTTTATCTTTCTGCTAGAGCTTCTAATATCAGCAGGTTTGTGAGCTCTGAAATTCTGACTATATTTGCTGACACTAATTTTGCTTCTGCACTAAATTTTTTTTTTTTATGGACTGTCATTTTAGGCATCTTCCTGAAACGCAGAAGGTGGGTTGCTTATGTTGGAACAAGCTTTGCTTTGAAGCGGTTGGGTGGTGTGTTTGACAGCAGCGAGAATGATTTTTTGGCAGCGCAGACATTGTGAGAGCACGCTTTGAAATGTGAATTACCTTAACGTAGAATTTAATACCGATTTTAGCAGCCATGAGATTCTCTTGACACATTGAGGACAAGATGAAGGTGTGAATCAAACCAGTGTAAAGGAAAATCTGTGCTTTACAGCATATTTTTTCCTTGTTTGTTCCTTAGATGAAGACTTTGCATTGTTTTAATTGAAATGCCATAGTGTTCACTTCAAAGACAGGAGAGAAAATGAGGGTGTACCTTGATAATTACAGGACAGGTAACATTCTATTATTTTGTTTTATTTTCTAATGAACCAGGAAACCCCTGTTGTCAAAGATGTAGTAAAAAGTAAATTGAGAGGCACCATGACGGCAATGTCCTGAAAATGTTTGCTGTCAGCAGATATATCAAACATTCACGTACAGACATGTAATTGCATGGCACATGCAAAGCATTTTGGGTATTTCTAATAAAACTTCATTCACCTCTTTCACTATCACCATATAGATTACAACTATATTAACAACCATAGGAATCGTATATTAACTACTTTGCCTCTGCTTGCGGCTCTCTGACCACTGCCCTCTGCTCGCAACTCTCTGCTCGCAACTCTCTGCTCGCAACTCTCTGCTCGCTGTTCTCTACCCGCTGCTTGCTGCTCTCTGCTCGCTGCTTGCTGCTCTCTGCTTGCTGTTCTCTACCCACTGCTTGCTGCTCTCTGCCCGCTGCTTGCTGCTCTCTGCCCGCTGCCTGCTCCTCGCTGCTCTCTGCCCACTGCTTGCTGCTCTCTGCCCGCTGCTTGCTGCATTCTGCTCGCTACTCACTGCTCTCGGCTCACGGCTCTCTGCTCATGGCTCGCTGCTCACTTTCCGGCCACTATTATTATTGTGTTTACCGGGGGGGGGGGGGGTCAGCCCCCCGACCCTATATCCCACTCCTGAAGCTGACACTTAAGTCCTCCTTCTCATCATCTCTGTGCCTGACATGTCTCTTTGGTGCTCTGGACGGTGGATGTCGCGGGTGACGTCCACAGACCTGTATGTCAGTTGCGCATTTAGCTTCTCTTTTCGCTGCTCATAAACTGCTGTCGGATACCACGGCAACGCAGCAGCCAATCTCTAAGGCCGCAGGTCTCGCTGGGTGTTTAGGGGTCCCTCACTGGCTTCTCTCTATACTGTGGGCTCTACAGACAGCATTGAAGGCAGGCCTAACCTGTTTTCCCTCTCAACTCGAATAATGTCTTGGAAAGGCAATCTTCTGATGCAGGCCGGTGAGGCAGAGGGGTGCATGAGTACGGAGCGCCGTTTGTAACGATGTCATTTCCTCCCAGCACCACCTTCAGGTCTGCACCATCTGGGACATTTTGAGATAGTGAAATGGGGGAAAATGCACCAGTACGGCTCCTTCAGATATGACATCTGGAGGAGGCTAGAGCACACGTCCGTTCCTGAGCTGGGATGCTGCCGGCTGTGGCTGGAGTGTTTATTTACTCCAGAGTCTCCTCGCATCCTATTATTATTATTATTATTATTATTATTATTAATATTATTCTTTGGGGCACAGGGGCTCAGTGAGAAGCACCTCTGTCTCATGCCTCCTGGGTTTGAATTCCGCCGATGCTTTGTGTGTCTGAAGTTTGCATCTTCTCTCTATGTGAAGATAAAGACCAGCCGCCCCTCTTCGTGTCAGAGAGGCTGCATATATTTGCATCCTTGGGCTCCTAGAGTCTTAGGGCCCAGTTCCATGTTTCCCATTTTGGATGGATGGATGTACGGTTGGTTTTTTGCATGCTCTTTTTTGAGGTTTCGATCAGTCACGCATCGTTTCAGTGCGAACCATCAGGCTTTGCCTGCAAGGTGGATAGTCTCCCCTCTTGGAGAACCTTATTTTAAGCCGATTCAATACAGCAGACACACACAAGGAACGGTCCCGCCCTTTGCATGTGCACAGTGTTAAATTACTGAGCTTCCTTGGGGGGGTGGGCTTTCACTGCAAGAAGAAGAATTCTGAGGCAAGGAACCAAAACTTAACTCCCTGGAGCTGCATCTGAGCAGTGAGGAGGACCTTGAAATGAATGAATCACCTTCAGCTCCTGTCTTTGTTCATCACAGGTCGTATTATGTGGACTGTGAGCCTGCGGGATCACTGTTTTTTCACAGAAAAAGACACTTCTGGGTGTGGGACTGTGATATCCATCAGCACATGGCACATGTTGACATCTAGGACCGCATGACAATGGGCAAATTAACGAGGAACGGACTGCTTACCAGACGTAAGTCTGCTCCTCTAAATTATTCCTTGTTGGAACTGCAAAAGGCGAAAGAATATTTCTTAATTTTCCAGACCCTTGTCTGTAAATCTCCACATCCCAGGGGGTGAGCGTGCGCCTTGGACGACGATGCCCCTTGTTTCTTGGCAGTTTGCTTAAAGATGTTTCACTGATGTTTCTCCCCTCTATTGCAGTTTTTTTCCCCCAGTATCTCTTTGCTGTTTTTTTATTTATTTATTTCAAAGTAGTGTTTGGTTTTTATATCAAAAAAATAAAATGCATGGAAAAATTTTGCACTGGTGTAATGAGGTCTTCAGACTTGTGATAAATTACTGATCCTCACCCCCAAATTAAAGTGTGTTTTACAGACTGCAAGCCCCCTGCTGGTATGGAGGATTTGAAAGTTATTCCACGGAATGTCTTCAGCTTTCAGTACTGTAGAATTTTATTATTTATTACAAAATCAAATTGCTTATTTACAGCAATCAGCTCTTTTGATAGTTTCTTTTTTTTCTGTGTAGTTTAACTTGATTTCTGGGCTCCATCTATATCTACTATATATATATATATATATATATATATATATATATATATATATATATATATATATATATATATATATATATATATATATATATATATATATATATATGTATATATATATATATGGGGCGGCATGGTGGTGCAGTGGTTGGCACTGTTGCCTCACACCTCTGAGACCCGGGTTTGAGTCTCCGCCTGGGTCATATGTGTGTGGAGTTTGCATGTTCTCCCCATGCCGTCGTGGGGTTTCCTCCGGGTACTCCGGTTTCCCCTCACAGTCCAAAAACATGCTGAGGCTAATTGGAGTTGCTAAATTGCCCGTAGGTGTGCATGCATGAGCGAATGGTGTGTGAGTGTGCCCTGCGATGGGCTGGCCCCCCATCCTGGGTTGTTCCCTGGATGTATAATATATATATAATTTATTTATATTTTTTCATGACATAGATATGACCAGCGGCTTTACTTGAAAATGAAATATGGGCAGCCTTGAATATGAAGTGCCCCCCCCCCCCCCCCCCCCCCATGTTTCACGTGAAGGTGATGCTCCACCCAGAGGAGCAGAGGATGTCTCCTTCCTTGAGGATGAGCCGTGTGGCTCCCAGCGTTGCTCTCCTGCCAGCCAGCCAGCCTCTCCCAGTCGTGCCGCCCATCGGTGCCGACAGCCTATTGGACCCTAAGGGGTGGTGGCAGGAAAGAGCTTCTGTCTGCAGATGTGGTGCTTCGGTCACCGCGGGCGCTTTCATGGCACCAGAACCTTTTTCCGGAACCAGGGACTTCTGTTGTGTTCTCAGTGCAGGTACATGGCCTGATTCCAGAACCCTTTTTCAGTACCTAATCCAAACTAGGTACTGGTCATTTGAACATGAACTAATGGGGAGATACTTACAAGCATAGCTTGCTGATTGGTTGACCACAAACACCAACACTGACATGGAAGATCCATGGAAGTGCAGAGAAAAGAGATATAATCAGCGGAGAAAATTTGAGCAGATGGAATTATTTTTGGAATCCATTTACATTTAATGCATCGAGTAATACAGCTTCTGCTTGCGTCTCCATATTTCTGTATCGGAAAGTTTTAAACGCTAACCAATATAATTTTGTGTAATATCACCAGTGCTGGGGGCAGCATGTTGGTGCAGTGGTTAGCACTGTCGCCTCACACCTCTGGGACCCGGGTTCGAGTCTCCGCCTGGGTCACACGTGTGCGGAGTTTGCATGTTCTCCCCATGTCGTTGTGGGGTTTCCTCCAGGTACTCTGGTTTCCCCCCACAGTCCAAAAACATGCTGAGGCTAATTGGAGTTGCTAAATTGCCCATAGGTGTGCATGTATGAGTGACTGGTGTGTGAGTGTGCCCTGTGATGGGCTGGCCCCCCATCCTGGGTTGTCCCCTGCCTCATGTCCATCGATTCCGAGATAGGCTCCGGACCCCCACAGTAGGATAAGCGGTTTGGAAAATGGATGGATGGATCACCAGTGCTTATTAGCAAGATAAAATTGTATCATTTTCTATTCTGTGAAAAATGAAAGATTGTTTTCTAATAAGAATCATGAACATGTTGAGGGTCATATAAATAAAATATAAATAGAAGACTGTGTTCCATTTTGATCACGATCGATCCCCCCAGTGACTAACTACCCTCCACTGCTATGGCGCGACGGCGTGGTTTCATATGATGTCATCTCCCATGCTTATTTAGCATAGAGGTCCCAGTTCCTGTTCTGTGATATGAAAGCGGCACGTATGCTCAAGTCGGCCCTGGGACCTGGTTCCGGAACTTCAACGTGAAAGCAGCTCATGGTCCCAGAGAGGCTTGTCTCCAAAACCAAATTCCTGTTTGCTTATATATTTGATCAGTATCTAGCTGTGAAGGGAACTCATCATTCATATATATTTTTTAATATTATAGCTTTGCCTCTAGAAAAAGCTGGTTGCTCGAATGACCCTTGAGTATCGTGTGGTTCCTCCCATCCCCAGAATATTTCTTGTATAATGTTAGGAATACAGTTTGCACATTTCTGCTTTAGTGTCATGTTGGCTGCTGGTAGCCAGGCCCACCCACATATGCAAAGGTGAATGGTCAAGCATGTCTGCTTCATTGTCTTACTGGCTGCTGGTAGCCAGGCCCACCCACATATGCAAAGGTGAATGGTCAAGCCTGTCTGCTTCATTGTCTTACTGGCTGCTGGTAGCCAGGCCCACCCACATATGTAAAGGTGAATGGTCAAGCCTGTCTGCTTCATTGTCTTACTGGCTGCTGGTAGCCAGGCTCACCCACATATGCAAAGGTGAATGGTCAAGCCTGTCTGCTTCATTGTCTTACTGGCTGCTGGTAGCCAGGCCCACCCACATATGTAAAGGTGAATGGTCAAGCCTGTCTGCTTCATTGTCTTACTGGCTGCTGGTAGCCAGGCCCACCCACATATGTAAAGGTGAATGGTCAAGCCTGTCTGCTTCATTGTCTTACTGGCTGCTGGTAGCCAGGCCCACCCACATATGAAAAGATGAATGGTCAAGCCCGTCTGCTTCATTGTCTGATTGGCTGCTGGTCACTAGGCCCACCCATATACAAAAAGGTGAATGGTAAAGCCTGTCTGTGTCGGTGTCTTATTGGCTGCTTTTAGCCAGGCCCTGCCCACCAATGACCCACATTCTGTATAAGCCAGTTTGGAGCTAGCTTTGCTCTGGGCACCTGTATTCCCCCCACACCCTTAGGCTGATGAAGACCATTCTCTCCTATACTTGTTAGGCAGGCCTCATGTTTACATTCCCTCCCCAGTGGCCCTGTTCCCTGTCTGCCACCTCCTGGGCAGTTTAGTAGCAGCCTACGCTTTAGCTGCTGCTTGTGTTGAATGGTAAGTTCGACCCCTTCCTGAATATTCCGCGTATCCCATCAGTGCTTTCGAATACACAGTCCCACAGACTATGACACCTGTGCGGGAAAATGAGGTCTTTAAACGTCAGCGGCAGCCGTTGTCTTGGTATTTTCACCCCTATGGACACTCATATTAAGTACGCAGATTCATCAGTTTATAATTTTCAAAAGGCGCAAGTCCATGCTTTATTTTCGATGTCACCGTCAGTTGAGGGCTTTCCAAGGACGCTGTGTGGTCTGAAATGCCGAAGCTGGGGAGTCCATCACAGTGTTTCTCCTAATGAATTCCTGTCACGGGCGCATTTGCTCTCACATTCATGAGGTGCGTAGCTAAACATTTGTGCACATAATAGGCAAATGCAATTATGCGGGGGCCTGACTGATATATTGTTGTGGGAGGGGAGGGGTCTCTGATGGTCAGCTGGTGACCCTTCGCGGGCCCGCTGTAACCCGCCGGCCTCTTGCCGCCACGGTGACAGTAGAACATGCATGGTTATTTTTCATTCGGTTGCCAAGGTAACGAGTTGAATCGGTTGAATACTGCGCCTGCATGCATCTCCTGTTCTCCTCTCCAGCAACGTGATTTCTGCGCTCCTGGAAATCGGAGTGTTCTCCCATTGAATTTATGTTCACGGGAATGCCCGTGCTTATTGATTTTTCACACGCATGGCTTGCGTGGAATATTCATGAATCGATGACACATTTCTGATACAAACCAGGCTCTTAATGTTGCTATTGGCAACTGGCTCACTGTGGGAATGTTATCGCTACTGACTGATACTTTGTGCTTGCTGTGTAGCTGTTATGGACTAAATTCTGTGTTATCTTTCGAAAGGCAGACATGCATTGTAATTCTATTGTAAAAATGTAGGATTTATTCTGCTATTGGGTTTGTGTGTGTGTGTGTGTGTGTGTGTGTGTGTGTGTCTGTGTGTGTGCAGGTGTGTGTGTGTGTTTGTATGTATCACCTTGTGAGGATCAGATGTCCCCAGATTGTGGTGAAACATGTTACCTTTTAGCTTGAGGAGACATTTTTCAGGTCCCCACAATATAGACCTCAATCTTATAAAAATGTATGACTGCAATCAAAAAGCTAAATTAGTCAAAAGTCCAGTATTTAGTTTGGTTACTTATGGTTAAGGTTGGGCATGGGTGGGGGTAGGGTTTAGGCTCTGGCTGTTTGGTACTGTTCGGGCATTTGCTTTCACCCACGATTTGATAAGCAGATTAGTAATATGCCTAAAATATTAATGAGAATGAATAACTCCCAAAAGTTATTAATCTCTATAAATTAAGCCTATTCTTATACGTGTTGGACCATGTCTGCAAAAAGTATCACTACATCATCAAGATATTTTTACCTCTTTTATCCACAGAATCTCATCTTATTGACTTTTGGTCATATTTGATCATATTTCCTCAAGTGTCCTGTACAGTGATGTCCACTGTTAAAAAAAGTAACCATGGTCCTGTTCGGCTTTATTGACTTTAATTAAGGATCAATCATTTTCTGTTCCCTGTTCCTGTTGGTTAGTGTCTGTGTTGTGTAGCAGCATTCTGGTGGCTTCCTTGCGCTCCTGAAGGCGAGGTTACACGGAATTCCCACGGCAGTGAGCCCAGTGTGCTCCATCAAGCAGTCTTTGGGGGTGGCACGAGCATGTCAGGGTGTTACATTTAAAAAGCTGCAGCCTCAGCGTAAACCGCACACGTCTTCTACTCAACTCCATGAGAATGCTGAAATGCCGCCGCAGCTCCAGAGTGCAGCACTGGGACGGCCAAAAAATGCCACTGCATTTATGTCAGGCAGTGCAGAACTTTGCTGGGAAATGCTTCACTGCATTCGTACAGATACAGCAAATGGCTTTTCCAGCAACAGCCCTTTGCTTCTGAACACTGGCTGTCCATCACGCATGTATATGATCACTGATATGTATCGCTCTGCAGTCTGCTGTTTTGCCTTTCTTACTGTGATTAGCTGTAGGCTCTTAATCTTATTCTAATGCCTTGGAACTTCTCTCTTTCTTTTCAGGAGCTCTGCTCTCTGTAATTCTCTGCTCTGTTGTTCTTGGTAGCACAATGCCTTTAGCTTGGCAGACATTTAGCGGCATGTCAGTATGAGAGAAAATGCTGGAATGGATGCAAGAGTAAGGATGTAAAATAGTAAAATGGGGCATCTGATCGTTGAATATTTTCCAGAAGGAACCTGCTATATATATTTTTTTCCGTCAGTCACATTTAGCTCAGACTACCTTAAATCTGACATGGCATTGGGATAAGCAGAGAATGCGGCTTGGTGATACAGGCCGCTGGCAATAGATGTGTTGGTCTCTTTTAGTGTTTCTCTCTTGAAAATGTTTTCTAGGAAATGGATTTGACTGAGTAATCGATTTTAACTGATCCCACAATGTTTTGAGATATTCAGTGAGACCACAGCGGATAGTCAGCGAACGTGGGCCAGTCGATTTCGGAGTCTGTTTTCAGAGCAGCTACGTCAAGCTCTGCAGGAATCACATGACCTTTTTGCATGGCTTTCGGTCCGAGGCATTAAGGAGCTGCTCATTGGCGCGCACGTTCAACCGTGCCAGTCCTACATGGCATGACCTCCCCGCTCTGACACTGCCAGACTAGCCCAGAGATTTATTCTGCACTTGCAATGGCTGGAAACAATATGTCTAATGCACGCGATGGCAAGCAGAAAGCTGCGTGGACGGGCTTTCTGTTCATTTATTTATTTCACTGAGCGGCTTGCTGAACACCGCGGCCACTTATTAAAGCTTGACATTTAAATCAATTTCTTTCAGACAGACTTTTCTTGTTCTGTGTGTGCACTTATTCTGTTTTTTTTTTTCTTAATTTGTAAACTTCTGTGTGACTGAATGTGTTAAAAGTTGTAAAGTAAAGCTGGCCAACAGTGTCTAATGTGTGTTTGGTCCATGGGGGCATGAATCCATGCCTGTCCATCCTCCGCCGCTGACTGGGGGGCGCCGCTAAGCGTGCTAATGGACCTGCGCCTCGCTGGAGGTCGGCCTGCTTTCTGCCTCCGCTGCTGATAGGGGGGTGCCGCTAAGCGTGCTAATGGATCTGCGCCTCGCTGGAGGTTGGCCTGCATTCTGCCTCCGCCGCTGACTGGGGGGCGCCGCTAAGCGTGCTAATGGATCTGCGCCTCGCTGGAGGTCGGCCTGCTAAGCATGCTAATGGACCTGTGCCTCGATGGAGGTCGGCCTGCATTCTGCCTCCGCTGCTGACTGGGGGGCGCCGCTAAGCGTGCTAATGGACCTGCGCCTCTCTGGTGGTCGGCCTGCTTTCTGCCTCCGCTGCTGATAGGGGGGCGCCGCTAAGCGTGCTAATGGACCTGCGCCTCTCTGGAGGTCGGCCTGCTTTCTGCCTCCGCCGCGGACTGGGGGGCGCCGCTAAGCGTGCTAATGGACCTGCGCCTCGCTGGAGGTCGGCCTGCTTTCTGCCTCCGCCGCTGACTGGGGGGCGCCGCTAAGCGTGCTAATGGACCTGCGCCTCGCTGGAGGTCGGCCTGCTAAGCATGTTAATGGACCTGCGCCTCGCTGGAGGTCGGCCTGCATTCTGCCTCCGCTGCTGACTGGGGGGCGCCGCTAAGCGTGCTAATGGACCTGCGCCTCTCTGGTGGTCGGCCTGCTTTCTGCCTCCGCTGCTGATAGGGGGGCGCCGCTAAGCGTGCTAATGGACCTGCGCCTCTCTGGTGGTCGGCCTGCTTTCTGCCTCCGCTGCTGATAGGGGGGCGCCGCTAAGCGCGCTAATGGACCTGCGCCTCTCTGGTGGTCGGCCTGCTTTCTGCCTCCGCCGCTGACTGGGGGGCGCCGCTAAGCGTGCTAATGGACCTGTGCCTCACTGGAGGTCGGCCTGCTAAGCATGTTAATGGACCTGCGCCTCGCTGGAGGTCGGCCTGCATTCTGCCTCCGCTGCTGACTGGGGGGCGCCGCTAAGCGTGCTAATGGACCTGCGCCTCGCTGGAGGTCGGCCTGCTTTCTGCCTCCGCTGCTGACTGGGGAGCGCCGCTAAGCGTGCTAATGGACCTGCGCCTCGCTGGAGGTCGGCCTGCATTCTGCCTCCGCCGCTGACTGGGGGGCGCCGCTAAACGTGCTAATGGACCTGCGCCTCGCTGGAGGTCGGCCTGCTTTCTGCCTCCGCTGCTGACTGGGGAGCGCCGCTAAGCGTGCTAATGGACCTGCGCCTCGCTGGAGGTCGGCCTGCATTCTGCCTCCGCCGCTGACTGGGGGGCGCCGCTAAGCGTGCTAATGGACCTGCGCCTCTCTGGAGGTCGGCCTGCTTTCTGCCTCCGCCGCGGACTGGGGGGCGCCGCTAAGCGTGCTAATGGACCTGCGCCTCGCTGGAGGTCGGCCTGCATTCTGCCTCCGCCGCTGACTGGGGGGCGCCGCTAAGCGTGCTAATGGACCTGCGCCTCGCTGGAGGTCGGCCTGCATTCTGCCTCCGCCGCTGACTGGGGGGCGCCGCTAAGCGTGCTAATGGACCTGCACCTCGCTGGAGGTCGGCCTGCTTTCTGCCTCCGCCGCTGATAGGGGGATGCCGCTAAGCGTGCTAATGGATCTGCGCCTCGCTGGAGGTCGGCCTGCTTTCTGCCTCAGGCCAGGTGCTGGTGCAACTCCCTCCTGTAGCTTTAATTTGCACCTGCTAGACTGGACTCCTTCCCCCAGCAGCTAATAACCCCCCAGGAAGTGGGGTCATTGCTCCGATGGAGAAAGTGTTGCCAGTGGAACATTTTCAGGTCTGTGTGTGTGCATATCTGTGTGTATGTGCGCATGGGCATGCGTGAATGTGTGTGCATATGTGTTTGAATGCGTGCGTGTGTGTCTCTGCTTGTGTGTGTGCACATGTGTGCACATGTGTTATACTTAAACAAGTGTACCCCAAAGCAGTTAACTGGAATGTAATTATGAACAGAGCACAACTGATAGAAACAATTAAATCTATTGTGGTCAGAAAGTAAGCTGGTCTTCAAAGACTTCCGGAGGTACTCAGCAGTTCATGATGGTGCTTGCGGTGGAAGCGTACCGATTAGGCGGTCGTTCGGGGCTCCGTTCACAAAATGCCTTGTGTTCTTTGGTTTTACAAAATCCTTATTGGCTGAATGGACTAAACGGTTTGAAGTTGATTGAAAAGTGGACCAGAATTGAGAGATGTGCAGTGTATGTTTTTGCCTTTGCCCAGTTGTTGTGCTGTTCTGTTATAATTTGGGGAGAGGCGAGACACACTCCAGCTGATTGGATCTGGGCCCAAACGATCACTTCATTATGCTGAGTGCTATGGGAGGAATATCTGGAAGGATTTGACGGGAGGGCTTAACGGAACCCCTCAGGCGGGAGCCCGGAATGGCGGAGCGATTTCTCACCAGCAGCGACGTGCTTAACCACGCAGACTACAGATACGGCAGCGAAATGATACGAGGCGGATCCGAATGAACCTGGCACGCAAAATTCAGTGGTAGCTTCCCTGTTTTTCCAATAACCCTATTGTGGAAAGGTTGTTTTTCACCAGAACTTTGCCTTCCTGCAATTGAACTTGTGTGTCCATTATTGGTTGGAATTTTTATCATTTATTCCGACCTGCATTAATCGATGTGTTGAACTTTGAACCTGAAGACATGGGGAAAGTTTTCTTTACGTGTAAAGGGTTAACGGAGGAATAGCCAAACCAGTGTGGGGAGGACTAGACTAGTCTGCGCTCAGCTGCCTTCTTACAGAGGGAAACATCAAGCGCAGCTTCTCACATTTATGGTTGTTTAGCTGACGCTTTTGTTCGAAGTGAAGCAGGGAGAAGATCACAGGCGTAAAGCTGCCAGGAGCTGATGTAGGTACAGGCGCTGCAGGGCGGAGCCTCCAGTCACCGACCTGAGACACGTGCGAAAGTCGTGGGCAGAAATGGCTATAAACTCACATCATAAATGCTGCACAGACAAATTTCACCCAGGGGAGTGACGTCCCTCTAAGCAGAATATATAAAAGCTGCACAGAGGATGCACTTTTCCCTTTTTAAACCCACCTTCAGTCAGCTGCAGTCGCTCTCCTTTGTGTCATGTCAAGGTAATTAAATTCTGGCCTGGGTCCTGGACCAACTCTGCCAGGCTGACAGGTAACATCCTGAAGCACACACCTCTTCCCCTGTGTCACAGTCACGAGAGCTGCCTGCCTTTTGTCCTGTCCTCAGCTGTCACATTATACAGTCTTTATTCATTTTGAGCTGAGTACAGAGTGTCATGTGTTACGGTGTAATAGAGAGCGATCGGGGGCTGATCTTTCTACACATCTGCGCACTATTACCGCAGATCCCGCGCTCGTCAGATCGTGACTGAGGGCAGAGATGTAGATTCGGGTGGAAATGTGACTCTGCAGTGCGGGAAGCCCGTTAGAATAGCCCTGGGTTCCGGGGCCTGGCCTGCCCGTGCTGTTGACCCTGCCTCTTTCTGTGGTAGTTACATAACCCCACATTCGTACGGGGCTCCGGGCTTTAACGTGATGTGCTGGCTTGTGGTGCACAGCTTAGCAGAAAACACTGCTAGTGTATACACTACACTCCAATACCTCGTCAGAGCTCATTCAAAACTGCCATCTTTAAACGTTTCCATACTGAAGATCTGCCGAACATCTTTTCCCACTTTTCCATTCTCTCCCTCTGAATGAATCGGGCTGTATTGATCGTGCAGTTCTGCGCCGTCCCTTATATACAGGAACCCACAGCGTACTATAAAGAGGGAACCTCTTTCTTCTGGAAAATCGCACCGATATTGATCTTGCAGGAGATATTTCTGCTCCAGTCCATATCATGTTTAGTTGTGATGTGTAATTTTTTTTTTCCCTTCTGTGTCCTTTGTTCTATTCAATCTAACCTGCTGCTCGTGTTCAAGAGAGTTCTTCTGGAATGTTGGAAGCGTGTTCAGAGACGGCCTTCTCATGGGCTGGTATCTCCATGGAAAAGGAGTCCCCTTGCTCATTCCTGCTATTCAGTCTTCATTGAATTCTCTGTGAGATGGGAATTAGTCAAAGCTGTCAGCTGAGGCTTTTGCTGTGGTGCTATTTGGTGTTGATTCTAACACGAGCTGCTGCATACGGAATTGAATCTCAGCTGATTATTTACTTGTAAAAGCCGTCATGTTCTCTGGTCCCCAGGAGGCTGGTGTGCGGCTGTTGATTTCTGGGGACTTTTCTCATGAAAATCTGTGTGATGGCCCGGGACGCCTGGTAGACGTATCCGAGTGAGCAGAATGCCTGCGTGTTGCTCTCCTCTGACTGCATCGTCTGCTTCACAGCTCCATTAATCTTCGGCAACCGTCAGCCGCAAACCGATCCGCACTCCATCCTGCCATGATCGTTTGGTGGGAAAGTCGGATATCACCCATTTCTTCTCATCTCAATGCTCGATGGTTCTTAATGCTGGGATATATTGTTCATGTCGGAAAGGCGGCCACCATGAAATAAGTTGAATTGAAACAAGCACGTGTGAACTGTCCTTTTTGAAAGCAGTGAAACCATCTGAGCTGGTATAAGACGTAAACCTCGGAGAATCTGGTCTTTGAAAGGTGGTGACTCTCCATGAACCTCGTGCCATTCTGGGCAGTGTTTTAAGGCCTTTGAATTTTTTCCTTGTCTTTTCGTTGTGTCTGACCATTCGCCGTTGATTGATGCTGTGCCCGTCAGGAGCCTGGCACCCCCCTCCTTACTAACATGTCACATTTGAACACCCGTTATGTCCTGAGATTTCCTTTTGCCTTTCGCATGCTGTCTGGAACTGGCGCCAATATGGCTCCCTGATGGGAGGCAGTCATTTTGTACTATATGGATGATTATATGTTGATAAAATGATGATGAAACGATAATTTTCCGAGCCGGCTAGCAGCCCAAGAGACATCTTATAGCTCTTCTTCATTGCTGCAGATTCTTCTGCGGGGCCTCCATTAAAAAACATTAAAGTCATTTTAGTCACAAATGGTATGAGGAAAATATGTGATTTTGCCTGTCTCTGCTCTTTTTCTGAGTCCCTGTGCAGAGTTAAGCTCACAGTGGGCTAACATAGCGAGATGACAATTCCAACTAGTGTGTGTATATATTGGCCAGCAAACCTGCACATGGCCCCATGGCTGGTGTGCAAACCTCACGGAGACCTGGGAGCTATCATGGGAAAAATACAGACATAATTCTAATCCCCCCAGTGTGATTTTCAGTGTCCCCCCCTTGAGTGGCCATCTCTGTAAGGCAGGGAGGTGAAACTGGGCCTGGTGAAACTGGGCCTCAGGCTGTTGACCACAATTGAAGGCGACGCAATTCTGCGGTTTAGAGAGGACCCTGTCAGTGTGCGCGCATTTTCACCGTCCTGTGTTTGCCACCCCAGGACGCTCCGTGACCTGGATTGCTTCAGTAAACACCCAACTGTAAAATGGTTTACAGTGTGGGTCACTTGGGAAGCAAGTGTTTGCTAAGCAAATGAATAACGTGAGTAATGTGTCAGAGCTGTCCTTTCCCAGCGGAGCTGCTGCAGCTGTTTCTGTACCGAAGCAGGTATGCTGGCCTCCTCCTGGCCAGATCGCAAAATGCACCGACCAATTATACGTCTTGTGGAGGTCACATGTTACTGCTTTCTCTTGGAGCTTGAATATAGCAAAGTTATGCTATTTTTACTGAAAACAAAAGACCGGATCTTCTCCAGCCATCTACACTATATGTTCACCTGGAATCAACATCAACATTATCACACCTATTGATAATAATTGTGTTTTTTTATTTGCATTCCACTAATTGAAAATGTTCATTAAAATCATGTTGGGTAATTGTGGCTATAATGGAATAAAATTTTCTCTCCCGGTAATTTTGCGTTTGGACCTAAATGTCTTGTGTATTGTGTATCATGTTGTGGTTATTTTTAAAAAATTAGTGCTTTAAAAAATGCTGTTTTGTTTTCTGGGATTTTGGATAAATGCCCTGAGATCCTGCATGACATCATTCACGTTTGTAGCTACAGAAGAGTTGAGGTCATGGCATTGTCCCTCGCTAGGCTGCACTGTTTC
This sequence comes from Brienomyrus brachyistius, assembly GCF_023856365.1. NCBI lineage: Eukaryota > Metazoa > Chordata > Actinopteri > Osteoglossiformes > Mormyridae > Brienomyrus > Brienomyrus brachyistius. The sequence continues at coordinate 1,276,603 of NC_064533.1, forward strand.
GCCAGGTGCATCTTTAGTCTTCCCAGTGTCCTGTTTGTGTTGTGCTGCGTCGAGTTTACAGGCTTACTGGGAGCTAAGCTGTTCATAAAAACCAGCGTTAGATCTGCAGAAGTTTTCGAGCCGTGAGGAAATGTCCCTTCGGCAGTCACGGCAAATCCGGATCTTCACACGCTCCCTCGATGCTGGTGTAGCACCCTGGGCTTCTAATAGCACAGGAGAGCACAGATAATTTTCATTTGGCACAGATGGAGGACAGAAATAAGGGAGAAATATCTTGGCTATTTGAATAGTGCGCTGGTATTAAACATTGTGTGAATGCTCCCCTACCGCCGATAGACTGTCAGTCTGCCAACTGTTCACTTTATTCTCAGCCTCTCTATCGGCAAAGGGACCGGTACCCCCCCCCCCCCCCCCCCCCCCCGCCCCCCCTTTCATTTTTCACAACAGTAGCATTCTGGGGTAAATATCTCAGCTACTGCCGCCTGCTATAGCCTTTGTCGGGCAATTTCTCTGTTTACCTGCAGTGCCTCGCGCTTGTTTATTTCTAGTCCTGTATGAGGTGTCACATCAGGCTTCTTAATCTGTCTTCACTCTGGAAATCTTCATGCTGCTTTTTCTGTCTGCCACTGATTGTTGATGCGGTTGCTGTTTTCATCGTCTTCTTCACGGCAGCTGTCCGTCAATTCCGACTGATCTGCTGGACTGCAGTTTTTTTTCCCTACATGCTTTTATTTTGGCAGAAGCCAATTTGGCACCAATTCAGTGCCATTTTTATCATCCTTTGCTTCAACTGTGAATTTTAACATGCCTCAGATGCACAGTTTATTAAGACCATATTCATTGCATGACATTTTGATATGTTCATGGAGGTTTACTCAAAATTCTTTTTAAAAAAATAAGTAGATAAAGACTAATTGCAGCTAGGAAGGTCTGTCAGTATAATTTTAATGAATGCTCTGGGATTTAGGCGAAAATGTAGTTTTTCCCTGCCCCAGCATAAAAGGAGGACGTTCAGAGGGCCCATCTGTGGCCTAAATACCCATCAGGTGCAGCACCAGGTTGGTAAGTGGACTCGTGTTCAAGAACCAGGCAGGAGCAATTCCTGGGTGGCTTTGCTGGGGCTGACTTTGCTTCTCCGTCAGAAGCTTACCTGTATTAGCAGACGAATGTGCCTGTAGGACTGTTACCTAATAAAAACAGCCGAATGTGCAGGTAAAACGCTAAGCATGAATTCCAGATGCAGTTTGCTTTTTAACTCGTCCATTACAATGATCTCAGACAGAGCATCAGACGATTGTTCATGAGTTCATCGTCCTGTAAAGCGCCACCTTTCAGCTGGGAATTTCTTGTTTTGCCTTGCAGAAATGTATCATTTGATGTGCCTATTTTAAACTTTGAGGCGTTAAATGTGGCTCTGGAATGGGAGAAATAAGACAGGGGAGGGGGAGAGGAAGCCCGGCCCCCGGTGTACTGTACACAGTGCAAATGAATTTCACATCACTGTAGGTCACTGAATTAATTTCCAAAATGGCAATTGGTGTCATTTCTCGTGGGTATTTTAAGTGACAAGTCATGTTTGTTGGTGTGGTGAGATTACACTTCCTGTTTTTAGAGAGACGCTGTTCTTTTCCAGTCTGTGCCCAGCTATGTATGGCAGGAAGTAGGCACTGTCCGAATGCAGAGTGCCGCTCGGCGGCCTCTGTGTGGCCAGGGCTCAGCTGTCATCGCTCCAGTCTCTCCCTGATTGGTCAGTCCACAGGGGACCAGCCGCACAGTGGATTTCCAGCTGTTCCCAAGCGGGACCCATATATCGGAACTGTTAGCGTCCCTCGTGATTTACAAACTCTCCTCCAGGGTTTATGCTGACAGTGTGATTAATTGCCCCAAGGATTGTTTAAAAGGCCTGAAATCAAGGACGGCCCTTTTCTAACTGATTAAGTGGTTATGAATTAGCCAAACGAAGGCCTGAGATTCTGAGAATAAGTTGCTTAATGAAGTCTGGTTGGGATGACGATGGGACTCTGCTAACATGTCGAACAAGACACAATTTGACTTAATAAGACCTGAAGAATCTGTTTGGCAAAATCCCGCTAAACCCCTCATTATTTAAAAATCACTATGGAAACCAAGGATAGGGATTGCAGAACAGGGTCGGATAATTGGGTGAAAATGGGAAGGTTGGCTGTGCCTTTGCTTCTTGTGCCATTTTTATTTCCGCTTGTAAGAGGCGGGCTTCTTGCAGCCAAACCACACGCATGTTAGCCCTTCTTTTGAAAAGCACTTTAATTCATGCAATTAAGCGGCGCAGAGCTTCTGCGGCCAGATTAATATGCATCGGCGTTTGATCAAAGACTCGAGTGGAAGTTCACCTCTCGAGCCGATTGCTCCCATGCTCTCTGGCCTGAGGTCGGCATTTCACAGAAGCAAGGTTTCCCATAATATGCTCTGAGTAAAGATTTCCTGTCAGGCTGCTGCAGATGTGCTTCTTCCTCCTATTTCCTCATTCCTAGTTTTCCTTCGCACTTTGGGGGCCTCTGTGGCTTTGTGTCCTGCCCAATATGCCAACCTGAGCTGTAGGTGTTGACATATCTTGGCTACAAAACCCTACACGGTCTTGTCCCAGAAGGTTCTGTTATAGCTTTGCCTTTAGTATCCAAAGTGCCGCCCTAGCCTGGCCCCATACTGTGCCAGGTACCGGGCCAGCTGGGCTTCACCCGCCTGAAGAACAGAGCTAGCTTGTTGCCGATTGGCTGGCTCATCTGACCATGTAAGGGCGACTCAACAGTGGATTGGCAGAGACAAACGAGGGCCTCGAGAAATTAGATTACAGATCATCTGGAATGTAAGCAGCGATTAATCCTCCTCTTCTGACGTGGAGCTCCTTTGCTGGATTTGTCATCCAGTCTCTGGGTGACACAGGCCATGTTTGACCTCTTTGACTTTGTGGAACCTTGTAGAGATTGACTTACCTCAGAGCGTGGACCCCCCCTTACCCCCCTGCCATACTTACCTGCCGTTATTTCCCTGTCACTGCATCGAAAAAGGTGTGAGCGCTGGCGAAGTGTGAGAATCACACTTTATGACAGTGAGCTTTATTTAACAGCGACTGTGTCCCCTTAACAGACAGTAATTTGGTCCCCTGCAGACTTTAACCTTCACAGAGGAACATGAGGGCACTGTAGAGAAAAATGGCCAGAGGTGCTCTGAGTAATTATATCTGACTGCCACACTGGACATACCAGATCGGTTCCGCTGATGACTGCATCAGGTGGAGGCCAGCTGGTTAGCTAATTGCTAAATTGAGCACCCAAATTATAGGGATCCTCCCTCACAGTACAGGTAAATGGTTTCGAAGGACAGCTGTAATGGTGGCAGGGTGATCCGGGGAGCATGAATGTGGGGGGGCGGGGCTGGGAGAGCCTGAGCACCTGCCCTTTTTGCCCAAATGGTTGATAGTGTCCACCTTCTGAGGACCTGAGTGCCCCTTTTTGATCACCAACTTAGCAAAACACAATCCGGTTAAATTTTACCAAGAGGTATTTCCCGAGCCAGCAGAATCCCTGGCTGGAGATCTTTCTGCATGGCCCTGCCAGGACCAACCCTAAAGGCATCTTCTGTGACCTGCAGTGGCAGGAGAGCTGTGTGCCGGCACAGTGAGTGCTTGTGTGTAAGACGCTGTCGGATGCAGTCTGGAGATCGATGAGAAGAGCTCACATGAGATCCAGCTTTGGGGATTAAGACGATGAGCTGACGGCTGCCCTGAGAGCCGGAGATCCGGAGGGGGGCATCCGCACCCCGGCAGCTACAGGAGTGCTATTGGCATTCCAGGAGGGAATATTAATGCGGGTGGTCTCTTGATGTTTCCAGTCAGGGCTAGTTATTGATGTGGCTCGGATTTGCTCCACAAGCACTCGATTATGCATGTTGGCCGGCAGTGGGGCTCTGAGCCAGGCCGCCCCGGAAGAGCGATGCCTCTGACGGAGCAGCCGATGTATGGATGGCCTGCCCATACCGCTTAAATTGCTTTATTTTGAAGGCCTGGTGTTTCCTGTCTGCGTTGTCAGCTGTAAAGGTCAGAACTGTACAAATAGCCGCTGATTGGCTGATAATGCACTTGGTTAAAGTGCAGCTTAAAATTCACATGCTTAATAGGTCAAAGAACGGCAGCCCATGAATACATAAAAATGTTCTGCTCAGGGAATTAAGCCCTTAATCTATTAGACTGGAATATTCTCCCTCAAAAGGCTAAGAGATTTGGGGGGGGGGGGGGGGGGCTGTTTCCCGCCAGTCTAGATAATTAAGAAATTTTGCTGACATTTTGTTGATGTTTCCTTTGTGTGTCAGCTTGTGACCAAATGTCACACCATCTCCTGTTTGGAGCCCCATGACAGGAGCCCAAACACCTAGTCGAACATCTTTACATTTTCTCTTATGACTTCATTATCTTGTCCTGTGTACCTTTGTTGCCAGGGGAATCTTGTGACCCCCCCCCCACCGCTCTCATCTCTCCAGTGTCGCCCTTGTGCAAGTGGAACTTTAAAAACAAGAATCTGAAGAGAACAAACTTTTTTGTCAGACCCTTCAGATCTGCAGGAGTGATTTCATTCCATTGTTATTTAATTACTACAATGGAGGAGCAAAAAAAACATACTGTACTTTTTCTGACGTATTTAATTGCCCATGAGAAAATGTTATTAAAGTACAATGAGCATGCAATTAAGGAAAAACAAAGCGCTTTTGAAAAGCTAGTAATTGCTCTTGGTTGGGTTGCTTGCAGTGTGGCTCCGTGTGTTCGCCGGTGATTAGCAGTGCCGTCAGCCGCTCTCTCTCGCCAAGAACTTTATGAAATTGCAGAGCTGATGAAATGAATGTGCGTATTATGGCTTATTGTTCTCTTGTTAGTGAAGCGCCCCCGTTTAAAGCTTGCTAGCCATCTTCATTAAAGGAGATTCAGCACCGACGGCAGTCGTGGTCCAGGCCTGATCGTGTCGCTCTTCCCCGGGTTTCTCTGTTGCACCCTCTCCATGATTTCCTCTTGCAGTGGCACCTTTCTTGTATTCCGGCTCATGTCGTTGGAGTTTTTTCGTCAAGTAAATTTACGAAATGAAAGCTGCAGTCGCACTATTTACTTAAAAAACTTCAGACCATAGTATTGCTCATTGCTTGCTGGATTGTTTAGTCTAAATCGAAATCACTAACATCATACAGACTGTGTGTCTCTCCCATTTCTCGAATCAGCTCCCTTTACCATTGTACCATTGGGCTTTCACAACAGGGTGTCAAAATACATTTCTTGTACTACAGATAATATGATCATCACTTAGGGAATTATCAGTCTCACCTGTACAGTCTCTTCTGAATTCTGTGCAAAAGCGGGACAGCACAGGGTCCTCAGCGGCAGCCTGCTTGTTTATGGCTGTAAATGGTCAGACGTCTCACCGCCTCATCACTTGGTGGACTGCAACCCTTCATTAAATTCTCCATCAGTGTCTTTCTGCCCACATTTCATTAATTCATTAGTGAAATGATCTTTCCATAGAAGTTTGGGGCAGACCGACGGGCTTGTGGAGCTTATCTTCACAGATCACATTAGACTTTGTAAGAGTAAAATGAGGATAATGGAGGAATGTCTATGGGGCATATAGATTAAAAGCAAAGGTGGACATTTCGGCTCCAGAAAGTAAAACTCCAGATCAAATTTGGTTTCAGCAGATTGAGTATAAAGAGTCACAGTCACTGAGTACTCAAGTGGTTGGTTGAAACAAAATCTTCAAAGTCTCGGCCAATCAAATTCTGATTCCAAGATTTCCTGACACAAGGAGGCATCGCGTGAAGAAAATCAGAGGGAGGTTCACTGTCTTCCAGTAAGAGACTGCAAGGCAGAACCAGGAGAAGTTACTGCACAGTCCAGCATATTTCAGTGTGGTGAGTCAGGCATTATGGAAGTAACGGCTCTCACTCTGCTGATTAGATTGGAGCCTTTTCTGAATCTCTGTTTAAAAAGTGGCAAAAGCTTGTAAATGATACATGACGGTAAATGTATCCCACCGGCTGAGTTCCTGATCACCTAACGGGGATATTCTAACTTGCAGCAGCAGTACTGGATTATTCTTATGTGGTGTAATAGCGGTTCTGATATCATTATTTGGGCCCTGCTCTCATTAGGGGGTTTTCATTGAGGCCTTTGGTCTGACTGTTACCCTGGGTACTGTGGTGTCAGGAGGCCTTTGGTCTGACTGTTACCCTGGGTACTGTTGTGTCAGGAGGCCTTTGGTCTGACTGTTACCCTGGATACTGTTGTGTCAGGAGGCCTTTGGTCTGACTGTTACCCTGGGTACTGCGGTGTCAGGAGGCCTTTGGTCTGACTGTTACCCTGGGTACTGCGGTGTCAGGAGGCCTTTGGTCTGACTGTTACCCTGGGTACTGTGGTGTCAGGAGGCCTTTGGTCTGACTGTTACCCTGGGTACTGTGGTGTCAGGAGGCCTTTGGTCTGACTGCTACCCTGGGTACTGTGGTGTCAGGAGGCCTTTGGTCTGACTGTTACCCTGGGTACTGTGGTGTCAGGAGGCTTTGGTCTGACTGTTACCCTGGGTACTGTGGTGTCAGGAGGCCTTTGGTCTGACTGTTACCCTGGGTACTGTGGTGTCAGGAGGCCTTTGGTCTGACTGTTACCCTGGGTACTGTTGTGTCAGGAGGCCTTTGGTCTGACTGTTACCCTGGGTACTGTGGTGTCAGGAGGCCTTTGGTCTGACTGTTACCCTGGGTACTGTGGTGTCAGGAGGCCTTTGGTCTGACTGTTACCCTGGGTACTGTGGTGTCAGGAGGCCTTTGGTCTGACTGTTACCCTGGGTACTGTTGTGTCAGGAGGCCTTTGGTCTGACTGCTACCCTGGGTATTGTGGTGTCAGGAGGCCTTTGGTCTGACTGTTACCCTGGGTACTGTGGTGTCAGGAGGCTTTGGTCTGACTGTTACCCTGGGTACTGTGGTGTCAGGAGGCCTTTGGTCTGACTGTTACCCTGGGTACTGTGGTGTCAGGAGGCCTTTGGTCTGACTGTTACCCTGGGTATTGTGGTGTCAGGAGGCCTTTGGTCTGACTGTTACCCTGGGTACTGTGGTGTCAGGAGGCCTTTGGTCTGACTGTTACCCTGGGTACTTTGGTGTCAGGAGGCCTTTGGTCTGACTGTTACCCTGGGTACTGTGGTGTCAGGAGGCCTTTGGTCTGACTGTTACCCTGGGTACTGTGGTGTCAGGAGGCCTTTGGTCTGACTGTTACCCTGGGTACTGTGGTGTCAGGAGGCCTTTGGTCTGACTGTTACCCTGGGTACTGTGGTGTCAGGAGGCTTTGGTCTGACTGTTACCCTGGGTACTGTGGTGTCAGGAGGCCTTTGGTCTGACTGTTACCCTGGGTATTCTGGTGTGCATTCGGAACAAATTTATTACCTGCAATTCGCTAACATGAAATGGATTTTTTTGTATATAAAACCTATTTGTTTAAAGCACCTGCTTGGTGGTAGTTTAACAGTGATAAAACATTTGTCAAGGCATGCCTTCACTCATCACACGCAGTGCAAACCCAGGTGGCACCCTCAAGTCAACTACGAATGACGCCCCCCCAAATTTGTCAACCAAGACTCCAGATGAGGTTAAATGACACGACTGTCCTTGATCCATTGATACAGGACAGTTAAGATGGATTATCACTATAGAATTGCTCAGCTGTTGCTGTTTTATGGGCCAGGGAGGAATCCTTTACAGCCCTGAAGGCCTCTAAGAAATCCACAGGCCGGCCGCTAGGAAGTAACGGAGCTGGAAACCCCCCCACACCCCCATACCTAACGGATAGGATATTCCCTGCACCAAAAGATGTATTGCATGGAGGACAAAAACCTATCTACCACGTAAAAGCCTTCCGATTGTATTTAGACAAATGGGGTGAGATGAAATGGCATTTGCACAACATCAGAAGGACATTTTTCTCGCTCTATTTTTTTCCCCTGCACAGAATGAATTTAAAAAAAAAATCACTTCCATTGTTGCCAGGGCCCCATTTCTCTGCATATATGTTTGCGTCTCAGTGACAGGTTGACCCCTGGATGCCCTCGGCTCCTCCTCCAGGCTCCCTCAAGTAGCCACGCCCCCTCAAACAGCCACATACCCTTAAGTAGCCACGCCACCTCACACAGCCACACTCCATTCAGCAGCCATGCCCCCTCAAACAGCCACATACCCTTAAGTAGCCACGCCCCCTCAAACAGCGACATACCCTTAAGTAGCCACACTCCCTCAAACAGCCACATACCCTTAAGTAGCCACACCCCCTCAAACAGCCACACCCCTTTCAACAGCCATGCCCCCTCAAACAGCCACATACCCTTTAGTAGCCACGCCCCCTCAAACAGCCACATTCCTTGCTAGCTGGGGATATATTTGCAATCGTTGATTTTCGTGCCCCTTTCCATTAAATATTGGTTCCTAGCAAGCAGTACATCAGCTTTCCATATGCACGCCTCTCATTTTCACCTGATTGATTGTGACTGCGTTTATAGTGTGAAAGGACAGAAGCCATTGAGACAGAATGTATTTTCTCTGTGCTTTATACCTCCAGGACCAAAATAAAATGATCAGTCATCTGAATCCATTCCAGATGAACGCACCGGCGCAGTGCCAGTGCCAGTGGGCCACACTTCCTGCAGACACCGAGTTCACAGTCGGGGTCAGTCTGAACGGTCTCTCCGAAGATGAATGGGTTAGAGGTCGATGGGAAGCTAAAAGTGAACGGTGGCTGTTGTCACTTCTGCAGTTAATGTAGCAGACTGTAACCTGATATCCCGAGCAGATGGCAGATTACGAGCCATTTAAATCTCCAATGTAAAACACGCTGCCGCTGTGAGTCGTAGGGCTGGGTATCACCAGGCCCCGGGCAAGACGAACTGTATCATGATACAATGCAGCAACAGATTAACTGCTTTGCGGGACGTAAAGAAAGTGAAACTTGTAATAATTAACCCTTTATTATTTGGACATTTTCAGAATTACCAATCGTGCAGATTTGTAATAACAGAATATAGGTAATATTATTAGTCTTCATGTTTATGATTTGGTGATTAAAGTTCAAATAATGATGTGCTGTACATCATTACATTTGTTTGACAGTAGAAATGCCTTTTGAAGAGTTACCGTTTTTGAGAAATTGATGCCGTTATTTTGAATATACAAAGCTAGTTAGCTGTGCAGCAAATCAAGACAAGAGAGCTTGATACAATAATAGCTGCTGAAAAATATAAGAAGGCCGGTAAAAAAAATGTATCTTCATGTTATGTTGGCCTGCAGTACAAACCTGCAGACATACATATTGTTTACTTTGGTTCCATACGTTACATTTTTGGGATAAGAACAAGATGATGCTTAAAAAAGAAATGGTTTGTGAAAATCCAGAATAAAGAATAATTAAATTAAAAAAACAAACAATGCATTCGTTTTGCGAACCCTGTAATATTTTGTGAAGCAAATATTTGTGCTCAGATTTTAAGCATGGTTCGCAAACTTTCGAGAGTTCGGATGTTCGTTACAGCCCTAGTGATCTGAGGATATTTGTATCGCTATGTTCACAGCACTCATGGATTTAATATATATATATATATATATATATATATATATATATATATATATATATATATATATATATATATATATATATATATATACACACACACACACACACACACACACACACACACACCACTTAATTTCACTTTAATTGATTTGATTGTGCCGATGGTCAGGCTGACATCAGATTGTGTGCCTTAATTTCCAAGGGCGTGTTTCTTTAATTATTAGCGGGAAAGTCATTGGATTTGTACATTACACATATCTTCATTTGTGCTGCTTAATTGGCAAATGGAATTTAATTTTTTGGGGGTGTGCATATCTTCCATGTCTTGCAACGCTGATCTTGTTTTATTTCCAGACATGTTATAAGAGTGGGATGGGGATTATTAATTAAAATGAAAGAGTGGTTAATAACAGAGATTACAGGCACAGCACAGCTCTGTATCAAAGTACTATACATAGGATCTCTGATGGTTCTCTGATTATTACCAGTCTTAAGCTAATGCAGACCTCTCTCTCTACAGACCTCTCTCTACAAACCCCTCTCTCTACAGATCTCACTCGCTACAGACCTCTCTCTCTACAGACCTCTCTCTCTATAGATCTTTCTCGCTACAGACCTCTCTCTACAGATCTCTCTCGCTACAGATCTCTCTCGCTACAGACCTCTCTCTCTACAGACCTCTCTTGCTACAGACCTCTCTTGCTACAGACCTCTCTCGCTACAGACCTCTCTCTCTACAGACCTCTCTCTCTACAGACCTCTCTCTACTTGCACGTAATCAGTCAGCGTCTGTCTTGCTCGTAAAACAGCATCTTCGGTGATCTCAGCCTCGTGTTGCAGAAACACTCTGTTTGGCAGGTGTTTGGCAGGTGTTTGGCAGGTGACCCCAGTGACCCTCCCTCTCCCATCACCTGTCCGCTGGGTCGTGCTGGTGACTCAACCCACCATTCAACTTTCAGTATTTATCATTATTCAGATATAAATATGGTGATGCGTGACTGTGGTTTCTGTTTATTTGGACAGGCTAAAATGTCTGTATTTGTATTTGCTGTAATGTATTAATGTACTGGAGTATCTGTTTTTCTTAACTGAATAATACACTCCACTTGTTTATCACAAAAGGAAGTGTGTTTTCATGTTAATGAAATGTACATTAAACATGTACTTTATTTAGACATCTTACCAGTCATATCAATGACATGCAGAACTCCCGGCTAATTCAAAGGCAAGTCAGAGCCTTTAACTGCAACGTCAACAAAGACTAGCAATTATTATTGTTTTTCTGGAAATGAAAAAGACCTCTTTAATCATACTTTACTGCTGATTTTTAGAATATGCTGCTGTTCTGCATGCTTGAGTAGTTGGTTGAGCTTAATAGCTGTGTGAAAAATGTGTTTTGGGATGGTAATGTGGATCTGTTTACCACCTCTGCTATCCTACAGAATATTTCATTACAGCATAACAGACTAACATTACATCCCTCCCCTCCCCAAAGGACACACTGTCTTGTTCATTGGAGTGTGATGTGTTTTCTGTTCTGATGAAATTGTAGCAGTATAGCTTATACTATTTTAGCCTCCTATGCTGTGGGCGATTTGAAATGTTATCTAAAAAGTAGCGTTTTCCGTGGACTGCATTAACTACGTATTATTAGCATGAAGGAGGAGGGGGGTGTGTTTGGATGAAGTTTGGGGAGGTATCACTCTCAGATACCAAATGAAGGTCCTTCACTTGGTGTAGCACCACAGTCCATTAGTTCTCGAAGTTGCCAATGCCGATGATTATGGTCAGAGAGTGAACCACCACCGGGAAGCCAGGCTTCCTGCATTTCGGACCGGTCAGCCTCGCCCTCTGGCCCCCAGGCTTCCTGCATTTCGGACCGGTCAGCCTCGCCCTCTGGCCCCCAGGCTTCCTGCATTTCGGACCGGTCAGCCTCGCCCTCTGGCCCCCAGGCTTCCTGCATTTCGGACCGGTCAGCCTCGCCCTCTGGCCCCCAGGCTTCCTGCATTTCGGACCGGTCAGCCTCGCCCTCTGGCCCCCAGGCTTCCTGCAGTTCGGACCGGTCAGCCTCGCCCTCTGGCCCCCAGGCTTCCTGCATTTCGGACCGGTCAGCCTCGCCCTCTGGCCCCCAGGCTTCCTGCATTTCGGACCGGTCAGCCTCGCCCTCTGGCCCCCAGGCTTCCTGCATTTCGGACCGGTCAGCCTCGCCCTCTGGCCCCCAGGCTTCCTGCATTTCGGACCGGTCAGCCTCGCCCTCTGGCCCCCAGGCTTCCTGCATTTCGGACCGGTCAGCCTCGCCCTCTGGCCCCCAGGCTTCCTGCAGTTCGGACCGGTCAGCCTCGCCCTCTGGCCCCCAGGCTTCCTGCATTTCGGACCGGTCAGCCTCACCCTCTGGCCCCCAGGCTTCCTGCATTTCGGACCGGTCAGCCTCGCCCTCTGGCCCCCAGGCTTCCTGCATTTCGGACCGGTCAGCCTCGCCCTCTGGCCCCCAGGCTTCCTGCAGTTCGGACCGGTCAGCCTCGCCCTCTGGCCCCCAGGCTTCCTGCATTTCGGACCGGTCAGCCTCACCCTCTGGCCCCCAGGCTTCCTGCATTTCGGACCGGTCAGCCTCACCCTCTGGCCCCCAGGCTTCCTGCATTTCGGACCGGTCAGCCTCACCCTTTGGCCCCCAGGCTTCCTGCATTTCGGACCGGTCAGCCTCGCCCTCTGGCCCCCAGGCTTCCTGCATTTCGGACCGGTCAGCCTCGCCCTCTGGCCCCCAGGCTTCCTGCATTTCGGACCGGTCAGCCTCGCCCTCTGGCCCCCAGGCTTCCTGCATTTCGGACCGGTCAGCCTCGCCCTCTGGCCCCCAGGCTTCCTGCAGTTCGGACCGGTCAGCCTCGCCCTCTGGCCCCCAGGCTTCCTGCATTTCGGACCGGTCAGCCTCACCCTCTGGCCCCCAGGCTTCCTGCATTTCGGACCGGTCAGCCTCGCCCTCTGGCCCCCAGGCTTCCTGCATTTCGGACCGGTCAGCCTCGCCCTCTGGCCCCCAGGCTTCCTGCAGTTCGGACCGGTCAGCCTCGCCCTCTGGCCCCCAGGCTTCCTGCATTTCGGACCGGTCAGCCTCACCCTCTGGCCCCCAGGCTTCCTGCATTTCGGACCGGTCAGCCTCACCCTCTGGCCCCCAGGCTTCCTGCATTTCGGACCGGTCAGCCTCACCCTTTGGCCCCCAGGCTTCCTGCATTTCGGACCGGTCAGCCTCACCCTCTGGCCCCCAGGCTTCTTGCAGTTCGGACCGGTCAGCCTCACCCTCTGGCCCCCAGGCTTCCTGCATTTCGGACCGGTCAGCCTCACCCTCTGGCCCCCAGGCTTCCTGCATTTCGGACCGGTCAGCCTCACCCTCTGGCCCCCAGGCTTCCTGCATTTCGGACCGGTCAGCCTCACCCTCTGGCCCCCAGGCTTCCTGCATTTCGGACCGGTCAGCCTCACCCTTTGGCCCCCAGGCTTCCTGCATTTCGGACCGGTCAGCCTCACCCTCTGGCCCCCAGGCTTCCTGCATTTCGGACCGGTCAGCCTCACCCTCTGGCCCCCAGGCTTCCTGCATTTCGGACCGGTCAGCCTCACCCTTTGGCCCCCAGGCTTCCTGCATTTCGGACCGGTCAGCCTCACCCTCTGGCCCCCAGGCTTCCTGCAGTTCGGACCGGTCAGCCTCGCCCTCTGGCCCCCAGGCTTCCTGCATTTCGGACCGGTCAGCCTCACCCTCTGGCCCCCAGGCTTCCTGCATTTCGGACCGGTCAGCCTCACCCTCTGGCCCCCAGGCTTCCTGCATTTCGGACCGGTCAGCCTCGCCCTCTGGCCCCCAGGCTTCCTGCAGTTCGGACCGGTCAGCCTCGCCCTCTGGCCCCCAGGCTTCCTGCATTTCGGACCGGTCAGCCTCACCCTCTGGCCCCCAGGCTTCCTGCATTTCGGACCGGTCAGCCTCACCCTCTGGCCCCCAGGCTTCCTGCATTTCGGACCGGTCAGCCTCACCCTCTGGCCCCCAGGCTTCCTGCATTTCGGACCGGTCAGCCTCACCCTCTGGCCCCCAGGCTTCCTGCAGTTCGGACCGGTCAGCCTCGCCCTCTGGCCCCCAGGCTTCCTGCAGTTCGGACCGGTCAGCCTCACCCTCTGGCCCCCAGGCTTCCTGCATTTCGGACCGGTCAGCCTCACCCTTTGGCCCCAGGCTTCCTGCATTTCGGACCGGTCAGCCTCGCCCTCTGGCCCCCAGGCTTCCTGCGTTTCGGACCGGTCAGCCTCGCCCTCTGGCCCCCAGGCTTCCTGCATTTCGGACCGGTCAGCCTCACCCTTTGGCCCCCAGGCTTCCTGCATTTCGGACCGGTCAGCCTCACCCTTTGGCCCCAGGCTTCCTGCATTTCGGACCGGTCAGCCTCGCCCTCTGGCCCCCAGGCTTCCTGCGTTTCGGACCGGTCAGCCTCGCCCTCTGGCCCCCAGGCTTCCTGCATTTTCGGACCGGTCAGCCTCGCCCTCTGGCCCCCAGGCTTCCTGCATTTCGGACCGGTCAGCCTCACCCTTTGGCTCCCAGGCTTCCTGCAGTTTGGACCGGTCAGCCTCGCCCTCTGGCTAACAGGTTTCCTGCAGTTTGGACCGGTCAGCCTCGCCCTCTGGCCCCCAGGCTTCCTGCAGTTCGGACCGGTCAGCCTCACCCTCTGGCCCCCAGGCTTCTTGCAGTTCGGACCGGTCAGCCTCGCCCTTTGGCTCCCAGGCTTCCTGCAGTTCGGACCGGTCAGCCTCGCCCTCTGGCCCCCAGGCTTCTTGCAGTTCGGACCGGTCAGCCTCACCCTCTGGCCCCCAGGCTTCCTGCATATTTTCCATGAAAATATGCAATTTTCCCTGTATTTTTGTACCCCCTCCAGCTCAACAAGCTATTGTGGGACTGGTCCATGCAATTTTTGTAGGATGTGAAGTGGTTTATACCGCGCCTATGATGTGCTGTCACTAACGAATGGCTCCCCGGCTGGCAGCCCATGCTGAACTGCCTTGCTGTGGGTCAGGTGTGCTATGAGGCGGCTGTCTTCCCCTTTTTTCTTTGCAGTGCTCACAGTCCCCTTGCTGTTCCTACCAGCCGACGTGTGTGAGGATTACTGAGAAAGATGATAACCGTCATCTAATACTCACGGCGTCGTGTCTGACCGCCCGCGAATTTCCTCCAGTCAGCCTCTGGGGCCTTTGCCTATACTTTATATTAATTATGCTTTATGTCACTGGCTTTTGCACTTCCCGGCAAGATTGCAGTGTAATTTGGGTAATTAATGTAACGAGCGCTCCCATTTAAAATGGGCAAGGTACCGATCTACAGCTGCTGGGGTATCGGAGCCAGGGGCAGACTGGACAGACCCTTCAGAGCTGTGTCCTGGGTTTCCTGCACATCACCCTAAATCACGGCCGGTTTATTAATGAGAGGAGTTAAAGGACGTGATAATTAGCTTGGTTATTATGACAGAATGGGACTGTGTCAGGTGCGACCGCTGGGCTCAGATGGCTAACAAAACCGAAACCAAATTACTTCTACAAAATAACAGTGAGAAATCAGATCGGACACTCATATTTCAGCTTGTGGGACTTTACTGGGTGCTAAAGTAAAGTGTGGGAAAGTGTGTTTCTGACTGAACATGCTATGAAATGAGAAAAGCCAAGCATCTGGTGCAGCTGGTGGCAGAGGGCCAGTTGAGCAGCCTAAATTCGTCCATTAGGCCCAGGGTTGGGGTCTTGGTGAGGCCTCATCACTCTCAGGGTGTCTCCGGTGGTTGGGCGGGGGGGGGGGGGGGGGGGGGGGGGTGATTCTGGGAGTGAGTCTGGCCACTCAAACAGGAAAGCTGTCCTTGGAGGACAGGAGACGAGAGGAGATGCACATTGAAGAAATTACATTTATCTCTCCTCATTTTCATGAAATAAACAGCCAAATGGCACTTCCAGTGATCCTAACCTTACACATGTCCATATATTATGGCAGAAACATGACATGCTTATGAAGCACACATATGGTGCGTATTTTTATTTTTAAATAAAAATAATGCTTCATTGGGAGGAAAGGGCTGTGTATTTACAACCTTAATGATTTGATGAGACACACTCATCAAGTGTATGTTGGTCATGATCGAGCAGACGTGATTGGCTCGGCTGTGTTTCTTGCCGTTTATGATGAGCATTGGGTCATGACCGAGCAGACGTGATTGGCTCGGCGGTGCCTCTTGCAGCTTTATGATAAGCATTGGGTCATGATCGAGCAGACGTGATTGGCTCGGCTGTGTTTCTTGCCGTTTATGATAAGCATTGGGTCATGATCGAGCAGACGTGATTGGCTCGGCCGTGCTTCCCGCTGCTTATGATAAGCAGTGGGTGCTTTGGAGCTCCATTTGGGGCATGTGCAGTGATGTTCCTCAGCCAGGGCAAATGGCTAATACGAATACCACTGCTTTTTTCAGGCAGATACCCATGATAACTTGCCAGTGTTATGAAGGCTATGAAGTATTGAGGGCTGTTTCAAACAAGGAACTAGGGTCCTGACATGACTGGGCCATGTGCTATGTTCTCCTCAGTGGTATGTGAGCTCCACACACCCGGATTACAAGCCAATTCAAAACAGTTGCGTGTTTTAGCTCAGTGTGCTTGTTTGGTGAACTAAGGTGAGCACAGTGCTCAAAGGCACCACAATTGGGACTTGAACTGACGACCTTCAGGTAAAGAGTTTGCATCCTACTGTGCTGAGCCCAGCCAAATGTCTGCTGGCTCCCCTCTCAGGTTCTTTACCAAACAGCATCTACTGCTGACAGCAGCTTCCACTCTGGGTCGGCTGAGCTATGCTGCTGCTTACCGTACATGACTTCCTGTCCAAAACAGAGAGACTGCGTCAAAAGCACCTGGGAGACAGGTCTGAAGACCGTTTGGCCAGCCTACAAAGCAGGCTGTTTGTTTATAGGCAGAGCGGGCCGCTCTTTTCAATGAGGCTGCACATGAACCTGCATCAGGAAGCAACTACCCACACTGAATACTGAAGTCCTTTCTCTGCGAAAAAGCATTCCCCAAGATCGACTGTTTTCCTGAAACTCTGCATCATTCCTAGAAGCACTTAAATATTATTTAAATGTGTTTCATCTTTATGGGCTTAATTTCCTTCGATTCCCTGGTTTTAACATGTTATTTACGTTTGAATTGGTCTTCTGAATAGAGAGACATGCAATCTTTTTACATTAAAATTCACATGGTAATTGCTGCGGCACACAAGCTGCCTTGAACTTTCTGAAATTGATATCAGAATAGCTGCTGCCAAATTTCTCTAAATGTCATTAGAATCCTCTCTCCCTGTATCTGTAAAATCACATTTGCTGAAAAATATTCCACTCTCATTTAGATAATTCCGCCTTTCCGTCATCTGCAGTGCAAGCAGTTATAATTTCGCATTAGCTGTCGACTTGCCAAGTGCTGCGAGATCCTCCGTCTCTCCATCCTTCCATCTGTAGAGATGAATGGGCCGAGTGCTCATTACTTATTCAGAATGAGAGACTGCCTCATCCATATTCATTCCCCAGTGGCCGTGATAATCCGTTAAGTTGTAAAGCAGCCCGCTGTGTGGTTACAGCACCTGGATGTCTGCGCTCAGGTGTGAACCGATGGCCTTTCGGCACCATCGCGTCTCGGGATGGGGTCCTTTCGTTGGCTAAGAGAAGTGGCAGAGTTTCATTTTCCCCAGAATAAAGGCAGTCGGGTGAACTCGCTGACGGTTTTCTCGCACCGGATCCCTGCGTTAACTGTCTCTCAGACTAGCTTGTCCGCTGAGCGCCTGGGATCTGCTTTGCTGCATGATGCCGTGTCACCATTTTCCATATTCCAGGGGCTTGTCTGCCTGTCCTTGGTCTCACACTCTCACCGCCCAAGGCCCCTGTGCAGCAAGGAGCTTTATGGAACATCCTGATCTCAACCTTCCGGCCCTTCAGTCAAGCAGTCTCCTCTTTAAAGTATGTCCTTAACAAGCTTCCTTGCAGAGATTATGGTTCTTCAGACCATCACACACTCAGCATACTTACACTACTGTGCGACACTTTAGAAAACAGCTATTAATATATAATTGTGCAGGACAACAAGCCAAAACCAGACTGTGGAAACATGCCAAATTCTCAAGTGAACCAGGCCCTGTCTTGTCTGATCCATATTGGTCCTCGTACCCTTTTAGTTAACCTCTTCTGCCCTGTGAATTTTTGCTTGGTCTCTGCAGAGCTGTGTTTGGCTTATGCCCCGGTAAATTACAGCCACTGGATTTTAATTATTGTTAATTAACTTTAACAAACATTTCTGTTAAAGGTGTGCCGTAAG
The DNA here is from genome assembly GCF_023856365.1 of Brienomyrus brachyistius. NCBI lineage: Eukaryota > Metazoa > Chordata > Actinopteri > Osteoglossiformes > Mormyridae > Brienomyrus > Brienomyrus brachyistius. The sequence continues at coordinate 1,294,562 of NC_064533.1, forward strand.
CGAAATATTGAAACGGCCGATTACTCATGCCTGCCATCCAGATTAAAGCCTTCGGTCACTCTCTCAAACCTCTTTTTACCATTATTATCTTTATTTAATTTATTTATTTTTGGCTAAATGCTTTGGTCAGATTGGGGGAACCAGCTGGACTTGTGTGCACAGGCTGAACTGGTCGTCTTCCTCAGGGCTGTTTAGTTTTTATTCCTTTACATAGCCTCCACCTGTTTGTCTGGGTGTTTTACTGCAGAAAGCTCAGGCGGGCACAGCTAAAGCCCTTCAAGGAACAGTGGCCTTCAGCCTGGCCGACTTCCTTAACCACGCAACCAGAATTCCCACAGAGAGCTTGCTTCCGTTTGGATGCGGGCTGTGTGTACTTCAACAGGGTGACCAACCACTGCTAACTTCACTAAACGGGGTAGTGATTACCATTTTCTCTACATGTCTCAGTCTCAGCTTATGCAGTTGACTACTCGTGGTTTTCCATTTTTCTCACCCACGCGGCACCTATCGAGATTCTGTCAAAATAAGAGCAGGGAGAGCTGGTGACTGGCCGTCTGGATGATCGGCTGTGTGAGGCCGGTCAGCTTTAAGCGCTCGGTCTGCACAGCTGGCTGACAGGCAGAGGACTGATCAAAAACTAGCTTAAACTTTGTGTTTAATTGAACTCTCACTTCACAGCAATGAGCCTCCATGAACAGCCACCTAACTAAGCTCTTAATTGCTATTTGTCTTGCTGTCTTCTTGCATTTAAATCGCTTTATTTAACGCCTGTGGCTGGTATCAAATTCTTATTAATGGTAAACTTCACCACTCAGACTGACACATCTGATTCGAGCCGTTTTGAATCTGCTCTCGCTTCCTAAATTTTAATGGCTCGACTTGGTAGTTATGTTTATGTTAATATAAAAGGAGATGGGAGCTGTTCATGCACTAGGTAACACTTCTTGAAATGCTTTTTGAAATGCACTCTCCCAACAGAGGGGGAGTGTCCCAGATGTCTTGGTTGTACAGAGCAGACCGATGGATTGGCCATGCAATGAATGTGCCCTCGGATTTGCTGCTATTCGGAGTTAATGGGTCATTCAAGTCTTTAAAATGTGTCACAGCAGAATGTTTGGAGGCTGAAGGTTTGAGATGTGGGGGAGCAGGTTGCAGTAAACCCTTCTGCAGGCCCTCCCAAAACAGCCATGTGTGCGGAGGGCTGGGCTGCTTAACCCTTTGGTCTCCAACTCTTAGGACATGGATCCTCCGATGGGGAGAAAGGTGCACGGTGCAAACCACTGAGCTTTGAAAGGCTTCTTCCACAGATAGTCTTGCAAACCCTTTTGTCTGTGGTGTTTGACTGCTGTCTTTGGGTCCAAGATGTAAATCAGTGGGAGACTTTATATTATGGGGCTGAGATTACGATCTGCCTGCTTTTAGATAATAGGGCGGCATGTGACATTCACATTACTAATTTTGCTCTTGATCTCATACTACTTGGGAATATTCCCTAGATGTCACACAAACAGCTTTTTGTAATATTTTCATACTTATTAAGTTATCTACTCATTTTGGAGCATGAATAGCCAAAAGAATAAAAACAAACAATGGATGAATACTTTATGTAAATAATGCCTTCAGTTGAAATCATTGCTACATTCCATTAATTAAATTGTGATTGGAATGCAAATTGCCTTTCTTATTGTCATAGAATGAATGAATGTGGTCACACTCATCGCAGTGTCACCTGACCCGGCTGTCTGATTTTTCTAAGCTCACGTTGGGTTCTTGGGTTCCGTTTCCCGATCTTTTGTGTCACCTTTCCTCTGTGACCCGATTCTAATATCGCTCTTTGGGCTTCCTTTGCATAAATGGAGATTTTTTTAAATGTCAGTGTGAAATTAAGCCGTCCTACACATCCATTAATGAAAGCTGGAGGTCAGTGAAGTTTCTTGGGAATATTTGCCGTGGCTTTGATGCTCGCTGGCAGTGCTGTGTGGTGCGAATGAGGGAATGCGGGATGAGTTTGGAGGATGAGTGTGTGATGGAAGGAGGAGTAGCTAAGGGAGGAGTGACTGCCCTGAAGCACGCTTTTTAGCAGGTGCTAGAAGCCCACCCAAGCCACACGGCTGCTCTTCTTTAATTAATCCGCATTGGCAGGGAAAACCCGCTGTTCCATTTGTTTGATGTTTTGCCCAAATTCAAACACAACCCACGTCCGGCTTGCTTTGCTATATTTAAAACCATTTATTGGTTAAGTGGGTTGCTTGGTACTCTGTGCCTGTTGATCAGAAGGTCTACAGTGATGTCACTTTAGGGCCCTTGAGGAAAAGCCCTTAACCTCAGCTGCTGCAGAGACTGGCGAACGTGCTGGTACATCTGCTAAGTAAATAGTTTGCTCTTGTGTGTTGCCGTATCAGCATGGGAGGTGTGACTCTGAATGTGCAAGCTGGAACAGTGTCACTCCGCAGAGCAAGCCCCCTCCCCCCCAACGAGGATGGGCACCGGCATCAGCAGGCTTGTGTTACAGCCCTCCTGAAACTTAGCGGCTGAACTCCCACAGTCGTCCTCTAAACCTGAATGCCCTGATTTGGGGGCGGGGGGTGTCAGGCCTCCTTACTCTACTGCCTTCAAGACAACAGTGAGTCTCCATTTGAACATGACTTGGTATTGCTTGGTTGGTGCTTAGGTTTGGCACCCATACCTCTTCTCTGTGGAATGTTTTAGATCTGCTTCAACAGTTAATGTTATTGTCTGTTTCTGACTGGAAGAAGAAACAAAAGCTCTTAATAGTTTGTCAGATGGTAGATCTGAACAGTGTGTCTCCGGGATTGTGTCTCAGATAAGCTGCCCTGTTGCGATTTTTGGAATCATGCCATGGTGGTGATGTCACGGTGCCCACGAGTGAGAGGGGCTTGGTTTGAGTTTCTAAATGATTGTGGGTCGAGAACTTCTATGGGTAATGTTACGTCGTGTCTGTAAGGCCATACATAGTGGAGTGTCCTCTGCATTCTCAGTGCCCCTTCTCTCTCGCGTCCTCCCTTCTTTGATCTTACACTTGGATCTTTTCCCAGGGATGTTGTGAGGTCATGGTAGCCAACAGCAATGAGGCCGCACATCTTTCTATCGTCATGCTGAGAAAGAAAAGCCTAGCGGACTGGCTGGGAACAGGGGAGAGTGTCTACTGTGGTGTGAATGGTCCCGATTATCCTTGTCACTGTCACTGGATGCCACAGAGGATGGCGACTCAGTTAGCTGTCTGGCACTGGGGGGGGGGGGGGGGGGGGGGGGGGCTGCTTCTTCGGGGCCCGAGCTGATGTTGAAAACTGGCCGTATCGCAGCTGGGGTTACAATGTGCCTTTCTGTTGTGGGGTTTAGATGAGACTGTCCTGTCCCAGGATCACTTGTTCATTTTCTGAACAATTGAAATGAGTTGTAGCTCACTGATGATTCAGATGGGAGTCCAGGTTACAGGGGTCTCCTGCATCCTGCTGCAAGTGTTTGGGGGTCAGCATTGCCCCCGCAGAGTGGGAATAATTTCCACCATTACTGAAAACGATGCCCCCCCCCCATCTTCCCACAAATGGATACGCACTGGTACTTTTAAAATATGCTCTAATGTCCTGACATGTCAATGCCCCAGCGGGAAGTGGGGAAAGGTTGTGGCGTCTCCTAGGGCAGCTGGGCCAGCTTCCAGCCTTCGCTGTGAGCTTAAATGAGCATGTCTGTGTTCCTGTCTCTGTCTGTGTGCCTGTCTGTCTGTGTGAGTGTATCTGTCTGTCTGTCTGTCTGTCTGTGTTCCTGTCTCTGTCTGTGTTTCTGTATGTGTGTCTGTCTGTGTGATTGTCTGTCTGTGTTTGTATCTGTCTGTCTGTGTGCCTGTATGTGTCTTTGTTTCTGTGTGTGTACCTGTCTGTCTGTTTCTCTGTCTCTGTCTGTCTATCTGTCTGTCTGTGTGCCTGTGTTTCTGTGTCTGTATTTGTCTGTTTGTGTGTGTGTGTATCTGTCTGTCTGTCTGTGTGCCTGTCTATCTGTGTTTCTGTGCGTATATCTGTCTGTGTTTGTGTGTGTGCATCTGTCTCTCTGTCTATCTGTCTGTCTGTGTGCCTGTGTGTCTCTGTTTATCTGTGTTTGTATTTGTTCTGTACGTGAATTCACCAGTCACCTTCTGAGGGCAAATTGTGAAGCCAGGTCAAAGCACAGGCATGGTCTCAGGCAGTGTTTCCAACCCAGCCTTCGGGGACCCCCAGGCAGTCTCGGGTTTGTAAACTGAAATGAGTAAGTGAGGGAGCTGATGAGGACGTAACCGCCACCTGTTTGGGAATGGTACAGCAGGCTGCGCAACACTGTGAAAGTGGAGGGGTATTTGCAGGCTGGGTGTCTGAAGTCATGAAAGGAATCCCGGAAAACTGACTTGCTGTACACTACTGTACCATGGTGCTGATCAGGGAGTTGCAGTGGGGGTTGTCATCACTGGATATGTGTTATGGCGCGGCATGACGCAGGTAGGAGAAAAGGGTGATGATCCACTGGTGGGCAGTGACAAAACGGGTTTATTAACAAAAACATAAAAAAACACTTGAAGAAGTGCAAAATGAAAGGACCACGATGGGTCAAAAAGCAAATAGGAAAAACAAGAACTAACTACAAGAATCCTAAAGTAACATAAGAAGGAAAAAGAGTAACACAGGGAGCAGGATTATAAAACAAGTACCAACGTGAATACACAGTGACTGACTCAGGAACTGAACACAGGCAGGCGTAATGAGGAGCAGGTGAGGACAACCATTTAATCAATTACAGCAAAATACAACAAGTGCAATTAATTACAAGCACAGGAACTAGGGAGCGCAGATAATCACTGAGGGCTAACACTAGGAACACAAGCACAGTGTTAACAGAAATAAACCTGACACAAGTAGGATAAACCAAAACACGGAAGCGAAGGACTAATAAACAGTAGGAAAAACAGAAAACCAATAAATAAAACAGCTGAGTCTGGCCTCGGACCCATAACAACAGGCAGTTACAGCCTTTATGCTGCACACTCAGCCCACTGAGCTATACGGCAGTCTGGGAAATAGGGAAAACACACAAGGGTCTAGTTGAAAGACAGGAGGGAGAAGGATGGCCAACAACACCTGCTGGCCAAGTGGAGAAGTGACATGAGGGCAGGAACGGACGGGCCCTGATCCCGACGCGATGGGCTTCATTTGTAAATCATCCGTTAATTATGTGCCGAGGCAGAGCATCTCAGTGCCCCTCTGTCAGCGTTTTGTTTCTGTTGGACTCTCCATGGCTAGACACTGACCCCGGTTTAACCACAAATTTTAACTCCAGCTGTTACACATAAGAACATGAGAAAGGAGGCATTTTGGCTCGTTTGGGGAGAACTTAACTAATAGCTCAGAGTTGTTAAAATCTTATCTAGCTCTGATTTAAAGGAACCCAGGGTTTTAACTTGCGCTACACTAGCAGGAAGACTACTCCATACTCTAACTACACACTGTGTAAAGAAGTGCTTCCTCTGATTAATTTTAAAATGTTTTCCCACTAATTTCCACTTATGGCCATGAGTTCTAGTATTTAATCTCATATTAAAATAGCCATTTGGCTGAACAGCATCCAGACCTGTTAGAATCTTATATACCTGGATCATGTCCCCCCTTAGTCTCCTTTGCTCGAGGCTGAACATATTCAGCTCAGCTAACCTCTCCTCATAAGACCAGGAATCGTTCTCTTCGCCCAAACCCCAGTCCACACCAGAGACATTCCCATTTAAGGCAGACGCAAGATGTCCGGCTTCAGGAAAACATGGCATTTGAAATCACCGTGACAGCGACGAGGGTTACGGCCACATGGGGGAAGCAGGTTCCAGTCCAGTGCCCAGTGGCACACCGTCCCTGTTCACCCTGATAATGGGTTCTGGACCACTGGGCCTTAATTGGATCAGCAGTGAGATTAGCATTGGGCAGGTTCCTGGGGGCAGTGTTGTGGAATGATGGGGGCGGCAGGTACTGGGGGTGCCCTCTGTTAGTCACGCCCCTGCTCTCGCACCTACTCTCTGTCTGGCCGGTTCATTGGCAGCACCATTGCTTCCAGTTTCCTTTTTTACTCTGCCGTCCGGAGAGCTTCGGCACTGATGGTCTTCTGTTTTGATTCCTGTAAGTACCAGCGCTCTGACTCCTGAACACGCGTAGGAGAGAGGGTCGACCCCGAGGCGTCACTCCGTGCCTGAACAGCTGTTCAGTACATTCATTTAGCTCTGGAGTCCTAAAGTTCAAAACAGCTCCTTGCTGGAGAGCGCCCCCTGTCGGTGGAATCGCCGCCGTCGCCATCTGAGGGGAGTCCGACTTCCTTGTCTGTCCAGCGGAGCAGTGTTCTGCATTTGATGTGACTGTTATTTACTGGTTTTGTTTACTGGGTGTTCATTTTCCATTTTACTGCCTTTTCGCGCTGCTGTGTCAGTGACATCAAGGCCCCATCAGCCTCTTCCGGCTCTGATGCCTCTGTGGATGAACCTCGCCATTGACCTCATGGGGGGGCTGACACTGAAGGACTGACGATCCCCCCCAACAGGGATGAAGCCGCTGCATGTATAATGTAGGGAGGAGAGGGTCAGGCCGGCCAATCGCAACATTACCGAGGCTTTACACCACCTCTACTCTGTGTGTGTGTGTGTATGTGCGCACTTTGTGTGTATGTGTGTGTGTGTGTGTGTCTGTGCTCTGTGTCTCTACTCTGTGTGTGTGTGTGTGTGTGTGTGTGTGTGTGTGTGTGTATGTGCGCACTTTGTGTGTATGTGTGTGTGTGTGTGTCTGTGCTCTGTGTCTCTACTCTGTGTGTGTGTGTGTGTGCGCGCTCTGTGCGTGCGTGTCTGCTCTGTGTCTGTGTGTGTGTGTGTATGTGTGTGTATGTGTGTGCGCCTTCTCTGTGCGTGCGTGTCTGCTCTGTGTCTCTGTGTGTGTGTGTATGTGTGTGTATGTGTGTGCGCCTTCTCTGTGCGTGCGTGTCTGCTCTGTGTCTCTGTGTGTGTGTGTATGTGTGTGCGCCTTCTCTGTGTGTGTGTGTCTGCTCTGTGTCTCTGTGTGTGTGTGTGTGTGTGTGCGCGCGCTTTGTGCGTGCGTGTCTGTACTCTGTGTCTGTACTCTGTGTGTGTGTGTGTGTGTGCGCGCTTTCTTTGTGAGTCTGTGCTCTCTATGTGTCTGTGCTCTCTCTCCCTATGTGAGTCTGTGCTCTCTCTTTCTGTGCGTGTCTGTGCTCTCTCTCTCTCTCTCTCTCTCTCTCTCTCTGTGTCTGTGCTCTCTCTTTCTGTGCATGTTTGTACTCTGTGTGTGTGTGTGTGTGTGTGTGTGTGTGTGTGTGTTTGTGCTCTCTCTCACTCTCTCTCTGTGAGTCTGTGCGTGTTTCTACTCTGTGTGTGTGCGTGTCTGTGCTCTCTCTCACTCTTTCTCTGTGAGTCTGTGCTCTCTATGTGAGTGGTATTGTAAATGTTTTCCAAAACCCTTCACTTTATCCATAATATTGAAAGCATACTCCTGTCTCTTTATTCCTCTCCTCTGGCTTTGTGGGACCGCTTGCATGCTTTTTAGCAGCTTACCTTTTGATTGGCTGCCCGCGAGTCATCTCAATTGGACAGCTCCGCCTAATGGCGCCGTAAAAGGAGCAGCCGCCGGCCAATGATGCGGCCACGCTCGATAAAGAGCGTAATAGAGCAGCACGCAGTAACGTCCCCGGGGCCTGGGGCCTCCTCTCAGACGCAGGCCGTTGGCTGCTGGTGTGAAACGACCAAAAAACAGGAGGTCCGTTAGCACTGAGGTGAAGATCCAGCCTCTCAGGCCAAGATGTCCCCCAAGGGCGTCTCCGAAGACCTCGCTGTGAGCATGCAGGCTCTGTTGGAGGACTGTACATGTATAATTCATCAAAAGGTGCTCTTTCAGTCAGTCAGGGGTGGCCGTCTGTCTGTGTGGGGGGGGTGAGCTCTCGCGGTCAGCCATAGTGGTAGTTCAGTGTCATGTACAGACAGAAACTGCTGGAAAGAGGCTACTTAGATATATCAATACATATGCATTTGATCTATCAGTAATACAAGCGATGTATGTTTCTTTAGTTTTTTTATGTATATATTTATGTACAAAATACATTATTATTAGTTTGTTTTTGCATCTGATGTTTTTTAGTACATTCATGATAACAGATATTATTAATGAACCCTCAACATATGTTAAAAAAAAATATGTTTTAGCATGTAATCACGAAGTCTTTGAAGTAAGCTCAAAAGGCATTTTAATTGCTTTAATTACATATTGGTGTGTTGAGTATCTGTGTGTCATTCTGGAGGCCCAGAAAAATGTACGAACCGCGATTTCAGGAAATCCCATCTGCATGGACCCATCCATCCATCCATTTTCCAAACCGCTTATCCTACTGGGTTGCGGGGGGTCCGGAGCCTATCCCGGAAGCAATGGGCACGAGGCAGGGAACAACCCAGGATGGGGGGCCAGCCCATTGCAGGGCACACTCACACACCATTCACGCACACATGCACTCCTATGGGCAATTTAGTAAGTCCAATTAGCATCCGCATGTTTTTAGACTGTTTTAAACCGGAGTTGCATGGATCCAGTGGGGGTAAAATAAGGATTGTAATCTGCAGAAAGCAGGGTGGGGCCAGGGGGAGGTGGGGCCAGGGAGGGGGTGGGGCCATGCAGGGGCGGGGCCGAGCGTACAGTGGATAAGGCTGAGGGGGAATATTGTGCTGCTCGCTGAATGGTGGATGTATCAGTGTGGAAGTGTGTTTGTGGAATGGCTCCAGCTTCCTCAACCTTGACATTTAAGCCAAACCGTCAGTGCTGGGCAATGGGGGGGGTGGCGGATGGGGGCTCCTTAAGGCGCGTTCTTTAGGTGTCCTGTTGCCAAGGAAACCTCAGTTCAGAGCTCAGCTCCTCGCTCCCTCCTCCAATTACACACACACACAGAAGGCGAGTGTGGCATCCGGTGGCAATGGGGGCTCTCCATGGCACTGGCCAGTCATGCCCCCCCCCTCTTTGGACAAACGTGTGCCCCGTTTTTCTGGGGCGTTAAGGTCAAGACAAACCTGGATAATGTACCCTCAAGTGTCCGGTCTTATACATCGATCCAAAGCTCGATGCTTTTCTGGTTTTGTTTTCATTTGTTTTCTAATTTATTCTCTGATTTTTTGGTGGGGTGGGGGGGCTGTCAGCTGAGGTGTCAAACGGGCATGGATACCCAGGCAGATTCACGGGGGCCTGGCACCGTACAGTGGCCCTTCTGTACCTAAAATTATGTAATGTAAAGGAGGTGGGGGGCAATGTAACATTTTGTCAGGGGGACCAGAATTTATAGCTACCCCCTGATTGTCAGGTGGGGGTTCAAACACTAAGTCCCCTCCCATTTGCAAGACCTATGTGCCTGAAGTTGACCAGGACACACTGTTCTTGCACCGGCTCAGATCCCCGCTTTCTGGCTGCTTCTACCTCAGGCAGGGCTGGTTAGGACACTGTACCTGTACTCTACTCTCTACCTGCTTTGTTGTTATTTATGGCTGCTTTGGTGAGCCGTCAGTCTCGGATCCCTATTGCTCTGCTGCGGCAGCAGGGAGGAACACGATCACGTCGTCTGTTTATCTCATGTACTGTCTTAGCAGGCGGTGCTTTGCGCCCTGTGAGCCGTGATGTTTATGGCTCCGCTTTGTGTCTTTGTGTCTTGTGCTCGGACCTCCCTGATCTCTCCATAGTGGCTGTGAGAGACGTGCACTGCAGACCGTTAATACCGAGAGGTCAGCAGTGGGTGTGGGGGCAGCTGTCTGCACTCCAGCATCACTGGCCCCTTTTGAGGTTCCCGTACAATGAGCAGGTTGATTAAGCCTCGTACATGAGGCCGCAAGCATGTGACCTCGCACATGTGACCTCAAGCATGTGACCTCAAGCATGTGATCTTATACATGTGACCTCGCACATGAGGCCGCAAGCATGTGATCTTATACATGTGACCTTGAGCACGTGGTATTGTACATGTGACCTCGCGCATGTGATCTTGCACAGGTGACCTTGAGCACGTGATATTGTACATGTGACCTCGCGCACGTGATCTTGCACATGTGACCTTGAGCACGTGATCTTGCACATGTGACCTCGCCCTCGTGATCTTGCACATGTGACCTCGCGATCGTGATCTTGCACATGTGACCTCGCGCTCGTGATCTTGCACATGTGACCTCGCCCTCATGATCTTGCACATGTGACCTCACGCTCGTGACCTCGCACATGTGACCTTGAGCACGTGATCTTGCGCATGTGACCTTGAGCACGTTATCTTGCACAGGTGACCTCTAACACGTGAGTGTACAGCTGAGCAGGACAGTGAAGTACTCCGTTCCCATCGGTAGTCGCTGCTATTCTGACACATGTATTGCCGTTCCTGAGGAGATTCACTGAGGTGTAGACGGCATTAGCCTGGGTATAGATGGCTCAAGGGCTCTGAACGGGCACCACAGCGAATGGGTCAAGCCTCTTAGTGATTCTGCACGTCCGTGTGCCTTTCAGGCTGAGCCCAGCTCTTCACTCCTCATCCCTCAGCCTCAGCTGGCTCCACAGCACCCTTCCTTATACATTCTTTATTCATACAGCTGGATAGCTTTGGAAGACATTCAGAATTGCGGACTTGGGCTCCCACGCCCTCCAGTGGCCCCCGGAAGTTGCCGGCCAGTCGTCAGCAGGCCACTCCCCTGCTCCTTGAGGAAGGCGGCAGCCCGATGCTGTCATGTGACGGATGGCGGGGCACCACAAACAGAGCGGAGATCCTCTGCACCTGCTGAAGGAGCCGCTCAGAGGGAAAACGACACTCTTTGTTTACACAGCACTGTTTTCCTGGAACACTATGTTGACTCTCCTCATAAATTGTAAAGATATTTTTACACCTGTCTATAAACAAGCAGGTACATATAAACAAGCGGATAGGAAGCCAGCTCACTGCTCTCTGCTCCCCTCTCTCTCTCTCTCTCTCTCTCTCTCTCTCTCTCTCTCTCTCTCTCAGGAAGAGTGGGTCAGGGCTAATGCTGTTTGGTTGGGTGTAGAACATGGTGCGCGGTGTCTCTCTCTCCTAGCTCTGTACCCTTAGCTGAGATCCTGCTGTCTACACCGCCAAGTCACCTGTACAGTCGGAGCATTTCTTTGATATAATGCACAGGTGCGAGCCAAGCAGCAGCATGTTATAACCGCTCTGTCTTGTTTACACACTTTATTGTTTTTAAACTGTTTTCTTTTTTTGTATTTCGATAACAGTAAAACAGTACAGTTTGGTCTAAGCAATTTTATTATGGGATCAGTTTTTTCGAATTCTGATTCATCTGCTTAGCTCTGTGCACTGAGAAGGTGATGCTATGAGTTGCAGTCATTTGCCTGTTACCTCAACCAAACAGACATGTAAATACTGACCTGACTAAATCCACCCTTCACTAGGCTGTGAAAAGGCTTGACCTGGAATTTTATGTGGCAACTACGTTGCAGGAAAGCAGATCTTCCTCGCAACAAAGACTATAGAAATATAAATATTGACACTTGTTTATTTCCACATTACAGGGTTTACACCCCCCCCCCCCTCTTCTTCTGTGAGTGACCCATGAGGTCTGTTGGCCTGTAATGAAAGTATTGATCCGTTCATAGTTTATCGGCCCCCGGAGGTGCGGAGGTGAACTGCTCCCCTTTCTTCCCCCTGATGATTTTTCTGTTCATTATCTGCTGTTCGTTTCACGCTTCCGGGAGCCCTGATGTCGCGGCGATGCGCCATGACGCCGCCTCAATTAAAAACAAATAAACCCTGAGAGCCAAAACAAAAATGCATTTAGGTTTATTTTTCACTTGGGATGTTCGGCTCTGGGGGGGGCGGGGGGGCGCCCACTGGGGTGCCATGTAGGATTTAAACACAGGATGGATCAGTGTTCAAATATAGCATGGAGGAATTTCGTTGAAAGGACAAAGTGTGTTTTTAATCCGTACCCTCAGTCAGCCTGCAGGTTGCTAGCCTGGCTTGGCCTGGAAAATCACATGGATTGTGTTGTTTAATTCAGGCTGGATTTTAGCAGGGATACACCTGCTAATCCTGGAGCAGAGGGTGTAACTGGGAGCACAATGCATGATGGGATGTCATGTCTGAGTTTTTTTTATTTAAATTATCTATAAATAAAGGGTGGTACACTCTGGTGTACAGATCCAGCTCTTGAGGCTGTATACTCTAGCTGGGGTAGACATCGAGCTCTCGAGGCTGTACACTCTAGCAGGTGTAGGGATCCAGCTCTCGAGGCTGTATACTCTAGCTGGTGTAGGGATCCAGCTCTCGAGGCTGTACACTCTAGCTGGGGTAGACATCGAGCTCTTGAGGCTGTATACTCTAGCTGGGGTAGACATGGAGCTCTCGAGGCTGTACACTCTAGCAGGTGTAGGGATCCAGCTCTCGAGGCTGTATGCTCTAGCTGGAGTACAGTTCCAGATCTTGGGGTTGTACCTTCTGTTTGGAGTAGAGACCTAAGTTGATGTTTGCTCTGTTTGCTAGACTGACATGTCCAGGTTATGGTTTGGTGCTGCCAGAGTTGTATTGTTTTACAGGCCGTTCCCCACTTTGTATGGGTCCCCAATACCTAGGAGTGACTGGTTTTCTGCAGTGTCGCCTTTCCACTGGTTTCCTACCTTAAGTGTTCGCCATCTCACCTTCCCCCCTGCAAATGCTGTTCCTATAGCCCACAAGCCTTTGTCTCACACCAGTACATGCCATCGCTGGCTGAAAGCAGCAGGCAGTATGGACAGCACGTGTGGCACCTATGGGGGCCCGTGCAGAACGGGCACGAGCAGATGGACGGGCAAACACACAGCCAGTACCGCACCTCGTGTCTCTGGAGCTATTCACAATTAAGAGCTACGTTTTTTCTAAGCAGTCGGGCCATAGGAAGCTCTCTGCTTCTATGCACTAATCTCCCGCAGGAGTCTGGGTTTGTAAGGCCACCGTAAATTCTTAATGTTTCCATGGAGATTATTGTTTACCTAACATTATTTCCTGTTCAGTTGTTCCTTTCTCCTGTTAATTTAGAAATCTGTAATTACATGAAAGACGATGTGGACAAATGGATTGGCAGATGGCTCAGGAGAGCCATGCACGTTGGTGATTTACCTTTCATTAATCGCTCAAACCCTCACAGCCCCCTTTAGTGGCACTCCTTTAAATAAACTTTGCAGAATAAATTATAATTGCACCCATGAGATTGGGGGAGAGAGGGGAAGACTTCAGTGGAGTTTTTAGAAAAATGTATTTTTTAGCTCCAGGCAAAATGTGTAAGGACATCATGGCTGCTGTATGGGATGTGGAGGTTTACGATATGCTGCTCTGTTTGTTGTGTGGTGTGAAGACGTCAAGGGTCTGTGCAGAAAGCCCCCCCCCCCCCCCCCGAGGAAGGAGAGTTTCCACCTATCTTTTCAGAAGCTAACCCAATATTCCTGCAATTGCTGCATCTGGTTATTAATTCAGAGGCAATGCAAGGCAAAGCATGTTTGTTTATATAGCACATCATCAAACACAGATGTCATTCCGAGTGCTTTACATAAAATATGATGAAATAAAAGCAATCATTAAATGGAATTTTTTTTAAAAATGAGACATAAAGTAACCGTAATTAAACATTACAAATAGAAGACAGTGAAGTAAAAGAAAAAGCGACAACACCAATTAACAGCAAATAAAAATGTTTTGAGCCTGGTGTTAAAGGTAGCAACTTTTGATGCATTTAGGATAATATGTACAAAATGTATGCCAACACCCAATCACATGCTCACGAGGCGTATCGTGACTGATTTGTGGAAGATGACACGAAGGCCCAGATGCTGGGGTCTAACGTCTCTCTTTGTCTCTGCCTTGTTGCATACGGGTCACAAGCTGAAGCGTCAGTAAGCGGCAGAGATATAGAGCTATAAACGGTGCGATGGCATCGCCCGGGACTCAGACATGAAGCGGAAATGGGAGTATTTTCCTTGCGGCTGCCGGACTCTGATGAGCCTTTTGAAGATGGATGTTGGGCGCTTGTTTGCACTTAGGAATTGAGGAAGCTGTTTAGGATTTGTACGATCCTGTTAGGAGCTGGCTGTGATTCACTTCTTTTTAAATAATGCTTCTTTAATTCAGGCTGGTACAGTGTATATCCTTCCGTGCTACATCTTATTTGTTCTGCTTTTCATCTCTGCTGAATTGGATGCACACAATAATGACTTTTAAGGACTGAAAATATGAAACTCTTGCCCAGATGGCAATGTCTCACTACAGATAGCCCAAAGAGACAAGATAGCCCAAGGAGAGAAGCAGGCAGAGATCATACTGGGGCTGAACCGCCGCGTGTACAGTATCATTTTCCTTCCATTTTCGCGTGAAGGTCAGAGGAGAACTATGGCCCTGTTTCTCAGAGTGAGGGTGCAGTCGATACCAATTAGGCTGCTCCGATTCGCACGGGCTGGCATATCAATCATAATGTATGATTAGCATATGGATTTGTTGTCATTACTCAGCTGTGAAGCATCCAGCACAGAGTTTACCCGATGGCAGGCTAATTAGGGATGGGGAGCGTTACTCACACGCCGGAAAGGCCACCTGTGACCGCACCTGTGAAAGCTACTCCCAAGCAGTGTCCTGCTACAGTTTGCTGTATGTTATTTTTAATATAGACTAATTATAGGTATTAGTCTCTATCAAGGGCCTCGTTAGGGAAGCCAGGATGGTACATGTAGCTGCTGATTTTAGCGATCCTCGGAGGGAACATGGTTGGGGGTCTTGGGCTTACAGTCATTGACAAGAATCTGTACAGAGCGAGGGCCAGAGGGACTGAGGATGAGCTTGTTGATCCTTCTCCATTAGAACTGTGAACTGGGACCAGTGATGCAGATGGAGTGAGTGGATGACCTGTTCTTCTCTGCTCTTGGAATAACCTGGTTGTATTAGATGAAATTGTATCATGCCCTAAACTTGAGAAAGTCCAGTATCTGCCAGAACTTGAGTAAATAACAATCGTTAGCATTTCTCAGTTTCTTCTACCTTCCTGCAGTCAGTGGCAGGTCCCAGCAGTGAGTGTCATTGTTGGGTATCCACTTAGCTCGCCCCCTGCAGGTGAGCGGTGGCATGCTCCTGTATCTGGCCTCCTGTTACTGCCTTCGCTGCGGGTCCTTGCAGGCCGCAGTGCTCCCCGATATATGTCCCAGTCAGCATTTTATTTTCCTTCTGTATTCTTCATCTTGGCACCAAAATTGTCACTGAGCTTGCCCCCTGCCTGGCGCCATGTGCTTCACGGGTTAGGCTGCAGGGTCACCGTGACCCTCTGTTGCATAAGTGCTTTGCTTGGTTGCAGGGATGGATTTATACATCCCCTCATTATGGCCAGTTAGGTAAGGAGCTGGGCGACGCATCTCTTCACACACACAGGTATGTCACCTGCTTTTACCCCAGCGGGGTATTTGCCGGCCCTGGAGGGCCTTTTACACCCGGCTTGGCATCCTGATGCCTTTTTTATTCCTCTTATTGTTTCCTGCTATTTTTGCCTGCTGCTCCTGCAGGCCACCCTGTGCTCCATGAGAGAGCAGCTTAGGACTGGACAACATCATGTATCATGTTTGGTATACTTCAGTGCGATATGCTCTGTAGTGGGGCACACCACATAATACTGTTCCGGTATACTATGGTTTGGTATACTTCAGTGCAATATGCTCTGTAGTGGGGCACACCACATAATACTGTTCCGGTATACTTCAGTGCGATATGCTCTGTAGTGGGGCACACCACATAATACTGTTCCGGTATACTATGGTTTGGTATACTTCAGTGCGATATGCTCTGTAGTGTGGCACACCACATAATACTGTACTGGTATACTATGGTTTGGTATACTTCAGTGCGATATGCTCTGTAGCGGGGCACACCACATAATACTGTACTGGTATACTGTGGTTTGGTATATTTCAGTGCAATATGCTCTGTTGTGGGGCACACCACATAATACTGTACTGGTGTACTATGGTTTGGTATACTTCAGTGCGATATGCTCTGTAGCGTGGCACACCACATAATACTTTTCCGGTATACTATGGTTTGGTATACTTCAGTGCGATATGCTCTGTCGTGGGGCACACCACATAATACTGTTCCGGTATACTATGGTTTGGTATACTTCAGTGCGATATGCTGTGTAGCGGGGCACACCACATAATACTGTACTGGTATACTATGGTTTGGTATACTTCAGTGCGATATTCTCTGTAGCGGGGCACACCACATAATACTGCACTGGTATACTGTGGTTTTGTATATTTCAGTGCAATATGCTCTGTTGTGGGGCACACCACATAATACTGTACTGGTGTACTATGGTTTGGTATACTTCAGTGCGATATGCTCTGTAGTGTGGCACACTACATAATACTGTTCCGGTATACTATGGTTTGGTATACTTCAGTGTGATATGCTCTGTCGTGGGGCACACCACATAATACTGTTCCGGTATACTATGGTTTGGTATACTTCAGTGCGATATGCTGTGTAGCGGGGCACACCACATAATACTGTACTGGTATACTTTGGTTTGGTATACTTCAGTGCGATATGCTCTGTAGCGTGGCACACCACATAATACTTTTCCGGTATACTATGGTTTGGTATACTTCAGTGCGATATGCTCTGTCGTGGGGCACACCACATAATACTGTTCCGGTATACTATGGTTTGGTATACTTCAGTGCGATATGCTGTGTAGCGGGGCACACCACATAATACTGTACTGGTATACTATGGTTTGGTATACTTCAGTGCGATATTCTCTGTAGCGGGGCACACCACATAATACTGCACTGGTATACTGTGGTTTTGTATATTTCAGTGCAATATGCTCTGTTGTGGGGCACACCACATAATACTGTACTGGTGTACTATGGTTTGGTATACTTCAGTGCGATATGCTCTGTAGTGTGGCACACTACATAATACTGTTCCGGTATACTATGGTTTGGTATACTTCAGTGTGATATGCTCTGTCGTGGGGCACACCACATAATACTGTTCCGGTATACTATGGTTTGGTATACTTCAGTGCGATATGCTGTGTAGCGGGGCACACCACATAATACTGTACTGGTATACTTTGGTTTGGTATACTTCAGTGCGATATGCTCTGTAGTGGGGCACACCACATAATCATGTACTGGTATACTATGGTTTGGTATACTTCAGTGCAATATGAAGAAATGAACAGCTCTGTAGCCACAAGAGGAGAATTTGTGGGTAAACAATTTAAAATGACATTGGTGGTGTGGCTGTACTTTTTGCCGTTTCAAATCTGACACATTTGTTAAAAATAAATATATGCTGAATAAAATACCCCATTAATATTTCAGCCATACTACTAAACTGCTTACCAATTGTGGGCGTAAATAAACGTCCGTGTAGTACAGAAAAGCTGGAGTCCAGCTAAATGTTTTGGCTGGCATCTGAAGCTCTGGTGATTATTGACGTAATATAGATATGATATCGCCCAGGACACATTCTCAACCCGCTCCGCTGAAGTGTTTACCGCCACATCTCCATTTTTATTCATACTGTTATCTCTTTCACTTCCTTCACCCATGTTTGCTTTCCCGTGGAAACGGTGCCATTCAGCTGTCTTTAAGGCCCGGCCCGGCCCATTATCTACCCTCTACTCACCACTTTAGATCTCCACCGTTATCAATGTCAAAAATAGTCCCAAACTTATGCCAATCACCATATTTTTTGCAATAGAAAGACCCCTCCCCCTATTCTGCTGTTTTCAACAGTGAACGTGGTTGCCTGTCGGGTAATAGACGATGCTACTGGTCACGTGACCCCATGACCTGAATGAAGTCAAACAAGCAGGGGCAGGGCCGGGAATGTGCTGGAAACACTCCTTCGGGTGACTGTGGCCTGAGATAAGCACCTCCCCCACTGGGCCTCAGTGACTGCCCTCGGCCCTCCCCTCCCCAAAGGTAGCCAGTAGCTCTGTGAATCAAGGGAGCTTTTCCTCAGAGAATCCGTCCACCTCCCTTCCTGCTGCCTCTGGGACTGATATGATCTGTGGGCCCCAGGAAGGCTGCACTCCCGGGAACTAAATTAAACCAGCCGTACCGGCTGACCTTTCCTTAAAAGTGTGTTTACCCTGAGCAAGTCTGTGAAAGAAGCCTTAAAGAGTTTGACGCAAGCTTGTTTTTTTTACTCTTTTTATGAGGACATACTCTGTCTGTGTGTGTGCGTGTGTACTGTTTTTGCCTTGCTGGGAATGGTGATGCAGTGCTGCTGTGTGTGTGTGTGCGTGTGTGTGCGTGTGTGCGTGCGTGGAACCATTGAACCTCTCTCTCTATGAGCCTTTGGGGATGGAAAGCAGGTTTCTTTAATACTCCTGTAAATAACCGCTGGTTTGTGGAGGGAAGTCTGGAGATGTGCTGCCCGAGGGACCTGTTTACCCACGGGAAATGTTTTATTTAGCACTGCCGATTTCCCGCTCTTTCTGGGAAGCCACGGCAGGCTGCGAAATCAAATATTTTCCTTCATATATATTTCACCAGCTGGCCTGTGGAACACCAAGTCCCAATTATGCGTCGGCAAATTGAAAAACATGGACGATCACGGCGCCACCGAAGTTGCTATGTGTCGCCCTGCACCTCGGCTCTCTGGCCATAATGAGGCGAATGTGACTCGACGGCCCCCCATAAATCAGCCCCCCCCTCAGTGCTGCTTTTCTATAGCCTTACAGAGTCACAGTACGGAATCTGAAAAGAGATTATTCTTGCTACCCTTCCCACCTTTCTCAAGCAAACTTTCTTATGCTGATCACCATTTTTTATATGTCAGAAAAGATTATGATGAATATTTCAGGTTTAGCAAAAGATCAGATCAGTCTGTCCTTATTGGATGGGCCGTCCTCTCAGCAGCCAAGGGGGGGGGGGGGGCTTTTTGGGTAATGGACCTGAGGAGGACTTCATGTCGGATTCAGTGACATAGCATCTGCTTGTCTGGTGACAGATGGGGGGCCAGTTTGAAGGTCCCGGCTGATGAACCGTTGTGTAGGATAGTTATTTTTCTGTGTACACAGTATATCACTGCACGTTACTGGATTTACTCAGGATAGGAACAGCTTTCATAATAAATAATACTAATCATCGTGGTCATGGCTGTCACCATGGTAATCCAAAATAGAGGTCCCCTGGATGTGAGCATGCCTGTCGGCAGGGATGGTGGCAGTCATTCCTCCCCCGGACCATGTCCGCAAGGACACACCATGCAGCCAGAAAGGTCGAGGCGAACTCAGCTATCAGGATTAATCTGTTCGGGGGAGAGCACTGCTTGTGCAGTTTCTGGATGTACAAACCTATTATCTCAGCCACTGACTGCCCCCCCCCCCCAACCCTAATAAAGCACAACATGACAAGACTATTAAAGTCGGCACATTAGCCTGTGTGCAGCACCTTAGAGGAGAAACGAACAGCTTCTGTGGGCTTTCTACCTTGCGTTTGATCTCACGTGTTCCACACGCCTCGGTGATGGGTGACTGCCATCTGGCCACGTGGAAGCTCTGACCATTCCCAGGGTGGTGACGTAAAGGGTCGTGGATCGAGTGCTCCATTAGTGTCCAGATGCAGCTAACATTGGTAGCAGTATCGACTATGGTGTTGATGTCAATGTGTGCTTTTGTGGACGTGGCATCGCGGGGCATGCGGGTGACTCTTCTTGTCTGGGAAGTAGCATCACAGGACATGCGGGTGACTCTTCTTGTCCGGGAAGGAGCATCGCAAGACATGCGGGTGACTCTTCTTGTCCGGGAAGTAGAATCGCGGGGCATGCCGGTGACTCTTGTTGTCTGGGAAGTAGAATCGCGGGGCATGCGGGTGACTCTTGTTTCCAGGACATGTCATCGCGGGACATACAGGTGACTCTTGTTGTCTGGGAAGTAGCATCACAGGACATGCTGGTGACTCTTGTTTTCCGAGAAGTAGTATCACGGGGCATGCGGGTGACTCTTGTTGCTCAGGATGCGGCACCACATGATATATAGGTGATTCTTCTTGTCTGGGATGTGGCATTGCAGGCCATGCGGGTGACTGTTGATGTCCAGGATGTGGCATCGTGGGGCATATGGGTGACTCTTGTTGTTCAGGATGTGGCATCGCGGGGCATATGGGTGACTCTTGTTGTCCAGAATGTGGCATCGCGAGGCATATGGGTGACTCTTGTTGTCCAGGATGTGGCATCGCGGGGCATATGGGTGACTCTTACTGTCCAGGATGTGGCATTGCGGGTCATATGGGTGACTCTTGTTGTTCAGGATGTGGCATCGCGGGGCATATGGGTGACTCTTGTTGTCCAGGATGTGGCATCGCGGGGCATATGGGTGACTCTTGTTGTCCAGGA